>NC_058080.1:301700397-302900397 GCF_014858855.1 Bufo gargarizans
TAGACTACAGGTCAGTGCACACGGCATGGTGCAGGCATAATTCCTTATGAACAGTGATTTTTTTCTACATTCAATGTAAGGAACCTGATTACTGGAATCCATCAGAAATGTATTTAACTTTTTAATGATTCTTCACATTCGTCATGATAATAGCACATTGAATGAGGGTTAGCCTACATGGTACTTTTTGCTGATTTCAGAGAAGAGTTTTGGAGACCTTTGAGTCCAGGAGCTATTCCGTCATGAAATAGACTGTATTTACCTTGTGTTTTCCACTATTGAAGGGGTTGTCCCATGAAAAATATTCTACATTTTTCAAACCAGCAGCTGGATCTGAATACTTTAGTAATTGCGTAATTAAAAAGTTGAAATCTATCTGTATAGCGCCACCTGCTGTTTGCTCTTTTTTTTAATTCTCTGTCCAGCTTACTGAGGTTGACAAACATGCTCAGTTCCATCCTTCAACTGCCACCAGGCATAGCAGAAATGACAAGCCCCCTGAGAAAGTGAACGCCCCAAGAGATCCCAGCTTGAAATAAATCTATAACCTACATAGAAAATGCCAGACCGCTATTACTGATTAATTCTTTATTACAAAAAAATCACAATTGAATAAATCACAATTAATTACATGCATGATTAAAAAGAATTGGTACAGGAGATAAAAAACGGCATCACTGGAGGAGACATACAGTGGACGCAGATCCCAATTAATCCGTCATAATTGTTACTAAAGTGCATATATAGGATACAATGAAGGCAGGACAGTGGACACAAGTCCTCATTAATCCATCATGATTGTTCTAAAGTGCATTATAGAATTCTATTGAAACAAGACATAGGACATTACCCATACTGTGTCTTCTCCAGGATGGCGCCAACCCCAATGCGCGTATTGGCGTACCTTCGTCTGGGGGTGGGGGACGAAGGTACGCCGATACGCGTGTTGGGGTTGGCGCCATCCTGGAGGAGACACAGTATAGGTAATGTCCTATGTCTTGTTTCAATAGAATTCTATAATGCACTTTAGAACAATCATGATGGATTAATGAGGACTTGTGTCCACTGTATGTCTCCTCCAGTGATGCAGTTTTTTATCTCCTGTACCAATTCTTTTTAATCATGCATATAATTAATTGTGATTTATTCAATTGTGATTTTTTTTGTTATAAAGAATTAATCAGTAATAGCGGTCTGGCATTTTCTATGTAGGTTATGTATTAGTAATAGTAATGCCAAAGGCTTTTTTGTTTAAAGAAGTTTTCATCCCATGGTTGGGGTATTTATTGGATGTTGAAATAAATCTAGCAGAACAATTGGAGCATGATTGGGGAGAGCTCTGTATCCATGTGAGGTACAGGGCTGGTTCTAAGTTTGTTAGAAATAGACTGTCGTACTATATGATATCTGATTTTCATTTTTCACATTACTCATGGGATAACCCCTGGGGGGATTCGCTCTGGTATGCAGGTTAGCAGATGCAGTATAGAGGCAAAGGACCAGGTTGTAGATCACTCTTCAGTGTTTATTCACACTTAAACATAACACAACAGTCACTTTTCAGACATGGTTCTTGTTCACACACAGAAAAACAAAATAAAGTTCACCTGTTATACTGGGTGTCAGTTCACACCCGGCATAATGCTCAGCCTCAGAAAGTCCACTTGCAGGCTTTAAGGCGGCCTGCTCGCCTGACACACGGTCTTCAGACCTCAGCACAGAGATCTCCAGAGATCCACTGTCAGAGGGAAGTAATCCACACCACCTGACAGTACTTGCTGTTTTTTATAAACCTGCCAAGACCTAGCCTGGAACGTGGGGAGTATTCACCCACCCAGAACTTTGACTACTCCCAGTAAGCTGTCCCGGATCAGCTATTTACAGCCATACTAAATAGCAAAGTGTCAATCAACATTAGCTGCCGCCAACCCATGAAAATTCCGTCTTTTACTTCACCGAGGCCAGGAACCTTGGTGACACACACCTACCATCAATGACGACCCCTTGTACCTTCCCACATACCTCCCCCCTTTGTTTAACCCTGAGGGGGTGAGCACATGTCAAACAGTGTACCCGGGACAGGGCATCCGCATTTCCATGTGTCCGCCTGCACTGTGTTCTACTGAAAATGTAAAGTTCTGTAAAGAGAGAAACCATCGGGTGACCCGGGCATTTCTGTCCTTGGCCTGGCTCATCCAGATTATTTCACCATCTCGGGTACCCGGTATGGTTTCAACCGGATTCTGGCCTGAGGCTCAGTGACAATGTCATGTTGGATGGTAGAAGTGCGTCCAGGGAAGTCCGAGAACACATCCGTGTTTCTTAACAAGCGGCAACACTGTCGCCATCCGCTCTTGCTTCTGAGTGACATATTCAATTACACTTTTATAAGGTGTGGGTTGTTGTTCCCATGCCTCTTTGTCTATGTCCAACAGACCTCGAGGATGTCGGCCATACAGCAGTTCGAAGACCGAGAACCCAGTAGAGGCCTGGGGCACCTCTCGCACTCGAACATGAGATAGGGCAGAAGAAGGTCCCAATCACTTCCATCCTTAGACACTGTTAGTGTTGTTTATCCAGGCAGGTTTATGATGGTTATACGATGAGGCATCAAACCTCCAACCCGTGAATATTTCCCTTTGCAATGAATATACGATTTGCACTGGCCAGGGGATAGAAGCCACCCAGACTCAACTCAGGTAGCCAATATCTAAAATCTTTATTCCACAGCACATACTTATAGGGCATTGGCGGAGGGAACATAGTGTGTGACAAGATACAGTTGAAACTTTGTTAAACAATACTGGTATCTGTTATATACAATACATGAAAGGGTTACTTTACATATTGGCCAAGGTTAATCTAAATGCTAACGAGTTGAATGACTTGTCATAGGTTGCTGTCATTGTGTGTGAGATGTGATTTTAAATAGCCTTTTGTTAAGGGAGGAAGGTGCTATTGTGTTCACCAACTGGCAAAGGGTGTGAGATGTGCTAATTTGGGGTACTGCATTCCACAAGAGATGAGGCCTGTAGGCCTTGTATAATCTGTGATGTATAAATAGTAAAATTATGAAAAATCCCTTTCATACATCACTCTTTTTAACATGTTTTTTAATGTCTTTTTGCGGATGATAAACGGATGTCCGTAGCTGTTCTCTTATGACCTTTGACACAAAATGGGTCCCCTGGTCGGTCAAAACCTCTTTAGGTAGTCCCACTTGGGAAAACATCTCCATTAATCCTTATGCTATGAGTTTGGCCGATGTATGTCGCAGGGGCACCGCCTCCGGGGGCCATGTGGTGTGACGAATACCACGCCTCATGCACTCTTGACGTCACCTACATCGAGCTCGCGAGACACGGTATGGTCACGGGTTACCAAAGCGTGACGTTACGCCCTCCAGAGGAGCAGTTAAGTTCTGCTTGGTACAGTTTACACAGACACCTCTTGTCCAGGCGGGTACAGAGAGGCAGCAAGCTGAGAGAGCTTTTTCACTGCTGCAGTGAAAACAGCACTGTCTCAGCCCGGGTATCTGCCACCAGCTTCTCATTTGATATCAGCCCGGTCTGCTAACGGGATTATATAGGGTGAGAAACCAACCCGAGGTAGCTTATAACTAGGCCAAAACACAGACGTGGGGATTTGTGATCAAGATACAAGATATCACAAGATTAAATTATATATTTAATCGCCTTAAGGGCACACTCGATATAACACTATACACAGAGAATATATACAGTGGTCTGAGGTTACAGATACAGGTGATATAGTACAAACAGGGTTAAGCAGAGCAAAAGTCACTTACTGGGTAAGATGAAAGCTCCTTTCGGTTGCAGTGTGTTCTTTGCTGTAATCACAGGAAGGGCAGTGATCTCAGCTAGTTCCTGGGTCCCCCTAAACACATTACATTGTGACCCTTCTTCAAAGAAAAGACAGACCTGCTTGCTGGCACAAGCCTTTTAACCCGTAGCCGGCCCCTCCCCTCCCGACCTTTGGCAGGGGTCCACCGCCCCCCCCCCCCCCTCTGCTGGACTGGCTGCAAATGACCCACAAAACCCTTTAGGGTTCATAGCTCAAGTCCAGAAGGTCACAGGGAGATGGTTCTGGGACCAACAGATCCGCCTAGGTTCCAGCTAAAACTAAAGTCCAAACATGGTACTGTTAGTTGGTTTCTACGGGAGATATGTATATCTCCCTTCCCAGGCATCCCACCATCAAACCAAGAACATGGGCACGTTCCTCGTGGCCACCGGGACACAAATATGTATCCGGTTTGCGCCTGTGATGGCCGGGCAATTCATAATTCCTTATGAAATGTAGTGCCAACATATCTGGGAGGAGGCATTGATCCTGGCAAGAGCTGATTCCTCCTGCTGCCGGGTTTTCCTGCGTGCTGTCTGACTGGAGGTGTGAAATATGACAAAAGGTGGCCTGCTAGTTTTCTACTAACTTTCTTTGGCTTTAAAGCAGGGCCCCCCTGTGGAGCTTGATTTCCTCTTCCATCTACAGCAAATGGTGGGTGTGATGACATGGCTGACAGTAAATATTAATCCACATTCCTTGGTCGTCTAGGACGACCAAGATGTGCTGGTGCCCTCTAGCGGACTTCCGTACTGGGCCTATGAGATCCTTGCGATTTGCTCGAACGAACCCTCAATAATCGGAAATATGGCTGGGGGCTAGTTATCTGGCAGGTTGGGAAAGACTTACAATATTCTTCCACCTCTCTGAACACACTGGGCCAGTAAAACCGCTGTAGAATCCGGTCCTGAATTTTCTGCCATCCCAGGTGTCCCCCAAGGACATGTTGGTTGGCTAGCTCCAACATGAGCTTGTGATACGCCTTGGGCACCACCAGCTGTTCAATATGCTCACCCCGTAGTTGGTTTACCCAATACAGCATCTTCTAATGAACCACAAAACAGGGAAACATCAACTCGGACCCTGGTTGTTAAGGTTCACCATCAACTATTACAACATTTTCTCAGGCCCGAGATAGTGTTGGGTCCCGGTGCTGTGCTGTACGGAAATTATCCCCGGAGACGTTGAGGTCTGAAAACTCAGGACCCGCCGGCAAATCCTCCACGTCTCTCACCATTGCACTCAGCGGGGTTACCTCCCCCTCTTCCACCGCAGTGGCGGCCACCCCTACCGCTGGCCTTTCGGCCTCAGTTTCCCAGGGTTCTGGTTTCCCCCCATTTTGTCAAGGGACACAGGTTGTAATCTCGCTGGTTTGATGTAAGACAAAGCCTGGAAAAACTAAAATATATTTGGCCTTCAGGCCACCTCACTGCGCTTGGCCACATCCTTCACCAGTTGTGGGGATTCACTCTAGTAGGCAGGTTAGCGGACGCATGAAATATGTGTAGAGGCAAAGGACCAGGTTGTAAATCACACTTCGGTGTTTATTCACACTTAAACATAACACAACAGTCACTTTTCAGGCTTGGTGCTTGTTCACACACAGAAAAACAAAATAAAGTTCACCTGGTATCCTGGGTCTCAGTTCACACCTGGCTAAATGCTCAGTCTCAGACCGTCCACTTGCAGGCTTTAAGGCAACCTGCTCGCCTGACACATGGTCTTCAGAGATCTCAGAGCTCCACTGTCAGAGAGAGGTAATCCTCACCACCTGACAGTACTGGTTGTTTTATATAAGCCTGCCAAGACCCGCCCTGGAACATGGGGAGTAGTTACCCACCCAGCACTTTGACTACTCCCAGTAAGCCGTCCCGGATCAGCTATTTACAGCAATACTAGCAATAGCAGAGTGTCAATCAGCATTAGCTGCCGCTGACACATGAAAATACCGTCTTTTACTTCACCGAGGCCAGGAACCTCGGTGACACATACCTACCATCAATGACGACCCCTTGTACCTTCCTACACCCCTTTAAATAATTTTCCATAATTGGGTAGGTATTTTGCAAGCCTTTTATTTTTGCTTTGGCTTTGGTTTGTAAACCTGAATGTGTTCTTAACACTTGGTTATTTTAGCTGCTAAGTGTTTTTGGAGACTCATTATTTTATAATGTTTTGTGACTATGTCGTACTTCAAATGACAGTGATTCAGAGTTTAGAAGGTTGAGCTCATGCTCTTCCAGTTACGAGCAGGTGCTAAATGACGTCCCCAGGCAGTTAGGGTTTGTGGCCTTGAGCATTTTATATTAATCTGCCTAGAGCATGACAGCCTCAGTGGATGACTCTCTTGAGTGTCTGATGTCAGCGTTCAAGTATTGACTGTCAGCACGTTGCTTCAAAGACAAGTGCATGAAGCTGTGCTGAAACTAGAGGATTGTCTTGGATTGATACATCAGACATCAGTGTTAACAGAATGGGAATGAACTCAACATTTCTGAAAAAGTACTGATGTAGAAATACATATTTATAGTGCAAAATATGCCACGTGTTTAATGAATCAGATAAAGCAAAATGTATTTAAACTTCAAGATATGACATCATAGCATAGAGGAAAACAACTTTTGATGGGTTGTCTGGCTGTGGAGCTAACAGCTCCTATGATCCTAACCTTTAAAACAAAACAAAAAAAATCACATTTACTTGTCCGCAGTCCTGTTGTTCTCGTACTGCTGCCCCATTCCCAGCTGATTTTGGCCCCTGCAGGACCAGGAAGTGGCCCGCTGGAGCCAATCAAAGGCCTCAGCAGTCACATCTTCTTAAACGATACGTCACAGCAGCAAGCAAAGGTGACAGTGATTGGTCCCAGTGGTCAAGGGATAAAACCAATTCCTGGTCCTCCAGTGACTGGAAGTGGCCAGGAACAGGGAAGTGGCATGAGCACAGCGGGACCGTGGACAGGTGAGTGGGATTTTCTTTTAATGAGGTACAGGTTAGGACCATATGGGTTGTTAGTTCCTAGGCTGGACAACCTCTTTAAGGAGCACATTTGTCAAAACACAAAAACAGGCCTTGTTGCCTATAGCAACCAGTCAGACCTTAGCTTTCATTTTTTACCCTTCTCTGAAATAATTAAAATCTGCATTGTGGTAGCTATAGGCACAAAAGTCTATCTATATATTATCTATCTATCTTATTATCTATCATATTATCTATCTATCTATCTAAACAACAAATCAAATAAGCTTGTTCCCTTGCTTGAGCAGGATTTACATGGCAATTTATGTAGGTATTGCATGCCCTGTTTGAACAATACTATCTCAAGCATCCACTGTATGCAACTCTATAGCCAAGAATCTTGAATATTGATATGAAAATGTACTTCACATTGCTCATATAAATATTTGAAATTTATTGTGAGTCAGAAATCAAATATATCAAGTTCATGTGCAGAATTCCATATTTCCAGCCAGATATGTCAGCTTTTATTTCTTGAAGTGGCTCAAATCCAGGACAATAAGCAATTCCTTTGACTTTCATGTTTTGCAAAATTTATTGCTTTGCCCATATCTTACATGAGCAGATCTGCAGTTTTTATCTCTTACCTGGTACTAGGTGGACATTTAGTGGGAGATCAGGAGTCAAGCAGTGCTTGCTAAACTTGGAATGACACTGCTTATCGCTTCTAACTCATTTCCTTGTCTCTTCCCGTTGTAGACGGTAAAAGGCCTACATGTTTGTATAGATGATGTTATACCTCAAATATTCACCAAAACCTCTGTGGATGATATAGTATACAGGTTTTATAATATATACAGTACTGTATATAAAAAAATGACCAAGCCATATGTCCACCAACTGAAGTCACATAAACTGCCTTACCTGTGTGAAGCATTCACCAAATTCAGGTACAGCGATCCCCCAAGTTACAATCCTTTCCAGTATGAACATTGTATCTTGAAAATATTGTAACTTGAGACCATACCTCTATGGAAAACCAGCCCTTTGTTCCAAGGCCCTCCAAAATGTCAACCAAAATAGGAATAAACAAAGGACAAAGAAGCAGATAAACAATACATATAAGGCCTCTTTCACACGGCCGTTGCGGAAACATGTGCTGGTGCGTTGTGGGAACACTCGCGATTTTTCCGCGCGAGTGCAAAACATTGTCATGCGCTTTGCACTCGCGTGAGAAAAATTGCGCATGTTTGGTACCCAAACCCAAACATGGTTATAAGGGAAAATAATAGCATTCTGAATACAGAATGCATAGTAAAATAGTACTGGAGGGGTGAAAAATAAATAAATAAAAATTTAACTCACCTTAGTCTACTTGCTCGCGTAGCCGGCATCTCCTTCTGTCTTCATCTTAGCTTTGTGTAGCAACAAGGACCTTTGGTGACGTCACTCCGATTATCACATGATCCATCACCATGGTAAAAGATCATGTGATGGATCATGTGATGACTGTGACATCACCAAAGGTCCTTGTTGCTACACAAAGCTAAGATCAAGAAAAAAGGAGATGCAGGGCTGCGCAAGCAAGTGGACTAAGGTGAGTTAAAAATTATTATTTTTTTAACCCCTCCAGTGCTATTTTACTATGCATTCTGTATTCAGAATGCTATTATTTTCCCTTATAACCATGTTATAAGGGAAAATAATAATATTCGGGTCTCCATCCCGATCGTCTCCTAGCAACCGTGCGTGAAAATCGCACCGCATCCGCACTTGCTTGCGGATGCTTGCGATTTTCACGCAGCCCCATTCACTTCTATGGGGCCTGCGTTACGTGAAAAACGCAGAATATAGAGCATGCTGCGATTTTCACGCAACTCACAAGTGATGCGTGAAAATCACCGCTCATGTGAGCAGCCCCATAGAAATGAATGGGTCGGTATTCAGTGCGGGTGCAATACGTTCAACTCACGCATCGCATCCGCGCAGAATACTCGCCCGTGTGAAAGGGGCCTAAAGCGAGTTCTTCTTCAGGATGTGGTACAGAACAGACAATACAGGAGCATAATTAAAAGCTTATGGGCCCTGGTGCAAGAGTTCAGCTTGGGCCCCCTTTCCCTCAGTGCTTTGTTGCCAGGGGCAGGGTTGCACATAGCCTTTGTGCTGCTTTAGGCAAAAATTGAAATGGAACCCCCCCATGCCAAATTCTTGACCTAACCCCTTCCCTCCAGCCAAAAGTGTAACTTTACCAGAATGCACTTTCTCTAATACCGGTGTCTTCTTATGTGGCACAAGGGTCTTTGGGCCCCCTCAGGGTCCTGGGCCCAGTAGCGACTGCTACCTCTGCACCCTAGACAATGTTCCAGACAGAATAACATGGCGTCCTCTCCACCTGGTGTCCAAAGGAGTAGCTCCTGGAACAGGTAAAGAACAGCACAATACATGTAATACTAAACTGTAGGGAAGGACTACTGTACAGTTAATCAGTGCATATATTTCCATAATTCAGGTGTTTTACCATTGAAATGCCCACATTGATTGGTTGGAGCTTCTACCCAATCGCATGTGTCACAGATCAACAGTGTTTCTCATGTGATTAATGGGGTTCTCCAGGTCCACACTACAATTTTTTAATTTGTAAACAGGAGGGTAACCACAGCACTTCACCCAGAAGGCTTTCGGTGGGTGCACAACCCTGCTATGGTTTCCCTCCATCCGGATCACTGGTTGTAATTGTAAACTTATTGAGGAGACAGCACACCAGGAATTTTAATAATGCTCCTTTAATTCATTAGTATTCAGACACCAGTGGTAATTATTTTTACATTTAGTGCAACGTTTTGGACATTTTCATTTTTGTGCCGTTTTTCAAGCTGGTATATGAGTAGGCCGCGAGTCTGGTGTGCACAAATAATGCATGTTTGTCCTCCATGATTTTTTTCTGTCTTCTCTGTATCATTACCGCGGTCCCAGATGTTTTGTTGGTGTCTCTATTATAAGTTTACTTACCAAACCCAGCATGCCTAATGTATCATGCCCAACTGTAACTATACCTACCTTCCTGTTTGTAATGTACCTGACATCAGTGATTGCAGAAGACCAAAAGACAGAGTTCAAGTTCTGAATCAGATGTCAGCGGAAGCTGCAAAATTGAGGAATTCACATGAGCATTGTGCAAGAAATTGGCGGCACGTCGGAATGGTAAGTATAGTACAATGTGTCGTCCTTCCACAGATTTGATTAAGGCCTCATGCACACGACAGTTTTTTTTAACGGTCCGCAAAAACGGGGTCCGTAGGTCCGTGATCCGTGACCGTTTTTAGTTCCGTGGGTCTTCCTTGATTTTTGGAGGATCCACGGACATGAAAAAAAAGTCGTTTTGGTGTCCGCCTGGCCGTGCGGAGCCAAACGGATCCGTCCTGAATTACAATGCAAGTCAATGAGGACGGATCCGTTTGACGTTGACACAATATGGTGCCATTTCAAACGGATCCGTCCCCATTGACTTTCAATGTAAAGTCTGGAGTTCTTTTATACCATCCGATTGGAGTTTTCTCCAATCCGATTGTATATTTTAACTTGAAGCGTCCCCATCACCATGGGAACGCCTCTATGTTAGAATATACTGTCGGATATGAGCTACATCGTGAAACTCAGATCCGACAGTATATTCTAACACAGAGGCGTTCCCATGGTGATGGGGACACTTCAGGTTAGAATATACTGAAAAACTGTGTACATGACTGCCCCCTGCTGCCTGGCAGGTGCTGCCAGGCAGCAGGGGGCAGACCCCCCCCCCTCTGTTTTTAACTCATTGGTGGCCAGTGCGGCCGCCCCCCCCTCCCTCCCCTGTAGTTAACTCATTGGTGTCCAGTGGCCCCCCTCCCTCCCCTGTAGTTAACTCATTGGTGTCCAGTGGGCCCCCCTCCCTCCCCTGTAGTTAACTCATTGGTGTCCAGTCATTTTTCACTCACCTCTGAAAAAGCTTTTATGCAGACGGATCTTCGGATCCGTCTGTATGAAAGTAACCTACGGCCACGGATCACGGACACGGATGCCAATCTTGTGTGCATCCGTGTTCTTTCACGGACCCATTGACTTGAATGGGTCCGTGAACCGTTGTCCGTCCAAAAAATAGGACAGGTCCTATTTTTTTGATGGACAGGAAACACGGATCACGGTCTCGGCTGCAAAACGGTGCATTTTCCGATTTTTCCACGGACCCATTGAAAGTCAATGGGTCCGCGAAAAAAAAACTGAAAACGGCACAACGGCCACGGATGCACACAACAGTCGTGTGCATGAGGCCTCAAGGTGTTCTCACTGTAGGCACCGAGAATTCGTCCTTCCACAGATTTGATTAAAGGTGTTCTCACTGTAGGCACCGAGAATCTTTAATGTGGTTTTATGTTACAGTGCCCCAGGAAAGACCACTGTATGTTGAACATATTATAACCTGAGGGCTACTGTAACATGAAGGACCACAATACAAGGGGTGGATTTAAACAACTGTAGGTGGAAACTTGATAAATGTGTTACGCATTTTTGAGGCTATGAAATTTTTTCAATACAAGTGTGCATGTCAGGAAAGTAGTGGAGAAGCTTCTTAGTTACCGTATATATGACTTTTGATCCGAATGCCATATTTTTTAAAGTATTTATGCCAAAATAAACTATACATCATCAATTAGATTTGCAGTGTACCAAATAATAAATCAGAGCTATACATTTAAAATGTAGCTTTTATTATTATATGCAGATAAAATGACACCCAGTGTCACCAAAATAACACACTTGCTGGATATACGTAGTATGACATACATAAATACCACAAGCAACTGACACAACCACCAAGATATAATGTACCACTGTAATATTACAGGTCAAGCCCTATATGGTAGGGAAGGAACACTCTTATCGGTACTGGTGTTACCTGGATGGTGCTTGCTGAGTCCCAGTTCTTGTTAGTATCAGTAGGGTTGGGGCTCCTCATACACAGTGTTGGTTGGCTATGGGCTGTCCCTCTCTCTATCTTGCTTTGTGGGGAGGGAACTATTGCAACCTAATAGCCTCTAAATAAAATTGCCCTATTGTTTCCCTGGGAAGCAATGCTAGGGTCACAGTAGGGCAATTGTATTTATGGTAAGGATCTAGACGGTGTCCCCTTACTATAAAACATACAGTATGTCGGGAGTATTTCCCAATGTACACCTCCAATGTATGTCATTGTATAGGTATCAGGTGGCATATGTTGCCTATTATTATTATTAATGCGACATTCATTCTATGGCACTGTACATATAAAAAGGGCTATACATACTTAATACAGACAATTGCAATAATCATGTACAAGACGAGTTACAACCTGTACAGAGGAGGCCCTGCCCGTGAGGGCTTACAATCTACAAGGTATGGGGGAAGGACACAGTAGGTGAGGAAAAAGCTGGTCAAAGTGGTATAGAAACAGCAGTGTCACTGTAGGTTGTAAGCTTGTCTGAGGAGGTAGATTTTCAGGTTTCTTTTGAAGGTTTCCACTATAGGTGAGAGTTTGATATGTTGGGGTAGAGAGTTCCAGAGTATGGGGGATGCACGGGAGAAGTCTTGGAGGCGACTATGGGAAAAGGAGAGGAGGTCTTGTGAGGATCAGAGATTACATGCGATTGCATGTCAATTGCCTTTTGACAAGCAAGGAATATACATGGAGCTGGATATGTTTGACTGGGTAGACAGCCGGGGTCAACTAGTGCAGTGGCCGGGTTTGGGTTGGCCCCAACGCTACACTGGGTTCTAACAGACAATGTCAAGGTGTCACCATCCACAGACAATGTCAAGGTGTCACCATGTGTTGCTGCTCTCCAGAAGGGATGGTAAGGTTAGGAGTATCCATAGGGCTGGCTTCTCCAGTCTCCTCCCTGGCAGAAGAAGGGTTTGATGCTGAGGGAAGGCCTGAGCTAGCTGTCCCTCACTCTCTTCAGAAGGCTGATACCCTGGTCCAAGGCAGGATCAAGGGTCTGTGGCAGAGTATCCCCGTCTTAGCGTCTTCTTTTGGTCACTCAGTAGTCTGGCAGAGCCTCCTCTTCCAAGCACTGTTCCCTAACTGTAGCACACTAGGGGCTATGACTGCTCTCCTTATACACAGTTTTAGCTAAACTAGAACCTTTTAGTGGGAGGGATGGTGTGGAGAAGCTCATAACAAACGATTACAATGTAACACTTTCCGTCTTTCATAGGCTTACATAAGAGCTTCAACTCAATGGCAATGATACAGCAGTTTTTCCAGACAAAAGCAAGTTTCCAGACATAACAACATAGCTAAAACCAGACATTCAAAAGGTCAGACTGTCTGGGTTTGGAGGTAAACAACATTTGTTTTTCCCTCCGAAACATTGTCTTCTTTAACCCCTTCACGACCCTGCCATTTTACACCTTAAATACCAGGCTATTTTTTTTGCAAATCTGACATGTGTCACTTCATGTGGTGATCATTTTAAAATGATTTTACTTATCCAGGCCATTCTGAGATTGGCATTCTGAGATTGTTTTCTCGTCACATATTGTACTTCATGACAGTGGTAAAATTGAGTCAAAAAATGTATTTTTATTTATAAAAAAATGCCAAATTTACTTCATGTTTGCATCATTTTGTAAATGCCATTTTATTTTTGGGGGACGTTAGAAGGCTCAGAAGTTTAGAAGCAAATCTAAAAATGTTTCAGACATTTTTCAAAACCCACTTTTTAACCCCTTAAGGACTCAGCCCTATTTCACCTTAAGGACTTGCCCATTTTTTGCAAATCTGACCAGTGTCACTTTAAGTGCTGATAACTTTAAAACGCTTTGACTTATCCAGGCCATTTTCGTCACATATTGTACTTCATGTCACTGGTAAAATGAAGTAAAAAAATAAATAATTATTTGTAAAAAAATACCAAATTTACCAATTTTTTTTTAAAATGTCAAATGTTTAAATTTCTCTACTTCCATAATACATAGTAATACCTCAAAAAAAAGTTATTACTTTACATTCCCCATATGTCTACTTCATGATTGGATCATTTCAGGAATGATATTACATTTTTTGGGGGATGTTACAAGGCTTAGAAGTTTAGAAGCAAATCTTTGCGAGGCTTACATAATAGAAACCACACAAAAATGACCCCATTCTATAAACTACACCCCTCAAGGTATTCAAAACTGATTTTACAAACTTTGTTAACCCTTTAGGCGTTTCACAAGAATTAATGGAAAATAGAGATACAATTTAGAAATTTTCACAGTTTTGGCAGATTTTCCATTTTAATAATTTTTTTCCAGTTACAAAGCAAGGGTTAACAGCCAAACCAAACTCAATATTTATGGCCCTGATTCTGTGGTTTACAGAAACACCCCATATGTGGTCGTAAACCGCTGTACGGGCACACGGCAGGGCGCAGAAGGAAAGGAATGCCATACGGTTTTTGGAAGGCAGGTTTTTCTGGACAGTTTTTTTTTACACCATGTCCCATTTGAAGCCCCCCTGATGCACCCCTAGAGTAGAAACTCCAAAAAAGTGGCCCCATTTTAGAAACTACGGGATAGGGTGGCAGTATTGTTGGTACTAGTTTAGGGTGCATATGATTTTTGGTTGCTCTATATTACACTTTTTGTGAGGCAAGGTAACAAGAAATAGCTGTTTTGGCACCGTTTTTATTTTTTGTTATTTCCAACATTCGTCTGACAAGTTAGATCATGTGATATTTTTATAGACCAGGTTGTCACAGATGCTGCGATACCTAATATGTATACTTGATGGTTTTATTGGCACTATTTTTGGGTGCGTGTGACTTTTTGATCGCTTGCTATTACACTTTTTGTGATGTAAGGTGACAAAAAATAGCTTTTTTTACACCGCTTTTTCATTTTTTTTTACGGCTATTCACCTGAGGGGTTAGGTCATGTGATATTTTTATAGAGCAAGTTATTACGGACGCTGCGATACCTAATATGTATACTTTCGTTTTATTTATGTAAGTTTTACACAATGATTACATTTTTTAAACAAAAAAAATCATGTTTTAGGCCCCTTTCACACGGGCGAGATTTCCGTGCAGGTGCAACGCATGAGGTGAATGCATTGCATCCGCACTAAATCTAGACCCATTCATTTCTATGGGGCTGTGCAGATGAGTGGTGATCTCCACGCATCACTTGTGCGTTGCGTGAAAATCGCAGCATGCTCCTCTTTGTGCGTTTTCCACGCAACGCAGGCCCCATAGAAGTGAATGGGGCTGCATGAAAATCGCAAGCATCCACAAGCAAGTGCGGATGCGGTGCGATTTTCATGCACGGTTGCTAGGAGACGATCGTGATGGACACCCGATCATTATTATTTTCCCTTATAACATAGTTATAAGTGAAAATAATAGCATTCGTAATACATAATGCTAAGTACAATAGGGCTGGAGGGGTTAAAAAATTTAATTTTTTATTTAACTCACCTTAATCCACTTGTTCGCGCAGCCCGGCTTCTCTTCTTTCTTCTTCTTTGCTGTGCACAGGAAAAAATCGCGCATTTTCCCGCAACGCACCCGCATCTTATCCGGGCCAAAAACATGACGCCCGTGTGAAAGAGGCCTTAGTGTCTCTATATTCTGAGAGCCATAGTTTTTTCAGTTTTTTGGTGATTGTCTTAGGTAGGGTATAATTTTTGTAGGATGAGATGACGGTTTGATTGGCAATATTTTTGGGTGCATATGACTTTTTGATCTCTTGCTGTTACACTTTTGTGATGTATGGTGACAAAACATGGCTTTTTTGACACCGTTTTTTGAACCGGTGTTCATCTGAGGGGATAGGTCATGTGGTATTTTTATAGAGCAGGTTGTTACGGATGCGGTGATACCTAATATGTCTACTTTTTTATATACTTAAGTTTTACACAATAACAGCATTTTTTTAAACCCAAAAAATCATGTTTTAGTGTTTTTTTTTATTTTTTGGCAATTGTCATAGTTAGGGTATAATTTTTTCCAGGATGAGGTGACAGTTAGATTGGTACTATTTTGAGGGGCATACACCTTTTTGATCACTTAGTGTTGCACTTTTAGTCATATAAGGTGACAAAAAAATGTTTTTTTGCAACTTTTTTTTTTTACTGTGTTTATTTGAGGGGTAAGGTCATGTGATATTTTTATAGAGCTGGTTGATACGGACGCGGAGATACTTAATTTGTCTACTTTTCTTTTTTTTCCCTATTTATAAAAAAATTTACTTTATTTTGGGAAAAGGATGCTTTTTTTGTTAAACTTGAAACTTTTAATATTTTTTGTAAAACGTTATATTTTTTAACTTTTTATTACACTTTATTTTTTGTCCCACTCTGGGACATCAACTTTTGGGGGTCTGATCCCCTTTACAATGCATCACAATACTTCTGTATTGTGATGCCTTGGCTGTAAGTGTATTACCACTGTAATATGCCTACAGCCTGCTTGCCTGTGGGCTGGATCTCACAGGCTCTCTCGGAAGGCAGCCACAATGCCTAAGGAAGGCATTGGGCTGCCTTCCATGCCATCGGGTCCCTGTCACAGCAGCACGGGAACCCGATGACCGCTTCGATACCCGCAAGGACATCACATGTCCCGCTGTCAGCTCTGAGTTAATATTGGGGTTAATGCACCGGCATAATTTCACTAATGCCGGCACATGCAGCAGAGGTCCTGCTATCGGTGACTGACGGACCCCTGCCGCGGATCGGGCGCATCTCCTGTGCTGGTCCTTAAGTCACAGACACCTGCGCTGTACATGTACGGGTTAAACTCTATGACAGCTGTGAAAAATTACCAGCTTCTCATTCAAAGTCTAAACAGTCTCTCAGTATTCATTAACCCTTTCCACAGAGCCTTCTTTATGTATATATAAATATATATACAGGGAGTGCAGAATTATTAGGCAAGTTGTATTTTTGAGGATTAATTTTATTATTGAACAACAACCATGTTCTCAATGAACCCAAAAAACTCATTAATATCAAAGCTGAATATTTTTGGAAGTAGTTTTTAGTTTGTTTTAGTTTTAGCTATTTTAGGGGGATATCTGTGTGTGCAGGTGACTATTACTGTGCATAATTATTAGGCAACTTAACAAAAAACAAATATATACCCATTTCAATTATTTATTTTTACCAGTGAAACCAATATAACATCTCAACATTCACAAATATACATTTCTGACATTCAAAAACAAAACAAAAACAAATCAGTGACCAATATAGCCACCTTTCTTTGCAAGGACACTCAAAAGCCTGCCATCCATGGATTCTGTCAGTGTTTTGATCTGTTCACCATCAACATTGCGTGCAGCAGCAACCACAGCCTCCCAGACACTGTTCAGAGAGGTGTACTGTTTTCCCTCCTTGTAAATCTCACATTTGATGATGGACCACAGGTTCTCAATGGGGTTCAGATCAGGTGAACAAGGAGGCCATGTCATTAGATTTTCTTCTTTTATACCCTTTCTTGCCAGCCACGCTGTGGAGTACTTGGACGCGTGTGATGGAGCATTGATCTGCATGAAAATCATGTTTTTCTTGAAGGATGCAGACTTCTTCCTGTACCACTGGTTGAAGAAGGTGTCTTCCAGAAACTGGCAGTAGGACTGGGAGTTGAGCTTGACTCCATCCTCAACCCGAAAAGGCCCCACAAGCTCATCTTTGATGATACCAGCCCAAACCAGTACTCCACCTCCACCTTGCTGGCGTCTGAGTCGGACTGGAGCTCTCTGAACCTTTACCAATCCAGCCACGGGCCCATCCATCTGGCCCATCAAGACTCACTCTCATTTCATCAGTCCATAAAACCTTAGAAAAATCAGTTTTGAGATATTTCTTGGCCCAGTCTTGACGTTTCAGCTTGTGTGTCTTGTTCAGTGGTGGTCGTCTTTCAGCCTTTCTTACCTTGGCCATGTCTCTGAGTATTGCACACCTTGTGCTTTTGGGCAATCCAGTGATGTTGCAGCTCTGAAATATGGCCAAACTGGTGGCAAGTGGCATCTTGGCAGCTGCACGCTTGACTTTTCTCAGTTCATGGGCAGTTATTTTGCACCTTGGTTTTTCCACACGCTTCTTGCGACCCTGTTGACTATTTTGAATGAAACGCTTGATTGTTCGATGATCACGCTTCAGAAGCTTTGCAATTTTAAGAGTGCTGCATCCCTCTGCAAGATATCTCACTATTTTTGACTTTTCTGAGCCTGTCAAGTCTTTCTTTTGACCCATTTTGCCAAAGGAAAGGAAGTTGCCTAATAATTATGCACACCTGATATAGGGTGTTGATGTCATTAGACCACACCCCTTCTCATTACAGAGATGCACATCACCTAATATGCTTAATTGGTAGTAGGCTTTCGAGCCTATACAGCTTGGAGTAAGACAACATGCATAAAGAGGATGATGTGGTCAAAATACTCATTTGCCTAATAATTCTGCACGTAGTGTATATATACTGTATATATATATATATATATATATATATATGTGATAATGAACAGGGTATATACCACAACATACATATAAAATGCATTAACACAATAATAAACAAGTTAACCCTTTCATGTGAAATAAAGTTAGAACTTTAAATCTTTGCATAGAGGAAAGCACAGGAAAATGTCCACAAATGTCCAGACTTCAAAATACCTTGTGCTCCAGGGCACTACACTAGAGCAAGTACCACTTTTTGTTGGCAGTATTTTATTCTGACTCATTGAGGAAAGACCCAAGCACACCTCCTTGTATGATCCATATTTTGTAATATGGTATATGAACAGGTGTCTTGATGAGGCAACACTTATAAAGTCTTCCAGAAGCCACTAGCATTGCAGTACAAAATAAGATTTTTGAAGTTTTCTTAAAGATAGTTCAGTCTGGTGTTCACAGTACACCAACCAACAAGAATAAACTGAGATTAAACGGGTATATCATCAAAATTAAATCCTTTATTGAATAAATGACACATAGATGAGACATGAGACAACAGATAAAAAATGGCTACATCTGAGGAGACATATTAACATAAGTAAGACATGGGGAGGGGGAGTGGAGTATGCAATATAAAAGAGGAGGTAGAAAAGAGGAGTATAGTACCTCACTGATTTCTGTATGTATTCCTGCAACCACAAGTATTCAGTAAAGGGGAAAAAAAACCTAGAAAATGCTAAAGTGCAAGTGCTAAATGGCAAAACACCATATCAATAAGTGGTTGCAGATTACACAGCAACATGTGGATGTGTAATGGTTCCAAAATATAACAGCCAGCAAAGAAGTTAAAGTGCAAGTCACCATATCAATGGTCAAATACCACAGTTATAGTTGTGGTGACAGCTTAACCTCCATATACATACAAAACTGGCTCATATTTCGGCGGATGCCTTCCTTCCTCTGGGGGAATGCATCCGCCGAAATGCGCGTCGAGGTTACATGACTCTCCTGAGGTGTATATCTCCATATCATGGGTATGTAGATATGCTATATTGTTGTGGACTTTGAGGGATGTGTTTATTGGCTCTAGGCGCTCAGCTATACTCACTTGGGTTATCGATAGGTGGATGTTTGCTATGCACCTGAGCCAGTTTTGTATGTACAGTACAGACCAAAAGTTTGGACACATCTTCTCATTCAATGACTATGAAAATTGTAGATTCACACTGAAGGCATCAAAACTATGAATTAGCACATGTGGAATTATATACATAACAAAAAAGTGTGAAACAACTGAAAATATGTCATATTCTAGGTTCTTCAAAGTAGCCACCTTTTGCTTTGATTACTGCTTTGCACACTCTTGGCATTCTCTTGATGAGCTTTAAGAGGTAGTCACCTGAAATGGTCTCCCAACAGTCTTGAAGGAGTTCCCAGAGATGCTTAGCACTTGTTGGCCCTTTTGCCTTCACTCTGTGGTCCAGCTCACCCCAAACCACCTCGATTGGGTTCAGGTCCAGTGACTGTGGAGGTCAGGTCATCTGGTGCAGCACCCCATCACTCTCCTTCATGGTCAAATATCCCTTACACAGCCTGGAAGTGTGTTTGGGGTCATTGTCCTGTTGAAAAATAAATGATGGTCCAACTAAACGCAAACCGGATGGAATAGCATGCTGCTGCAAGATGCTGTGGTAGCCATGCTGGTTTAGTATGCCTTCAATTTTGAATAAATCCCCAACAGTGTCACTAGCAAAGCACCCCCACACCATCACACCTCCTCCTCCATGCTTCACGGTGGGAGCCAGGCATGTCTATCCTTTCACCTTTTCTGCGTCGCACAAAGACACTGTGGTTGGAACCAAAGATCTCAAATTTGAACGCATCAGACCAAAGCACAGATTTCCACTGATCTAATGTCCATTCCTTGTGTTTAGCCCAAACAAGTCTCTTCTGCTTGTTGCCTGTACTTAGCAGTGGTTTCCTAGCAGATATTCTACCATGAAGGCCTGATTCACACAGTCTCCTCTTAACAGTTATTCTAGAGATGTGTCTGCTGCTAGAACTCTGTGTGGCATTGACCTGGTCTCTAATCTCAGCTGCTGTTAACCTGCGATTTCTGAGGCTGGTGACTAGGATGAACTTATCCTCCGCAGCAGAGGTGACTCTTGGTCTTCCTTTCCTGGGGCGGTCCGCATGTGAGCCAGTTTCTTTGTAGCGCTTGATGGTTTTTGTGACTGCACTTGGGGACACTTTCAAAGTTTTCCCAATTTTTCGGACTGACTGACCTTCATTTCTTAAAGTAATGATGGCCACTAGTTTTTCTTTACTTAGCTGCTTTTTTCTTGCCATAATACAAATTCTAACAGTCTATTCAGTAGGACTATCAGCTGTGTATCCACCTGACTTCTCCACAACGCAACTGATGATCCCAACCCCATTTATAAGGCAAGAAATCCCACTTATTAAACCTGACAGGGCACACCTGTGAAGTGAAAACCATTTCAGGTGACTACCTCTTGAAGCTCATCAAGAGAATGCCAAGAGTGTGCAAAGCAGTAATCAAAGCAAAAGGTGGCTACTTTGAAGAACCTAGAATATGACATATTTTCAGTTGTTTCACACTTTTTTGGTATGCATATAGTTCCACATGTGTTAATTCATAGTTGTGATGCCTTCAGTGTAAATCTACAATTTTCATACTTTTGGTCTGTACTGTATATGGAGGTTAAGCTGTCACCACAGCTATAACTGTGGTATTTGACCATTGATATGGTGACTTTCTATGCACTTGCACTTTAACTTCTTTGCTGGCTGTTATATGGTTCCATATTTTGGAACCATTACACATCCACATGTTGCTGTGTAATCTGCAACCACTTATTGATATGGTGTTTTGCCATTTAGCACTTGCACTTTAGCATTTTCTAGTTTTTTTTTCCCCTTTACTGAATACCTGTGGTTACAGGAATACATACAGAAATCAGTGAGGTACTATACTCCTCTTTTCTACCGCATACTCCACTCCCCCTCCCCATGTCTTACTTATGTTAATATGTCTCCTCAGATGTAGCCATTTTTTATCTGTTGTCTCATGTGTCGTCTATGTGTCATTTATTCAATAAAGGATTTCATTTTGATGATATACCCGTTTAATCTCAGTTTATTCTTGTTGGTTGGTGTATTCATGTACACTGAGTGGGTTTTTTCTTACTCTTTCCGGGTCTATTTAACATAGTACATTTAATTACTGTTTATGTGTATGTCTATGTTTTGTGTAATCTATTTGTAATAATGGTGTTCACAGTAGTGTAACATGTCAAAACTCTAAAATGCCTTCATTGGTTTCTTGAGCACAGTGTGCGTTGTTTCACTGCAATCATCTTCTCATCTGAATGGGTTGAATCTGTTATTGCAGCTGATGACACTGAACTGTAATACAAGATATGGCCTGCAGAGTGGCGCTGTTTTGGGAGACCAAAGCATGCACTTGTTTCTGTTCTAAGACCACACAATTCCACCATGGTGATACAGTTAGGTCCATATATATTTGGACACTGACACAAATTTAGTTTTTTTTTATCGTTTACCACAACATATTCAAGTTATATAATGGACATAACGTCCAGACTTTTAGCTTTCATTTGAGAGTATCCACATTAAAATTGGAGAAAGGGTTTAGGAGTTTCAGCTCCTTTACGTGTGGCACCCTGTTTTTAACCACCTCCGGACCGCCTAACGCAGATGTGCGGTCCGGAGGTGGCAGCCCTGCGCTCAACGACGCATATACGCGTCATCTCGCGAGGGCCGGGATTTCCTGTGAACGCGCGTGCGCTCACAGGAACGGAAGGTAAGCGAGTGGATCTCCAGCCTGCCAGCGGCGATCGCTCGCTGGCAGGCTGGAGATCCGAATTTTTTAACCCCTAACAGGTATATTAGACGCTGTTTTCATAACAGCGTCTAATATACCTCCTACCTGGTCCTCTGGTGGTCCCTTTTGTTAGGATCGACCACCAGAGGACTCAGGTAGGTCAGTACAGTCGCACCAAACACTACACTACACTACACCCCCCCCCGTCACTTATTAACCCCTTATAAACCCCTGATCACCCATGATCACCCCATATAAACTCCCTGATCACCCCCCTGTCATTGATCACCGCCCTGTCATTGATCACCCCCCTGTCAGGCTCCGTTCAGACGTCCATATGATTTTTACGGATCCACGGATACATGGATCGGATCCGCAAAAAGCATACGGACGTCTGAATGGAGCCTTACAGGGGGGGTGATCAATGACAGGCGGGTGATCACCCATATACACTCCCTGATCACCCCCTGTCATTGATCACCCCCCTGTCATTGATCACCCCCCTGTAAGGCTCCATTCAGACGTCCGCATGATTTTTACGGATCCATGGATACATGGATCGGATCCGCAAAACACATGCGGACGTCTGAATGGAGCCTTTCAGGGGGTGATCAATGACAGGCGGGTGATCACCCATATACACTCCCTGATCACCCCCTGTCATTGATAACCCCCCTGTAAGGCTCCATTCAGACGTCCGCATGTGTTTTGTGGATCCGATCCATGTATGCATGGATCCGTAAAAATCATGCGGACGTCTGAATGGAGCCTTACAGGGGGGTGATCAATGACAGGCGGGTGATCACCCATATACACTCCTTGATCACCCCCCTGTCATTGATCACCCCCCTGTAAGGCTCCATTCAGACGTCCGCATGATTTTTACGGATACATGGATACATGGATCGGATCCGCAAAACACATGCGGACGTCTGAATGGAGCCTTACAGGGGGTGATCAATGACAGGCGGGTGATTACCCATATACACTCCCTGATCACCCCCTGTCATTGATCACCCCCCTGTCATTGATCACCCCCCTGTAAGGCTCCATTCAGACGTCCGCATGATTTTTATGGATCCATGGATACATGGATCGGATCCGCAAAACACATGCGGATGTCTGAATGGAGCCTTACAGGGGGGGTGATCAGTGACAGGGGGGTGATCACCCTGATCACCCCCTGTCATTGATAACCCCCCTGTAAGGCTCCATTCAGACGTCCGCATGTGTTTTGTGGATCCGATCCATGTATCCATGGATCCGTAAAAAATCATGCGGATGTCTGAATGGAGCCTTACAGGGGGGTGATCAAGTCTGGGATCCAAATGTCTAAAAATGCCCTCCTAAAAGGAATTTGGGCCCCTTTGCGCATCTAGGCTGCAAAAAAGTGTCACACATGTGGTATCGCCGTACTCAGGAGAAGTTGGGGAATGTGTTTTGGGAGGTCATTTTACATATACCCATGCTGGGTGAGAGAAATATCTTGGCAAAAGACAACTTTTCCCATTTTTTTATACAAAGTTGGCATTTGACCAAGATATTTTTCTCACCCAGCATGGGTATATGTAACATGACACCCCAAAACACATTCCCCAACTTCTCCTGAGTACGGCGATACCACATGTGTGACACTTTTTTGCAGCCAAGGTGGGCAAAGGGGCACATATTCCAAAGTGCACCTTTCGGATTTCGCAGGCCATTTTTTACACATTTTGATTGCAAGGTACTTCTTACACATTTGGGCCCCTAAATTGCCAGGGCAGTATAACTACGCCACAAGTGACCCCATTTTGGAAAGTAGACACCCCAAGGTATTCCGTGAGGGGCACGGCGAGTTCCTAGAATTTTTTATTTTTTGTCACAAGTTAGCGGAAAATGATGATTTTTCTTTTTTTTTCTTTTTTCCTTACAAAGTCTCATATTCCACTAACTTGCGACAAAAAATAAAAAATTCTAGGAACTCGCCGTGCCCCTCACGGAATACCTTGGGGTGTCTTCTTTCCAAAATGGGGTCACTTGTGGCATAGTTATACTGCCCTGGCAATTTAGGGGCCCAAATGTGTGAGAAGAACTTTGCAATCAAAATGTGTAAAAAATGACAGGTGAAATCCAAAAGGTGCACTTTGGAATATGTGCCCCTTTGCCCACCTTGGCAGCAAAAAAGTGTGACACATCTGGTATCGCCGTACTCAGGAGAAGTTGGGGAATGTGTTTTGGGGTGTCATGTTACATATACCCATGCTGGGTGAGAAAAATATCTTGGTCAAATGCCAACTTTGTATAAAAAAATGGGAAAAGTTGTCTTTTGCCAAGATATTTCTCTCACCCAGCATGGGTATATGTAAAATGACACCCCAAAACACATTCCCCAACTTCTCCTGAGTACGGCGATACCAGATGTGTCACACTTTTTTGATGCCAAGGTGGGCAAAGGGGCACATATTCCAAAGTGCACCTTTCGGATTTCACCGGTCATTTTTTACAGATTTTGATTGCAAAGTACTTCTCACACATTCGGGCCCCTAAATTGCCAGGGCAGTATAACTACTCCACAAGTGACCCCATTTTGGAAAGAAGACACCCCAAGGTATTCCGTGAGGGGCATGGCGAGTTCCTAGAATTTTTTATTTTTTGTCGCAAGTTAGTGGAATATGAGACTTTGTAAGGAAAAAAGAGAAGAAAAAAAAATCATCATTTTCCGCTAACTTGTGACAAAAAATAAAAAATTCTAGGAACTCGCCATGCCCCTCTCGGAATACCTTGGGGTGTCTTCTTTCCAAAATGGGGTCACTTGTGGCATAGTTATACTGCCCTGGCAATTTAGGGGCCCAAATGTGTGAGAAGAACTTTGCAATCAAAATGTGTAAAAAATGACAGGTGAAATCCAAAAGGTGCACTTTGGAATATGTGCCCCTTTGCCCACCTTGGCAGCAAAAAAGTGTGACACATCTGGTATCGCCGTACTCAGGAGAAGTTGGGGAATGTGTTTTGGGGTGTCATGTTACATATACCCATGCTGGGTGAGAAAAATATCTTGGTCAAATGCCAACTTTGTATAAAAAAATGGGAAAAGTTGTCTTTTGCCAAGATATTTCTCTCACCCAGCATGGGTATATGTAAAATGACACCCCAAAACACATTCCCCAACTTCTCCTGAGTACGGCGATACCAGATGTGTCACACTTTTTTGCTGCCAAGGTGGGCAAAGGGGCACATATTCCAAAGTGCACCTTTTGGATTTCACCTGTCATTTTTTACACATTTTGATTGCAAAGTTCTTCTCACACATTTGGGCCCCTAAATTGCCAGGGCAGTATAACTATGCCACAAGTGACCCCATTTTGGAAAGAAGACACCCCAAGGTATTCCGTGAGGGGCATGGCGAGTTCCTAGAATTTTTTATTTTTTGTCGCAAGTTAGTGGAATATGAGACTTTGTAAGAAAAAATAAAAAAAATAAAATCATCATCATTTTCCGCTAACTTGTGACAAAAAATAAAACGTTCTATGAACTCACTATGCCCATCAGCGAATACCTTAGGGTGTCTACTTTCCGAAATGGGGTCATTTGTGGGGTTTTTCTACTGTTTGGGCATTGTAGAACCTCAGGAATCATGACCGGTGCTCAGAAAGTCAGAGCTGTTTCAAAAAGCGGAAATTCACATTTTTGTACCATAGTTTGTAAATGCTATAACTTTTACCCAAACCATTTTTTTTTTTTGCCCAAACATTTTTTTTTAATCAAAGACATGTAGAACAATTAATTTGGCGAAAAATTTATATATGGATGTCGTTTTTTTTTGCAAAATTTTACAGCTGAAAGTGAAAAATGTCATTTTTTTGCAAAAAAATCGTTACATTTCGATTAATAACAAAAAAAGTAAAAATGTCAGCAGCAATGAAATACCACCAAATGAAAGCTCTATTAGTGAGAAGAAAAGGAGGTAAAATTCATTTGGGTGGTAAGTTGCATGACCGAGCGATAAACGGAGAAAGGAGTGTAGTGCCGAAGTGTAAAAAGTGCTCTGGTCATGAAGGGGGTTTCACCTAGCGGGGCTGAAGTGGTTAAAGGGACAAAAAGTAATTGGACAATTGACTCAAAGGCTGTTTCATGGGCAGTTGTGGGCTATTCCTTCATTATTTAATTCTCAATTAAGCACATAAAAGGCCTGAAGTTGATTTGAGGTGTGGTCAGTCACCTGATCTGAACCCAATAGAGCATACATTTCACTTGTTAAAGAATAAATTTCAGACAGTAAGGCCCACAAACAAACAGCAACTGAAAACCGCTGCAGTAAAGGCCTGGCAGAGCTTTAAAGGATAACTGTCGTATTTTTTTTTTTTTTTTTTGAGTATTGGATTGTGGTGATTAATATCACCTTGGTGGCCCTATTTCAACTTTTCACCGTGTATTCAATTACCCATTTGTGTTCCCTGTACTGCCTATTTTTACCTGTGCTTTATATAGTGTTGCTAGGCATGATCCAGCGTGCAGGGTCACATTACTGACAGCCAGGGACTGTAAGTAAATGATTAAAGACAGGTCCTCCCCAGCAGCTGATAACAGTGCCTGGGCTGTGTGCACTTCTACCTGTCCCTGCGCTTGGCAGACGCTCCCTCACTCAGCAGAGCTGGAGAATGCAGAGTTGAAGCAGCGCACAACAGGAAAGGGAGATCTGCCATCTGCTCGGTGTATAAATGAAAGCAACATGTGGTAAGAGGACCCCTTCGTGCTGCAGGAGGTTAACCCTTTAGGGGGGAGAGCTCTGGTTACTGACACTTTTGAGGGGGCTATTGTTACTGGCTAGTGCATGTTAGGAGCTCAATGCATTGTGGGTAGTGAGGGCAGGCGGGATTAGCCTCAGGATGAGGGCAGTGGCTACCATCTTAACTGAATAGTGAAATTGCATTTTTATGCAGCCTGGTTGCTAAGGGCTGAATCTTATCATGGGGTATTCTCAACACGCTATTTCATATTTACCTGCTACCGGCGCGCTGTCCACTTCCTTGTTTTGGAACTCAGCAGTGGGCGGGCTCCATCTTGATTGAAGTCTTCTCCCGGCCGGGCCGCGAGCTGGACTGAACGCGCACGCCAAGGCCGCGCATGCGCCCTGGTGACTTCTTCCTGGCAAGTATACTATACTGGCCAGGAAGAAATCACCATAGCGCATGCGCGGCCTCAGCGTGCACTTTCGGGACTGCGCGCAGCCGGCCGGGAGAAGAGAAGAAGTCATCTGTGCAAGCCCAGCCACCGCGATTCCTGAGAAGAGCGGTGGCTGTAACCAGGGGAGACGGAAGACCACAGTCAGGTAAGTATATGTTTATTTTCTAAGGGGTGGGAATTAGTTAATTAAATATATTTAGAAAAATGATCACTGTTAAATCATTAAGGCCCCTTTCACACGGGCGAGTATTCCACGCGGATGCGATGCGTGAGTTGAACGCATTGCACCCGCACTGAATGCCGACCCATTAATTTCTATGGGGCTGTTCACATGAGCGGTGATTTTCACTTATGCGTTGCGTGAAAATCGCAGCATACTCCTCTTTGTGTGTTGCGGTGCGATAATCCACGCAACGCAGGCCCCATAGAAGTGAATGGGGTTGCGTGAAAATCGCAAGCATCCGCAAGCAAGTGCGGGTGCGGTGCGATTTTCACGCAGGGTTGCTAGGAGGCGATCGGGATGGAGACCCGATCATTATTATTTTCCATCACATGATCCATCACCATGGTAAAAGATCATGTGACGGACCATGTGATGACCGGAGTGACGTCATCACAGGTCCTGTTCATGTAATTAATGCTCACCCCAGGTCCTGTTCAGCAAAGGAGACAGAAGGAGATGGCGGGCTACGCTAACAAGTGGACTAAGGTGAGTTAAATAATTTTAGATTTTTTTTAACCCCTTCAGCGCTATTTGACTATGCATTCTGTATTCAGAATGCTATTATTTATCCTTATAACCATGTTATAAGGGAAAATAATACAATCTACAGAACACCGATCCCAAGCCCGAACTTCTGTGAAGAAGTTCGGGTTTGGGTACCAAACATGCGCGATTTTTTTCACGCGAGTGCAAAACGCATTACAATGTTTTGCACTCGCGCAGAAAAATCGCGGGTGTTCCCGTAACGCACCCGCCCGTGTGAAAGGGGCCTAACATATTTAACAGATGTGAATACCGTTTAAATATGGGGTCAGTTTAATAGTAACTGATACTGTAATATCATGTTATTAGTAGCTACATATATGAAAATTAAAATTAGGGTCTAAATGTGACAGTAATCCTTTAAAAAGGAGAAAACACAGTTTTCAACCAAGTATTAGAAATTAACATTTTATTTACAATGATTTAATTTGTCCGATTACTTTTGACCCCCTGAAATGAAGGAATTGCATTTAAAAAAGTATATAGTACCTTATACTGTTATTATAAATAGTGATGTATTTTGAAAAAAAAAAAAAAAATGCTTTAGTTTCTCACATTTATATGCAATCATTTTATTCAACCCACTGAATTAAAGATGAAAGTCTGAACTTCAACTGCATCTGAATTGTTTTGTTCAAAATCCATTGTGGTAATGTACAGAACAAAAATAAAAAAATGTTGTCTCTGTCCAAATATATATATATGGACCTAACTGTATCAGTTAGCATTGTGTCCCCAGCCACGTAATAATAAAAAGCGGCATTTTGTCCTTAAGGGGTTACTAAATCATCTGTGTTTTGATGATTCATTGAACAGTCGACATGCCAAAATATAAATAATACTCATTTCAAATTTTTGTTACTTTCAAATGAGTAACAGATGATTGTACCAATCTGTTTCTAATGGTATACGGCCTTACAAATAAGAGTCAGCTGTGGAAGACGGTTCCAAACTAGACGCTGGGTAACTGACTCACAGTGTTATGTTAGGTTTACTTCGATTTCAAGGAGCAGAAATGTGGTTTGTCCAGTGTAAAAAGGTTATTCACATCATACATAATTATATTTTCATTCCTCTACTTTGTTACGTGCTTTATTTGAATTACCTGATTATTGATAGAGCACTGACATAGCACTACATTGACTATATACAATATTTTACTCCTGTGAACCCTATAAAGTTTTTAACTGCTCATGGATTTATATAATATTGTGAACTGCAAATAAAGGTGTTGTCCCAAGAAAAATATTCTACATTTTTAAAACCAGCACCTGGATCTGAATAGAAATTGCATCTTGTTAAGGGGATATTAATTATTTATATTTTGGGTAATCGCAATAATTAATATTCATAAATAGGCGTGAGTCTAGTGATGACTCCGCCTATTTATACATTAAAGGGGTGCTGCAGTTTTTTTAAACTGATGATCTATCCTCTGGTCGGCGGGGGTCCGACACCCGGGACCCCCGCAGATCAGCTGTTTGAGAAGGCAGAGGCTGTAGCGACAAAAAATGTTTTGTCTCACTCCCATTTCTTCTTGTTGCATGTTGAAGCTCTACTTGGAACCTTGTTAAGATCCAGCCTTGCTAAATATGATTTTCTGCAGTTTTTCAAGTGGTCTTAAACTTTTGATCAGGACTGTATATATATACAGACGCACACGCCGCAGTACAGTAATCGCACTACAGTAAAGACAATCTTAACTATACTGCAATGTACAATAATTTACACAATTCCACCACACAAATCTACCTAGATAACACACTTACATACACACATAAATATCAGCAGCCCACCCTTCTGGCACTATATTGTCCCTATGGGGATACAAAGGGTAAACCACAATATAATGCTGACTGCTGCAGGGTGACAGCAGGGTTGAAGGGGTTAATTCCTGGGGTATATGAGATACAGGGATCACGGGTACAGCAGGCAGGGGTTAGTGGCAGTGCAGAGGTTAGTGGTCTAGCAAACACGGGCAGGGAAGGTGCATAACTTTTATTGCTCACTGGGTGAACCTTCTGACGACCGTCAAGCATGCAAACCATGGCACCAATGTAGATTTGGTGTTACTGCCACAGATTGCAGGCAGGCCTGCCTCTTCTTCTCCTCCTCCTACTCCATCCTCCCTCTCATCCTCCGCTGACTTCTCCTTTTCCGCTGCTACCGCTTTTACTGCTGCGCCCCTCAAGCTCCCCATAACCTATTCGACATGCCAGGTGAGACGTTGCCATGGTGTCCTGAGGCTGTTGTGCCTGGAGCCACACCGGTCCTGCACTCCTTTTAGCTTTGCAGTCACAGGCCGATCAGTGGCTAACTACGCTCAATTTGACAGTTGGTAAAGTGCGACAACCGTGCCTATCTGCTGAGCGTGCTGAAACAGGGCAAAATGACACACGTGACGTGCATGGCACACTTCCTGAACTTAGAAGTGCAGCGATTTGTTACCAAATACCCCGGGGTCCAGGACGTCTTGCGGCAGGCCAGGAAAATTTCTGGCCATTTTAGAAGATCTTACATGGCCATGGCTCGCCTTGCTGACGTACAGCGGTGACACCACTTGCCCATCAGACGTCTGATTTGTGATAGCCCGAAGTGCTGGAACTCCACCTTGTATATGCTTGATAGGCTGCTCCAGCAGCAATGTGCTGTTAACGACTACCTACACGAACTCTGCAGCAAGACAGGTTCTGGGGAGTTTTTTTTTTTTTCACCACGCCAGTGGCTGCTCATGCATGACGCCCTCAATAAGTATTTTGTGCAAGAATGTATATCACACCCCTCAATCAGTTTTTTGGGGGGCAACAGGTATATCACAAAACTTTAAGATTCCAGTCCATTGTTTATCAGGATTTACCGCAGCGATTCCCAAGAGTGAAGTGGGCACAATTCACAGTTCAGTCAATCAGAAGAAAACCTCTTCAAGCTCAACTCATCCAATTTCAAATATATAGGCAAAACATCAGGTCCCGCTACTACTATTTTCCTCCAGATGTTCCTGTGGGATATCAAAAAATACAGTGATAGTGAAGCACCGTATTCAACTACTGATACCACTCATATAGTTGTACTCACAAGCGTAATTAGTTATGCAGGCACATCACACAAAATCAGAGGCTTCGCTTTCTTTCCTTTTCTTTCTCTTCTTTTCAACAATGCTGTATAAAATAGTTTAACTCCAATAGTGAAGCACCGCTTTAAAAACCAGTATAAAATCAGGTTTATTATACTCACAAGCATAAAACGGGACCAGGCAATGTAATGAAACAATCCAATGATCCTGCCCGACCCGGGTTTCGCTCCAAGCTTCATCAGGGGCGTGATCCACACTTTTTCCCCACAAGTCTCTAAATATCCCATACCCCTCCCCCATTGCCTATAACAAACTTTAGTTTAAAATATTATAAAGTTCAAATAACCAGCAGTGTCATCCCTCATACCAATTTTGTCACTATTTCTTGTTACAGTACATTCCCTCATCTCTTTTACTTCACTCACGAACCCTTCATTCATAAATCTCCTTCAATTGCTCCTCCAGCCCCTAGCAGCTCACGTGATACACACCTACCTTCCCTGATTGGTCAGCGGCGGCACACCCCTCTCCTCTTACAGATCACCGCTGTTCCGCCAGGCATGGCTTCAAGTCCAATTCCACATTACGTCCGTGTGGTTGAATTGTGTCAAGCTCATATATCCACTTAACCTCCCGCCGAACTATGTTTTTAACTGTATCTCCTCCCCGCCAGTCACCTCTTACGAGCTCTACTCTGGCAAAAATAAGTCCTCTAGGATCCTTCTGGTGGACCTTCCAAAAATGGGGACTTCATTGCAGAGTGTGTGGAGTTTTGTCTAAAACACAATTATTTTTGGTTTAAGGACAAATATTATTTGCAGAGAGTCAGGACGGCGATGGGGGCTAAATTCGCCCCCAGTTTCGCTAATATTTTTATGTCAGCTTGGGAAAGAGAGAGGATCACCCCGCTTTTAGGAAAAGAAACACAGCTTGGTAAACTAAATGTATGGCAAAGATTTATAGACGATTGTATTTTAGTGTGGGAGAGAGAAAGACAAGGTTTGGAACAATTTATTGCTCAGCTTAATGACAATGACTGGAATTTACATCTTACTAGTAGCATCAGTGAAAGTGAGGTGAATTTTCAGGATCTTACGATTTTTGTGGAGGACAGGAAATTTAAGACCAAAACAGACGTGAATGGCTATATTGACACCAGTAGTTGCCATTATGGCCCGTGGCTGAAAAACATTCCCAAAGGACAGATTGGGAGGATTCGCCGCAACTGCACTGATGTTACTACATTTAGAGAACAGAGTGTGATGATTCAAGAAAGATTTAAAGAGAAGGGATATATAAAAGAGGAATTATCCATGTGTAGCCAAGAGGTAGAAAAAAGTGAAAGAAGGGAGATGAGGGATGGAGACAAAAAGAGAAAGGATTTGCATTTCTCACCCAGTACACTGCACAGGCAGGATTAATAAAAAATGCCATTAGAAAAAAATGGACAGTACTTAAAAATGACCTGGTTATAGGGAAGGAGAGTTCTAATTACCCTGGCTTTATTTTTAAAAAAGCACCGAACCTCAAAAATCTTCTAGTGCATAGTGCGATTCCAACTAGTGACGAGAAAAAAGAAAAAAAAAATTTCTCCTGGTGCGGTTTCTGCCCTCCATGTAGGAATAGGAGAAGGGGGAGAAAACAATTGAGAACGTCAATGATACATTCAGCCAAAAGGAATGAGGATTTTAAAATCAAAGGACAAATTACATGTGAGAGTTAGGGGGTTGTCTACATGCTGAAGTGCCCGTGCGGCCTCCAGTATGTAGGGCGTACAATGAGAAAATTGAAAGTCCGCATACAGGAGCATATAAAGAATATCAGGAAGGGTCTGGAGACCCAAGGAGTCTCCATGAATTTTAAGAAGGTCCACAAGAAGGATCCTAGAGGACTTATTTTTGCCGGAGTAGAGCTAGTGAGAGGTGACTGGCGGGGAGGAGGAGATACAGTTAAAAACATAGATCGACCTGAGATTAAGTGGATATATGAGCTTCACACAATCCAACCACATGGACTTAGGGTCCATTCACACGTCCGCAATTCTGTTCCGCATTATGCGGAACGGAATTGCGGACCCATTCATTTCTATGGGGCTGCACGATGTGCTGCCTGGATCCGGAAATGCGGACCCGCACTTCCAGGTCCACAATTGGATCCCGAAAAAAATAGAATATGTCCTATTCTTGTCCGTAATTGCTGTGCTTCATATGTCCTACTCCTAGGTGATGTAACACTGGGAGAGTCACTTATAGAGAAAGCTTTTGGTGTCCTTATGGATGGTAGATTAAATAACAAAGCGTTGGTACGGCCTCATCTGGAATATGCAGTCCAGTTCTGGGCACCAGTCCATAGAAAGGATGCACTGCAGCTTGAACAAGTTCAGAGGAGAGCGACTAAAATTATAAGGGGCATGGAGGGTCTAAGTTATGAACAAAGATTAAAATAATTGAATTTATTTAGTCTTGAGAAGAGACGTCTAAGGGGAGACATGATTAACGTATACAAATATATAAATGGGCCAGACAAAAAATACGGTGAAAAACTGTTCTATGTGAAATGCCCTCAAAAGACAAGGGGGCACTGCCTCTGACTGGAGAAGAAAAAGTTCAGTCTCTAGAAGCGTCAAAGCTTCTTTACTGTAAGAACTGTGAATCTGTGAAATAGACTTCCTCAGGAGGTGGTCACAGTAGGAACAGTGGACAGTTTCAAAAAGGGTTTAGACGAATTCTTAAAAGTAAATGACATTAATACTTAATGAAAACGTGTAGAAATCTGAGTCTCACTTCCTTCTGGGATTCACATCCCCACCTATCCCTTGGTTGAACTTGATGGACGTTTGTCTTTTTTCAACCGTATTAACTATGTAACTAGGATTTGTGAAAGAAAAGAATAATGTAGCATAAAAACATGTATGCATAGAGACACACATTTGTAAATAGGCTGGATGACCCAGTGATAAAGAAAATGCACCAAAACTGCTAGAATGGCATTCTTTAAATGTAACCATAACCCCCTTTCCAAAAGGTGGGTTGCAAAAGATCAGAAAGCTTTACAGCAGACACAGCAGTAGTATTTACTTGTATTCATCAACTGTATTATAATAATAGAGTTTACATACAGACGTGGACAAAATTGTTGGTACCCTTTGGTCAATGAAAGAAAAAGTCACAATGGTCACAGAAATAACTTTAATCTGACAAAAGTAATAATAAATTAAAATTCTATAAATGTTAACCAATGAAAGTCAGACATTGTTTTTCAACCATGCTTCAACAGAATTATGTAAAAAAATAAACTCATGAAACAGGCATGGACAAAAATGATGGTACCCCTAGAAAACACAGAACATAATGTGACCAAAGGGACATGTTAATTCAAGGTGTGTCCACTAATTAGCATCACAGGTGTCTACAACCTTGTAATCAGCCATTGGGCCTATATATATGGCTCCAGGTAATCACTGTGTTGTTTGGTGATATGGTGTGTACCACACTCGACATGGACCAGAGGAAGCAAAGGAAAGAGCTGTCTCAAGAGATCAGAAAGAAAATTATAGACAAGCATGTTAAAGGTAAAGGCTATAAGACCATCTCCAAGCAACTAGATGTTCCTGTGAGTACAGTTGCACATATTATTCATAAGTTTAAGATCCATGGGACTGTAGCCAACCTCCCTGGACGTGGCCGCAGGAGGAAAATTGATGACAAATCTAAGAGACGGATAATCCGAATGGTAACAAAAGAGCCTAGAAAGACTTCTAAAGAGATTCAAGGTGAACTTCATGCTCAAGGAACATCAGTGTCAGATCGCACCATCCGTCGTTGTTTGAGCCAAAGTGGACTACATGGGAGACGACCAAGGAGGACACCATTGTTGAAAACGAATCATAAAAAAGCAAGACTGGAATATGCCAAACTACATGTTGACAAGCCACAAAGCTTCTGGGAGAATGTCCTGTGGACAGATGAGACAAAAATCGAAGTTTTTGCCAAGGCACATCAGCTGTATGTTCACAGACGAAAAAATGAAGCATATCAAGAAAAGAACACTGTCCCTACTGTGAAACATGGAGGAGGCTCTGTTATGTTCTGGGGCTGCTTTGCTGCGTCTGGCACAGGGTGTCTTGAATCTGTGCAGGGTACAATGAAATCTCAAGACTATCAAGGAATTCTAGAGAGAAATGTACTAGCCAGTGTCAGAAAGCTTGGTCTCAGTCGCAGGTCATGGGTCTTGCAACAGGACAATGACCCAAAACACACCGCTAAAAACACCCAAGAATGGCTAAGAGGAAAAAATTGGACTATTCTAAAGTGGCCTTCTATGAGCCCTGACCTCAATCCTATTGAGCATCTTTGGAAGGAGCTGAAACATGCAGTCTGGAAAAGGCACCCTTCAAACCGGACACAACTGGAGCAGTTTGCTCATGAGGAGTGGGCCAAAATACCTGCTGAGAGGTGCAGATGTCTCATTGACAGTTACAGGAAGCGTTTGATTGCAGTGATTGCCTCAAAAGGTTGCGCAACAAAATATTAAGTTAGGGGTACCATCATTTTTGTCCATGCCTGTTTCATGAGTTTATTTTTTTACATAATTCTGTTGAAGCATGGTTGAAAAACAATGTCTGACTTTCATTGGTTAACATTTATAGAATTTTAATTTATTATTACTTTTGTCAGATTAAAGTTATTTCTGTGACCATTGTGACTTTTTCTTTCATTGACCAAAGGGTACCAACAATTTTGTCCACGTCTGTATGTGTGTATTGATATAATTATTCATTGAGCAGGTAATGTAGACCCATTACATACTTGTTATATAATAACAGTGGTGGCTCACTTCTGGTTAGCTCTGGCGTGGTGCTTCCAGCCCAGAAAAGGGATCACCCTACCCTCTGGAGGATAAATGGAAAAATATGGAGCTATAATGGGCGAGCCATCATACATTCAGCATTAATAGATATGTATAAAAGACAATTTATTCAAATAAAATCACATGAAGTATTAAAATATTAAATACTCTCTAGAGAAATCAAACAGACAGTGTATAAGACGGTTTCCCTGAATTGTTCCAAATTGCGGTTGTCTTCAGACAATAGATGTCCTAACTAAAAGCAACTTGTAGTCCCAACATAGATTCATATAGTCATAATGTTCCTTGAGTCCTTATAAAATAAGCCCATGGGGATCTATGGAGATGTCCTAGAGCAGGCATGTCCAAACTGCGGCCCTCCAGCTGTTGCAAAACTACAACTCCCAGCATGCCCTAATAGCTGTAAGCTATCCAGGCATGCTGAGAGTTGTAGTTTTGCAACAGCTGGAGAGCCGCAGTTTGGATATGCCTGTCGTAGAGGGTTTTTGTAAAAGCACCTAAATGGTCACTATTGCACCTGCATGATTCTTAATGAGATTTATCGTATGGCACACATGTATATCGACCATAGAAACCTTTATAAGGTCAGTGTCTCAATATAGTCCAACTTGTATGTTTGCATATGGACACTCCAGTGTCACTAGAGTCGATCTCGTACCTCCCTCCTTTTGTTTTGTCCAGATTGTCCCCGGTGGCTTAGTGAGGGGCGAACAGAGCAGAGAGTTGTCTGCGTCTCGCGTTGCACTTTTCAAGCCAATGCAACTAGGATCCCGCGATGTCTCCCTGTTACCTTGGTTGCCGTTTGTTTGATGTTCGGAGCGGAGGTAGTAAAATATGATTTTTTTCTAGGATTTTTTCTGCATGACCGTGCAAATCTCTTGGAGGACTTTGTAGTGGGTGCATCCAACTTCCGACCAGACGCGTTTCCAGATACTATCCCTTCTTCAGTGGTTAGGTGTTACCCGCCATGCCTCCATCTTTTATAGTGACTTTAATTAAATCTAAAATACGGATACCGGATTCTCCACACTCTCATTAACTCCAAAATAAGGTGCATGATCTGTGCGTTTTGCTTGCGGTTTTTGTTGCGGTTTTTTATAAAGGTGCGTTTTTTTCACAAGTGTTCCTTATGACATGGTGTATATATAAAAATGTTCCACAAAATTATAAAACTACTCATTGGTTATATGAACTTTGTGTAGTATTTAGGGGAATATATCCAACATTCATAATTCAACTGTATATTGATAGGAGAAAAACAGATGGGAATTACCATCCGTTTTTCTCCTATGAATATACAGTTGAATTATGAATGTTGGATATATTCCCCTAAATACTACACAAAGTTCATATAACCAATGAGTCGTTTTATCATTTTGTGGAACATTTTTATATATACCCCATATATATTCTTCATATATACCCTTTATATTTTCTTTTATATACCTTTGATATTTATACCTCATACTTTTTATACTTTTTATATGTTTCATATAGGGGCAAAGGTTTAAATGTAATATCAGGAAGTATTACTTTACTGAGAGAGTAGTGGATGCATGGAATAGCCTTCCTGCAGAAGTGGTAGCTGCAAATACAGTGGAGGAGTTTAGGCATGCATGGGATAGGCATAAGGCCATCCTTCATATAAGATAGGGCCGGGGGCTATCCATAGTATTTAGTATATTGGGCAGACTAGATGGGCCAAACGGTTCTTATCTGCCGACACATTCTATGTTTCTATGTTATACATGTTGTGTATACTTGGAATGTATCATGAGAATATGGTGAGTGCACTGATATTAGATTCACCGTTATTGACCACAAGCAACTACAGATTGAAATTTCTCTACATATAGTAGTGCACCATGTCATAAGAAACACTTGGGCAAAAAAAAAAAAAAACACCTATATAAAAAACCGCAACAAAAACCGCAAGCAAAACGCACAGATCATGCACCTTATTTTGAAGTTAATGAGAGTGTGGAGAATCGGTCTCCGTAATTTTGATTTAATTAGAGTCAATATAAAAGATGGAGGCATGGCGGGTAACACCTAACCACTGAGGAAGGGATAATATCCCGAAATGCGTCTAGTCGGAAGGTGGTCGCACCCGCTACAAAGTCCTCCAAGAGATTTGCATGGCCATGTAGAAAAAATCCTTGAAGAAATTAATATTTTACTACCTCCGCTCTGAACATCAAACAAACGGCAACCAAAGTAACAGGGAGACATTGCGGCCGAAAATCCTGCGCATTTTCGCAAGATCCTAGTTGCATTGGCTTGAGGAGTGCGACGCGAGACGCCGACAACTCTCTGCTCCGCTCGCCCCTTGCTAAGCCACTAGGGATGATCCGTACAAAACAAAATGAAGGAGGTAAGAGATCGACCCTAGTGACACTGAAGTGTCCATATGCAAACATACAAGTTAGACTATATTGAGACACTGAACTTATAAAGGTTCCTATGGTCGATATACATGTGTGCCATACGATAAATCTCATTAAGAATCACGCAGGTGCAATAGTGACCATTTAGGTGCTTTTACAAAAACCCTCTAGGACATCTCCATAGATCCCCATGGGCTTATTTTATAAGGACTCAAGGAACATTATGACTATATGAATCTATGTTGGGACTGCATGTTGCTTTTAGTTAGGACATCTATTGTCTGAAGACAACCGCAATTTGGAACAATTCAGGGCAACTGTCTTATACACTGTCTGTTTGATTTCTCTAGAGAGTATTTAATATTTTTAATACTTCATGTTCTTTTATACATATCTATTAATGCTGAATGTATGAGTGCTCGCCCATTATAGCTCCATATTTTACTTATTTAAATGGTTTGTGCAGTGAAAGAATGTTCTATTGTGTATGAAATGTAAGATCATTGACGTTACTAGCATATTTTATTGTTTAAAATTTCTGCTATATTTTAGCGCCCATCACCTGGTCTTTGTAGCTCCACTTAGGGCCACATATGCCATAAGGTGAGATGAGCATCTTGCCTCAGGTGGTGGTTGCCCTGCAGCTGAGGGAGAGGCAATTCACAGCCTACGGCTCCCATCCCATCTGTTCAGCTTTGTAGGCTGCAGGCTACTAGGCCTGAAGCCTTTGAGGCAGTAGAAAATTGCAAGAGGTTGCAATGACATCATGGCATCCCCAAGTGCCCGGTCTGCGTGATGATGTGATAACAAACGTCTACAACCTGGCGCAGGCATTTGTGACCACATCATCATGCTGCTTGAGACCCAGTGCAGATGGTCAAGAGGCTTGTGGCCTGCATCGCAGACAGTGGCATGGAGCAGGACACAGGTAAGTTTTTTGTTGTTAGAATATATGTTGCCACTACAGAGGAGAGGGACAGAATTATATTTACTATCACTACAGGGGTGGCATTATATCACAGGGGGACTACAATTACCACCACAGAAGGAGAGCGTTGTATATGCTACCACTACAGGGGGATTGTGTGGGGGTGAGCGCTTTATATACACTAATTAGTGATATGCAGCAGGGGCAATATTCAAATTCACAATTTTTTTCTTGATTATTAAAATCGACAATGTAATATTCGCATAATGCGCGTGCAATACAGCTGTGGGACACATTTGCTATGTTTTCAAAGCTGCTAGAAGTTTCCTGAGACTGGAGAAAATGGTTGGCACGGCAGAACATTAAAAATGGCTTTATATGCAGATAAAGAGCTCCAATATTTTCGCAATTGCGAAATGGGCACTAATGATGAAAATATTTTGGTGCAATACATGAAACTTCACATTTTAGCAGGTCTGACTACTTATTACCGATTGGTGCACTAAGTATTGTTGTGACATCTCAGAACTATGTCTGAAGCATGTATGTATGGACAGCAGAGCCATCAGCTACACTATATCACTATCTAACCTACACTGACTATCGCGCACGAACTATCTGTATTATATATATATAAGCTAACTAACTATCTAAGGGCTCTTTCACATCTGCGTTCTTTTCTTCCGGCATAGAGTTCCGTCGTCGGGGCTCTATGCCGGAAGAATCCTGATCAGTTTTATAGTAATGCATTCTGAATGGAGTGAAATCCGTTCAGGATGCATCAGGATGTCTTCAGTTCCGGACCGGAACGTTTTTTTGGCGGAGAAAATACCGCAGCATGCTGCGCTTTTTGCTCCGGCCAAAAATCCTGAAGACTTTCCGCAAGGCCGGATTCGGAATTAATGCCCATTGAAAGGCATTGATCCTGATCCGGCCTTAAGCTAAACGTTGTTTCGGCGCATTGCCGGATCCGACGTTTAGCTTTTTTAGAGTGCTTACCATGGCTGCCGGGACGCTAAAGTCCCGGCAGCCATGGTAAAGTGTAGTGGGGAGCAGGGAGCGGGGGAGCAGCATACTTACCGTCCCTGCGGCTCCCGGGGCGCTCCAGACTGACGTCAGGGCGCCCCAAGGGCATGGATCACGTGATCGCATGGCACGTCATCCATGCGCATGGGGCGCTCTGACGTCATTCTGTACGGACTGTAAGTATGCCGCTCCCCCGCTCCCCGCTCCTACTATGGCAACCAGGACTTTAATAGCGTCCTGGCTGCGATAGTAACACTGAAAGCATTTTGAAGACGGATCCGTCTTCAAATGCTTTCAGTACACTTGCGTTTTTACGGATCCGGCGTGTAATTCCGGCAAGTGGAGTACACGCCGGATCCGGACAACGCAAGTGTGAAAGAGGCCTTATGTAATGATACAGGAAAGCACAGAGCACAGCAATGACACTGCTGTCTCTCTCTCTCTCTCTCTCTCTCTCTCTCTCTCTCTCAGAACTCCATAAAACTACAGAAAATGGTTCTGGGGAGGTTCTTATATAGTTAGGGGTAGGCAACTTTCCTATTGGTTGCTAGGGATGTTGCTAAGCTCAAACAAAGACATTGCAGCTTTCTTATTGGCCCACAAGCAAGAAGGGAGGTTACTGATGAGAAAAAATCTAGAATATTTGAAAATACGAATATATATCACTATGTGGCGGAACCCGCCTCGCCACTGGGCATTGGAGAGGACTGGCTGGCCGCCTCCTACCTACTGACTATGGCCCCTGGTGATTTGGTACGTTTGAATGCAATATTTGGGCATGTGGTATTTTATATTGCTGCTACTGGCCCTTTAATGGCCATCCGGAACAATGCCCCTTTAAGACTGTGTAGCAGATTGCATTCAGGCTGTCTTAAATACTATGTATGTTATTATGTGTTCGGTTACATTGTATATGTGTATGCCAGGGTTCAAGTTAGTCCATTACGTTTGATAATTGTATTTTGTGGATTGCGTCTGAGACAATGCTTATTGTGTTGGCTAATTACATCTCAGACAATGCTCATTGTGTTTTGTTTATTGCGTTACAGATAGAGGGAAGGTTTAAATACTGTAGATACATATGATTGGCTGTTTTTGCAGAGCCTGTGGGTGGTACCTTGTTGGAAGATGTGTATAAATCAATGCTTGTGTTAAAATAAAGGGAGTTCCTGTTTTAAACCTCAAGGTGAAGTGTCGTCTCATTCTTGGGGGAGGATTTATTGCATGCTGTCCCAGTTTGACTGCTAGGAGTGAAAACCTATTTGTATGGTTCCTATTCAACTGCCTACAGCATTCATTGCTGGGAGAGGATTTATATGCTGGTTTGGTGATTGTGGTGTCTGCCAGAGTGCTTGGAAGCCTCAGGAAAACGCTAGGCGCATCCGTAAACGGAGGTACTCAGTCGGGGTGCCAGGTGATCCGTTACACACTATATTCTAAATATTCACGAATTCTCAAAGTGCCGATATTCGCAATTAATATTTGCAATTCCAATATTCGCGCCCAACACTATCACTAGGGGAGCATTATACTACAGGGGGACTGTGTGGGGGTGAGAGCATTATATACACTATCACTGCAGGGGACCATTATACTACAGGGTGACTGGGGGGCAGAGCATTATATTGACTACCACTATGGGGGGAGGTTGAGAGAATTATAAATACTACCACTACAGGGGGAAGGGGGGAACATTATATATGCTACCACTACAGCGGAGGTGACAACCATATACACTCACCTAAATAATTATTAGGAACACCATACTAATACGGCGTTGGACCCCCTTTTACCTTCAGAACTGCCTTAATTCTACGTGGCATTGATTCAACAAGGTGCTGATAGCATTCTTTAGAAATGTTGGCCCATATTGATAGGATAGCATCTTGCAGTTGATGGAGATTTGAGGGATGCACATCCAGGGCACGAAGCTCCCGTTCCACCACATCCCAAAGATGCTCTATTGGGTTGAGATCTGGTGACTGTGGGGGCCATTTTAGTACAGTGAACTCATTGGCATGTTCAATAAACCAATTTGAAATGATTCGAACTTTGTGACATGGTGCATTATCCTGCTGGAAGTAGCCATCAGAGGATGGGTACATGGTGGTCATGAAGGGATGGACATGGTCAGAAACACTGCTCAGGTAGCCCGTGGCATTTAAACGATGGCCAATTGGCACTAAGGGGCCTAAAGTGTGCCCAGAAAACATACCCCATACCATTACACCACCACCAGCCTGGACACTGGTAACAAGGCATGATGGATACATGTTCTCATTCTGTTTACGCCAAATTCTGACTCATTTGAATGTCTCAACAGTAATCGAGACTCATCAGACCAGGCAACATTTTTCCAGTCTTCAACAGTCCAATTCTGGTGAGCTTGTGCAAATTGTAGCCTCTTTTTCCTATTTGTAGTGGAGAGGAGTGGTACCCGGTGGGGTCTTCTGCTGTTGTAACCCATCCGCCTCAAGGTTGTGTGTGTTGTGGCTTCACAAATGCTTTGCTGCATACCTCGGTTGTAACGAGTGGTTATTTCAGTCAACGTTGCTCTTCTATCAGCTTAAATCAGTCGGCCCATTCTCCTCTGACCTCTAGCATCAACAAGGCATTTTCGCCCACAGGACTGCCGCATACTGGATGTTTTTCCCTTTTCACACCATTCTTTGTAAACCCTAGAAATGGTTGTGTGTGAAAATCCCAGTAACTGAGCAGATTGTGAAATACTCAGACCGGCCCGTCTGGCACCAACAACCATGCCACGCTCAAAATTGCTTAAATCACCTTTCTTTCCCATTCTGACATTCAGTTTGGCGTTCAGGAGATTGGCTTGACCAGGACCACAACCCTAAATGCATTGAAGCAACTGCCATGTGATTGGTTGACTAGATAATCACATTAATGAGAAATAGAACAGGTGTTCCTAATAATTCTTTAGGTGAGTGTGTGTGTATATATATATATATATATATATATATACTACCTCTACGGAGGGCATTGTTCTGCATGGAAGTGTGACGAATACCACACCTCGTGACCGCTTGACGTCACAGAGAGTCAACAAGCTGAGAGAGCCAGTGAAAACAGCGCTGTCTCAGCCCGGGAAATCTACCATCAGCTTTTCATTTGATATAAGCCCGGTCCGCTAATGGGATTATATAGGGTGAAAAACCCACCCGCGGTAGCTTATAATTAGGCCAAAACAAGGACGTTGGGATTCGTGATCGAGATACAAGATAGCACAAGATTAAATTATATATTTAATCGCCGTAAGGGCACACTAGATTTAACACAATATACACAGACTATATACAGTGGTCTGAGGTTACAGATACGGGTTATATGGGTAGAACAGGGTTAAGCAGTGTAAAAGTCAGTTACCGGGTAAGATGAAAGTTACTTTTGGTTGTGAGATGTTCTTTGCTGAAGTCCACATGAAGGGCCATGACCTCAGCTAGTTCCTGGGTCCCTCTAAACATTACACGATGTGACCCTTCTTCAGAGAAAGACACGGCCGCTTGTTGGCACAAGCCTTTTAAGGGGTCCACTCCCCCTCTTCTGAGCTGGCAGCAAATGACCCACAAAACACTTTAGGGTTCATAGCTCGAGAACAGAGGGTCACAGGGAGCTGGTTCTGGGACCAACGGACCTGCCTGGGTTCCGACTACAAGTAGAGTCCAAACCTGGTACCGTTATGTGGTTTCCATCGGGAGATATGGATATCTCCCTCCCCTGACCTCGTCCCATTAAGCAAAGACCATAGACACGTACATCGTGGCCATCGGGACACAAATATGTATCCAGTTTATGCCTGCGATGGCCAGGTGATTCATAATTCCTTATGAAAGGTAGGTACCAACATGTCTGGGAGGTCTCATTAATCCTGGGCAATGGCAGATACCCCCTGCTGGGGGATTTCCTGCAGGATTTAGCTTGGCTCCAAACTGGTGGACTGAGGTGTGACCTTCTCCACCTGGGTCCTCCTTGAAGCCTGTACCCCCTGGGGTTTTCTTCCTTACCAACTGACACTCAGATGGCTGGGGGAGTTTGGAAACTTATTTTGCATGTACACTGAACATGCCAAGAGGTGAATCAAATGACAATCAGGGCTGGGGGCTTTCACTACCTCCACTATCTGTCAGCAAATGGGGGTGTGAGGACATGGCTGACAGTAAATATTAATCCATATTCCTCACAGGGGTGCATTATACAACCGGGGCGACCACGTGGGGTGGGAGTGAGAGCATTATATCTACTACCGCTATGCGGGGAAGGGTGAGAGGATTATGTATACTAGCACCACAAGGGGCATAATACTACAAAGACGGAGAACATTATATATGCTACCACTACAAGAAGGGGAGTGAGAGTATTATGTATACTACTACAGTGGGGAATTATACTTTGGGATGGGGGAAAAGCATCTTATATGCTACCACTACAGGGGAGCATTATACAACGGGGTGACTATGGGAGGTGAGAGCATTATATACAGGTGAAACTCGAAAAATTTGAATATTGTGCAAAAGTTCATTTATTTCAGTAATGCAAATTAAAAGGCATTGCATTAATGCAGCTTAAAATTAGAATTTTGTGAAAGGATTCAATATCCTAGGCTCAAAGTGTCACACTCTAGTCAGCTAATTAGTCCATAACCCCTGAGCAAAGGGTACCTCAAAATTGTGACATTGGGGTTTCAAAAGCGGTAAGCCATAATCATTCAAATTATAACAAATAAAGGCTTGAAATATCTCGCTTTGCATGTAATGAGTGTATCTCATATGTTCGTTTTACATTTTAAGTTGCATTACTGAAATAAATGAACTTTGCATGATATTAAAAAAATTTTAGTTTCACCTGTATACTTTCAATACAGGGATAGATCATGGGCATTATATTAAGGGGAGGTGAAAATTATATATACCACTACAGGAGGGAGAGCATTACATATCAATAAAGGGGGCATTATACTGCAGGGGGACCTGGGTGGGATGACAGCATTATATCTATTACTACAGGGGGCATTATACTACAGAGGGCATCACGGGGTGCATTATATTACAGGGGGCACTAAAGGGGGCATTATACATTAATTAGGGGAATGAAACATATGGGCATTACAGAGTGTGCATTATATGCACTAGCACTACAGGGAGAATTAGACTACAGGGGGCAGTCATAATAACTACAAGGGGCAGTTGAGCTTTATAAATGCTGGGGATTCTACAAGAGGCATTATTAATACTGGGGAAACTATAAGGGGCATTATAACTACTATGGACACTATAGGAAGCCTTGTTACTACTGTGGACTCTAATGGGTCGCCTCATAGATTGCCCTAACTGCTACTGGGGGCTCTAAAGTGGTACCTTATAAAATGCATTGTTATTGCTGGGGGCACAATAGAGGGATCCCTTTTTGTATTAGAGGCCCTAAGTGGGCATTATTAATATTCAGGGTACTGTGGGGGCATTATTATTATTGGGCACAATGTGGAGGGCATCAGTACAAATGGGGGCACTCTTGGAGAGCTTTCTTGCTATTGGGGATACTGTAGGGGCCCTATTACCATTGAGGGCAGTCTAGGTGCACTGTTACTATGGGGGTTTTATCTATATGGACTACATATATGGCACTGTTATTTCTGCAGTATAGTATTTCAGGGCATTAGAGAGCAACAGGCACAGTTTTGGGGCTAGCATTATGAGTGGAAAGGCCGTAGAATAGCCCCATTGAATTACATGGGGCCTATTTCTTGTGCAAATCCGCAACAGTTCAAAGATAAATCTGTGGTACAGCCTGTAGGAGCGTTCAACGGATGATAGTGGATCATAGATATGTGTCACCGAGGTTCCTGGCCTCGAAGTAAAAGCCGGTTTCATGTGTTAGCAGCAGTTGCTGTTTGACACGTTGCTATTTAGTATGGCTGTAATAGCTGATCCGGGACGGCTCTTACTGGGAGTAGTCAAAGTGCTGGGTGGGTGACTTCTCCCCACTTTCCAGGCCGGGTCTTGGTTTTAGGCTATAAAACACAGGCAGCACTGTCAGGTGGGGTGGATTACTCCTCTCTGACAGTGGAGCTCTGTCAGTTTCTGTGTTGGGACCCGGGAGTTTGGGCCTGCATTAAGGCCTGCTACCTTGTTGGTTTGAAAGCAGGTGGATCTGCTTTATCCAAGAACTTCTTCTTTGCTGCATGGTGTGAATGAACACCAGAATCACAAGGAGACTATTTTCCTTGAAACTGACTTTTTGTTTTGTCATTTATTTAATGTGTAAATAAACACTGAACTGTTTAATTCAAATACTTTGTTGTTGCCTCTATACTGCGTCCGCTAACCTGCCTACCAAAGTGAATCCCTACAACCTGCAGATTTTACTCCATTGTGAACATACTTACATACATACATTTTGGGTTCTTTTAATAACTCTTCCCACCCTCCCAATCTTGTTGCATATTTATGTAGGAAAACTACAAGAATTAAATTAGTATTTTTCCTTAAAATGTATAATTTATGATGACTTACATGAGTTTCCTCTTCCTGGTATTTTCATTTACAGTATACTTAGATTTTTGTTATTTTGGCATAACTCTTCATTGACCCCAGAATAACTAATAAGCAGATTCTGTTTTGTTACTATCTTGAAAACCAACATTCTTATTAGCACTCCTTGAGCTGTTATTCTTGGAACTAAGTGTTTGCATTAATCCAGATAAAGCAAGATTTATTGCTGTAAGTTAATAATACATCAGTACTTTGACCCTGTAGTTACTTTTAAGTTTTTTCTATTCATGGAAGCTTTTATGTTGACATATAACTATAGTCTCTTCTGTTTTCCAGTTTGTTTTCTTAGCCTTATTTATTTTTAAATGATGTATTTTTTGGTAAGGTTCCAGTTTAGCTGAAGAACTCACTTTATCTTAAGTGTGAAATCCACTGCTATTATTAGTGCTGGGATTATCAACTCTTAACCTCAACCTCACAGGAGAGTAATTCCAATATCATAAATGTTAAATATCTCAGCATGTATTTTACCAGTTCTGTCACTTATATGTGTAATTAATTTTACTGAAGAGTGATAACAGCATCATATGCTATTGATACAGATATTCAATTATTGGTCTTGCAAATGTGTGCAGACCCCCTATATTTAATTACAGTTCTGAATCTATTGTTGATTTCCAGTCTTGTTTTGTATCCTGATTTTTGGCCTAAGGTGCTGAGATGACAAAAAAAAATGACCTCTAACACTTTTCCTTGTATTAGGCCTGCAAATTTAGTATAGTTCTTGTGGTCTACAATCTACCCTCCAATCTGACATTTAAAGGGGTTGTAGTGGATATAAATGTAAGAAATTTAAGAAAAAATTGCATAAAATTGTAAAATGTCATACTCACCTTGCTAATCCTCTGCTGCCCCTGTTCTGATGTTTCTTGGACACACTAGAAATGATTGTAAAGCCAATAACTGGCTGCAGCAGTGACTTGCCACAGACAGTTATTGGCTGAGCCATCTTATCTTGTGTGTGTCAAGAGGGACATAGAAGTGGAGACTTGTGGGGGAGCACAAACCATCGGATTGGTTACAATGGGGGATCCACAAGTGAGTATGACTTTTATTACATTAACCCATAGGATACCAGTGCCATACCTGTATGGTGCTGCAGGACGTGACTTACAGGTATGGCACACTGATCGGGCGGGTGCAGAAGCTGCACCCACAAGTCAGTAGCACATGCCCGACTGTCATTGACAACTGACCCCCTGCTGTATATGCTGCCATCCGTGAATACACCCATGTTGGCGTATTAACCCCCTGTATGCGGCATACATGGGGCTTGTGGAGGGTATGGACTCCCTCCCCGTCTCCATTGGGTCCCCGTACTGCAGTGATAGGGACACGATGGCTGAGAAGGCAGCCCCATGCCTTACACAGGCATTGGGGCTTGCCTTTTATGGAAACCTATGAGATCCAGCCCCCAGAGTTTAACAAAAACTCTGTCAGCGTAAAAGCTGACAGCAATGCATTACAATACAGGATGTATTGTAATGCATTGCAGGGTATCAGACTCCCAAAAGTTTAAGACCCACAGTTGGATAAAGTGTAATAATAAGTGATCAAAAATCATATGTACCCCAAAATAGTACCAATAAAACAGTCAGCAAAATGATTAAAATGGTAAATCTGCAAAAAAAAGTAAATTTTTGGAATGTCACCCCCATTTTCCCTACATTCTTGTGGAACACCTAAAGGGTTAACAAAGTTTGGAAAATGAGTTTTGAATAACTTGAAGTGTGTAGTTTGTAACATGGTGTCATTTATGCGTGGTTTCTACTATGTAAGCCCCACAAAGTGACTTCATAACTGAACTGGTCCTTAAAAAGTGGGTTTTGGAAAAAGATTAAAACATTAAGAATTGCTTCTGAAATTCTAGCTAAAAAAATAAAATTACATTTACAAAATGATGCCAACATAAAGTAGACATATGGGAAATGTAAAGTAGTAACTATTTTATAAGGTATCACTATCTGATTTAAAGCAAAGAAATTAAAATGTAATAATTTATTTTTTCAAAATTTTATGTAAATTTGTAATGATTTTCAACAATGTTCATATCAGGGGACCATGAGGGCCATGGTAAAATCTTCAGCTTTCACCTTTTGAGGTACTCTATTGTAGATGTTGAGGTGTGTTTAGGATCATTATCCATTTGTAGAAGCCATCATCTTTTCAACTTCAGCTTTTTTACAGTTAGTGTTATGTTTGCTTCCAGAATTTGCTGGAATTTCATTGAATTTATTCTTCCCTTTACCCATGAAATGTTCCTCATGCCATTGGCTGCAACACAACCCCAAAGCTTGATTTTTCCACCCCCATGCTTAATGGTCGGAGAGAGGTGTTCAGTTCATAAAATTGTGTGCCCTTTGTTCTCCAATCATACCTTTGCTCATTGTGGCAAAATAGTTATATTTTAACCTCATCAGTGTACAAGACTTGTTTCCAAAATGCATCAGGCTTATTTAGATGTTCTTTTGCAAACTTCTGACACCTCATTTTGTGTTGAGGATGCAAGGGAGTTTTTCTTTTGATGACTCTTCCATGAAGACAATATTTGTGCAAGTCTCACTAAACAGTAGAACAATGTACCACAACTCCAGTCTCCTAAATCTTCCTAAAGGTCTTTTGCAGTCAGGCAGCCTTTTAGCAATCCTACAAGATGCTTATCTATCTTCTTATGGCCTTCTCCTGCTTTGTGGGCCAGGCAGCTGGATAGAAGAACCCATGGCTGCTGGTTTTTGGAACAAGATTAGAGGAGTCTGGGTATCTATAAAGCTTTAAAATGTGCATTATCAAGCCTTTGCTAACAATGATTGTGAACAAGCCTTAACCCTAACAGGCTATTTAAAGTCTGAGACCTCGATCAAAGTTAACTACGCGCTGAAATCTCCTTGGGTTCCCATACTTTTGCAATTTTCACTCTAAAATTGTACAAAACCAAAATAATACACTGATATTGCTTAAAATGTAAAAACATGTGTTTCATCTCTAATTTTATGCCTTTTGGAGATCATTTTATCTTAACTTGCTTAACTGTTCAATGAAACAGTAATTTTGACCAGGGGTGCCCAAACTTTTGCATGCCACTGTATATACAGACTTATGCATTTAGTAGGTAAAGTTTATTTACTCACTGCAGAAAGCAAGGTACTAAAATTGACCAATAGGAATTTAACAATGAGGGTCACGGATAGAGGAGTGGATCCAGCAGTAAATTGGATAGCAGATGTATGGCATATACTGTAAATAGATAGCGGATGAATGGCAGTGAACAGAAATAGGGCAATGCTGAGCTGTCCCTATTTCAATTCGGCAAATGAGTAAATCAGTAAATCAGCCTGGACAATACAACAGCACAGCAACAAAGACATCTCAAACACAACAGAAGAGACAAACTACAAATCCCAGAAAACACAAAAATCACGCTACACTAGAATAAGATGCAAACGTGGAACTAAAGATACAAAATAACTTGAAGGGAAGGGACTTAGCAGCATTATATAAAAAAATTCTTAAAAAAAATCATACAATGGGATTTCCATTTTTTTTTATTTATTTTTTTATTCTGTCTCTCGGAGTGGGAATGCACCTACAATGTGAATTTCAGACCCCTCCATGATTTCTAAGTGGGAGAACTTGCTAAATCGCAGGGTGTTCAAATACTTCTGTTAGTCACTGTAATTAGATATGCAAAATTGTTTTAATGTGGAAAAAGCACACGTGTTAATTATATAAAAAAAGTGGTGCCAAAAGATATCCAAAATATATTCAGCCCATTAAGTTGTATGTACGAGACGTCCCAGAGAGACATATATTAATTGCGATATCCGAGACAGACGTTTCGGTCTAGTTTGACCTTTTTGAATGTTTCTGGAGCTCCATCATTTGGATTCCACACGTGGAACGCCCATGCATACAACCTAATGAGCTGAATATATTTTTGGATATCTTTTGGCACTCTTTGTGTTAACACGTGTGCTTTTTCCACATTAAAACTATTTTGCATATCTAAATGAGTGTGCGTGGCTCCAAGCTATAGATTGTTAGGTATTGAACAGTATTTTTTTTGTTGTGTATGTGTTGGTGTTACTGTGTATGATTGTTATTTAGGCACTTTAATGGAAGTGTTATTTAGCTAAAATATAGCACTATTAATTGATCCATACAATATTTTATTCTGTATGGGAATTTTATAAGGCACTGTTTGGTATGCTTATTTTTACACTGTATGAGATTACACCATAGGGCATCTACAGTGGCTAACAGAGCTGATTAGACATAAATTAAAGGGATTTTTGGCACTTAGATATTGATGACCTACCCTCGGGATAGGTCATCAATATCAGATTGGTGGAAAGTTCCATCAACTGTGTAATTTCAGGCAACAGTGTACTGCAGCTCTTCTCCCTTTCACTTGAATGGTAACTGAGATGCAATAACCCGACATGGCCACTACACAGTTTGCGGAACCTTGTGCTTCTGGCTCTGTTTACTGTATAGCTTCAGGAGCAAGTGGCAGCAGGTGACCAACTCTCCATAAGACCATCTTTTAGTGCAATTTTGGGTTGTTGCCTCAGAAGATGCTTCACTGTATTTAGAATGTTTCAGTTTCTTTGAAGTTTGATATTTAGAAATGCATAGTAATAACTAACCTTTTTCTCAATATGAACTGAAATAAGTGATATTCCATATGGTACATATAGTACTATAGTGCTGTTTCTGTAATATGGTAGACACCTTAGGCCTGATTTGACCCAAGGATAACATTTTGGATGATATTTTGGCTATTAAATTTATTCAGAAGTGACTTAAATGTGGGCAAGCAGCTGATAGTGAGATCTCTATATAGTGCTGTGACTGTTGGAGGAGTGACAGACTCATGTAGATGGCAGTTCTCAGTTAAATGGTTTAAATATTAGTGCTAATGTTTAGTCAGGTGTGTGCTTTCCATTGGAGGCCAAATTCTGTGATAGCCATGGCAGAGATTCAACTCAGCAGTTGCAAATGTGTAACGAAATAGTTTAGTATTTAAAACATCAAATGTAGTAATAATGTAGGCAATCCACTTGTAATAATTTGTGAATATTGTGGGGATTCGCTTTGGTAGGCAGCTTAGCGGACGCAGTATAGAGGCAATCAGAAAGTCTTTAACTTAAATAGTTCAGTGTTTATTCACACAGAAGGCAAAACTAAATAACAGTTCACAGTGTTGGTGTATGTTCACACCACGGAAAGTCCACAGAACACAAGCGTTCACCTTGTTAGCAGTTTTTCATCAGCCATCCACAGCAGGCTTTAGGGGGCCTGTTTTCCAGCAATGCGGCTCTCAGCCCTTTAGCACGGCACGCCTCATGCAGATCCCAAAACCACAGAGCCGCCACAGCATCACTGTGAAATGGAGGATAATCCACACAGCTGAGACTGCTGGCTGGGTTTTTATATCCCTAACCAAAACCCGGCCTGGAATGTGGGGAGAAACCAACCACCATGCACTTTGGCTGCTCCCAGTAAGAGCTGACCCTGGATCGGCTCTACAGCCATACTAAATAACAAATTTAAAATTACTGACTCTTACCTCACCAAGGCCAGGAATCTCGGTGAAACATACCTTCCCTCAATGACGGACCCTTTCACCTTCCTACATACCCCGCCCTTTGTTCAACCCTGAGGGGGTGAACACTTGCCAGACAGTGTACGTGGGACAGGGCATCTGCGTTTCTCTGTAACCTGCCTGCCCTATGTTCCACGGAAAACTTAAAGTTTTGTAAAGACAAAAACCACCTGGTGACCCGAGCAGTCCTCTCTATAGCTTGGCTCATCCATTTGAGAGGGGAGTGGTCTGTTACCAGACGGAACTTTCTCCCCAACAGATAATAGCGGAGAGACTCGAGTTCCCACTTGATGGCCAGGCCCTCTCTTTCCACTATAATGTAACTTGTCTCGGCTGGGGTAAGCTTTTGGCTCAGGAAAACAACGGGATGTTCCTCCCCTTTGATGTCCTGAGAGAGTACAGCTCAGAGGCCTACTTCAGAGGCATCAGTCTGTACCACAAACTCCCTCTTGAAGTCGGGCGTCACCAATACCAGGGACCCACACAGGGTTGACTTCAAAGCGTAGAAAGCCTTTTCCACCTACTCATTCCACTGGACCGTCACTGACTTGTGTCCCTTCAAAAGGCCTGTCAATGGTGCGGCGACTGTAGCAAAATTGGGGACAAACCTCATATAGTACCCCATCATACCCAGGAACGACATTACTTGCCGAGTAGTGACAGGTCGGGGCCAATTCCTAATTGCCTCAATTTGTTCACCTGAGGTTTGATCATTCCATGCCAAATTACATACCCCAGGTACTTGGTCTCTTATAACCCTATCGCACACTTTTTTTGGGTTATCGGTTAAGCCAGCCTTCCTAAGGGAGTCAACTACACAACTACAGCCGGTACTTTAGGTAGGTGACTTTCTCAGTCGGTGCTATTGTCCAGGTACGCCGACGCATACCGACGATGTGGACGGAGTACAATGTCCATTAGCCTTTGTAACGTGGCAGGAGCGCCATGTAGACCAAAGGGTAATACCTTATACTGATACAGCCCTCTAGCATGATGAAAGCCGTTTTTTTCTTGGCAGCCTCCATCAAGGGTACCTGCCAGTACCCTTTGGTGAGGTCCAACACAGAAAAATACCGGGCTTGGCCTAACTTCTCAATAAGCTCATCCACTCGGGGCATGGGATACGCGTCAAACTTGGACACCTCATTCAGTTTTCGGAAATCCTTACAGAACCGCAATGTCCTATCCGGCTTGGGTATTAAGACTATCGGACTGGCCCATTAACTTTTTGATTCCTTGATGACACCTAGCTGGAGCATTAGCTGCACTTCCTCCGCGATGGCTTCTCGCCGAACCTCGGGTACCCGGTATGGTTTTAACCAGACTTTTGCCTGAGGCTCAGTGACAATGTCATGCCGGATTATGGATGTGCGTCCAGAGAGGTCCGAGAACACATCCGTGTTCCAACTAACGAACTCCCTGGCTTCCTGAGCCTGTTTAGAGGAGAGTCTGTCAGCAATTTTCACTGTGGCAGCTGCTTCCCTTGCTTCAGACAGAGGGGCCGAAACCGCTTCCCCTAGGAACCCTGGTTGTGGGCTGTCTTCCGTACAGGTTTCCCTATCTTTCCATGGTTTGAGCAGATTCACATGGTACATCTGCTTCGGCTTTCACCTCCCTGGCTGGTGTACCTTGTAATCTACCTCTCCACTACCTCTCTACCTCTACCTCTTTTTTTTTAGTACCTCGTAGGGCCCCTGCCACCTAGCTAGGAACTTACTGTCTACGGTCGGTACCAGAACCAACACCTGATCACCCGGGTTAAAGTTGTTGACCCGAGCCTGCCTATTATAGACCCTACTCTAGGCTCGCTGTGTTGCCTCCATATTCTCCCTAACCAGAGGTAACACTGTTTCCATCCGTCCTTGCATCTGGGCGACGTACTCAACAACACTTTTGTGCGGTGTGGGTTGTTGTTCCCACGTCTCTTTGGCGACATCCAACAGACCGCGCGGGTGTCTGCCGTCTAGCAGTTCGAAGGGCGAGAACCCATTAGAGGCCTGGCGCACTTCTCGCACTGCGAACATGAGATAGGGCAGAAAAAGATCCCAGTCCCTCCCCTCCTTAAACACCACTCTTTTTAATATATTTTTTTGTGTTTGATTAAACCTCTGTACCAGGCCATTCTTTTGCGGATGATACACAGATGTCCGTAGCTGTTTTATGTGGAGCAACTTGCAGAGTTTCCTCATGACCTTGGACATAAACGAGGTCCCTTGTTCAGTCAGAACTGTCTTAGGCAGACCCACTCGAGAAAACATCTCCATTAACTCCTTAGCTATGAGTTTGGCTGATGTATGACACAGTGGCACCGCCTCCGGGTACCGAGTGGCGTAGTCAAGGATGACTAAGATTTGTTGGTGCCCTGTAGAGGACTTCGGTACTGGGCCTATGAGATCCATAGCGATCCGCTCGAATGAAACCTCAATAATTGGGAGAGGGACCAGGGGACTATGGAAATGTGGCTGGGGGCTGGTTATCTGGCAGGCTGGGCAAGACTTGCAATACTCTTCCACCTGAACACACTGGGCCAGTCGAACTGCTGTAGAATCCGGTCCTGCGTTTTCTGCTGGCCCAGGTGTCCCCCAAGAACATGTTGGTGGGCTAACTCCAACACAAGCTTGCGATACGCCGTGAGGCACCACCAGCTGTTTAACATGCTCATCCCGTAGTTGATTTACCCAGTACAGCATCTCTTGTTGAACCACAAAACGGGGGAACATAGACTCGTCCCCCGTTTGTTGTTGCTCACCCTCAACTACTACCACATTTTCCCAGGCACGAGATAGAGTTGGGTCCTGGTGCTGTGCTGTACCAAAGTTATATCTGGAGATGTTGAGGTCTGCCAACTCCAGACCCGGCGGCAAGTCCTCCACATCTCCCACCATCACACTTAGTGGGGTTGTCTCCCCCTCTTCCACCAAAGTGGTGGTCACCCCTACCACTGGCCCTTCGGACTCAGGTTCCCAGGGTTCTGGTCTCCCCCCTGAGCCGGGCCACTCTGCTAGGGTCACATCTGTCTTCCGGGTATCGGCACGGCCACCTTTTCGAACACCGCCAGATATGTCTCTACATCGTCCGATTGGGTCATCTTAGGGATCGCCGCACGAACAGCTTTCCGGGCATTTTGGACATTCTGGGACGCTCCTGCCGCTTGTAATGCCATCACATGCTGTAATAGCAGCTGGTTGGTTTCCTGCTTCTGCTTGTTAGCCTCCCACTGCTGCAAGTTAGCCTCCACAAGGGCTTTCACGACCACATCCATTTTGTCAGGGGACACGGGTCGTAACCTTGCCGGTTTGATAAAGGACATACACCCATGCCCGGGTAAAAAACTAAAACTTTACGGCCTTCAGGCCAGCCTCACTGCGTTTGCCCACATCCGACACCAAATGTGGGGATTCGCTCTGGTAGGCAGCTTAGCGGACGCAGTATAGAGGCAATCAGAAAGTCTTTAACTTAAATAGTTCAGTGTTTATTCACACAGAAGGCAAAACAAAATAACAGTTCACAGTGTTGGTGTATGTTCACACCATGGAAAGTCCACAGAACACAAGCATTCACCTTGTTAGTAGACATGTCCCGAACTATTCGCCGGCGAACATCGCCTGTTCACGTTCGCCATGGCAGGCGAACATATGCGATGTTCGGTCTGCCCCCTATACGTCATCATTGAGCAAACTTTGACCCTGTACCTCACAGTCAGCAGACACATTCCAACCAATCAGCATACCCTCCGTCCCAGACCCTCCCACCTCCTAAAAAAAAAGCAAGGACGGCAGCCATCTTAGATTCATTCTGAAGCTGCAGTGTTAGTTAGAGCAGGGAGAGTGCTGCTGCTGCGGAATTAATAGTGAAATCGTTAGCTAGGCCAGTGTTCTGTGTCCACTCCAGTCCTCAAAGACTCATCTGCTGCAAGGACAGCATCCTGACAGCACCCCAAAAAGCCCTTTTTAGGACTGGTACACAGTCTGCTTTTATAAAAAAAAATCTATATATATATATATATATATATATATATATATTGCAGTTTCCTGCCCGTGTGTGAGAGGCCACAGGCCCACATATAAGATAGGGCCAGGGGCTATCCATAATGGTTCTTATCTGCCGACACATTCTATGTTTCTATGTTTCTGTACTGTGTGCACACCACTCATGCACACCACTCAACTCATATAGGGTGAACCAGCACCTTGCTGTTAAAAAATAATTTTATTTTTCCTCTGTAATATACTTGCAGTTGCCTGCCAGTGAGTGTCAGGCCCACAGACTGTACTGTGCCCACTGCCCACCACTTATATAGGGTGGCACAGCACCTTGCTGTTAGAAATTTCATTAAATTTTTCCTCTGTAATATACTTGCAGTTGCCTGCCAGTGAGTGTCATACCCACAGACTGTACTGTGCCCTCCACTCATATAGAGTGACACCGCACCTTGCTGTTAAAAAAGTCATTTAATTTTTCCTCTGTAATATACTTGCAGTTGCCTGCCAGTGAGTGTCAGGCCCACAGACTGTACTGTGCCCACTGCCCACCACTCATATAGGGTGGCACAGCACCTTGCTGTAAAAAAGTCATTTAATTTTTCCTCTGTAATATGCTTGCAGTTGCCTGCCAGTGAGTGTCAGGCCCACAGACTGTACTGTGCCCACCACTCATATAGGGTGGCACAGCACCTTGCAGATAAAAAACAATTATTTAATTTTTCCTCTGAAATATAATTGCAGTTGCCTGCCAGTGAGTGTCAGGCCTACAGACTGTACTGTGCCCACTGCCCACCACTCATATAGAGTGGCACAGCAGCTTGCTGTTAAAAATGTAATTTAATTTTTCCTCTGTAATATACTTGCAGTTGCCTGCCAGTGAGTGTCAGGCCCACAGACTGTACCGTGCCCACTGCCCACCACTCATATAGGGTGGCACAGCACCTTGCTGTAAAAAAGTCATTTAATTTTTCCTCTGTAATATGCTTGCAGTTGCCTGCCAGTGAGTGTCAGGCCCACAGACTGTACTGTGCCCACTGCCCACCACACATATAGAGTGGCACAGCACCTTGCTGTAAAAAAGTCATTAAATTTCTCCTCTGTAATATACTTGCAGTTGCCTGCCAGTGAGTGTCGGGCCCACAGACTGTACTGTGCACACTGCACACCACTCATATAGGGTGGAACACACCTTGCTGTAAAAACATTCATTACATTTTTCCTCTGTAATATACTTGCAGTTGCCTGCCAGTGAGTGTCAGGCCCACAGACTGTACTGTGCCCACTGCCCACCACTCATATAGGGTGGCACAGCACCTTGCCGATAAAAAGATTAATTTAATTTTTCCTCTGTAATATAATTGCAGTTGCCTGCCAGTGAGTGTCAGGTCCACAGACTGTACTGTGCCCACTGCCCACCACTCATATAGGGTGGCACAGCACCTTGCTGTAAAAAAATTCATTTAATTTTTCCTCTGTAATGTACTTGCAGTTGCCTGCCAGTGAGTGTCACGCCCACAGACTGTACTGTGCCCACTGCCCACCACTCATATAGGGTGGCACAGTACCTTGCACACATAGTACCACTAATCTAAAAAAAAAATGACAGGCAGAGGCAGGCCACCCCGCAGGGGCCGTCGTGGTCGTGGTGCTGTGTTTTTCTTTGGTCCTAGAATAATGCCCAGTGTTCAGAGGCCACGTACCCTGAACTCGAAAATTTGGAGGACATAGTTGACTGGCTTACACAAGACACCCAATCTTCTACAGCTTCTGCTCGGAACCTTGATGCACCATCCTCCTCCAGCTCAGCTTCGGGCACCTCTCAAGTTACCACTCGCCCGCCCGCCGCCACCACCAACACTAGCACCACAGCCGCTTCACCTGATCTGTCAGAGGACTTATTTACACATCAGTTGGAAGAAATGAGTGATGCGCAACTATTATTGCCAGTGGATTTAGATAGCAGGGATATGTCTCAGTCAGGCAGCATTACACACATGGACATACGGTGTGATGATGATGATGTTGTACCTGCTGCTGCTTCCTTTGCTGAGTTTTCAGATACAAGTGAAGTGGTTGATGATGACGATGTGTCCATGGATGTCACATGGGTGCCCACTCGAAGAGAAGAAGAACAGGGGGAAAGTTCAGATGGGGAGACAGAGAGGAGGAGGAGACTAGTTGGAAGCAGAGGGAGGTCGTTGCAAGTAGCTAGTGGCACAGTCAGACAGCATGTATCAGCACTCGGGGTCAGCCAGACAGCATGCCAATCAACGCATGCTGTTGCCACCACCAGAATGCCGTCATTGCAAAGCTCAGCAGTGTGGCATTTTTTTTGTGTGTCTGTCTCTGCTAACAGCGATGCCATTTGCAACCTGTGTCAAAAGAAACTGAGTCGTGGGAAGTCGAACACCCACCTAGTTACAACTGCTTTGCGAAGGCACATGATCTCACATCACAAACGCCTATAGGGTCAACACATGATGAGTACAAGCAGCACACAAACTCAAAGCCACCATCCTCCTCCTGGTCCAGCATCTTCAGCCACGTCAACCACTGCTGTCCTCCTTGCCCCCTCTCAACCACCCGTCACTCCGCCTCTCACCTTCAGCAGTTCCTGCTCATCTGCCCACAGTCAGGTGTCTGTCAAGGAAATGTTTGAGCGTAAGAAGCCAATGTCACAGAGTCACCCCCTTGCTCGGCGTCTGACAGCTGGCTTGACGGAACTCTTAGCCCGCCAGCTTTTACCATACAAAATTAGTTTTCTTCCTGGAGCGTGCCCTGCGAAGAGTGCTGGGTCAGGCTGTAGATGAGCGTGAAGAGGAAGAGTTGCGGTCACCATCACCACCAGAAACAGCCTTATGATCATCGCTTGCTGGACCTGCGGCAACGCTGGAAGAGGAGTCTGAGGAGTCAGAGGAGGAATGTGGCTTTGAGGAAGACCAACCACAGCAGGCATCCCAGGGTGCTCGTTGTCACCTATCTGGGACCCGTGGTGTTGTACGTGGCTGGGGGGAAGAACAGACCTTCAATGAGATCAGTGAGGGTGAGGAACGGGACATGAGTAGCTCGGCATCCAACCTTGTGCAAATGGGGTCTTTCATGCTGTCGTGCCTGTTGAGGGACCCTCATATAAAACGGCTGAAGGAGAACGACCTGTACTGGGTGGCCATGCTACTAGACCCCCGGTATAAGCAGAAAGTGGCCGAAATGTTACCGAATTACCGGAAGTCGGAAAGGATGCAGCAGTTCCAAAACAAGTTAAAAAGTATGCTTTACACAGCGTATAAGGGTGATGTCACAGCACAACGGGAATATAACAGGGGAAGAGGTGAAAGTAATCCTCCTCCTACCACGACCACACCGGCAAGGACAGGACGCTTTACAGACGTGTTGTTGATGGTGGACATGCAGAGCTTTTAAAGTCCTATGCATCGCCACAGCCCTTCGGGGTCCACCCTCAGAGAACGACTCGACTGACAGGTAGCAGACTACCTCGCCTTAACTGCAGATATCGACACTCTGAGGAGCGATGAACCCCTTGACTACTGGGTGTGCAGGCTTGACCTGTGGCCTTAGCTATCCCAATTTGCGATAGAACTTCTGGCCTGCCCCACTTCAAGTGTCCTGTCAGAAAGGACCTTCAGCGCAGCAGGAGGTATTGTCACTGAGAAGAGAAGTCGCCTAGGTCAAAAAAGTCTAGATTACCTCACCTTTATTAAGATGAATGAGGCATGGATCCCGAAGGGACTGACAGTGGGGTATGCATTTGCCTAAAAAAGGCCTGATGAGATGCCTTGGGCTAAAAATGGTCCACATGCCGCTGTATTTAATCTCTGCATGCCGGATGACTTGCGTGACTTCTCCGCCACCAACTAGGGTTCAAACCGCACTTTCTGCCTGGAAAACATCAACTTTTCTGGCCGCTGCGGCTGCAACAATACCTACTTTTTCAGGCATGTGTACAAGCCAAATTTTTCTGGCCTCTGGTGCTGCACTGTGGCTGCAAAAAAAAAAAAAAAAGGCACATACATGTGTCAATTCTTCTTCGTTATCGTTACCTTGTTGTGGTGAAGGGGCTTGCGCATCACAATGAAGCGATCACCTCTATGAGTGTGTTGGCAATGTTGGCACACCCCAGATGATAAGGTCGTTGCTTCATTGTGCAACATTGTTTTCTGGGTCACTTAACAGTCACTGAACTACCTCAGCACGACCATAGGCTTTGAAAAACCGCCATCGCCTGCAGTCTCCCAAACATGCGCACGAGCACAGTCATCACTGCGCCAAGATTGATGCATAGAGGAATAAAATTTATGTCATGAGTGTGTCAACTATTGACGACAACTCTTTGTGGTTGTTTGCGGTGCGTTAAACGGGGAGTTTGGTCTGTCACTGTGAAGCGGACGTAACCCTTACACTACCTGATCGATACAACATCATACCTGATCGTATACACACACTGGATGTTTTAAACCACGTTATTCCAAACAATTTAGGAATGTTTGGTGATTTATGCCCTTTATGGATTAAAACCCGACTCTGCGTCAACTACGTAATTTTCCATGAGAGTTTTGCCATGGTTCCCCCTCCGGCATGCCACAGTCCAGGTGTTAGTCCCCTTGAAACAACTTTTCCATCACTATTGTGGCCAGAAAGAGTCCCTGTGGGTTTTAAAATTCGCCTGCCTATTGAAGTCTATGGCGGTTCGCCCGTTCGCGAACATTTGCGTAAATTCGCATTTGCCGTTCGCAAACTGATTTTTTTTGTTCGCGACATCTCTACTTGTTAGCATTTTTTCATCAGCCATCCACAGCAGGCTTTAGGGGGCCTGTTTTCCAGCAACCCGTCTCTCAACCCTTTAGCACGGCACACATGCAGATCTCAAAACCACAGAGCCTCCACAGCTTCACTGTGAAATGGAGGATAATACACACAGCTGAGACTGCTGGCTGGGTTTTTATATCCCTAACCAAAGCCCGGCCTGGAACGTGGGGAGGAGCCACCCACCCAGTCCAGACTAAAAAAAATACCTAGTAGCCATTGGCTCCTGAACTGAAAAATTTTGGAGCCAAATCAAATTTTTAGTCGTCAAATCGAAACCGAAATCAAATTTTGGGTATCGTGACAACACTACGCCGATCAGAACGGGGTAGGGTTGTTTTGATACCAAAATTTTGATTTGCTTTCGTCACCATAAAAAAGTATTGCGATATTCAATACCACGCAAAAAAAAAAAAAAAGCAGCGTGCATTTCGCATTTTATGAAACATTCAGTCCATAATAGAACAGTCCTATCCTATTTTTTGGGGTGGCAAGGTGACTAAAAAGTGGCGAATGCTCGCCGCATAGGAGATATTTTGTAATAATTTAATAGTTTGGACAGCGCTATATAATATGTTTATTTATTATTTATATATTTTATATGTAAAATTGGGAAAGAGGGGATTTAAACTTTAGGGTACTTTCACACTAGCGTTTTTCTTTTCCGGCATAGAGTTCCGTCCTAGGGGCTCTATACCAGAAAAAAACTGATCAGGCATATCCCCATGCATTCTGAATGGAGAGCAATCCGTTCAGGATGCATCAGGATGTCTTCAGTTCAGTCATTTTGACTGATCAGGCAAAAGATAAAATCGCAGCATGCTACGGTTTTATCTCCGGCGAAAAAAACTGAAGATTTGCCTAAATGCCGGATCCAGCATTTTTCCCTATAGGAATGTATTAGTGCCAGATCAAAATACCGGAATGCACCCGCACTAAATCCGGACCAATTCACTTCTATGGGGCTGTGCACATGAGCGGTGATTTTCACACATCACTTGTGCGTTGCGTGAAAATCGCAGCATGCTCTATGTTGTGCGTTTTTCACGCAATGCAGGCCCCATAGACGTTATTGGGGCTGCGTGAAAATCGCAAGCAAGTGCGGATGCGGTGCGATTTTCACGCATGGTTGCTAGGATGAAAGTCTATTCACTGTATTATTTTCCCTCATAACATGGTTATATGGGAAAATAATGGCATTCTTTAATACAGACTGCTTAGTAGAAGGTCAATATAAACATTGGTGGCACAGTGGGCAGTGCCAATGAGGGTTAAAAAAAATAATAATAATTAACTCACCTCCTCCAATTGATCGTCTCCTGTTCTTTCTTCAGGACCTGTCAAAGGACCTGTGTTGACATCACTGTGCTCATCACATGATACATCACATGATCCATCACCATGGTAATGGACCATGTGATGAATTCAGTGACGTCACCACAGGTCCTGAAGAAAGAACAGGAGATCGGCAGCTACGCGATCAACTGGAGGAGGTGAGTTAATTTTTTTTTATTATTTTTTAACCCTCATTGGCACTTCCCACTGAGCCACCAATGTTTCTTATGCTGGGGTGTTTCTTATACAAATACAGGAGGCAGGTGCCGGAATCAAATAGCCGACACCCGACCTTTGTGACAGGGAGCTGCGATCAGCGGCAGTTAACCCCTCAGGTACCGCACCTGAAGGGTTAACTCAACTGCAGCTGATCGCAGCTCCCTGTCACAAAGGTCGGGTGCCGGCTATTTGATCCGGCACCCGTCTCCTGTATTTGTATTACAGGTCAGTTTTCTTCATTAGTGGCGCAGTGGCCACAGCCCTTCCCCGTCTCTTCTTACTGGCGGAGGTGGCGGCAGCAGCACAGGGAGAAGGGAGAGACTCCTTCTCCTCTGCGCTGCTGAGAAGAACATCGGTGGCGGGGCAGAGAACTATCATCTCCTGTGCCCGCCGCTGTATTCAACTGCAGAGCTGCGGCGGTGGGTCTAGTCGCAAATGGCGACAAGACAAAAAAGTCTTGTCGCAATTTGTAAATTCTAAGTCGCATTGGCGACCATTTTGGTCACCATCTTGAACCCTGCACCCACCCTGCACTTTGGCTTCTCCCAGTAAGAGTCGGCCCGTATCGGCTCTACAACCATACTAAATAACAAATATTGTCAGTCAGCACTAACTGCCGCTGACACTTAAAATTACTAGCTCTTACTTCACCGAGGTAAGGAATCTCGTGACACATACCTTACGTCAATGACGGACCCTTGTGCCTTCCTACAATATGCTGAGTACATGTAGGAGATAAGTAAACCTACATAAGGTTTAGTCACAAAAAACAAAATGCTGATTTTTTTTTTCTCTCTATTAATAAAATATTGTCAGGATAATCTAAAACTCCAATAATTTAAAGGGGTTGTCTCACTTCAGCAAGTGTCATTTATTATATAGAGGGAGTTAATACAAGCCACTTACTAATGTATTGTTATTATCCATATTGCTTCCTTTCCTGTCTTGATTCATTTTTTCATCACATTATACACTGCTCGTTTCCATAGTTATGACCAACCTGCAATCCATTACTGGTGGTTGTGCTATAGGAAAAAGTGCCATCCTCTCTGGTAGCTGGGACTGTGATAGCGCACATAGGCCAGTGCTTTTTCCTATAGTGTGCAAGCACAACCACCACTGATGAATTGCAGGGTGGTCATAACCTTGGAAACAAGCAATGTATAATGTGATGAAAAATGAATCCAGCCTGCAAAGGAAGCGATATGGATAATAAAAATACATTAGTAAGGGCCTTGTATTAAAGAGGACCTTTCACCGATTATTACACTGTGAACTAAGTATACAGACATGGAGAGCGGTGCCCGGGGATCTCACTGCACTTACAATTATCCCTAGGCGCCGCTCCGTTCTCCTGCTATGCCCTCCGGTATCTCCGCTCACTAAGTTATAGTAGGCAGAGATTTCGGTCACTAAGTTATGGTAGGCGGAGTCTGCCCTTGTTCTGCTGTCGCGCTGGCCAATCGCAGTGCAGAGCTCACAGCCTGGGATAACAAATTATAACAACATCTGTCGGGCCATGGGAGGTCACATCTCACTTGCCCACTTTTCTCACCACTTCTGAAAAGTGTAAAAAGTTGCAAATTATAATGCTAATATGCCATGCGCCATAATTTGCGACTTTTTTTACACCACTTTTGTGGGGTTATGCCTTAAATACTTCTGCCCCTAGGTGTTTTATCTCTGGATGCATGAATGTATTATATGTACATTGTGAAGACATATTTATCATTACAGTTGCTTTCCTGTTTTTCAGGATATTGTCAAGTGCAGGAAAAGAATTGAATGATAATTTCCTGAAAGCATTAGCCTTAAGGGAAGAGGCAAATCGCAATGGGAAGATGACCGTGAGTACACTAGATTGGATTCATTAATACTCTGTGCAGTAGTTATTTTCTGTAGTCACACTTCGCTGATATGTAACTTAATTGCAGAACATTCATTAGGATTAGGCCTCATGCACACGAACGTATTTTTTAACGTCCCGCAAAACATGGTTCCGTTGTACCGTGATCCGTGCCCGTTTTTTCTTCCGTGGGTCTGCCGTGATTTTTGGAGGATCCACGGACATGAAAGATGAAAAAAAAATCTAAGTCAAGTTTGCCATTGAAATGATATGAAAAAACGGACACGGATCACGGACACGGATCACGGACACGGATGACAATCTTGTGTGCATCCGTGATTTTCACGGACCCATTGACTTGAATGGGCCCGTGAACCGTTGGCCGTGAAAAAAATAGGACAGGTTATATTTTTTTCACGGCCTCGAAACACGGGTCACGGGCGCGGTGTAAAAACGGTGCTCAAGCCGAGTTTTCAACGGCCCCATTGAAAGTCAATGGAGCCGCAGAAAAAAACGGAAAACGGCACAACGGCCACGGGTGCACACAACGGTCGTGTGCATGAGGCCTTAGGCAGATGTTTTTTCTTTTCTATACATATGTGATATTTACAGGTGAAACTCGAAAAATTTAAATATTGTGCAAAGTTCATTTATTTCAGTAATGCAACTTAAAAGGTGAAACTAACATATGAGACTCATTACATGCAAAGCGAGATATTTCAAGCCTTTATTTGTTATATTTTAGGCGATTATGGCTTACAGCTTATGAAACCCCAAAGTCACAATTTTGAGGTCCCCTTTGCTCACGGGATATGGATTATTAGCTGACTAGAGTGTGACACTTTGAGCCTAGAATATGGAACCTTTTCACAAAATTCTAATTTTAAGCTACATTAATGCAATTCTTTTTAATTTGCATTCTTACTGAAATAAATGGACTTTTGCAATATATTCAAATTTTTCAAGTTTCACCTGTATATACAGTATATTTCCTAACTATATATTAACTTGTTTTAGAGATTTGGCATGGTACATTTTAAAGGACATAAAAAAAATGTTTGAATATTTGATCACTTTTTGTTAATGAGCATAAACCCATACTGCAATACATGATTGACTTGAAAAAACATTTTTCATGGAAACATATGCTAAAATGAGAAATGGAAGCCTTGTATGTTACTGTTTACAGCCATTACTTTTCTACAGTAGAAATTACATAGATGGGAATTTTCAATGTAGACATTTAGGAGTTCATTTGCAAACAGATATATGCCACTTTTTGGTTATTCGCACTGCAATCAGTGACTTTTTCCCCTTTTTGGCTGCTCACGACAGGTCTAAAAAGGGGGCTTGGAGAAGAAATGGTCAGGCCAGTAGGCCCGTCTCAGTTATCATTTTCTATGCTCTGTGTTATACTTTAAAGGGCACCTTTCAGCAGATTTGTACCTATGAAACTGGCTGACCTGTTGCAATTGTGCCTGGCAGCTGAAGACATCTGTGTTAGTCCCACATTCATATGTGCCCGCATTGTTGAAAAATGAAATGTTAATGTATGCAAATGAGCCTCTAGGAGCAACGGTAGTATTGCTGTTACACTTACCCTGGGTTCACACCTGAGCGTTCTGAAAGGAGCGCTCTGTATGCGCGATTGTACCGGCGTTTACAATCGCGCATACAGAGACAAGCGAACGCCCATTGTCTCGCGTTCCCGAATATCTATGTACGGGAACGCGTGACAAAACGCCCCAAAAAAGCTCAAGAACTTGTTTGAGCATCGGCGTTTTACAGCGCGATCGTACGCGCTGTAAAACGCCCAGGTGAGAACCATTCCCATAGGGAAGCATTGGTTTCTCCTTGTTGAGCGTTTTACAGCGCGTAGGAACGCGCTGTAAAACGCTCAGGTGTGAACTTAGGGTTAGAGTCTCAGCTCTCTCTGCAACTGCTGTGACCTTAGCCCTTTGATAGCCAGGGCAGGCAGTGAAAAGATCATCATAGAAATAAAACACAAGAAAAACTGCATAGGGAACACAAAAACAAAACCCATAAAACTTTTTGTTTCCTATTCCAACCCTTTTGGAGTCCCCGCCCCCTCGGTAATGCTTTCATCATATATACAATGCTTTGGAATTTTTTGTATTTCACAACATTATTATCTGTAAGTGTTAAAAGGGAACCTGTCATCAACTTTATGCTGCCCATACTAACGACAGAATAAAGTGGTGAGTTGATTGCAGCGGTCTGTCATTTATAAGTTAAAAGTAAGTGGTTGCCGAGAACCAACATCACAATCATTGCAGACTGGGCCTGGAAAAGAGTCATGGCCACCTGAGAAGTGTCATGGTTATTCATGAATTCCTGCTCTCCCTGCCACCTGCTGATGACTGACAGTCTTCTACCTAGTTTTCTCCCTTTCTCTCTAGGAGACAACTGCCAATCATCAGCAGATGGGTGGGAGAGCAGGAGCTTAAGCATAACCAGGACTCTTCTCAAGTTGATTTGACTCATTTCAAGGCCTGTGCTGCTGTGTTTAAGATGCTGGTTTCTTAGCAACCACTTACTTTTAGCTCGAGTGACACAGCATTTCTGTCACTTTTCGAGGTTAGCATAAAGTTGATGACAGGTTGCTTTTAAGGTCCCCATGGGGAAGGAAAGGGGTGTCAGTGGATGAATTTTCAATGGAAAGTGGCACATCCATTAGAAGGGGAAAAGTCAGTAGAGTGATGGGAATTGGTTAAGGATTTGTGGCAGGGTAAAAATGAAGCATTATCTTACTTTGCATCACCCTTCATGATCATGTTAGGGCATCAATTGTGACATGCGGTAGCTATCAAACTTAGATGCTGTGGTCACTCACATAGACCAACCCCCCTCACTCTCTGCTGCTTTGTCCTTTGGGGAGTGAGCAGGATGTAAGAGGGGGACCCCTGGCACCTAAAAGTGGTTTAGGATTCATGTAAGGGTAAGGGAACCCAATACTGGAGTGTCACACAATATATTGCACCAGAAGCTATCTCTCTGTGGTGGCTATCAATAGCTGCCATGTTCTGTCCTCCTCCAGTTGTCTTTAATTACAATATAGAGGAGGGGGTCTAGCACCAAGCCAGCCCTACCTTCAGCATGCTTCCTGGACTTCCCCTAGTAATTATCCATATAGTGTCCCCAGTAGTATGCTCTCTAAGTGGCCAAGGAAAGAACAAAATAATACATTGTGGGTTCTAATCTGACCAAGAGAAACATCTGCATAGAGTTGATATATTCTCCCATGTGTTTGTGTGGGTTTTCTTTCACACTCCAAAAATATGCTACAAATAAAATAATTGGCTTCCTATAAAATGAACCCTAGTGAGTGTTAGAAATGCTTATATGGCAGCCACTGACACCCCTGCTCCATAATAATTTTTAAGCTTTGACTCCCTTGTGTCAAAAAAGCTCATCACAAATGTTTGTCATTAGAGAATCCAGACCCACAGCAATCGGCTGAATTCCCAGGTTTGTCCTCATGCGACAAACCCTTTAACTACCTTTCAAACATAATTTAACCGCTTAGTGACCACCCATATGCCTTTTTACGGCGGTCACTAAGGAGCCCTAGGCTGAGCTTCCGCTTTTTTATGGCGGCCCAGTCTAAGCTCTGCATGTGCCACAGCCCTGCTCTAACAGCCTGGACAGGCAGGAGTGCCGATCCAGACTGTTTAACATTTTACATGTGGCGGGCAATGGTGCCAGCCGCATGTAAAGTGCTGACATTGGGAGTGGAAAAAAACCTTTTCCAAATATGTTTGGTATTGCGGCATCCGTAATGACCTGCACTACTTAAATATCACGTAAATTATTCCCTACTGTAAACGCTGTAAAAAAAACACACAAAAAAATGAAACAAAAAAAACATAATAACAAGCGATCAAAAAGCTCCATTTGCTCCAAAATTATACCAATAAAAAAATACAAGTTGTCCCCCTAAAATCAAGCCCTCACGCAACTCCTTAGAAAGAACAATAAAAGTACTGGGTCTTGGGAAGTGGAAATGCAAAAAAAAAAATTATTTAAGAAAAAAGGGGTTTTATTGCAAAAAAATTGTAAAAACATAAAAAATGTAGTGATATTCCTGTAATCGTACTCACCCAGAGAATAAAAATATTATGTTATTTATACCGGAAAATGAACGCCGTAAAATTTATAACGTAAAAACACAGTGACAGTATTGCTGTTTTTCCCATCTTCCTCCCAAAAAGAGTTAATAAAATTTAATCAGAAAGTTATGTGTACCCCAAAATGGTGCCATTAAAAACTTCAACTTGGCCTGCAATAAACAAGCCCTCATAAAGCTATATAAACGGAAAAATAAAAAAGTTATAGCTCTTGGAACGCGACAATGAAAAAAGGAAGACAAACACTTGGTCAGTAAGGCTCAAAACAGGCTGGTCACTAAGGGGGTAAGAGCAAGAGGCAAAAAATACAATAAATAGACAAATCAGTGTTATAAAGTTAAAAGTATTTTATTTGCTAACACTTGCCTAAATGCCACATAGTAATTATTTTAGCATTTGCAATAAATGATTACCAATTTCAGCATTGGAAGCTCCATGCTTAGAAAGTAAGACTAATGATTGAATAACTTGTGGTCTTGACCCACAAGAGTATTTCTTAATGAAATGTTTTGAAGTGTTTTTATGCTGGTGGTCAGACACCCTTTATGCTAGGTTTATGTAACATGTACCAGTCTGATCAGTTCAGACAGCTGACATGTAAGCGGAATCTGTGAAGCCATTCTTCTCTGACATAGCATTCTGATTATTGGCTGCGACATTAGGAGCCCTACAGAAGTCTAGGGGTGCACCTTATACTGGTGAAGTGTTGACCTTAGATAGATGTTAGGGCATGTTCACATGTGCGTTGAAGGCTCCGTTCTAGGCCTCTGACACAGAGTTAATCAAAAATAGTGGAGACAAAAGTCCTGCATGCAGGATTTTTTTCTCCATTAGAAAATGTTCTCCCAAACAGAAATCGAATGGACCCATTTATAGTCAATGGGATCTGTTTGGCTCTGCCCTGTCAGTTAGGTATATTTTTGTTGTCCGGACCAGAACGGAAATAATAGCTCTAATGTGATTATGCCCTTCAATGGTATGTGTAATGAAAGAACATTCATGGAAAGCTCCAAAGTAAGCCTGACCTAACGATATGGGAAAGTGCTAGGTATGTCTCATAGGTCCATTCATCCATACATCGTGGAGGGATTGCTAAATCAATATTGATATAAAAGTGCACACGTTCTACGTTTATTTTCATGAAGCATATATCTGCTGTATTGCATAAGTTAATAATTTGCCTTTCCTCTTATGTGGCCTCGAAATTACGTCAGATTTAGTTTAGCATCCGCAATTCTCGGAATACCACTCTCAGGCATTTTATCACATAAATTTGGTCTTCCTGACCAAACACATTTAAAAATATTTAAGTGGTTCAGTGATACCAGAAAGCCTGTGAAGGCGCAAATGGAGCAAATTGAGTATATTAATTCCACCCTGTAGTCTAAGCTTCAATAGTTTTTATAATGTTCCCTTTTCATTAAAGGCATGTGTTCAGTATGATAAAATTCCATATGTCTTGCTTTGTTTGGAATAGATGACTGCAATTTTATTTTACTTATATGTTTATATACATTTATGACTAAGACATTTCATTGTTTCTAAACAGTACTTTCTAGAGATAAAACTTTTTATTCAATATTTTATTCATTTATTTTTTTGCAGCATAGTACCCTCTATCTTCGAATTTACATTTTTATACGGATAAAAATTGGCAAAATAAGTATAAATTTCAACATTTGTAATTCTGTGTCCTAAATTTTTCAAAAAAATTGTACAAAAAATCCTCAGTCTCTCCTGTGTACAATGAAACAAAATATGTGGAGTTTGTTTAACCCACAACATCTTTGTAACTCCTGAGCAATGATTGACATTTTCATTCTTGTGTATATCCTGTATTACCTGGAATGTGGGCTTGATTTGATTGCTATGTTTAGAACCTATTGTGGCCACGATCTCATCATTTTCACTTCTGGTCACTTTAAACTAATTGACTTTTATCCGAATTTCAGGAAAAATGTGATTCGCCTCGACCTCGAATTTCCTAGCGCTTCGTGTTAACTAATACATTTTTCCTGAAATGGTGGTAAAAAATAAAAAATCACCTCCATTTGCTCATGGAAAGGGTGTTGCAGTAATCTTGATTGAAGAAAACGTGCCAAATATCACATGCGCTGACGTGTAATGTCACCACATCGTCCTGCTGGCTGGGTGCGGTGATGTCATCAGCGATGACATCACTGTGTCCATCCAGTGTAATGACGTAATGATATCATCACATCAGCGCAAGCAAGATTTGGAGTATTTTCTTTAATCAAGAGGACCACGATGGCCTCTCCACGAGCAAATGGATGAGTTGAGTATATATTTTTTTAAACCCCTGATTAACCTCTGAAAGGCCTCAATGTGACTGTCAGATGTCACGATCAGCATTGAACACGGCATCTGAGGAGTTCAATGACAAGGGCGGCGTGATCACTACATACAATAGAATGCCATTTGTGACTAAGTAATTTGTAATAAATCGAGTTTCTTTGTAAACTTAGGCGAAGCAGCCGAATCTAGTTTATGATAACTTCGCTCATCTCTATGCATGGTGCATGGACAATTAGGACATATATACCATATTTTTTTCGCTTTATAAGATTCACTTTTTTTCCCCCAAAAGAGGAAATGGCAGTGTGTCTTATAAAGCGAATGGTGCAATTTTTATATTGCTGACACTGTCATATCGCCGGCCGCTATGGGGCACAGCACTGCCTGCGATGTATCAGAGCTCTATCACGCGGGGTGGGAGGAGGGGCTGGAGGCCGGCAACTGCTGTTGAACTCGCGGCGGGGCCCGATGCCGTCACTCTACTCCATTACACCAATGGCACCAGAGACTCCAGAGCAGATTATTACGTCCCCGGCACCTGCCGTCTCCTCTTGTGACAGTGATTCTGGCTGTACCTTGGAAGAGTATCTTGATATTAAGCCCCATTCCAGTTCTCTAAAACACGTTACCCAGCACTGACACAGAAGAAATCAAGTTTGTCCAGACTCTGCTTCAGTTGCTGCCTCCACTAGACTGTGATGAAAGGTTCTGTACTGCTCTGGGAGAGTTTGAAAGAAGGGAACTTCAGAAATTCAGTGCACGTCGCAGAGTCCACTGCATGAGAAACGGGGCCATTGTGCATGTCACTGAAGACACATGTGACTTTTGTATGAGGTGTTGTGGCAAGATTCTGGGGGGTGACACCGCTGTGTGTACAGAAAGAGTTGAAGATAAGAATCTTCGCTGGCATCTTAAATGTTTTGTTTGTTAAACTACGGTAATCGCCTGTAATAGTACTCACTATCAAGCTAGAAAGCAGGCTGGCAGCGTAACGATACTCAGTCATGCTCCTCCCACTTAATTAATGAAGCTGGCGGGGCAGGGGCATGACTGAGTGAGTGACGTTAGGCTGGCAGCCTGCCTGCTAGTTTGATAGTGAGTACTATTACAGACGATTACCGTAGTTTAACAAAGCAGAGCCACTGGTTGAGGATTACATGACTAGACTTTACATATATAGACTGCTGTGAGCGGGGCCCGGTGTAATGGGGGTCAGTATTTACACAGGAACATGAGAGGACACAGAGGGGACCAGCATAAGATGCTATATATGTGTAATCCACAGATGCCCCCATAACAGTGCGTCATCCACAGATCCCCCCCATAACAGATTCCTTTAATTATTTATTTTATTCTATAAAAATGCTTTTTATTGTCATCACTTTTCATTCTGATCATTTGAGGCCAACATCCAGAAGAAACAGAGGACCAGCCCTTCGAAACATTGCGCGTAGGCAAATGAAACAAATATTCACAGAACATCTTGAATTAAGTTAATCCAAACGCTTGTTTGTTTCACTTGACAAGCTGTTTCTATTTCACGACAGTTAAATGTTTCCCTGGCTCACTTGAATTTAGCAATAATTATGACCATGATATCATAAAAGTATTTGAAGAAAAATGTGGAAAATTTCTGATGAAGATTTCTAGTATACAATCTGGAAAACATCAACAAATATCACTCAAAAGGCAAAGAAAAGGAGACAAATTGGAGGCTTTTTCCATGCCAGATGGTGGTGTTACCGAGTGGCACAAGAACAAATGAGCTGAAGAAAAAGCAACAAAACATGTTCTGTAACAGATTTCTGAGAATTGTAAGGAGTAGCTGCTTACCAGAACTGAAAGAATAAACATACATGTTTTGTTCCTTTACCCACAAAGAAAGGTGGCATTGTCCTCAAACTATTTGTGCTCCGAAAGTTAAAAAAATTGCAAGGTCACCCCTAAATACAATACACAGTTATGTCAGGGCTGGGTGACGTTGTGCTAATTTTTAAGATCACTGCCCCTATATAATGTATACATTACGTAACTGTGCAGAAAAGTTCAATGACTGCATCCAAGATATAAACACTGTTGTATTAATATAATTGTCACAGTGATATATCTATATGGGTTTTGTCAAAATGCTATTTAGATATGGAAGTTTTTTATCTAGAAGAGTATTATTCCCAGATTCTATAGATTGGAGGGTTCTCACTCTAAATATGAGACCCAGTCCCACATCTATAAATCATACCCTTATGGTTCAACACGATGCCATTAAAAGCTGGTAGAAGTGACCACTGTTGAGAAGACAGTACCTCAATACATAAGGGTGAATGAGGTTGAATTTGTGAAGGTAGCTATGCCAGTTTCCCATGGAGAAAAGTCTGACTTTTTTTGAAGGACCTCTTTTGTGCAAAAATATGTGACCTTTTTCTGGTTTACACTGTGGTTACCACATTTCCAAATAATGGGTGTAAGTTAAGCAGGGAATTGACAGTGCTGAAAGCTTTCACATAGCAACTGACTGGGGCCCTTTAATTTTGCTGTGGGGGCTTCTAACTCCACAGATGTTGCAATCAGTGGCAACTGAGGGGTTAAATGACAGCTGGCACCCGCCACATACAGTATATAGTTAGCTCATCGCGTTTTCTTAACACTTATGGCATACAGGTGTCATGGTGGGTTAAAAAAGGAAAATACATTGATCAGTGAAGATAAAAAAAATACAAAAGTAAATTAGTGTAAAAGCCTTAACCCGTTCCCGACTGCCCAATGTAAATTTTAATATGATTTAAACAGCAGACACCCATGGCTAATGTAATCGATCAACGATAATGTCGATTGCACACATTTAACCCCTCAGATACTGTCAAATTTGAACACGGTATCTGGGAGCTCAAAAATCTGGATGAGTGCACTCCTGGGCGTGTAACGGCTCCCCCTAGCAGGGATCATAGGAACATATAGAAATTCTCCTAGACTCCAATGCAAATGCTTTGGAGTCTATAAGAGAAGTAATCTAATAATTGCTTGTTCAAGTTCCCTAGGGAAGCAAAAAAAAAGTATTTATAAATATTAAAAAATATAAAAATTCTAATCACTCCCCTTTCCTTAAAAATAAATAAACACAAAAATGCTGCATGTGAAAACGCCCGTACTATTAAAATATAAAAAATATTTAGTCTCTTATGGCGAATGGCATAATGGAAAAAAACATAAAATCTGCCGACTCGCCACTTTTTGTCACTTCACTTCCCCAAAATATTTTTATAAAAAGTGATCAAAAAGTCACTCCAAAATGGTATCAGTAAAAACTATATCATCCCGCAAAAAATGAGCCCTCACACAGTTCCGTACACATAAAAATAAAAGAAGTTATGGGGGTCTATGGTCATGCAGGTGAGTATCACCTTAAATTCATGACAGTAGCATATACATGTAATACTATGTTGATACTGTGTTTAATACTGCACATAACGTGCTAAATGCTAAATAAAATACCAGTGCTGACAAAATGTATTAATAATACATCCACATGATGATTATAACAAAAATACCATTCCTGTTGATGCCTTTACCTAATTTTATGTACTTTTAATTATGTTATAGCATAGATAATATATGAGAAGGTAGTGCTGAATGTGTTGCTTGTTTTGTTGCATTTAAAGTCACGACATAGCTAATCTAGCATGGCAGCTTCTATTTGTGTGACATTTCTACTGCCCCATAATATGTTGTGCTGCTGAAAAATGGATGATATATACATATATATGCAAACATGAGCGGCTCAGACGTCATTAAGTTTCATACGTCTACAGGAAATCTACATGTTAAAATGCAGTAGTTTAAAGGAAGTGCCATTTGTGGTAAGGTAAATCTTTCCAGTCTAGGCTGTTTTAAATGGATTTACTCTGAAAGGAACATTCATTCTAGAGTTTGTCACCTTTCACCTTTAAAACATCCCAGCTTTCTCTGAAAGTAACTAACTTTTTGATGTGTTGTAAACCTATTCACTCAAGTTACTCCGGAGCTTCAGACTGTTGCCCTACATGTCCCTTCAAAATAAAATAGACGATGAGGTTAAATTTGCAGTGTTTTATACTATATTTTCAGTTCTCTGAAATACTGTACTACATGCAAATATATAACCATACAAGTGCATGGATGGGTCTAATAAAAAAATAACTTAAAGTACACATAAAAAAAATAGTAATCAGGTCAGAGTCCTCTGTAAATTATTTTATAATACTAATATAATGCTTACCCTTAGGGCTCATGCACATGACCGTATGTATTTTGCAGTCTGCAAAACACGGATCCGCAAAAAAAAAAAAAAAAACTGATTACATCTGTGTGACCTACATGTTACATCCGTTTTTTTCATTGTAACAATGCCTGTCCTTTTCCGCAAAATGAACAAGAATAGGACATGTTCTATTTTTTGGGCGGAACAGACATGCGGACATACGGACACGGAATGCACACAGATTCATTTCCGTTTTTTTTTTTTTTTTCCATTGAAATGAATGGTTCAGCATATGGAACGGAATAGGAAAAAAAATGTGTTTGTGATCCCTTGAAGGCATTTTCTGAGATTTTTATATTGATTGCCTATCCTCAGCATAGGTCATCAATATCTAATCAGTGGGGGTCTGACTCCCGGCACCATCGCTAATCAGCTGTTGGAGCATCGGGCCTCTTCCTACATCACTGCTGTCACGTCCATCTGTCACATGGCTAAGGCGCGCAGCTCAGTCCCATTGAGCCTGTGATGCAATACCTAGCACACCTGCTATACCATATAACAGTGCTGTGCTTGGTAAGCTGTGAGGAGGCCACTGTGGTCACCGGAGGGCCAAGGCCTCTTCAAACAACTGATCATCAAGGATGCGAGGAGCTAGACCCCCACCAGTCAGAGATTACTCGAGGATATCTCAGACAACCCCTTTATATGGTGTATTTCTTTATAAAGTGTATTTCTGAGATCTGGAACCAATTTTTAGATGTCTTAACAAGGTGCAAAAGTTAAAAAAAAAATCACCAGTCACTGGCTCTGGATCCAGTGCCAAGCTCCCTTCTATGCTGGTTCCAGACCCTGCTGGACCGGAGCTGTGACGTGCCATCTACATGCACAACTACTGACACTTGCCTACACATGTCACTGCTAATGCCAGTGATTGACCAGCAGCAGTGACATGCATGTAAATGGCATGTCACGCCTCTTAGAAATGGCACCTGTAACTAGTGTCTTTTTTTTAAATGTATTTAATAAACGTTCACACTCTGCCTGGCCATCTAAACTGTGGTTTCTGTAATTATGGTGAGTATAAATAAAAATTTCTAAAATCTATTTGTCAGTGTTAGGTTGCCATAAGTGTAGAGCGAAGCAAAGCATTCGAAGCGGAAGTCGGTCCAAAGTTTAGGAAAACTTCGATTCGCAACAAATTTCCTCGCACTTTATGGTAACAAATCAGTTTTTCCTGAAATTGCGACTGAACGAGTTGCAGACGCCCCTTGAAGAAGCGGAGCGAAACGTACGTCGGGGTGCGCTCTTAGATTTTGGGTCTGATCCTCTTGTGATCCCATTAATTTCAGGTAATATGCTGCTGTTTTTACATGCTTGTTATTACTACCGATGCCGGTTCTAATACTGCCTATGGCTGACAGACAATCACTGGTGTTTTGGAGTAAAGCAGGGGTGATGTTAGGGGACGAAGTTTATACTTGGGTGTCATCAGCATAGAGATGGTACCAAAAGCCAAATCTACTGATAGTCTGTCCGACAGGGGCTATGTAGAGGGAGAAGAGTAGAGGACCTAGTACTGAACCCTGAGGAACACCAATATCAACAGGAAGAGGAAAAGAAGTAGAACGAGCGAATGATACAATAAAGGAGTGGCCAGGGAGGTAGGAAGAGAATCAGGAGCGAGTAGTAACAAAAGTCCAGTTGAGTGGTGCATGTGAGGAGGAGTTTGTGGTCCACGGTATCTATGCTTCTGAATCACCAATTATTTTTATGGGTGATTTTAATATCCCCATTGATTATCCTATCTCCCCATCAGCCTCTCACTTTCTTTCTATAACCCCTTCTCTTGACCTATCACAACTTACTTCCTCTGCCACGCAAGAACAGATTACATTGTTCAATCCTTTATGAAATGTTTGAATTGTGTTAATGGCCCTTATTAGGGAAAAAACTGTTAATTCCCAATAATTGCCTGCTCTTCAGAGGAGGTTAGAACTGCACTAACATGCACCAATAACCTCTGTTGCATGAGGACAAGAAATTACTATTTTGATTACAAGTTGTCCCCATACATTTTTATTGTTTTTGGGCAGCAGATTGCTGTTTAGCACATTTCAGTCTGATGAAAAGATTATTTAAGGCCCCTTTACACTGCTCAACTTAGCAGACGATTGTCGGAAAGGAAGCGTCTATTCCTGGCAATCGTCTGCTCATCAGTGAAGGAGACCATTGCGTTTATATGCGGAAATCTCCTCCACAGTATGGGGAGGAGCGATCGCTAATGCAATTGCTCATCCCCGTACAGACTCATTGTTTGCCGACAGCAGAGTGTTGTTTAGATGGCACAGTCTACTGCCAGCAAACAATGATTTATCCGTCCACACGAAAGATCCAATTGCCACATAAATCGTCATTTAGCTCATTTATCGGGTAATCAGGGCACCTTTGCACTGACAGATTATCGCTAACAAGTGGTGGTACGAACGCTCCTTAGCGATTATCTGCCCAATGATTGGCTAGTGTATGGGGGCCTTTAGGTGTTAGCATCAACAATGCTTTCACCTAATGCCAATTGGGTGATCAGCTACATTCTTATACTGGCCAGTTATTGGAAATGGACATTTTGTAGGAACACTCTTTTGTGATAATTGGTCTCATAATTGTCCCATGTACAGGGACCTTTAGTTTCAGTGATGCTGATATCATTACTGGGCTTAACCCTGGTATTATAAAGGCTCTGATTTCCACTGCATCCTTAAGGTATAAAAAAAGACAGAATTTTTTAAAATAGACAAATTTATGTATGATTAAGATGTTCATAAACATAATACGAATTTCGGCTGTACCTGTGGACGAGCTGACCGACTAAAGTGTATGGGGGTGACTTGACTTTCACCAATGCAAATGTTGGGGGGAAAAATGTTGGAAATGTTGGAGTTCAACACACCTGACCCTTTTTGAGTCAAGAAAAAAAAGCCATCACAGACATGTTTGACAAAGGCTTATTGCACTCTACGAATTGAGAACATTTGCACTCGAGGCCGAGCCTGCATCTGTATTGGGGAGCCAAAGGAATAGCTGTTGGTTGGATGAGTATTCAGCTGCCTTAGGTGTATGCCCATATTTAATTTACTGTGTGACATCAGCACAATATGAAAAGTTTCAAAACTATGTCAAAAGAGTATTATTCAGAAAGATTATTTACAGATCTCTATTTCTATTGTTTTAAGGTCAACGTAATCATGATTTTATACATTAGAACTATTGTAATGAGTATAAACATAAAAATACTAATATTAAATCATATTGAATATAAGAACTATTCTGTCAGGGTGCATTTAGCTTATAATTTGATTGTATACATTTCTTTTTTTATTATTATATGTATTTCTTACATTTCTAATCGAGAAACACTGTATGTCTATGTGTTTAAGGCTTCACTATAACAGCATATGTCGAAGTGGTTATCGGAAGAAAACGGTTTTCTTTTGACCGGTGAAAGAAACAGTAGTAGGAAACTGGAGCCCAGCATATTTTAACCAGAAATAGTTGTAAAATTTGAGAATTGTGGCCTCCATGTCCATTAGACACGAGTGAGTGCACACGTTTAGACCGATCCGAAGTCAGATATACATGGCATTATCCTGTATTGTAGTCTACTACTAGCCATTAGTTTAATAAAGGAGATAGAAGGAATGTAAATAGGGACCGAGTCACAAATACATCTCTTTGTAGCCATTAAACGTGATATGCATGCACTATTTCATTTAACATATTTCAGTCCTGTAACAGAAACGTCTCAGTGGCAGCTGGGACTGACATGATCAACAATAAGCTCCTTTTGTACTTTTGTTCCTATGCGCTACAGTGGAGTCAAGAAAGCATTCCAAGTGGTCTAGAGTCGTGTTCTAGCAGTGCACAGGTGACTTGCTTTGAACTGGACACAGAATCCTACAGCAACTGTAGAATAAAAGATCGTTTTTCATGTGTAGATACAGTTAGATAAGAGTCCATGACTCTTGCTAGCTTCTAAGGCATCTCATACTCTACACCCGCCACTGCCGCCGCTGTATCAGATGATCTGAAGGAGAGATAATAAGCCTTATTAATAGCTCTACAAAATATAGAATTCATTTTAATTAGCTTTGGCAGGATGTTTCAGCAAAAATTCATTCTCTGATTTAGAGAGCATAGTGGAACATATCTGAATTATTAATAAATAATTCTTCTCTTTCTAGTGTAATCCCTTATGCTGGAAAATAATGGCTGTCAGGTAGCTTTATATTAACTTGACAAGAGACAGCGGTCTATACAATAGCAGGGTTTGTCTTTGGTCTGTGGACCTGGGACGTTCTGCATTGATAGAACCTTGTTCAGTACAGGTAATAAGCTGGTCAGTCATGCAGCCAAAAGATCAAGTTTAAAGTTAAAATTAAGGAGGAATTCCCAGCGCTATTGTATTTCAACTCATGTAGAGTCATTAAGTGTCCAGTATTTTATCTTTGTTATAGGTACATAAAGGGAAGACAAAGTTGGCTTATGGAAAAATAATAATGTCATCCCATTGATAGTTGATAACAGAAGGTCAAGGTCAACGTTTGTCCTGCAAACTATTTGTGTTGTAGAATATCCATGTTCTAGAATAAGACTTGATGGCTACCAGCAAATACAAACAACCAGATAACTGGAGTCGTATGACTTTATTATTTCATGTTGCTTATATAGCTGTGACTCACATTAGTCCCTTTAATCTAACTATACTGAGGAACAATAGGAAACCCACACACTGAGCGACTGTGCTGCTTTCAAGGGGTTGTTTGATTCTGAAAACCCACTTTCAAGTGTACTCATCATCCATACCATTAAAACTATTTATGACCTCATGACAATGACACCTGTCAAAGGTTGGGATATATAAGTCAACAGTCAGTTTGCGAAGTTGGTGTGCTGGAAGCGTGGAAAAATGGGCAAGTCTAAGGATCGGAGGGATAAAAAAAAAAAAAAAGCAGATTTGGGATGGCAAAGTGACTGGGTCAAGTTCTAAATAGCTGGTATACTCAACCTATAACAGGTCAGGAGATAGTTGAAAGATAAATAGGAGCATGTGCGACCGTCTCAGTGACGGAGATTTACAGATACTTTTTATTGAATGGCTCAGCAGCTTTGCAAAATGTTTAATTAAGTGCAATTACAAAAGTATTTTGATCCAGGTCCTGGTTTTAAAACTGGAGAATATTTTTCATGGGAAAATTTGTAAATAATGGCAAGAAAATGTTAATTAAATTATTCAATGCTTTTAAATGGCTTCTGTTACGCGATAACACTGTGACCTGTGTTATCACAGTTCCTTATAGTTCTATGAGAAGGTGCCTGAACTATAGGTTCCTAGCTTGTTTAATCCTGTGAAGGTGTGCTGTTGTATTGTATTGTTCTGATTTCCCATGCCCAACCTCTGCCTGTTTAAAGGAATGACCCTGTGCTGTCTGTCCTGACTCCTGCCTGATCTCCGTTTTGACCCTGTGCTGACTGTCCTGATCTATTACCTAACTACTGTCCTACACAAATTATTCCTGTCCACACTGTGGCTTATCTATTGACCACACTCTTGCCTGTCCCCTTGGTGCTACTCACTGGACTCTCTTAATGTGTCTTTGTCAGCAGCCTCTGAATGGGGACTACTCCTAGAGGTAGCAGTTTGGTAGCCCCTGCAGCAAAGTACAGACCCTCATAAGGAGGTAAGAGGGTGAAAACCAGAGGTCTATCTTAACAATGCCTTCAAGAGTAGCCCCAAGCCTTATTCATTCAATAAGCCCAATGGGTTGACAAGTGCTGCATTAGGGTTCATTCACATAGTGTATTCATTGAAAAGAGCACAGCAGAAAGTAGATAGCCACTACAGCTTCAAAAGGAGGGTGTCCACACACCACAACAAGAAGGGACATGCCACTTCTTGATGTGGTTCCAGCATTTTACTCCTGGGCCACAAACTCGGGCGCTGCCTCTCATTGCAAACAATAAGAGGCAGACACCATGCATCTGCCACTGGAATGTATTATTATTATTTATGCCAAAATTACAAGGGGGGGAATCTGCCATGTGAATGTCCCTTTACACTACCTATGACAAAGAGGTGTCATAACACACACTCCCCAGGTGGCTGTGTATAGGGTATAGGAAAAATGCACACGCTGACCTCTGGCCACCATCAAAAACACCTACATCAAAAATCCCTACAATAGGCACGTGAGCATCTGAACTGGACAATGGAGTAATAGAAGATAGTAGCTTAATTTGATAAATCATGTTTTCTTTTAAATAGTGCGGGTGGCTGGGTGTCTTACCATTGCCTATGCACCAGAGACAAAGGCAACTCAACAGAGACAAAAGGCCTTTAGCCCTTTTGTGTTTGTGTGGGCATAAATGCATCCCGCTGCTTTTGTACATTTATAAGTAGCGTATTCTATAGGTTGTTACCAGCTGGGGAAGGAGGATGGGTGGATGGTCCAAACCTGTCTAAACTTAGCGTTGGGCTGCCAAAAAACACTGGCACCCTGTTCTCTAACTGTGAATTGTGTGGTGGCTTATCACAACCAGACTACCATTGCAGCCATGGACTGCAGCTAAAAAAAAATGTTTCTGTCTTCTAAGATGATGACTGGTTTGGGTGTCCATTAGCTTTACATCCCAAACCACCCCTATTCAACTAACTGGGCAGATAGTTTTAAAGGGGTTTTCTGGGACTTAAAAGGAATCTGTCACCTACTGCAATCCGTATTACGTACAATGATACATGTATAGAACACCTATCGCTGACTTCAGATTAGAAATTTGTATGTCAATACTCATGCCCATCGATGCAGGAGACAGGCTCAAAAGAAAAACTATAAGCCCATCTCTATTCCGTCTCAGGCATTGATGAGAGAGACTATGCTATGTGTGCACTAATCTCTCCTCATTCGAGCAATTGATGAGGATATCACCACTCCAACCTCTACTAATCAAAGCACATAATTTGTCACAATGAAATCAAAAGTTTTTTCAAAGCCCATCAATATTTTGAATATTTACAACCTAACCTTGTTTTAAGTGGGATTAGGCTGTAATACCAAGCACGGCCACTATGAGGAGGCTGCTGCGCTTGTCTGAGTGCTGCAGCACCTTGAAACAGCTGATCAAAGGAGTTGGTGGGAATCAAGTCCCCACCGATCTGATGTCGATGGCCTATCCTAAGGATAAACAGGACACTTTCGTGTGGTAAGTAAATAGGATTAGTGGTGGAATTGTGATTTTTATTGTGGTTATTACAGTAACTACATTACTGTGTGTATTTAGATGTCTGCCTGTTTGTAGGTGATTCGTAAAATGGCTGCCTGTCTCTAAGTGATGTTGCAAAATGGGTGCCTGTCTCTAGGTGATGTCTTGTTGTTAATAAAGTATAATGTAAAAAAAAAACAACAGACATAAAACACACACAGATCTACACAGACGCTGCCAGACATGCTGAGGTGACACTGCAGGTAGTAATAGCATGTATACTGTACATGTTCTGCTCCTCAATACACTACTATTCACCTGTTAGTTACCTGGGCATTTAACTGAAAGCCAGGCCAGATAAGACATGTGGGGCCACATGACTGCTCACAGGACTGATGCCATGTTCTGTCTTATCCAGATCTTTGGAAGTATTTTACAGGACTAAAATACACCATACCATTTTTTTCTTTAGGGAGAGGCTTCAGTACAGATATAATAAAGGTCTGCAAGCAAATTTTAAATAGAAGTAAATGTAATCATTAAAACCGGAATACCCCTTCACTTGTGGTTTTGCTGTCTTTTGTGCTATATGTTTTCAACGTTTAAATGTTTTCTATGAATATATTCAAACCAGGATCTGATCCTAAGGGAACACTTTATATGATTTTTTTTTTATCCAATCCAAATATTGCAAAGTATTGTAAATTGAATGATCATTTATGGCATATCTTCGGCTTCTTTCTGGTGTATGCTTAGGCTTAGCAGTTGTTGGTAATCTTAGTGTCTTTTGTTGCTACAAATTAGCTTTTAGGAGCATCCTTATAAAAAAAAAAAAGTGAAGCATGCGACAGATTGGAAGCTGTTGGACATGAGAGAAACCTGCAACAACTGGTCGCCAGTCTATACATGTTTTAATACCTGTGAGCCATAATAAATAATTCTATGCAGTCTGAACACATTGTTAAATTTGATGTATGTGCACACACTTAATATAAGCATAATACTGTTCAGTTCAGTAGTAGAAATTCTTCTGGTCACCGGATGAAAACCAATTACAGCAGGCACTCTATGGGGTAGATGTGGAGGAGGGTGATAGTATGGAGGATCAGGAAAGTGAGGTAGCTAGCTGGGTAACAGTTAGAACGCGGGGTAGAGGGAAGAGTGCCAGGGAGGCTAGCCCTGATATGACACACCCTAACAAGTTTGCACGGTTGGCAGATGAGGGGGATGTCAGTTTAGGGAGAGCACTGCTGCAGCCGGACACTTCCTCTGCCAGTCAGGGGAATATTGGCTCCAGTAAGCAGGGGACCAGGAGAGCAGGGCAGGCGAGACAGGTGCTGGTAGTGGGAAACTCAATTATTAGGGGTACAGATAGGGGGATCTGTCACAAAGACTGGGATCGTTGAACGGTGTGTTGTCTTCCTGGCGCTCGAGTTCGACACATCGCTGATTGGGTTGACAGATTACTGGGAGGGGCTGGAGAAGATCCGGCAGTCATGGTCCATATCGGAACCAATGACAAAGTTAGAGGTAGGTGGAGCATCCTTAAAAATTATTTTAGGGATTTAGATCACAAGCTTAGGGCAAAGACCTCAAAGGTCGTGTTTTCCGAGCCACACAAGAAAGGCAGCGGGAGATTAGGCAGGTTAGCAAGTGGCTCAAGAACTGGTGTAGGAATGAGGGGTTTGGGTTCCTGGAGAACTAGACCGACTTCTCCGTCAGCAACAGGCTCTATCGTAGGGATGGGCTGCACCTTAATGGAGAAGGGGCAGCTGTTTTAGGGGAGAAGATGGCTAGAAGATTAGAGTAATGTTTAAACTAGGGACTGGGGGGGAGGGTAATTACATTATAGGAGGGGAAGCTAGTGCAGATAGAGACCTGGGGCAAGGTAATGGAACTGGGGGAGGAATAGAAGGAGGGACTAGAACAGTTCAGAAAGAAAGGTGTAGGGTAAATAAAATATACATAAACCTTAATTGTATGTATACTAATGCCAGAAGCCTGACTAATAAAACTGGGGAACTGGGATTAGTGATGTGTGAAGATAACTATGACATAGTGGGAATAACTGAGTAATGGCTGGATGATAGCTATGACTGGGCGGTTAACATACAGGGTTACAGTCTTTTTAGAAAGGATTGTCAAAACCGGGGAGAGGGGTCTGCCTTTATGTAAAGTTTTGTCTACAGCCCACACTCCGGGAAGATATAAGTGAGGGACATGAACATGTGGAGTCACTGTGGGTAGAAACACAGAAAATCTACTTCTAAACCAAATAGTCGAGGCGGAAAATCATAATGAGGTTGTCATTATGGGGGACTTCAACTACCTAGATATAGACTGGGAAACTGAAACCTCTACATCTCATAAAGTAAACAAGTTCTTGGCAATAACCAAATACAATTACCTTTCCCAACTGGTTCAGGACTCGACTAGAGGAGAGGCCACACTGGACTTAGTATTAACCAATGGACCTGACAGAACAACAGATGTGCAGGTTGGGGGACACCTGGAAAATAGTTATTATAAGTATTAACCTTCCAATTGTCATTCAAAAGAGTGTTTCTTCAGGGAGGAACAAAAATACCAAACTTCAAAAAAGCTAAATTTAGCCAACTAAGAGAGGCCATAGGCCTAACTAAGTCCTCAAAAATAAAAATAGAGCCGCAAAATGGGATATTTTTAAAACCATCCTAAAATCTCATTGGGAATAAAAGGTTAGGGAACAAGAAAAAAAACAATGTGGATAAATAGAATTGTAAAGAAAGCAATAAATGACAAAAATAAAGCATTTAAATCACTAAAACAGAAGTGGTTTGAGGAAGCATTAAATAAACTATAAGGGAGAAAAATAGAAAAAGGTAAGAGACAAATAAAAGCAGCCAAACTAGAGACCAAGAGATTAATTGCCAAAGAGAGTAAAACTAACCCTAAAATGTTCTTCAATTATATAAATGGTAAAAAGTATAAATCTGAAGGTGTCGGCCCTCTACAGAGTAATGAGGGGGAAGTTGCAGACAGCAATGAGGAGAAAGCAAAGCTATTAAATATTTTTTTCTCCACTGTATTCACTGAAGAAAATAAACTGTCAGATGAAATGCAGAATGTAAAAGTAAATTTCCCAATAAAAGTGCCCTATCTGACCCAGGAAGAAGTACAGCGGCGTCTTAAAAAGATTAAAATTGACAAATCACCAGAACCAGATGTCATACACCCCCGTATTCTAAGAGAAGTAATGTCAAAGCCAGACTCTTATTTCTGATATTTAAGGACTCTATAATGACAGGGAGTGTTCTACAGGATTAGCGCCTAGCAAGTGTGGTGCCAATCATAAAAAAGGGTCCGGAAACTATAGGCCTGGTAAGTTTAACATCTGTCGTGGGTAAACTGTTTGAAGGTTTTCTAAGAGATGCTATCTTGGAATACCTCAATGAAAAAAGCAAACAATGCCAAATCAGCATGGCTGATCGGTCATGTCAAACTAATAAAATCAGTTTCTATGTGGAGGTGAGTTCTAGACTTGACCGCGGTGAATCAATGGATGTCATATATCTGGACTTCTTTAAAGCATTTGACACTGTACCACATACAAGGTTAGTATATAAAATGAGAATTCTTGGACTAGGGGAAAACGTCTGTATGTGGGTAAGTAACTGGCTTAGTGATAGAAACCAGAGGGTGGTTCTTAACAGTACACACTCAGATTGGGTCACTGTCACTAGTGGGGTACCACAGGGGTCAGTACTGGGCCCTATTCTTTTCAATATATGTATTAATGATCTTGTAGAAGGCTTGCACAGTAAAATAAAAAAATTTGCAGATGAAACTAAACTGTGTAAAGTAATTAACACGGAAGAAGACCGTATACTGCTACAGAGGGATCTGGATAGATTGGGGGCTTGGGCAGAGAAGTGGCAGATGTAAGGTTATGCACATGGGAAGGAATAAGGCTAGTTTCACACTAGCGGCAAGGAATTCAGGGCAGGCTGTTCCAGCGGGTGAACAGCCTGTCGGCCGTGTGTCCCCGGACTAGCGCGCAGGCCCCATTGACTATAATTGGGGCTGGCAGGACATTCCGGCCACCTCTCGGCATGTTTGCCGTGCTGCCGCTGTAACTCCCGCCCGCCCTCATTATAGTCAATGGGGCCGGAGCGATAGTCCGGGGGCACGCATGCACTAGCAGCAGCACGGATCCGACAGGCTGTTCACCCGCCGGAACAGCCTGCCGGAGTTCCTTGCCGCTAGTGTGAAAGCACCCTAATACAAGTCACCAGTACCTACTAAATGGTAAAACACTCGGTAACACTGACATGGAAAAGGATCTAGGAATTTTTGTGAACCGCAAACTAAGCTGTAGAAACCAGTATCAGGCAGCTAATGTCAAGGCCAATAAGATAATGGGTTGCATCAGAAGGGGCATAGATGCCCGTGATGAGAACATAGTCCTGCCACTTTACAAATGACTAGTCAGACCACACATGGAGTACTGTGTACAGTTCTGGGCTCCTGTGAACAAAGCAGACATAGCAGAGCTGGAGAGGGTTCAGAGGAGGGCAGCTAAAGTAATGACTGGAATGGGTGGACCACAGTACCCTGAAAGATTATCAAAATTAAGGTTATTCACTTTAGAAAAAAGACGACTGAGGGGAGATCTAATTACTATGTATAAATATATCAGGGGTCAGTACAGAGATCTATCCCATCATCTATTCATTCCCAGGACGGTGACTGTGACGAGGGGACATCCTCTGCGTCTGGAGGAAAGAAGGTTTGTACACAAACATAGAAGAGGATTCTTTACGGTAAGAGCAGTGAGACTATGGAACTCTCTGCCGGAGGAGGGGGTGATGGTGAGTTCACTAAAAGAGTCCAAGCTGGGCCTGGATGTATTTCTGGAGTGTAATAATATTACAGGATATAGCTACTAGAGAGGGGTCGTTGATCCAGGGAGTTATTCTGATTGCCTGATTGTAGTCGGGAAGGAATTTTTTCCCCTAAAGTGAGGAAAATTGGCTTCTGCCTCACAGGGGTTTTTTGCCTCTGGACCAACTTGCAGGATGACAGGCCGAACTGGATGGACAAATGTCTTTTTTCAGCCTTATGTACTATGTTACTATGTTATGTTACTATAAAAAAACAGATTTTTTTAATACACAGTATTTAATAATGGAAGTAATATTTTAATTGGAAAACATTTTTAGAACAGAGTTTGGCTATTAGGATCCTTTGTGATTTTATGTCTCTAAACTGTATTATTTTAATTGAACACATTTTAGTCATTGCTGGATTAACAGCTTTATTTATTTTTTAGTTTAGGGAGGCAGTATAAAGAAATGGCAAAAATGAGCTTTTAGAAAACTGTTTAATTAGTGTATTTATATATTTATATTATACTTTCATATTAGGCTGTAAGGCAAAGTTTGTGTCATATGTATGATGTAAATCCTTACCTGGAGATTAAAAACCTTTGTTTTAGTATGTGAATGTATACAACAACTAACTCTATTGTCTCTCTTGAATTTGTCCTAAAGCGTTTCCAACTCTAGATAATATCACAATTTTTCCAGTTCCCAAGTTGATATATGCTTACCAAGTAACTGATTTATATAGTTAACCGACATCATACACTGCCGCACAAAAATAGAAATCAAAGCCAAATCTGATTCTTATGCAAGTTTACAAAAATTCTAGGGTGTTACTCTCCCTTGAGTATCTTGTTTTTCACACATTCCTAAACCAAACGCTCTAATATCAAACAATGAAATATGACTAGGAAAACTCGCTTGGAAATTTAACCCTACAATCCACCACTATTTGTCAAATACAAGCTGTGTAGTTCCTCTAACATTCTCTGAGAGGGTAAGTTATAATAATCAATTCATATGGTGAACTTGGAGTTTGATATGCTCTTGCTTTGTTTGTTATAGTCCTCTAGGTACCATTTTCATCCTACAGATCAATTGTCCCTGATGTCAATTTGTCAATTGATCTTAAAGTGGCACTGTACCTTGAACAAACTTTTGATATGTCTGTCATCAGTCAACTAAAACGATCTTGCTCCCTCGTCATGTCTTTAGGTGGGTAACTATCCCTGGATTGTGTTACCATGATTATGCTTTATGATCATATACTTTGGGTCTCAGTTTAGTATTAATGTGCCTCTAGAGGGGTTCATGATATAGGGGTATCTCCCGATTTTGACACAATATTGATTTATGGGCCTATGGTTACTTATATATTGTAACACTACAGGATTGTTCCCACAGATGTTTAAAGGCAGGTTTTTCCATCTTTTTGGTGGAATGTTGTGATGTTGGGGCCATGTACTTGGTACAGTATTTTATGGGTATGACTTCCATGAGCTTATGCTTTTTGCCTCATTATTACTTACAATCATATGTTATTATTGTATTTTTCAATAAATGATGGATATTATTATTATTATTATTATTTATTATTAAAGCGCCATTCATTCCATAGCGCTGTACATGTGATAAGGGACGCACATACATAATACAGACAATTGTACTAATCATAAACAAGATGAGTTACAAACTGGTACAGAAGGAGAGAGGGCCCTGCCCGTGAGGGCTTACAATCTACATGGTCCGATGGGTATTGCCTTTGTTCCTTGTGGGGAATGTTTTTTAAACAAATATACGTGGTCACCTATGCACAAGGGACTTTATGCAGTATATGGCATTATATGCTCAAAAATCATGGTGTCAATAAAGGTAGGGTAGTCTAGGAAGCATATTGACGTTGTAACATCATTTACAGTGCGGTTTCTCACATACATATTGCAGCGCCCACTGACATTCTGTTTGAAGGTATATGGCTAACATTTGTGTTGTCCCCATTCACAGTCGACTTATGATGTCACCACTCACAATATACAGGGTTTCTTTAATTCTTGTCAATTTGGTCATTATACAGTATCTCTTACATGCTTCTACAAAAGGCTTCTAAAACTTCTAGAAGACACGTATTAAAGTGCCATCAGTCATTGTGTTGCCACAATGTTTGGCTGTCTGTGAACACTGTGGAAATTCAGGTCTAATATAACAATGGTATAACCAATATCCAGTAGTTTACAATTTGTTGGTAAAGATGAAAGACCCTTTCTAATAATTTATCTCATGGACAGATCATCAAAAAAGTACAGTCTGCTGAATCACATTTTCTTTTACATCCTGTGGATACCTGGGGAATGCATGTCATCAGAATGCACTATAGGAAGAAGACAAGTAGGAGGCGGAGGCAGTGTGATGCTGCTGGGAACCTGTGTTCCTGGACTTCAGGTGTATGTTACTTTGCCACCTACATAAACAGTGTTGCAGTCCGCATACACCCATTCCTGGCAACAGGGGTGGACTGGGAACTTAAAGTGTCCCTGGAAAAAATACTAAAAGTGTCCCTATTTTTTAGTCGGGTCCAAATTGATGGAAGGCAGGGCAACAGAAGTAGGTTGGGGCAGCAATACCATATTGTGGCACATGATACCATCTCAACAGAGCCAAATACCACAGCCTATCACAAAATACTGCCTCCAGCATAAAATACATTCCCAAAAACGTCCAATTTTTGAGGAGGGCTCAGGTGTCCCCCTGGGCATCGGCCCACCGGGAAATTTCCCTGTAAGGTCTATGGCCAATCCGCCCCTGCCTGGCAATGACATGCCCTAATGGCAGTGGTCTCTTTTAGGAGGATAATGTGTCTTACAACACTTAGAAATGGTTAAAGGAACATTAGTTTTGATGACTGTAAGGGAAGCTACACAATAATAGATTTTAATGGTATGCCTATCAGTGTATATTTTTTTTATTGTATTATTTTCTCTACTTCATTAGTAATTCACTATATTCACATAATTTCTGTTGAGCACCAGTTGGTTATGCCATAGTTGGTTGGTTGGTTGGGAAGTTTGTTATGCCATAGTGTTGCAAATAAGATTCATAAATCTATATATATATAAAGACCATCGATTTCAACGAAACTTAGTATACACATCCCTTGCAAACTTGAAATAATTCTTGTGGGGGTCACATCTCTCTAGGACGTACTGTTCCTGAGATATTCCCAAAAAATGACCTGAATTATCCAATACAAACCTGGAAGTCTTTCTTTTCATATCCCAACTGCCATACACATGTCCCTTATCAGCCAATAGAAGCTCGCAGGCCCTTAGTCTCCACATACACACAGTTTCACTCCAGGTTTCCATAACAACCCAGCCATGTAATGATAGTCTATAGTGTTGCACAGCAACATGTGACATGCTGTAGCCCTAGCATTAAATGGGCAGGGCGCTGTGGAGGTCATTGTTAAAGGGGCAGACCGCTGTGGAGGTCACTGTTAAAGGGGCAGACACTGTGGAGGTCACTGTTAATAGGGCAGGGACCACTATTAAAGGAGCGTATGCTGTGGAGGTCACTGTTAAGGCAGCAGGGTACTGTGAAGTCACAGTTAAGGGAAAGGGAGGTCACAGGTGGGAAAGGGGTACTGTGGAGGTCATAAAGGGACTGGGGTGCTGTGAAACTCACTATTAAAGGGGCGGGCTGCTGTGAAGGTCAAAGTTAATGGGATGGGCTGCTGTGGAGGTCCCATTTTAAAGTGGCGGGGCACTGTGGGGGGGGGGGGGGTCAGTGTTAAGGGGTAGGGGACTGTGGAATTCACTGTTAAAGTGACAGGGTGCTGTAGAGGTCCCTGTTATGGGGCATACTGTCTATCTTTTAACAACACACACAAACATTAAATTAAATAGATGAAATATACCCGTGCAAAGCCGGGTCCTTCTGCTAGTAGGGCAAATAAAACAGATCAAACCTATTGCTATGTAATTGCTTTATGTAATTGATTATGTCTTAACATTATTAGTTGACTGCCATAATTTGGTGGATTAGGTCTGGAAGAGGTTATTTGGTTGACACATATAATACTTAAATATATAGAATACTTTTTCCGGTTTGGATAGGTCTTCAGTATCTGATCAGTGGCACCAGCTGTTTGAGAAGGCACCAGTGCTCCTGTCATTGCCATGGTCTTCTCCATGCTTACCAAGCACAGCCCCATACCATGTACAGTGGCTGTGCTTGGTATCATGCTTAGCCCCATTCCCTTTAATGGGTCTGAGCACGATACCAAGAACAGCCACTATACAATGTGCTTAGTAAGCTGCAAGAAGGCCACAACTCTCACGGGTGTCGGACCCCACAATGATCAGATACTGATGACCTATCCTGAGGATAGGCCATCATTATTAAAATCCCAGAAAACCTCTTTAAAGTTGTACAATTTTGTTATCCGGGTTTAGTTTTGAGAAAATGAATGTGTTGCATGAATTGATATTACGTCACTTAACCCAAGCCTGCAATGTCAACCTTAGAAAACAGCAGCGTCCCCATCCAGGCCTATGTTTGGGATCAAAGAGTATGACCGGACATCCAGCAATGATCATGTGGCCATGTGGTATGTATTAATATAATGGTTGTATGTGGAGTAAATGACATAGGGTGCAGTAAGTTCATAGGAACAAAAAACTTGTAATAAAATACTTGTACTTCCTTAAAATCCCTGTAGAAGGAGCCCTTCACTTTCTGTGATAAACACGTAGGAAGCTTTCAGCATGTCTCCTCAATATTCCTTTTTGTTTCCATTAGTGAAAATAGTAAAAGAAACATAAACAACATAGATTTATACTACATTTCAATGTTATTTTCTTAGAATGGCTACTTGCAGACACACAAATTTAGCAGGGCAGAATTTGTCTTCACCTGCAGGGACAGCTTCCCACAGGAGCGGTGGTGCAGGCAGCAAAATGTTAGGGCCATGCTAAATGTCCGATCCTATCATTCTAGCAGCAGGTGGGAGCTTCTTCACCTGCAGGGACAGCTTCCGAGTCTCCTCACAAGTTGAAGGTAAGCAGTGATATCATATTCCCTGTGACGCAACCAGCCCAAGAGGAGCGGAGGAAGTAACAGTCAATCACAGTGGCAATCGTCACACCGATGCTCCGATCATTCTAGATGCAGGTGGGGGCTTCTTCACCTGTGGGGACAGCTTCCCACAGGAGAAGTGGAGCAGGCAGGAAAATGTTAGGGCCATGCTAAATATCCGTTCCTATCATTCTAGCAGCAGGTGGGGGCTTCTTCACCTGCAGGAAAAGCTTCCTACAGGAGCAGTGGGGCAGACAAGAAATTTTCAGGGCCAGGCTAAATGTCTGGTCCCATCAGTCTAGCGGTAGGTGGGGGCTTCTTTACCTGTGGGGACAGCTTCCCACAGGAGCAGTGGCGCAGGCAGGAAATTTTTAGGGCCAGGCTAAATGTCTGGTCCTATCATTCTAGCGGCAGGTGGGGGCTTCTTCACCTGCAGGGAAAGCTTCCCATAGGAGCAGTGGCACAGGCAGGAAATTTTCAGGGCCATGCTAAATGTCTGGTCCTATCATTCTAGCGGCAGGTGGGGGCTTCTTCACCTGCAGGGAAAGCTTCCCACAGGAGCAGTGGCACAGCCAGGAAATTATCAGGGCCAGGCTAAATGTCTGGTCCTATCATTCTAGCGGCAGGTGGGGGCTTCTTCACCTGTGGGGACAGCTTCCCACAGGAGCAGTGGCGCAGCCAGGAAATTATCAGGGCCAGGCTAAATGTCTGGTCCTATCATTCTAGCTGCAGGTGGGGGCTTCTTCACCTGCAGGGAAAGCTTACCATAGGAGCAGTGGCGCAGGCAGGAAATTATCAGGGCCAGGCTAAATGTCTGGTCCTATCATTCTAGCTGCAGGTGGGGGCTTCTTCACCTGCAGGGAAAGCTTACCATAGGAGCAGTGGCGCAGGCAGGAAATTATCAGGGCCAGGCTAAATGTCTGGTCCTATCATTCTAGCGGCAGGTGGGGGCTTCTTCACCTGCAGGGAAAGCTTACCATAGGAGCAGTGGGGCAGACAAGAAATTTTCAGGGCCAGGCTAAATGTCTGGTCCCATCAGTCTAGCGGTAGGTGGGGGCTTCTTTACCTGTGGGGACAGCTTCCCACAGGAGCAGTGGCGCAGCCAGGAAATTATCAGGGCCAGGCTAAATGTCTGGTCCTATCATTCTAGCTGCAGGTGGGGGCTTCTTCACCTGCAGGGAAAGCTTACCATAGGAGCAGTGGCGCAGGCAGGAAATTTTCAGGGCCAGGCTAAATGTCTGGTCTTATCATTCTAGCGGCAGGTGGGGGCTTCTTCACCTGCAGGGAAAGCTTACCACAGGAGCAGTGGCGCAGCCAGGAAATTATCAGGGCCAGGCTAAATGTCTGGTCTTATTGTTCTAGCTGCAGGTGGGGGCTTCTTCACCTGCAGGGAAAGCTTACCATAGGAGCAGTGGCGCAGGCAGGAAATTATCAGGGCCAGGCTAAATGTCTGGTCTTATCATTCTAGCTGCAGGTGGGGGCTTCTTCACCTGCAGGGAAAGCTTACCATAGGAGCAGTGGCGCAGGCAGGAAATTATCAGGGCCAGGCTAAATGTCTGGTCCTATCATTCTAGCGGCAGGTGGGGGCTTCTTCACCTGCAGGGAAAGCTTCCCACATGAGAAGTGGGGCAGGCAGGAAATTGTCAAGGCCAGGCTAAATTTCCAGTCCTATCATGTTAGCGGCAGGAGGGCGCTTCTTCACCTGCCGGGGCAGCTTTGCATAGGGAAGCAGCGCTGCTGGTGAGATCAATTGATTTGTTACAATCCATTTACTCCGCTCTTAAGCTGACTTTTCAAGCAACCCGTATAATGCAGGTGGTGCAGGAAACATAGGATTTAAAAAAAAGTGTCTACTGACAAGTTGCAGGTAAGCAGTGATATCATATTCTCTGTGCCGCAACCAGCCCAAGAGGAGCGGAGGAAGTAACAGTCAATCACAGTGGCAATCTTCACACCAGTGCTCCCTCGGGCCAGGTCACAGCTAACCTTTTACTGGACCTGAGCCAGGGTGGTTAACCCCTTCTCATCCATACCAAAGCTATGCTGGGTACATTACAAGGCAAGAACATATAAAATAGCATTAAATAACATTATATAACATGAACAGTTGAACTGTTGTCAAAATGGTCCCGAAATTTGGGTGTATCTTCAACCTTAACACTATAACACAGTTGACATATAGAATTAACCTACTTCAGTATTAATTGACTGAAAATACATTGCATTATTTATGGGCCTGCTTCACAGATGCTGTTAAAAGAAAATGAACAAAGCAGTATACTGCGCAGTTTTGTCTGGTAAATAGTCAGTGAAGTCCGTCTGTGCCATTTGGTTTTGTCATTTTACAGGTCTGGGGGAAATAAATAGCGCCAATTTGAGCAGAGTCTAATCGTGTACTGATAATAAGTTATAGCATATATCAGGGATCCGCAACTTCCGACTCTCCAGCTGTTCTGAATCCTCCTTTCACTTTTTGGGAGTTACAAGAACAGATAAGGAAGTGTGCATGCTGGCAGTTGTAGTTTCACAGCAGCTGGAATGCCGAAGGTTGCCAAACCCTGGCCTATATTATAGCCTGAGGTGCAGGCTTAAAGGAAATGTGTCATCAGACAGATACTGTATTTGTTAAATCTAGTTTTTTATGTTGAACATATATTCTAGAATATTTTCTAGTCAATGGGACTCATTGACTTATATGGGCAATTCTCCTAAGTATGCTCTGTGACCAGAGGTCAGGAGGGCATACATATGCTGTAATGTCATCTATTGTGAATGGTGGATCCTGTGTTATCTACAGGTCCTTCTCAAAAAATTAGCATATTGTGATAAAGTTCATTATTTTCTGTAATGTACTGATAAACATTAGACTTTCATATATTTTAGATTCATTACACACCAACTCAATTAGTTCAAGCCTTTTATTGTTTTAATATTGATGATTTTGGCATACAGCTCATGAAAACCCAAATTTCCTATCTCAAAAAATTAGCATATTTCATCCGACCAATAAAAGAAAAGTGTTTTTAATACAAAAAAAAGTCAACCTTCAAATAATTATGTTCAGTTCTGCACTCAATACTTGGTCGGGAATCCTTTTGCAGAAATGACTGCTTCAATGCGGCGTGGCATGGAGGCAATCAGCCTGTGGCACTGCTGAGGTGTTATGGAGGCCCAGGATGCTTCGACAGCGGCCTTAAGCTCATCCAGAGTGTTGGGTCTTGCGTCTCTCAACTTTCTCTTCCCAATATCCCACAGATTCTCTATGGGGTTCAGGTCAGGAGAGTTGGCAGGCCAATTGAGCACAGTAATACCATGGTCAGTAAACCATTTACCAGTGGTTTTGGCACTGTGAGCAGGTGCCAGGTCGTGCTGAAAAATGAAATCTTCATCTCCATAAAGCTTTTCAGCAGATGGAAGCATAAAGTGCTCCAAAATCTCCTGATAGCTAGCTGCATTGACCCTGCCCTTGATAAAACACAGTGGACCAACACCAGCAGCTGACATGGCACCCCAGACCATCACTGACTGTGGGTACTTGACACTGGACTTCAGGCATTTTGGCATTTCCCTCTCCCCAGTCTTCCTCCAGACTCTGGCACCTTGATTTCCGAATGACATGCAACAGTCCAGTGCTGCTTCTCTGTAGCCGAGGTCAGGCGCTTCTGCCGCTGTTTCTGGTTCAAAAGTGGCTTGACCTGGGGAATGCGGCACCTGTAGCCCATTTTCTGCACACGCCTGTACACGGTGGCTCTGGATGTTTCTACTCCAGACTCAGTCCACTGCTTCCGCAGGTCCCCCAAGGTCTGGAATCGGTCCTTCTCCACAATCTTCCTCAGGTCCGGTCACCTCTTCTCGTTGTGCAGCGTTTTCTGCCACACTTTTTCCTTCCCACAGACTTCCCACTGAGGTGCCTTGATACAGCACTCTGGGAACAGCCTATTCGTTCAGAAATTTCTTTGTGTCTTACCCTCTTGCTTGAGGGTGTCAATGATGGCCTTCTGGACAGCAGTCAGGTCGGCAGTCTTACCCATGATTGCGGTTTTGAGTAATGAACCAGGCTGGGAGTTTTTAAAAGCCTCAGGAATCTTTTGCAGGTGTTTAGAGTTAATTAGTTGATTCAGATGATTAGGTTAATAGCTCGTTTAGAGAACCTTTTCATGATATGCTAATTTTTAGAGATAGGAATTTTGGGTTTTTATGAGCTGTATGCCAAAATCATCAATATTAAAACAATAAAAGGCTTGAACTACTTCAGTTGGTGTGTAATTAATCTAAAATATATGAAAGTCTAATGTTTATCAGTACATTACAGAAAATAATGAATTTTATCACAATATGCTAATTTTTTGAGAAGGACCTGTATATATAGGTGATAATCATATATATGTAGGTGATCATTGTAATCCTGCCTGTAATGATAATTTGATAGCTACTGAAAGTTACCTGTACTTGATAGGAAGTCCAAACATATTATTTAGGTCTAGTGGCCAGTATGATTCAGATTTTTTTTTAAATATAGATAATGACATGGAAAATGTAATGCCTGAAAGCATTATTGTAACAATTGGCCATTATCTTATAACACATTCCCTTTAAAGAGTTACTGTATTCCATCCAGGAACATTTAGTATCTATACAATAGATAAGTGATAAATGCTAGATCAGTCTTGATTTCAACACCAGGACCCCACTAAGCTTTGTCTGACCCCCACAATCTAGTCCTTATTACCTATTTTGTGGATAGATGATAAATATTTCTAGTGGAGTACCACTTGAGGATATGTACTCTCTCAGCACTCATCATCTACGTTGTTATGATAGTTTCTAACAATAAACTTGGCTATCTTTGGGTGGGCACGTTACGCAACCTGTCCCTGCTGCAGTCCAGATCTGCTGCTCCTCCTTTTCCCTCCTGCAGCAGGTCCGGCTGCCACAGCTCCATCTTCCAGTTTGTGCGTGCTGCAGGCCCAAGCCTGTGTTTCCTTGCCTTGCTTCTTCAGTCTCCCTGGCCCTTTTAAAGGACCAGTGCACACGTCCTTATCTTCACTAGCCAATGGCTGACATTCCTGGTGTACTTATGGCACCTTCCTCTAATAAAGGGTGCCTGATCAATAGATTGATCTAGCTTGCTAGTACCTGCATAAGGTGTGCTGTTCCATTTGTCTGACCTCTGCCAGATTCCTGACACTGATCATCCACTGCCGGACCTGACCTGTGCCTGATTACTTATTGACCCTTAGCTGCCTGCCTGGACCTCAGACCTGTTTCATGTATTCACACAAACTCTGCCTGGCCTAACCTCAGCCTGCTACTGACTATGAGTTTTGCCCTGATCTCTCGGTACTCTACAGTGGTGTCTCTGACACCTGTGGGTCAGCTTTCAACCACACCGGGACCACTCCCAGAGGTAGCAGCCTAGTGGCTTCCATGCATCAAAGTCAAGATCCCTGTATATGGGTTAAAGGGTGAATACCAGGGAACTGCCAGAATAATGTGCTTAGGTTTAACCCAAAATCAAACTGGTTAGTTGACACCGTGGTTCGGCACCCACTGATCATTTTCTGACGTTCCTCAGCATTTTTGGGAGAAAGCCATATCTGTGGATATACCATAAATGTCCACATGTAACAACGAGGAATAAGTGAACTTAAATTTGAGTTTGGGTTCGAGTATATGCTGAATTGTTTTATGGGTTCTATTACCACGGACCATAAGGCAATTCCATAACGATTAGCATAACGGAATCACTTTAGAGGCATTCCGTTATGCATTCCGTCATAATAGAAGTCTATGGGCTGCATAACGGAAATCGGACGGATACGTTATGCTGGCCATAGATTTCTATTATGGAATTGCGTTATGGTCTGTGGTAACGGAATCCCTAACGCAATTCAGCATATACCCGAACTCGAACTTCAAAACTTGAAGTTCGCTCATTCCTAGTAACAACCCCTTTAATCTAATGTGTATGGCCAGCATTAGAAACATAGCTACTAATCAACTAAATCAACGAATAATTGTTATGGAGTTGCTGATGTTTTCCAGTAATTGGCCAGTGATGCACATTATTTTCTGACCTTATGTGTCTGCAACATTTTGGGCATTTCTAATAATGTTTCTGGCGTGTGTACTAATTGCAATGGAAGATTCCAATTGCCAAACCACCACAGTCATTTCCAGGGCTTGTAATTTTGCCTTAAGGTAATGAAAATGCATATGTTCTACATCTGTACTGGCGAGTTTAGTCTTGACATTCCTTCATCTCATGCAATATTTGTCAAATAGTACAGAAATGAATAGGATCTAACATGCTTTGTACAGATGTGTTTTGAAGGCAGATGTGATGTGTCCACCAAGACTACATGGTTTCCTAGCTGTTCGAAGCAACCATGTCCAGTCTTTGGTAATATCTTTTGATGTATTCACCTTGCTTACTGCTGTGTCACGACCCTTGGTCATGGTCGTGACTCCTTGGGAGCCGCATGCGGTTGCCCGCGGCTTGGTGTTGTCAACCGCAGCTGGGGGCACTTAGTTGTTTGCCTCAGGTGCGGTTGCCGCGGACAATAGGCTTGTGTGCGGTTGCCCTTGGCAACGTGTGATATTGTGCACCTCCTTGTTTGTTTGTTGTGCACGAGGTGATGTTTGTATGCACTTGGACTCCTCCCTTCACCTGCGGTTGTCCGCGGCAACGTCTGGTGCTGTTTGCATGCTGTGGAAGTGTCTCGGCCTGTGGGCTGTTCTTGAAGACACGGTTGCCACGCATGCCGTTGCCGTCGGAGATAGGTGAGTGAGTTTGTGTGTATGCACGTTTGTATGTCTGTGTGCACTTTGTGTTGTGTGGTGTGCACTGACATCCGTTCCTTCACTGTGGCTGTCTGTGGTTATGTTTGGTGTTTTCCCTTCTGTGGTGCTGGAAGGGTTAACTCCCTTCCCAGTGTGTCTGTTGAGTCACTGGGCGTGTTTGACCGTTGGGTGTGGCCACTTGGCCTATAAAGCCTCAGTTCCTGGCTTGGTTCAGTAGGTTGCTCTCAGCCATGCTGGCTGGAGCAGCCTCCTGTTTCCACCATCTACCAGTGGGGACCATCCTTCTGGTCATTAAACCTTTGTTACCTTGTCTGATGTTATGTTTATGTGTATGTGGTTGCTGGCTTGTTGCACCTTATGGTTCCCTGGTTCCCTGTGTGATGTATGGTGTGTGCTGTTGTCTTTTCTGTTGTTGTAGACAGACAGCACTTTTGCATGGGTTCCGGGCTGTGTGTTTGTGGCAGGTAGGTGAGGTTGTAGTTCCACATACCTGCCACTGCCATAAGTTGTATTGGATCCCCCTTATTACCAGCTTGGCCTTTCTAGGCTCCCGTTCCTCCGTGTTCTGGAGGAACAGGTAGTCTATCCAGCTCCTAGCCTAGGGACCTGCGGAGGGATAGTAGGGACCCGAGGTTCCTGCGCATGGGTCCTCCTACCCTAAAGGTCGGCCCATGCAGGTTAGGAGTTAGGGTCAGATCAGGGAGACTTTAGGAGGTGACCTGCTCCCTGATCCTGTGGTCCTGGCCTTGCAGCGACCAAACATCTCCTGGCACCGCACGGCTGGGGGTTTCCCCCACCGCCAGCCGTGACAGTATGACCAGAACTGGCACCTCACCTGGTGTCTCCTTCGTAAGAGGGTGAAGCATGCATCCATTGACCGTTGGGGTGCATGCGCGTTCTCCGGAGGGAGAGCGTTACGGGGTTCACCGTTAACGGCGCGGTTGGTGGCTTTTCCCCGCCACCTTGCTAACCGTGTCCGTGTTGGTGACCCCTCGTCCCTCTCAGGGTTCCTATCTCTGGTCGTCTGCTGGCAGCATTCCTTTGGTGTTCCGGCAGGTGTGCTGGTTGGGGAGTGTCTGCTGGCAGCGACCTGGAGTAGGAACGTTTTCCCTGAGTTGGATGTGGTGTCCTGTTTTCTTCCTCCAGACTGCTTTGTTGGCTGGCGACCTGGGACTGTTGTGTACGGTCCAGGTCTGTTGGCGGCAGTTCTGGGGGGAGATACGGGCATCTGTCGGGTGTCCTGTGCTCCTCCTCCGGACTGCTTTGTTGGCTGGCGACCTGGGACTGTTGTGTACGGTCCAGGTCCAGGTCTGTTGGCGGCAGTCCTGGGGGGAGATACGGGCATCTGTCTGGCAGTGCCTCCAGTTGTTCTCCCTTCCAGTCTGCTTTGTTGGCTGGCAACCTGGGACTGTTGTGTACGGTCCAGGTTTGTTGGCGGCAGCACTGGAGGGAGACACTGGTGATTAGCAGGCATTGCCCCTCCCCCCCTCCCTGTTGTTTGGTCTCACCAGCTTCCCTTTTCGGTTGGGGGGGGCTTTGAGGGGAGGGAGTGTCACGACCCTTGGTCATGGTCGTGACTCCTTGGGAGCCGCATGCGGTTGCCCGCGGCTTGGTGTTGTCAACCGCAGCTGGGGGCACTTAGTTGTTTGCCTCAGGTGCGGTTGCCGCAGACAATAGGCATGTGTGCGGTTGCCCTTGGCAACGTGTGATATTGTGCACCTCCTTGTTTGTTTGTTGTGCACGAGGTGATGTTTGTATGCACTTGGACTCCTCCCTTCACCTGCGGTTGTCCGCGGCAACGTCTGGTGCTGTTTGCATGCTGTGGAAGTGTCTCGGCCTGTGGGCTGTTCTTGAAGACACGGTTGCCACGCATGCCGTTGCCGTCGGAGATAGGTGAGTGAGTTTGTGTGTATGCACGTTTGTATGTCTGTGTGCACTTTGTGTTGTGTGGTGTGCACTGACATCCGTTCCTTCACTGTGGCTGTCTGTGGTTATGTTTGGTGTTTTCCCTTCTGTGGTGCTGGAAGGGTTAACTCCCTTCCCAGTGTGTCTGTTGAGTCACTGGGCGTGTTTGACCGTTGGGTGTGGCCACTTGGCCTATAAAGCCTCAGTTCCTGGCTTGGTTCAGTAGGTTGCTCTCAGCCATGCTGGCTGGAGCAGCCTCCTGTTTCCACCATCTACCAGTGGGGACCATCCTTCTGGTCATTAAACCTTTGTTACCTTGTCTGATGTTATGTTTATGTGTATGTGGTTGCTGGCTTGTTGCACCTTATGGTTCCCTGGTTCTCTGTGTGATGTATGGTGTGTGCTGTTGTCTTTTCTGTTGTTGTAGACAGACAGCACTTTTGCATGGGTTCCGGGCTGTGTGTTTGTGGCAGGTAGGTGAGGTCGTAGTTCCACATACCTGCCACTGCCATAAGTTGTATTGGATCCCCCTTATTACCAGCTTGGCCTTTCTAGGCTCCTGTTCCTCCGTGTTCTGGAGGAACAGGTAGTCTATCCAGCTCCTAGCCTAGGGACCTGCGGAGGGATAGTAGGGACCCGAGGTTCCTGCGCATGGGTCCTCCTACCCTAAAGGTCGGCCCATGCAGGTTAGGAGTTAGGGTCAGATCAGGGAGACTTTAGGAGGTGACCTGCTCCCTGATCCTGTGGTCCTGGCCTTGCAGCGACCAAACATCTCCGGGTACCGCACGGCTGGGGGTTTCCCCCACCACCAGCCGTGACATGCTGTAATCCGTAATCCACTGCTAAAAATAAAAATAAAAATCCGCTGTTGATACAGTAAACCCCCAGATCATTCCTAGAAGGTCATGGAAGCTGAAGTATAAGTTGTGTGGTTGGATCTTAACTCTGGGGGCAGCTGGAGATTTATTTGTGCCTTTGGTCCTCAGTGGTCATGAAAGAGTTCTTTCACTTACAAACAATATAGTAGTCTTGTAGAATTACAATTTTGTTAGTTTGAAAAAAAATAATTTTTTTTGTTCGTGTTGCATTGTGTCAACTCCTAATATCTCATATTTCTGAATATCTCTTAATATTACATTGGCAGAGAGGAATATTGGGATTATCTGCATCTAAATGTGAAATTTCAGGTTGTCATTGGAGTTCTGATTGAATTACATTTACTTCTTTATATTAGTATTTATATTAAATTAGTCATGTTGTATTTTCTATATAATATACAAACTAGAGATGAGCGAACCAGTCAAAATTCATTTCAGTTCCTGGTCGCCAAATTTTTGAAAAAGTTTGGTTCGGACCTGGATTAATTCAGACTGAACCAAAGTTGATCGAGTTTCCCTGAAAGTTGATATATAACCCCCTGCAGCCTTCCAGGACTTTTTATGAAAACTTGTTATCTCTTTTTGTTTGTTTTTTATGAAGTTGTTTCCCCTCCCCCCCTCCCCAAGCTCTGGAATGCAATGACAGTAATAATAAATGATGTCTGAGTGACTCTGACATAAATAGCTATGGGTAAACGCACGTGCGACGGCATTAACATATAGCATGTTTAAAAACAAACAGTGCTGTCACATGTGTTATGCCTTTCATATTCCAAAGCGTTCAAAAATTGTCCCTTATCAGGGGCAGATGATTAAACACACACGGTGTTATTGGGGAAAAAAAACATACAAAAGTGGCTTGGGTGACAAAGCATCTAAAAGTTATGCTTTGAAAGGGTTGGAATGCCTGCCCGTACGACATGTACAAGTGTTGAAGAAAAAGTGGCTTGTTGTGAATGAGCCGTTATCGATGGCTGACGATGGAGCGATGTAGGAGTCTAAGCGGGAGAAGCCAAAAGAGATCATGACGATGTGAAAGACACCGTACTGCCTGTGGATGCAGCCTGGCTGCTGCAGGAGGGACCGGGAGAAGGAGGGAACTCCTGCTGTGGTGGCTGGCAGCCACCTCTGTTTACCCACTGAATGGGTTGATGCCGTTTTATTTGGTTCAGTAGAGCTGTGGTGCCTATGTTTGTGTTTACCTGCCCACGTCATATTTTGCTCCTGCATAAGGCAATGCTTTTGTCTTCCAGCAGCATGGATAAAAAATGCCAGACAGGAGATACTCTTGCAGCATTTTTAGCACTTGCATTGCATTATTGTCATTTATAACTGTGACATGTCCTCATTTAACTGCATATAAAAAGCTAATTCCTTACATGAAGGGGTCGTAGTATTTACCAACCACCAGAATTTTCCACAGTGTCAGAATAATTTTACTTTCTACTCTTTACTGAATATTTGCATTATATTGTATCAATAAAAAAGTCAGATCTTTTACATAGCAGTAAAAATTTGTAAACTTCTGGTTGTACAAAACCACTAAATGCTTAATAGTTACCAAGGCAATAGTACTTGGTTAGGGGAAAGTGCCACAAAATGCAGACAGATAGGATTCTGATGGAAACTATATGTCTTGTTCCCATGGAAGAAAATAATAAGGAAAATACCACTATAGTTAGTCAGGCATTTTTTTTGCAGTCTGCTCTTGAATACTGTAGCTATAGTTTTTGAGATCATTTCAGGAGTGTTAAGGGTAGTATTCAGCTCAAACTAAACTGCAGCTGGGTCTAATGACGGGGTTTAAGCAATAGGCAAGTTTTTCTTTCCTGCAAATCCCCTATAAAAAAAAATCCCAAAATGATGTATATAAGATCACCCACATTTTATACACTCACCTAAAGAATTATTAGGAACCTTTTCTATTTCTCATTAATGCGATTATCTAGTCAACCAATCACATGGCAGTTGCTTCAATGCATGTAGGGTTGTGGTCCTGGTCAAGACAATCTCCTGAACTCCAAACTGAATGTCAGAATGGGGAAGAAATGTGGGCTACAACAGCAGAAGACCCCACCGGGTACCACTCATCTCCACTACAAATATGAAAAAGAGGCTACAATTTGCACAAGCTCACCAAAATTGGACTGTTGAAGACTGGAAAAATGTTGCCTGGTCTGATGAGTCTCGATTTCTGTTGAGACATTCAAATGGTAGAGTCCGAATTTGGCGTAAACAGAATGAGAACATGTATCCATCATGCCTTGTTACCACTGTGCAGGCTGGTGGTGGTGGTGTAATGGTGTGGGGGATGTTTTCTGGGCACACTTTAGGCCCCTTAGTGCCAATTGGCAATCATTTAAATGCCACGGGCTACCTGAGCATTGTTTCTGACCATGTCCATCCCTTCATGACCACCATGTACCCATCCTCTGATGGCTACTTCCAGCAGGATAATGCACCATGTCACAAAGCTCGAATCATTTCAAATTGGTTTCTTGAACATGACAATGAGTTCACTGTACTAAAATGGCCCCCACAGTGACCAGATCTCAACCTAATAGAGCATCTTTGGGATGTGGTGGAATGGGAGCTTCGTGTCCTGGATGTGCATTCCTCAAATCTCCATCAACTGCAAGATGCTATCCTATCAATATGGGCCAACATTTCTAAAGAATGCTATCAGCACCTTGTTGAATCAATGCCACGTAGAATTAAGGCAGATCTGAAGGCAAAAGGGGGTCCAACACCGTATTAGTATGGTATTCCTAATAATTCTTTAGGTGAGTGTATGTATAAGTAATTTAATTAGTACTGACGTTATAATATTGTGTAGGTCCTTGTAGAGCACATTATCCTGCTAAAAGAGGCCAGTGTTTAGGTAGGTGGTACATGTCAATCATCAGCATAAGTAACATCAGCATAAATGGCAGGACCCAGGGTATCCCAGAAGAACATTCCTCAGATTGGAGCCGGGAAGGAATTTTTTATTCCCCTAAAGTGAGGAAAATTGGCTTCTACCTCACTGTTTTTTTTTTTGCCTTCCTCTGGATCAACTTGCAGGATGACAGGCCGAACTGGATGGACAAATGTCTTTTTTCGGCCTTATGTACTGTGTTACTGTGTAGAGCATCACATTGCCTCCCTAGCTCGTCTTCTTCTCATAGTGCATCCTAGTGCAACCTTTTCCTCAGAAAAGGGATGCAAACACACCCAAGCCACCTCTTTTTTTTTTTTGCGCCATGGTCCAATTCTGATTTCATCTGCCCATTGTAGATGATTTCAAGAGTGGACAAGGGTCAGCATAAGCACTCTGACTGGTTTTTGGTTATGCAACCTAATACACAGAAAGCTGCAATGCACCACCAAATTCCCAATTTCCTGCTTTCAGCAGACCAACTTTCTTGATGCTACTGTATAATTGAAGATTTTCCTAGTTTTAATGAAGGAAAATATAGATTTTATGAAAGACAAGAGACTCCATTATGTTTAAGCTCTTTCTTTTTTACTCCCAGCAGCAAACGGTTAACAATGTAAAACAGAAAAATGTACATAAGATATGTAAATCTGTGTTCACATACAGCCAATCAACAGGCAGAATAGGTCATATAAGGTCTAATCAATCATGTGAACATCCTTCTTTCTTGATGAGAAGGTGAAGGATAACAGGATGCATGAAGAAAACGTAAACATCCATGGTAATAACACTGGTTGGAGATTGTAGTAGGATTTGATGACCTGTTGAAGAACAGCCATGAGGATGAAAGATGTTTCAGACTAATAGAGAGGAGACAAAAACAATAAAAACAAGCGTCGGGTCAGTAGGTTGGGATAGTGTTCGTCTCCTGTCTTTCATAAAATCTATATTTTCCTTCATTAAAACTAGGAAAATCTTCAATTTTATATCAAGGCAGGAGACTCCATTATACAAGTTCAAAGCTTATGATCTATAATATAATTCTAACAATAACTATAGATACCAACTAATGGTTACTGAAATAATACAGTGGAAACATGTGGATCAGGTCGGAAATAAAAGGTATTAAACGTAGATTCTGAGGCCCAGTTGGCCTCCTTTAGAATGTCTGATAAGGATCCTCCAGATTGTCTAATTTTTGTGGACATAGCTCCTCTAGTGGAGTGCGCCCCAAAAAGAGAAGTGTCCACCCCTGTTAAGGACATAGTTTGAGAAAACCATCTAGCTAGGGTTGCCGATGACACTGGTAGATGGGGTCTGCAATATGAAATGAGGAGTTGGGATACAGATGGACTCCTTAGAGGTAAAGTTCTATGTTCGTAGGATTGTAGGCACCTGACCACACACAACTTTTTTTGTAGAGGGAAAGCGGTGTAGAAAACAGAAGCGATATTAGTTTTGGTACGACGGACAATAGAAAACTGAACTCCTTGTGGTAGAAATTGCCTACGAGATATGTCTAAAGCTCGAACATCCGAAACATGTTTAAAAGATATTAGACATAACATGGTTAACTTAAAGGACAATAACTTCAGAGGGAGAAGAAATAGGAGTGGGAGGCCTTCGAAATGTAATGTCCTTGAAAAGTTTGCAAACTAAAGGATGTTTGCCTATTGGCAAAGCCTGGATAGGTGCATGATAGAAAGAGATGGCTGATCGGTAGATATTAATAGTCTGATCTGCCTTCCCTACATCAAAAGAATCAGGAAGGAAGTTTATGATATGGTTTAGAGGTGCACATACAGGATCCAATGTCCGTTGACCGCACCAATCAGACCAAATCTTCCAGGCTGATATGTAAGATGATTGGGTGCCTGGAGCCCAGGCGTCAGAGAAGATGTTGCTAGCTGACTGTGAAATTCCATAATAAAGTCCTGCTGGCCTGAAATGAACCAGGCTACTAGAGACAAAAGATCCGATAGAATCAGAGGATGTTGATGTCCGGTCGGGTCTAAAAGGATCAATGGATGAATCGGAAGGATTCGTGGATAATCTATAGTCATTGCCATAGCCTGGGGGAACAAGGTCTGAGTTGGCCAGAGTGGGGTTATTAACACCAGAGTTGCTTGTTGAGACATAGTTAGAAGGAGAATCCTCAAGATGAGAGTGAATGGAGGGAAAGTGTAAAGGACCTCCGTAGGCCACAGTTGTGACAGGGCATCGGTGCCTAAAGACTCTGGATCGGGGCACCAGCTGAAGAACCAAGGTAGCTGACGGTTGAGGATGCGAAAAGGTCCATAAATAGTGAGAATTGATCTGATGGAAGATGGTGGGATCTAATCTCCAGTCGCTGTTGTCCGATAGAAATCGGGAATTCAAATCCGCAATAGTATTGGACAAACCCAGAAGGTACTCCGCCTTCAAAATTATATGTTTGTCTAGACAGAAATGCCAAAATTCTTTGTCAATATTGGCTAGAATCTCTGATCTGGTTCCTCCTAAGCAGTATACTTTCCCACCGCTATATTGTCCATCTGAAGGACTCAACAATGGGATTTGTCCATTGTGAAGCTTTTGAGGGCAAAAAATCCCGCCAAGAGCTCTAGGCAATTGACGTGAAGGGAATTTTTTTCTGCAGACAATTTTCCTCCTGTGGATCGGGAGCCGCATCGAGCACCCTGTCCAGGTCGACCTGCGTCCGACTCGATAATTAGGTCTGGGGTAGAATTGAATATGGTCTTGCCGTTGCAGTCTTGGATTTGTTTCAGCCACCACAGGAGCTCGTCCCTGGTATCCGGAGTTAGAGTTACCTCATCTGAGTAACCCAACCCTTCCCTCAGATGTCGAGCTTTCAAACGTTGGAGAGCTCTGTAGTGGAGGGAAGCAGGAAAAATCGCTTGAATTGAGGCCGAGAGTAAGCCTACAATCCGAGAAATGGTTCGGAGAGACACTAAATTCTTGTTGAGGACAGACCGAATTTCTTTCCTGATGGTCCTCAATTTCCTAGACGGAAGTTGGTTAAAAAGAATTAATGTCCAGTGGATGTGAAGGAGAATTAATGAGTGAGACTGAGCCATGATGAGGATGTGGTCTAGGTAAATGATGAGACGTACACCCCGAGTCCAGAGAGTTGCTATCACTGGTTTTAAGAGTTTTGTGAAACACCATGGTGTGGAGGACAGTCCGAACGGTAGGCTGGTAAATTGGTATTTGTGACCTTCCCATAGAAATTGGAGGTAGGGCTGATACACGGGGTGCATAGGCACCGTAAGAAAGGTGTATTTCAGGTCTATTTTTGCGAAAAAGTAAAAAAAAAAAAGTAAAAGTAGATCCTTCAGTAAATGGATACCTTCCATTTTGACATTTCGGTAGAAGACATAATTGTTGAGTGTCTTTAAGTTGATGACAGGTCTGTGGCTGCCATCTCTCTTTTTCACCAAGAAGAGGTTGCTTAGGAAACCTGGTGATTTTATGGGTATTTCGATTAATGCGCCCTTGGAACATAATTCTTTAATTTCTAGTTGTAGCAGACCTTGATCTGTCTATAAGAACATTATAGGATGAGGGAGCTGTGTTTGTATTAGTTGACAGAGAAAATCAATTTGATAACCCCCCATGCGTCTGCTGAGCTCATAGCCCAGACGTAGATAAAATGTCTTATTCGACCTCCCAAGGGAATGTGGGAAGAATATGGAAGAAGATCTCTTACCTGCAGAGGATCTTGATCTTGGGAATCCTCTATTGCCTCTGGAAAGCCATGGTCTTCCTCTTGTGAGGAAGAAAGGAGTGTTGGCGTAGGAGGTGATTGGGAAGGTAGGATGTTCTGGCCAAGGAGGGGGAGGGCCTCTCCGTTTCCCAGCCCTTGTAAAAACACAGCCTTGGAAGACCTGTTTTTATGATGTCTAGGCCTTTTCTAGGGATGAAAAGAGTCCTATGTATTTTTCCTTCACAAAGTAATCTCCGAATAGTAAACCTTCTGAGGATGGGATATTGTCTGAAGCGGCCAGTTGTACTAGCTACAGGTCTAGCCGCATAAGGATATACCTCTTTCTTTCCATGCAAATGGATGCGTTGATGTTGTCCACTAAGCATACTGCCCTCTAGGCCCAACCCTTCAGGACCGATAGGTCCACCGGATTTCCAGAAGTAGAGGCTTGTTCCGTCAAATCAAAAAATGTTGTTAGTGGACTGGATCGTTCTAAAAGAACGATTGCCTCCTTTTTTAGGATTCTTGCCAGATTTGGACAATTTTTTTTATAAGAGTTGGGTCTATTTCAGGAGTTTCTGCAATTTTGTGCGGAAGCGTGGGCCTAGGGCATTCAGAACGCAGCTTACTTCTAGCTTTCTTGTCTAATGGTTTCTTAAGCTTTAATGAAACAAATTTGGATACTTGAGGTTGTGGTATCCACTCACCTGACGAGGATGTTTGATGATCCCAGGGTCAAAGAAAGGGGTACCCGACCCATCCAAGATAAGGGATGAAGAACCTTCCTCTTCTCCCCAAATTTTGTCTCCCTCATCGAAAACGTCCTCATACAGGGACATATTATCAATGTCTGAATTATCAGCCTCATCTAAGGAGGACTCAGAAGGGGAAGAATTATGAGTCTGGATTAACTCTCAAAGCCTTAGAAGCCCGCTTCATGTTGACAACCTCAGTCAATATTGACTGCTTTAGCAGCGGTAATTGTGCTTTTTGAAAAAGCTTTAGAAGTATCCTGATCCATTTTTGTATGTAATTTCTGCAATTTTGTAGGGGTGGGCTCGGGAAGTGGATTCCTCCGTAGAGAAAAATTGGTTGGAAGGGTTTAGGAGACTGCATGGTTTGGGCATTCGTGATGGCTACAGATTGTGCAATCGTCTCTTGTAATGAAGATACATATGGCAGAATTGACCGCACATTGAGCAGATTTTGTCAGTGAATTATTAACCATGGACTGTAGGATTTCTTCTTCCACTATGACTGAACCTGGAGTCCCAGGTATTTTAATCAGGATATTTGGATAATTAATCAGGAATTTAATAAAATGTATACAATACAGAGGCAAGAACACCTTAGTAAAGCAAAAAGTTCAGTGTTTATTCACACCAAAGGAAAAAAGTAGCAAACACTTTGCAGAGTCCTGGTGTTAATTCACAGCACAAACCTGGCAGGCTGATTTGTCCACGGCAGTCCACAGCCATCCACAGCAGGCTTTAGAGCGCCTGATTCCCAGCAGTGTCACTCCAGCACGGTACCAAATGTTTAGGTCCCAAAACAGAGCATGACAGCTCCACTGTCAAATGGAGGATACATTCCACACCCAGCTGAGTCAGCGAACACTAGCTGTGGCTGACACACAGAATTACCGGTTCTTTTCTCACCGAGGCCTTGGTCAATGACGAGCCCTTGCGCCTTCCTACTATATATATATATATATATATTATGAATATGAAAAATCAGAAACACAGATATCAAGGCATTGAAAAGGATATTGCATTCAGAGAGTAATTGAGAAGCTGTGTAGCTGACGACTGCAGAGTGCATCTGACTGAAACAGTTTGAGAAAAAAGGGCACACAGGCTGAAGACCAACCAGCGCACACTCACTGGAAAAAACAGAAAGTTTCCATCTTGTTTTTTGCACACATGAATGAGTGCACCAAGAAAGCTCCCAGTGTGCAAGCTAAACATGTCCATGAAACAAAATGCACCCAGTATATGCTTAAAGAGAATTCTTTTGTTATATTTTGGCTGGTTTGCTTTAGTATTCTGTACCTGTGTAGAGGGTCAGATATTTTTTTTTTAAATGCTTTTAGCAGGCATGTATTCACATTTGAAGACCATTATAATTTGCAGTAAATAATTAGGAATAATTTTGTAAATACAGCAAAACTCTTTGAGATGCCCAAAAGTGCATTGAGAGCTGGTCTTCTAGTCTGGGGGAGTGGTCTTCTTAAGGAAGATAGTCAGTATCCATACTATACGGTTGAAATGGAAATCTGGCCTGGATACATGGTTGTTTTCTCTAATAGGTGGAATTTCTGAGGGGATTCACTTTTTGGTGCTTTGCTTATGTTTGCTGATCCAAAGATTTAATATGTTGCTACATTTATCTTCTCCTAATTGGTATTGAAATGAGGTGACACTGCAACAACACACATGCTGAGAATTGTTTAGTTGATCCATTATAATTAGTGTTGAGTGAATCAAAGTTCACAAAGTGGACTTCGATCCGAATTTCAGGAAAAATTTGATTCACTGTGAAGCTGAATTTCTTTGTGCTCCGTAGTAACAAATCCATTTTCCCTGAAATGATGGCAAAAATAAAATCATACTTACCTTATCCAGAGGCCGACGCGTCCATCTTGCTTGAAGATCCCACACAAAATCTTGTGCGCGGTGATGTATGACATCACCATGCCGGCCAATGTGATGACATCATCACGCCCCACGAGATTTAGTCTTGGATCTCCAAGCAATATGGTTGCGGCGGCCTCTATGCGATCAAATGGATGAGGTAAATACAATCAAATTCTTTTTTTTTTTATTTGCAAACACTAAAATGCTTTAATATGGATCTAAGATGCTGTGCTCAGCGATGAACGCGGCATCTGAGGGGTTCAATGATGGGAGGGCGGTGCATAAACTGTTCCCTGTCATTGCACCCGCTATTTACAAAGAAATGTGTTTCGTGATGAAGTAATTAGTCACAAAGCAAATGTTTTTGTAAAATTCGGCAAAGCAGCCGAATCAAATTTTAGAGAACTTGGCTCATCTCTTATTATGATATCAGGGTCTGTGCTGTATAGCATTCTGGTAGTGTTATTCTTGCCTACAGGTACTGTTCACTGCATTATATAAAGACTGCACTTCCAAAAAGGTCTACATAAATTGCATTAACCAAGCTACAAATTTGCAAATAACTGCTGTGAAGAAAAATTATCAATATGATATGCAGTTACTTAACTTTATATATAGATCTGTAAGTCTGTCAGGCTAGCCAATCATCCATAAATTCCTAGACAGTCCATAACGATAGATGGACTATGAAAAAAAAAAATGAGCGCATCCATTAATTTCTGAAGCTGGAGAAGTTTGTACAGATTATTGTGATTGTTGTTATTCACTTCACAGTAAAATCTGCTGATTATTGTTGATCACGAATATTCTAATCGCTAATTTTTATTGCGAATATTGGCGCAAAAATCTAGAATATAGTGCTATATATTCGTAACCGCGAATATTCTAGATTTTTTTTTTTCATCAGTAACCTCCCTTCTTGCTTGTGGGCCAAGGAGAGGGCTGCAATGTCTTTGTCAGAGCTTAGCAACATCCCTAGCAACCAATAGGAAAGTTGCCTACCCCTTACTATATAAGAACCTTTTTCTGCATTTTTATTTTTTGCAGTTTTGAGAGAGAGCAGTGTCATTGATGTGCTCTGTGCTTTCATCTGGATCCTATTACTTATCCAATTACATTAGATAGTTAGTTAGCTCATACAGTATATATAATACAGATAGTTACTGGGAGATAATCAGTGTAGGTTATATCCTGATATAGTGTAGCTGATAGAATCCAGTGCAGGGTGTTAGGTACTGTGATAGGAATTACTGTTTCTCTGCTGTCCATACTGTGGGGTTTCGTTCTGGTAGACAGCATTAGCGGACGCAGTATAGAGGCAACAACAAGTCCTGTGAATCAAGCAGTGTTCAGTGTTTTATTCACACTTTAGGCAAGTGACAAAACAAGCAGTCATAGTCAAGCAAAAAGTCACCTTGCGGTGTTGGTGGTAATTCACACCATGCGGCAATTCTGCCTCAAAGAGTCCTTTGCATAGCAGCACCAACCTGTTTTCACGCCAACACAGGTAGCAAGCATTCATCCAGACACAAGGCTCCCAGATCCCAACACAGAGACATGGCTTCTAAGCCCAGCTGACTATTTAAGGACAGCCAGGTGCTGCCAAAGCCCGGCCCGGCAGTTAAAATCTGGTCCGGTATTTGACCTCACCTGGCTGTGAATCAGCCAAGCAGCACATGCTGGGAGGAAAATACATGTTTTCCCAGACCAAACCCCTCACTGTGTCACAATACTTGCATGCGACAGACAGTGCTGTGATGTCACAACAATACTTAGTGCAGCAATCAGAAATATCTACTCAGACCTGATAAAATGTGAAGTTGCATCATTAGTGCTAATTTGCGCAATTGCGAAAATGACTGGAGATCACGAATTCTATACGAATTAAATATCGCAAAAACGAATATTGCCTATGCTGCTCATCACTACTGCTGATGTCTTCAAAGCAATATTCTACATGTAGACTGATAGTACTAATATTCTAGATAATTTATTACGTATTCTTTCCATATTTTAGGCATTTAACTGATTTATATACGTCGGGGGTGTTTTTTATTTTTTGATGTGAAAAAAACTCCACATTCAGATTACATGTTGCCGAAATACCTATTTTTTTTAATTAAAATTCAAATTAGGTGTTTGGTGCAACAAGGACATCAACGTTGCTCTCCTTGCACCCATGCTCTGCCCTTAAAGAAGCTGATTTTGAAACTCAAGTCGGGCATATGAACATTGCACATGGTTTATGTTTTTATGCCTTTTGATTTGCTTTTGATCTTGTGAGTACAATAAAATTGTATGATGATCCCTGTCCATGTGGTATTTCACTATTGTTACAGCTGGTTTTTGTGCTTTACCTCTTTATAAATAAGCAGTACTCTGCTAGTTATGAGAACCACGTGGAGTCCCAGGACATACATAAGCTTATAGAATAGCGACGTACTGACAAGTAGGAGTAAGAGTCTTTCCTAGAAATCTTGACTAGATTATTTGATAAGTGCCTCCAATACTGTTTCTAGCAGTGCTCACTTTTCTTCTATCATATGTATGGTTGCGGAACGTGCTTATTTAGGTGTGAAGTATACTTTTTTACTGCTTCTTTCTGTCAGACCCTCCCTGGCTGCTCTGATTGACAGGGCCAAGCATTGCAATTTTACCTGCCCCTGTAATCTCACGCATGATCCATTTGTTCACTTATTGGTGCATGCACAATGCAGCCAGTAGTCTCGGCTGGGCCAAAAACAAGTGTACTGAACATGTGCCAATATACGAATGAACAGTGCATGCTCTAGAATACATGGCCTGGTGAGATTGTGTTGTTATTTCCTGGCTCTGTCAATCACAGCAGTGAGGAAGGAGATGGCCACAGAAAGGAACGGAACTTTGGTGCAACTAGAGCATTGGTGAACCTCTTGTTTCTCAGGTGACCCAAACCTATGTATTAGTGCAGTTAGTTGCAGAGGGCGGTTTCTGGTTTTAGGCTGCTTTTCATTTATCCTCCCCAAAAAGATTATCTTCAGACCAGCACAGTCGGTACGTAGAATATAAGTATATTCTTAACACCAAATAGAAAATCTTCCTTCTTTATCCAGATGTTTATATACAGCACCATCCTTTTGTGGTCAGTGGTATATCCTACTTCCAGTTCAAATGGTCAGAGATATTTTCCATGTGTCGAGGGCCCCTCCTTGGTGGTAAGGAGGCATAGCCCTTGTTTGTGGTGAATCTAAACATATGTTATACATGGTGAGAGCAGGAACTTTTTATACGACTGTGTGAAGAACACAATATCGATGTCACAGTGTACAACATCAAAAATACCTTTGATGAGCTACTGAATTTGTCTCTATCAGAATCTATATCCACAAATACCCATTTTGCAGCCATATTTTTATCACTGAAGACAATTTTCCTATTTTTTAATGTTTTGCCAGAACTTCAGAAAACACATTTCTTGTGTTAACCGGTTATAAAATTTTGATAAATCAAGACCGTATGGCCTCAAAAGAGATGTTCCAATCTCTTTTGTTTGCCTGCTGACATGTTTATGTGGTGTAGTCATACTGTGTAACAACCTCACAAATAAGCTGTCAAAATTTCTAAAGATGTAAGTGGATTGTGCAGCAGAATAAACATTGCGGGAACTTTAACCCTTAGCAAATCATCCCTTCCTAAGCATATAGATCTTCTTATGGATGTTATTTGCTACAGCTCAGATGCAAAACAACTCCTTCTTTTTGTCAAAGATGAGTTTTGGAAGCATCAACTATGGACCAGCAGAAGGATCTGAATGGTTTTGCCAGGGATCAATGGCATACCTAGCATCCCTCCAGCAATGGCAGGTCTTGCAGGGTCTTCCCAGTGTGTAGTAGTTAGAGGAACAACTGGTGACACTAGTGACGAGGTCAAAGATTCCCATCTTTTTCTGATCTCATAGAACAGATACAGAAGTACAAATTTCTAAAAAAAAAGGTACTGCTGGCTGTGTCAGAAAGATGTCAGAACACACAGGCCACCATTCCTCTCCGCAACTAAAACATCTACATTGGGCATGAGATCATAAGTGGTGGACCATGGAATAATGTCAAAAGGTGACCTGATTTGATGAATCACCTTTTCTTTTAGAGTTTGTGAAGAAGACATGCCAGCAGAAGCAGTGTGATGCTCTGAGCAATGTTCTGCATGGAAACCTTGGGTCCTGGCATTCATGTGGGTGTTACTTTGACACGTACCACCTACTGAAACATTGTTGCAGACCATATACACACTTTCATGGCAACGGAAGTCCCTAAGGCTACTTTCACACTTGCGGCAGAGTGATCCGGCAAAATGTACGCCAACTGAAAAATGTATTGAAATGTCGGATCCGTCTTTCCGGTGTCATCCTGAAAAACGCATCCGGCATTAATTTTTTCACCTTTTTTTCGGTCTGTGCATGCACAGACCGGAAGGACGGATCTGGAATTCTGGTATTTTGAATGCACTTATACATTTCTATGGAAAAAAATGCCAGATCCGGCATTCAGGAAATTCTTCAGTTTTTTTGGCTGGAGATAAAACCGTAGCATGCTGCGGTTTTATCTCTGTCCTGATCAGTCAAAAAGACTGAACTGAAGACATCCTGATGCATCCTGAACGGATTACTCTCCATTCAGAATGCATGGGGATACGCCTGATCAGTTCTTTTCCGGTATAGAACCCCTATGCCGGAAAAGAAAATTGCAAGTGTGAAAGTACCCTAATGACAGTGGCCTTTTTCTTTTGAGAAACATGATTAACTGTTCAAGGTGTTGACATGGCCTCCAAATTCCCTAGCTCTCACTCTCCTCAGCTCTTGACTTTTTAACATTGCTACACTGGATACCGAGGAAGGGAACTGGCAACTGTGGGTTATAGCCTGGTCAAAATATGGTTTCCCTTTAATGATTTGACTGCTCAGTGTATGTGCTTTTAGTAAGTGCATGAAGAGGTTGCATTAGATATAACAGTGCAGAGGATCTTGACTTGTAAATACTTTTGAAATTTAGCACTGCTAAATGCTATGATTTATTGTCATTACTGATTCTATTTGCTTTTTTTGCAGATGGCTTATTTCACAATTATGGAGTTAAACCAAATTTGTTCTGCCAGCTAGTGAATTTTTGTTTGTTATACCTGTTACTAAGTACAGACAGTTGGTTCATATATATGCAGTAAAACTCTGAAATGTTTCAGAGTATAAGTGAGTTCTTTGAATTCCGGTCTTTATAACACTTTATTAAAATCCAAGTTGGATAAATGTTGCATGTAGTTTTTTCTTCATCTGCTTTTCCTGCTCTCAACAAACTAAAACTTATCTGAATATTTTCATAAAAGAGTAATACAGTTATTTCAGTACATATTGATAAATACAATGTAATATTTTGTTGTCAGATGTGCTTAAAGAGGACCTGTCACCACAAAAATGCATTGCAAACTGCTTATGTTATAGAGCAGGAAGAGCTAAGCAGATTGATATATAGTTTTGTGGGGGGAATGAAATTCAGAAAAAACTGTAATTTATGCATTTAAATCTCAGTTTTTTTCTGACTTCAGTTGTACATGGGGAAGTTATTATCAGTGATTCATAGCATTCTCTGTGTGTGTATATATATAGGTAGCTGTCTGTCACCGATAGTTGTACACAGGGGAGTTGTTATCAGTGATTGATAGCATTCTCTGTGTAAGTGTGTATACATAGATATCTTTCAGTCACTTATAGTTATACACGGGAGAGGTGTTTTCAGTGATTGATAACATTCTCTATGTAAGTTTGTAACATAGATAACTGTCAGTCGCTGATAATTGTATACAGGGGAGGTGTTATCAGTGATTAATAACATTCTCTGTGTAAGTGTGTATGCATATATAGCTGTCAGTCACTGATAGTTGTACACGGGGAGGTGTTATTAGTGATTGATAACATTTTCTGTGTAAGTGGGTGTACATAGCTGTCAGTCACTGATAGTTGTACACGGGGAGGTGTTATTAGTGATTGATAACATTCTCTGTGTAAGTATGTATGCATGGATAGCTGTCAGTCACTGATAGTTGTATACAGGGGATGTGTTTTCACTGACTGAGAGCATTCACTGTGTAAGTGTGTATACATAGATAGCTGTTAGTCACTGATAGCTGTACACGGGGAGGTGTTATTAGTGATTGATAACATTTTCTGTGTAAGTGGGTGTACATAGCTGTCAGTCACTGATAGTTGTACACGGGGAGGTGTTATTAGTGATTGATAACATTCTCTGTGTAAGTATGTATGCATGGATAGCTGTCAGTCACTGATAGTTGTATACAGGGGAGGTGTTTTCACTGACTGATAGCAACTGTGTAAGTGTGTATACATAGATTAAATGTCTGTAACAAATAGCGTGCTATCTGTCGGTAATATTCATGTGAATTGTACTCACATTTGCTTCTGGTTATCACTAGAGATAAGGGAAGTTATCAAAAATTAGATTTGGCTGCTTCGCCGAAGTTCACAAAGAAATGACATTTGTTACAGATTACTTTGTCACTAATCACATTCCATTGTATGGAGCATGTGTAATCATGGGGAATGGCGAATGCGCTGCCCACCTGTCATTGAACCCCTCAGTCACATCTTACAGTCACATTCAGGCCATTTAAGGGCCAATCAGGGGTTAAAAACATTGCGGCCATTTTGATTGTAGAAAACGCGTCAAATCTTGCGCGCAATGACTTCACCACATTATCACACTGGTCGGACGCGGTGACATCATCACTGATTTTCAAGTTTTCTTCAATGAAGATGGCCACAACGGCCTCTCCGCAACCAAATAGATGAGGTAAGTATATATTTTTATTTATTTTACCGGCATTTCAGGAAAAATTAATTTGTTACCACGAAGCGTGAGGAAATTCTGTGATGAATCAAATTTTTCCTGAAATTTGGATCGAAGTCCACTTTGTCAACTTTGATTAGCTCAATACTAGTTATCCCATTGGTTTGCAGAGTGTTATTGTATGATCGTTCCTCCGGTTGCAATATTAGCTCATCCAGTATGACCATTGAAAGCTGAAAACATGGTAACTTGAAATCATAACTCTACTGAAAACTATATGTCAATAAGAAGTCAAAATTAAATAAGATTAGATAAGTAATTAGATAAGTAATACAGATAAAGCAAGACCTACGTATAACAGTCAGAAATAGATGCCAGTGACGAAACTAGAAATAGATGCCAGTGGTGTAACAAGAAATGTCTATGTCTGGGCTGCTACCCCCCCATCCCCCCCACTTTTTTGAAAATCTCTCCTCCTGTGCAACCTCAACTCTTGTGGCTAGTCTAGATCGTTCTCTTAGACAAGGCCTGCAGCCGCTCTAGCGGTTTCCTACATGTATATACTGTATATGATGTCATTGTATAATACTGTTAAAGGGTCTCTGACAATAAAATCTGTTAGTTCTTCTTCTGGGTGGGCCCCTTCTGAGTTTGGGCCCCAAAGCAATATTGTAACCTCAGGCCATTGTTACCCAATAGATCACTGTATATGTAGCTAGTGTTGATCGCAAATATTCTAATAATTAATTTTTATCGCAAATATCGGCACTTCGAGAATTTGCAAAGATGTAGAATATAGTGCTATATATTCGTAATCGCAAATATTCTAGTTTTTTTTCATCAGTAACCTCCCTTCTTGCTTGTGGGCCAATGAGAAGGGTGTAATGTCTTTGTCTGAGCTTAGCATCATCCCTAGCAAACAGTAGGAAAGTTGCCTACCCCTTACTATATAAGAACCTCCCCAGAGTTCTGAGAGAGAGCAGTGTCATTGCTGTGCTCTGTGCTTTTATCTGCATCCTATTCCTTATCCAATTACATTAGATAGTTAGTTAGTTAGTTAGTTAGTTAGCTGATATATATAATACAGATAGTTAGTGTGAGATAGTCAGTGTAGGTTAGATAGTGATATAGTGAAGTGAAATGTGAAGTAGCACGTATTGCGCCCAAAAATATGCACATCATTAATTGCCGATTTGCGCAATCGCGTATATATTGGAGCACTCTATCTGCATATAAAGCTATTGTTCTGCCTTGCATGCAAAATGTAATCAAAAACAGTGCTGTAATGTAAAATTACTTACAGTGATCAGGAGTTCTTCCTCACAGTCATGAAAGTTGCTGCCAACCATTTTCTCCAGTCTCAGGAAACTTCTAGCAACTTGAAAAATATAGCAAAAGTTAGCATTGCCTGCACACGCATATTATTATGCCGATTTTCACAATCAAGAAAATGACTGGCAATCACGAATTTGCAAATTTATTGCGATTAGGCCCAAAATTTGCAAACTACCATCATCACTGTGTGTAACATGACTGTCTGTGCTGATTTGACCTATACTCTTTTTTATACTAATTTTCTATGATCAAGGTAAATAAAAGTTTAGTTTTAATATTTCATTCAGATCTCACATCCTCTTTCAGACCAAACTTGGTAAGCAAATCTTACCTGTACATCTAACTGACTTTTTGTATCTAAATGACTTAAAAATATTCAGCATAGTTACATTAAAGGGATTCTGTCACCTAGTTTTACCCTATAGAGCTGCGGACATGCACGGATAGATCGCCGCTAGAATGTCCGCAATATACCTGTCCCATAGCTATGTGTGGTTTTATTGAGTGTAAAAAATGATTTTATAGATATATAAATTAGCCAAGTAAGGTGCCCAAGACGTGGTTACTTACAGTTAAGTAGCCCAGCCACACCCCCTGTGAAGGAGCCCAGCACCGCCTGCATCCAGGAATCTCCTCCTTGCTCACAAAGTTACAGTGCCGTAATCTCGCGATGTGCGAGCTAGCGCGTGCACAGTGCCGGCAAAGTGTTTTTTCCCTTTGCTGGCATCAGCCTCAGTGAACTAACTGTGCATGCGCTAGCTAGCGCATCGCGAGATTACGGCACTGCAACTTCGTGAGCAAGGAGGAGATTCCTGGATGCAGGCGGTGCTGGGCTCCTTCACATGCCTTGGGCACCTTACTTGGCTAATTTACATATATGTAAAATCATTTTTTAAATGAAATAAAACCACACAGAGCTATGGAACAGGTATATTGCGGACATGCTAGCGTAGATCTATTTGTGCATGTCTGCAGCTCTATAGGGTAAAACTAGATGACAGATTCCCTTTAAATGCATCTGTTTTCTGAACACGTCTATTGTCATCTACAACAATTTCTTTATAGGGATTCAATTGAAGGGCTGAGCTGACTTACAGATACTGTACCTAAAGAGTGTACTTTAGACCATTGGTACAAATAACACTAGGCTTCTTACATGGTCCTTGGTGGTCCATTGATCCAGCAGAATACCTAACCGTTGCCTTTATTAGGTGTTGGTTGTGTGGAATATGATCTGTTTTACCTTTGAGTAGTCCCACCATGTAGGTTTTGATTACTCAGCAGACTTCCTGTTATTGTTAATCACAATAATATGCATACATCAATATGTCATGTATTCAAGATATCATCATCGTTATTTTTGGAATATTTTTGTTTCCCACTACAATCAAATAAAATATATCTCACAGCTGCTTTGGTTTCATAAAAATGCTATCCATTTGTGGTTCTTATACTAAATAGTAAGAGCCAGAAAAATTCCCACCCTAAAAGCTCATTCAGAGCTGTATGTTGCTTTCCGCATCTGACCCACAATTTTGTGGATTAGATACGGACCAATTCACTTCTATGGGGCCCCAAAAGATGCAGACAGCATATCTTTTCTTACGTTCCACGGCCCACAAAACAAATAAAACATGTCCTATACTTGTCAGTGAAAATTGGGACATGTCCCTATTGAAGTCTATGGGTCCATGAAAATGCCGAATGTGATGCGTTTTTTGCAGACATGCTGAACTGACTGTAAAAAAATGGATCCACATTTTTGCGGGCCACAATAAAAATTTGGCAGTCTGAATGAGCCCTAACTATGACCATACAAGATAATTACTGTTTTTAGTTCCCTTATATGTTTTTAATAGTCCAAATAAGTAGCAGTCCAAGAAAGAAGTAGAAGAACGTTACCATTTTCAACGTAGGAAGATTGTGTAAATGCTATCTACTTGAATTCTAAACCCAGGAGAGCATATCTGGAAAGCTGTCAACAGCATTTCAGTTAAACAGTCCTTTCAAGGAGTGATGGATTTTGACAGAATCTCTGCTGGCTCAGTAGCTGTCTGTGATATGTACCACGTGTTCCTTTCATTTTTAGTGTTAAAGTCAAGTGGTTGTGGATGTCTATGTTCAAGTCTTTTGATGCAGTTTTTGAAGTCAAAGTCAGAAATGGCGGACACATATTAAAGTAAAGACTAAGGGGGTCACTTATTAAGATTTATTTAGACGCTAGTCTAAATGTAAGCCAGCTTCCTTGCTGGCTAAAATTTAGACCATTTTCTACACTTAAAACAGGCGCAGAAAATGATTAATGAGTGGGACCCGCTGGCCCGTCCTCTTCCCCGCCATCACCACGCCCGCTTTTTTAGACCCGGTTTATGGTGCAAATAACCTTTGATTTTTGGTAGGTTTGGCTAGGTAGCTGGGTAATGGACTCGCATCCAGCTCAAGTTCCTCACATATAACTGGATATGCTTTATAGAGGGAATCCATCAGTCTTTGTGCACCTCCCTAGAGCTTACAGACATAATATTGGGATGAAGTTAGTAGTGGGAGTGGGGCTCAGGTACCCTGACCATCTGTCAGCGGTGTCCTGTAAATTTTGGTGTCTCCACCACATGTCTGATGTGACTCACAGAGCAAACAACTCATTTTTTAGTGTATTGTTTTTAGCATTTACTTTACATTTACTCAGGTAATGAGACTAATTCTTTTGTAAATCCACCCTTAATGGTTTGCATTTTCATCTTACAATAAATCATTGTGTGAACTGCCCCTAAAGAATTTTGGGAAACCTTAGCTTCTGCCTCTATATAAATACTTCCAGTCTCAAACAAAAATACACTCTATGGAGATGTCAACTTTACTTTCTCATAAATATAATTCTCGAAATATACTGTAGCGCCAATCTATTAAACTGGTCAGAAGTAGTGAGTGTGTTGTTTTATGGTATTATTTTTAGATCTGGAGGTGACAATATTTAGAACAACAAAATAATATATTAATTGGTCACTCGTTTTGAGTCTCTCAGTGAAGCTCTCAGTATAAGTGTGAAGACCCTTTTGGTGAAAATAGGAAAATTACACTTTGGAAGACAGACTCTTACCTAAAACCAATTACCCCCCCCCCGCCCCCCGAATATTTATGAAACTGAAAGGGAATTAAAAAAATAAAAATAAAATGTAGGCAGTAATACAAGTCCTGGGCTTGAGTCTATACTCTAAACTTCATTTATTTTATATAATATTGTCTACCTCGGTAGCTAAAATGGATATCAGAATATACATTGGGAAACATAATAGAATACTTTTATATAGCCCTCATACACACCAATTAGCCATAACATTAAAACAATTGTTGTGTAGGCCCCTCTTTTGCACAGACTTTACATGACATCCCACAGACACTTGGGCAGATTGAGATCTATAAAATTTGAAGGCCAAGTCAACACCTGGAACTCTTTCCTCTGTGGGATCCATGGCTTAAGGTTAACTCATGTGAAACTATATTTACACCATGTTTGTAAGCATATATGCAGAGTAAACTCCTGGTGTAAAAGCTAACATTTTCTATAGGCTTCCATTAGCCAGAAGAAATGGAGAGAGCAGTGTACAGTAGAGTCAAGTCTCAGAAATTTCTATGAATACATGCACTGCTCACTCAGAGTCCCTTGTTTTTACCAATGATGCGTCCTAGGTCCTACATTACAACTCTCCAATTAGGGCTGCAGCAAACGATTATTTTAGCAATTGAGTATTCTACCGATTTATTTTTACGATTAATCAAGTACTCTAATAAGAAAAAATGAATTAATGGACTGTTTTCCTTTATAAAAAACTCATCAGACCCCTGCCATCAGTCCCTAACATCCTTTGTTTTCCCCTGTGCGATCAGCCTATTCCCCAGTGCCTACAGCTCTCCCCCACCCCTGTGCCATCAGCTCTCCCTCACCCCAGTGCATTCAGCTCCCCCACCCAGTACCATCAGCTCTCCCCCACCCCAGTGCCATCATATCCACTCCCCCAGTGCCTTCAGCTCTCCCCACCCCATGCCATCAGCTCTCCCCCACCACAGTGCTATCAGCTCCACTCCCCCAGTACCTTCAGCTCTCCCCACCCAGTGCCATCAGCTCTCCCCCACCCCAGTGCCATCAGATCCACTCCCCCAGTGCCTTCAGCTCTCCCCACCCAGTGCCATCAGCTCCACTCCCCCAGTGCCATAAGCTCTCCTCCACGCCAGTGCCATCAGCTCTCCCCCACCCCAGAGCCATAAGCTCTCCCCCACCCCAGTGCCATCAGCTCCTATCCCCCTTGTGCCATTGTCTCCCCCCCCAGTGCCATTGTCTCTCTCCCCCTTGTCCCATTGTCTCTCTCCCCCTTGTGCCATCTCTCCCCTAAGGCATGGTCACACTTTAGTTAAACCACAGATGCACGGTCCTTGAAAGCCCAGCCTGCCCTCCTCCTGACACCCGGAGTGCACAGCATCATTGGTTGCTATGACGCTGTGCACTCCGGGCGCCCGGCCTTAGTCGCACAACCACCCCCTCGGTGTCACCAACTTACGTTTCCAGCAGGGCCACCGCCGACACTCCATCGTTCCGCTCTGCTCTGCACCTGACGTCACACAGCGCGTCGTCAGAAGGTCAGTGCACCGCGGAACCATGTCTGGAGTATTACGAGCACATTGCGGGCCAGCAGGAGATCACAGAGCGGGAGTAATAGCAAGCGATTCACTCCCGCTCCGTGGTCATGTGACACAAATGAATTCTCGATGCGAAAAATTTGCATAGAGGATTTTTTTGTTGTTAAATTACTCGATTTTATCAAGTACTCGTTGCAGCCCTATCTCCAATGCAGGACATAACCTACAGTAACTGATTCTGAAAACAGATTTGCAATAGGGTGCAATGGTAGGCTAATAATTTTGAATCAGGCAGGTTTGATAAATGGTGTCATTTGGGGAAAGTGATATAACAACGATATCTGTTCAGCGGGATATATTCATATTAGAGGCACCACCCCTTCAAAGGAAGTTACTTCTTGAAATATTAGGTGGAAAGAATCCTGATAGATATCCAGGTAGTACTTATCTCATGTAAAGACTCTCATCTTGCATGACTTTTTCCATATGATGTAGTGTTGAAATCTATGATATGTATCTTATCGCTTCTATAAACTGTATATGTTTAACTTGCATACATTACACCATAACATTTATGACACACACCACACACCATTTTCTTATTTCTTATTTTCATTATTTTACACATGAAGACCAGTTGACATTTTAAACATGTAAACATATTTTTGTCTTTGATAAGAATATGATGTTGAATCTCTACTCTTAAAGGGATTCTGTCACCTCTTTTTACCCTATAGAGATGCGGACATGCACGGCTAGATCGTTGCTAGCATGTCCTCAATATACCTGTCTCACATCTCTGAGTGGTTTTATTGAGTGTAAAAAATTATTTTATATATATGTAAATGAGCCTGGTCTGGAGCCCAGCCACGCCCCCCTGTGAAGGAGCCTAGCACCCAGTCAGATCACCGTAATCTCACGGTGCGCGAGCTCGAGCATGCGCAGTTCCTTCCCTGAGGCTGATGTCAGCACAGGGAAGGAACACTACGCCGACACTGCGCATGCGCGAGCTCGTGCACCGTGAGATTACTGCGATCTGACTTCGTGAGCTAGGAAGAGATTCATGGATACAGGCTGTGCTGGGCTCCTTCACAGGGGGGCATGGCTGGGCTCCAGAACAGTTAGTACAGCCCCTTGGGCTCCTTACCAGGCTGATTTACATATATATAAAATAATTTTTTACTCTCAATAAAACCACTCAGAGATATGAGACAGGTATATTGCAGACATGCTAGTGGCGATCTAGCATGTCCACATCTCTATAGGGTAAAAAGAAAGAAAAAATATCTGATCAGTGGAGATCTGGCTCCCAGTACTCCTGACTAGAGAAGTTAAGAAAAATTAGATTCAGCTTCTTCAGCGAATTTCACAAAGAAATTACATTTCTGATAAATTGCTTAGTCATGCATAGCATTTCATGTAGCAGGTGCAGTGACAGGGAACGGCAATCACGCCGCTCCCCATTTTTGAACCCCTCGGATTCCACGTTCATCACTGACTGCAGCATCTGAGGCTACCATTTAGGCCTTTCAGGGGTTAATCAGGGTAAAAATTAACGGAAGAAAAAACAAATACCTTATCCTTTTGCTCGCATGAAGATTCCTGTGCTAAAGAGATCGCTTTGCCATTGGCGGACAGGGAAACAGCATAACACAGCCAGCTTGACTGTCTCTATAATCCTGACCACCTCTGTACTCATTGACCCAGAACAGGGGAGGGGGTCACTGTTATAGAGATAGGTGTGGGACCAATGTGCATCATGGACCTTTTAATCTCAACAGCAGTTGAAAAACCGCCACATTTACCTGATGAAGAAGACAAGTCACCTTTGAAACTCATTATTTCATGCTTTCAACAAAGAAAATAAGAAAGCCGAAGATCTCCAACTCCTGATTCAGCGCAAAATAGTCCTACATTTTTTTCTTCTCCTTTTGATTTTAAAATGGTTTAGTGTAGTGGTGGTTTCTATTATTTAAGCTCCATAAAGTGACTTCAGAACTGAATTAGTCCTTATAGTCAGTCTTGAAAAGGAGAAAAATTGCTTCTAAAATTCTAAATTTTCTAACATCCTAAAAAAAGAAAATAAGATTTACAAAGTCATTCGAAAATAAAGTGCTCATATGGTTTTTGTGCGGTATCACTATCTGTCTTAAATGCATTTTTAAATGCTTTAGGCTACTTTCACACTAGCGTTCGGGCGGATCCGTTCTGAACGGATCCGCCCATAATAATGCAGACGGAGGCTCCGTTCAGAACGGATCCGTCTGCATTATATTAGCTAAAAAAAGCTAAGTGTGAAAATAGCCTGGGACGGATCCGTCCAGACTTTCAATGTAAAGTCAATGGGGGACGGATCCGCTTGAAGATTGAGCCACATTGTGGCATCTTCAAACGGATCCGTCCCCATTGACTTACATTGTAAGTCTGGACGGATCCGCACGCCTCCGCACGGCCAGGCGGACACCCGAACGCTGCAAGCAGCGTTCAGCTGTCCGCCTGTCCGTGCGGAGGCGAGCGGAGCGGAGGCTGAACGCCGCCAGACTGATGCAGTCTGAGCGGATCCGCCTCCATTCAGACTGCATCAGGGCTGGACGGCTGCGTTCGGGTCCGCTCGTGAGCTCCTTCAAACGGAGCTCACGAACGGAAACCCGAACGCTAGTGTGAAAGCAGCCTTAATTTGTAAATTTAAAGGTAAAACATATCAACCCAAATTTACCACTAACATCAAGTACAATGTGTCACGAGGAAACAGTTTCAGAGTCAGTTGGATAAGTAAAAGTATTCCAAAGTTATTACTACATAAAGTGACACTTCAGATTTGCACAATTTGGCGCAGTCCGTAACATAAAAAATTGTCTGTGTCCTTAAGGAGACAATATTTGTTTCTATATTTTTAATGGAGTGCTGGAGATTCATCTATCTTCATCAAGAAACTACCCTTCTCCTGTGCTAACTGGATTCTCCTCCCTGCACCATTGATAATGATGGACATAGTCTGGGTGGTATATCGCTATACAGGGAGTGCAGAATTATTAGGCAAATGAGTATTTTGACAACATCATCCTCTTTCTGCATGTTGTCTTACTCCAAGCTGTATAGGCTCGAAAGCCTACTACCAATTAAGCATATTAGGTGATGTGCATCTCTGTAATGAGAAGGGGTGTGGTCTAATGACATCAACACCCTATATCAGGTGTGCATAATTATTAGGCAACTTCCTTTCCTTTGGCAAAATGGGTCAAAAGAAGGACTTGACAGGCTCAGAAAAGTCAAAAATAGTGAGATATCTTGCAGAGGGATGCAGCACTCTTAAAATTGCAAAGCTTCTGAAGCGTGATCATCGAACAATCAAGCGTTTCATTCAAAATAGTCAACAGGGTCGCAAGAAGCGTGTGGAAAAACCAAGGCGCAAAATAACTGCCCATGAACTGAGAAAAGTCAAGCGTGCAGCTGCCAAGATGCCACTTGCCACCAGTTTGGCCATATTTCAGAGCTGCAACATCACTGGAGTGCCCAAAAGCACAAGGTGTGCAATACTCAGAGACATGGCCAAGGTAAGAAAGGCTGAAAGACGACCACCACTGAACAAGACACACAAGCTGAAACGTCAAGACTGGGCCAAGAAATATCTCAAGACTGATTTTTCGAAGGTTTTATGGACTGATGAAATGAGAGTGAGTCTTGATGGGCCAGATGGCTGGATTGGTAAAGGGCAGAGAGCTCCAGTCCGACTCAGACGCCAGCAAGGTGGAGGTGGAGTACTGGTTTGGGCTGGTATCATCAAAGATGAGCTTGTGGGGCCTTTTCGGGTTGAGGATGGAGTCAAGCTCAACTCCCAGTCCTACTGCCAGTTTCTGGAAGACACCTTCTTCAAGCAGTGGTACAGGAAGAAGTCTGCATCCTTCAAGAAAAACATGATTTTCATGCAGGACAATGCTCCATCACACGCGTCCAAGTACTCCACAGCGTGGCTGGCAAGAAAGGGTATAAAAGAAGAAAATCTAATGACATGGCCTCCTTGTTCACCTGATCTTAACCCCATTGAGAACCTGTGGTCCATCATCAAATGTAAGATTTACAAGGAGGGAAAACAGTACACCTCTCTGAACAGTGTCTGGGAGGCTGTGGTTGCTGCTGCACGCAATGTTGATGGTGAACAGATCAAAACACTGACAGAATCCATGGATGGCAGGCTTTTGAGTGTCCTTGCAAAGAAAGGTGGCTATATTGGTCACTGATTTGTTTTTGTTTTGTTTTTGAATGTCAGAAATGTATATTTGTGAATGTTGAGATGTTATATTGGTTTCACTGGTAAAAATAAATAATTGAAATGGGTATATATTTGTTTTTTTGTTAAGTTGCCTAATAATTATGCACAGTAATAGTCACCTGCACACACAGATATCCCCCTAAAATAGCTAAAACTAAAAACAAACTAAAAACTACTTCCAAAAATATTCAGCTTTGATATTAATGAGTTTTTTGGGTTCATTGAGAACATGGTTGTTGTTCAATAATAAAATTAATCCTCAAAAATACAACTTGCCTAATAATTCTGCACTCCCTGTAGTAAGCTGACTCCATCTTTTTTCCATTTTATTTATAATTTGTATATAAATTGTAAATTAGGCCCCCACTAATATATTTAATACATCACTACAGTGACAGCAAATCTAATACTGACCACGTCACTACAAAGTTTCAGTTCTGTACACAATGTCTACTACATCTCCTGTTTTTGTGGGGATTTTGTTTGCTATGGTCCAAGATGGCTCATAATGGCAATGAATTTATGGTAGCCATGGTTAAGGGAGGAGAATATGAAGGATATACAGTTTGTTGAAGGTAACTAAAGCTTGATAAATGTTAGTGAGTGTAGAGGAACAAGTCCATTGTGGTATTTATATGAGCATCTTCACCCAGGGCCATACATATTATAGAGGCAGCCTGGGTGGCTACTTTGGGGGCCATTCCAGAATGGTTTGTACCCATTTTACTAGGTGGTAAGAACCTGCTCGTGATATATTGATTTCTCTTTAGCTTCATTATATATATTTCTAGTTTTATTCAAATGTTATCTCTTTATACCTTATATAGTGGGCCTACACTAATGTACTGTATAATCAAAAAAATAGGCATGGCAGATGTTGGAGGAAAGACGGATTAGTATTGGATTTCAGGACTACCCTTTGTTCAGACAGCGGATAAGTTATCTCCTTATTGAAATAGGGGAGTCCATAGAAATAACCCTCAGGTGTTGAAGATTATGGCCACACGTAGCAGGTCTGCTGCAGATTTTCCACAATGAAAAAAACACAGCACAATTGCCGATATTCTGAAATGGCAAAATCCGCACCAAATGGTGCAGATTTTGGTTTGGAAATTTCCGCCAAAATGTTATGGGCTTTGCAGCAGATTTCACCATCCGAACCACACTAGATATCAAGATATGTGTAAATATTGTTGTGGAAAATGTCTGCAGCATGTAAATGAGGTTTGTTAAGATTTGTTTCTGCATGAAATTCTACAGCAGAAAATCTGGAGTGTTTATGGAATATGGAATATGTGGTCGTAGCTTTACTATATTTATCAACAAGGGACAAATTTTTTTTTTTTTCACAATTGTCTATTTGTGTAAAATTTCTGAAAGTATCACACAGTTAAATCTAGCACACACAAACTATCATATTCTGACTTCTTTACAAATGCCACAGCTAAGGTGGGTGAGGAGTGTAGTTCAGTTGAGACAATTTTTGGGGACTTTCTCTATGATAAATAAGGCCAATAACCAACATAATCCATCGGAACTCTCACAAAACAGCTGGATTTCTAAAACTGTCTTAGCAGGTGCAAAAACCTTGGCCTGTCGCAGACTATTGATACATTTGTTAGGGTGTTGCCACACGTTCAGTTTTTATGATAAAGCTAAAATCAGGATTTTATCATACAAAACAAATAAAGTATAAAGAACTAATCTTTTTTTAATCCACTCCTGGTTTAGGCTTCAAAAACTGCATAATAAAGCCCGAACACGTGGCAGCACCCTAACAAGTAAAATTTTGTTACAAGTAAAATGAGAGAAAAGTTACTTGAAGACAAGACCAGTTTGATAAATCAGGACCTAAGACTTCAAATGACAGAAATGGGCTAAACATTTTAGTTTAGGAACCACTTTGTATTGAGACATACTTACAAGCTTCATTAACTTTCTAGGACCACAACATGGTCAACCACTGAGTGAAACCTTTCAGGCTTTCACAATGTCCAACAAATTTTAAAAACTACAGTACGGAAATAATTGTTTATTGCATCTCATGACACCAATTAATCTCAAGGCATAAGTGTCCTTCTTGGTTTCTATTAACATTGGTCACAAGTACATATACTGTATGTATACCCAGGTGCTGGGTAAACAGATCCATGTCTAATGGAGGACATAAAAAAGCCCTGCAGTATAAGGACAATCTTCTAGGTCTACTATGGCAGGAGTGTTGGAAAGTGGAAAGTGTTTCCCCAGACCAGGCTCCTTACAAATGTGTCCAAATCAATGGCTTCTTATCCCCCCACCAACACCTCATCTTCAATCCACTCCCTTCCCTCCCCCTTACCTCTATTGTGTTCTAAAAAGTTAAAACACCGTTTTTTTTCTACGATACTCACGTTCCCCCTACGCCCCCCCCCCCCCCCCCCCCGCTTTTTATGTCGTATAAAAAGAACATTGAAAAGGAAAGTGTCTCCCCAGGATTCCCTAAATCCCTGCTGCAGAAGACAACTAGATAAATACTTTGCAGGGGGCATCACAAATTGATCTCAGGAAGTTCAAACACACATAAAGAGGTTGTTTAAAGGGGTTTTCCAGGCTTTTAAAATTGATGAGCTATACTCAGGATAGGTCATCAATATCAGACTGGCTGGGGTCCGACACCCGACACGCCCGCCCATCAGCTGTATGAAGAGGAGGCATGTGGCGTGCAGGAAGAGAGACAGGAGACGGGATACGCACATGGCACGTGCCTTCTCTTCATACAGCTGATCGTCGGGGTTGCCGGGTGTCGGACCCCTGCTCATCTGATATTGATGACCTATCCTGATAGGGCATATTTAAAAAAGGTCTTGTTTTTATGAGACAGTCCCTTTAACAAAGAGGCAGACAAAGCACACCTTGACGCTGGGTTCACACCTAGGCGTACTCTGTTGCGCTCTGTATGTGCGATTGTATCGGGCGTTTACTTAACGCGGCTCCGGAAACAAGCAAACGCCCATTGTCGCGCGTTCCCGGAAGTCTATGTGTGGGAACGCACGACATTATGCCCCAAAGAAGCTCCTGTGCTTCTTGGGGCGTAGGGCATTTTACAGCGCATTCGTACGCGCTGTAAAACGCCCAGGTGAGAACCATGCCTATAGGGAATCATTGGTTCTTGCCTGTTGAGCGTTTTACAGCGCGTAGGAACGCGCTGTACAACACTTAGGTGTGAACCCAGCCTGAAAAGACAATGGAATGCTTTGCCTGCCCCAACACTATTTTTTTTTCAGAAACGGTTAGAGATTCCCTAGGGTACAAGTAATGACCATCCTGAACAAAGTTCCTGAACACATTATGTTGCATCCGTAATGACCCATACTATAATTATGATACATTATTTGTGGGTCACAGAAAACACAGTAAAAAAAAGCTAATAAGCGATACCAGAATTGTTGTTTTCTATTAATTTCACCTACTAAAAACATAATAAAAAGCAATCAAAATTGATCAACCTGCAAAAAACAAACTCTCACACAGTTACACCATCAAAAACATAAAAATGTTATGAGTCTTGGAATGAGGCAACGCAGAAACAAATTATTTGGTGTTTTTATTGTGCAAGTAAACTGATCCACAGAATAAAGTTATCATGTTATTGGTACCACAAAGTAAACACTGTAAAACTGAATCCCCAAAACAATGTTGAAATTACTGGTTTCTTTTTTATCTCCCCCCAAAAATTTCTAAAAGTTATTTAATAGATTATATATACCCTAAAATTGCTCCTATAAAAACTGCAACTCGTCCTGCAGAATTCAAGGTCTCATACAGCTGACTGTTAGAACACAGAGGGGGGAAAATGTTACTGGTCTTTAAGGTTAAAATTAATTAAGGGATTAAATGCACTTTAGTCACCTGCTCTGTGCACCAACTATATCTTTGAGTCAAAATCAAAATCTACAATAAAAAGTGACATTTTTATGTGACTTTTGGGGTGTTTTCCAGGAGTGTACTTATTGATGATCTATCCTCTGGATAGGTCATCAATATTGTATCGGCTCCTGACACCCCCACCAATCGGCTGTTTGAAAGAGTCATGACAAGAGCTGTGCCCTCTTCACAGTGTGCCAAGCACTACACTGTATATAGCAGTTCAGGCCCATTCACTTGACCAGACCATATGACCAATGGGCATGACTTTCACAGACTTACCCACGCACTGCAGCCCTTTCCAACAGCTGATTAGCATAGGTGCCAGCAAGGAGTCAGACCCCAACCAATCTGACATTGATGACCTATCTCATGAACATTTAACTCCCAGGGTTCATCATATAGTTTACAATCGGTTACATAGGTGTCCTTACTGCTAAAGGCATGACAAAATGTAGATGACTGCAATGTTTTGTTGAAAACACCACACATTTAGTCTATCACATATGTAGTTTATGACTTGGCATGAAATGGCTTTATATTGCTCTGTTAACTGAGGACTGGATGAGATCATAGCAGATAGGTTGCGGCCTGAACGCAGCTTGTCTCTGAGGTCCAAACACGGGGCGGCTTCCATGTAATCACTAAACGTGTACTGTCTGCTTTGAGAAACAATGTGATGAAGAATGTGACCCGACGTCTGGAAACTGAACGGTTGCCAAAGGAACTGCACGTTATATTCATTATCTCATACCACACACACATCTGATAAGGGGAGTTTCAAATCTTGCTGAATAAATTCTTGGTCATGTACCAGAACACTGCGCAACAGGTCAGAAAAGGATTTTGAGTGTATTTATATATTTATTTAATGGCTACAGTATGCAGGTGCTAATGTGAGACACATACTCATAGGGTCAGAAACAAGAAACGATTACGTTTTTAAAAGTGAACTGATATGTATCCCCTGAATTTATCAACACATTGCTCAGCATTTTTGAATTTGACTCCATTTGGTCCAATTACATTATATTATTACAGCAGATGCAGACTGGGAATTTAAAGTGGCCCTGGGAAAAAAAAACTAAAAGTACAGGCCAAAACTGTTAGAAAGTGGGGCCAGTAGTAGGAGTCAACTCAAGTAGGCAGGGCAGCACACTTAGGCGGGACCAGCAATACGATAGAGGGGCAGTATATGGTGCTAAACAAATTTTACTCGAGCATCGCGATGCTCGGCACATCGCGGTGTTCAACCGAACAAACGTGCTGGTAAGTACTGCCATTCACTGTAATGCCGTAGCCATGTTGGATACTGGCATTACAGTGATTGGCTGTCCAGAACGCATCATTGGGTGCTATATAGCACCCGATGACACGTGTTCGGCTCAGTCTTAGGGTACTTTCACACTAGCGTTATTCTTTTCCGTCCTAGGGGCTCAATACCGGAAAAGAACTGATCAGTTTTATCCTAATGCATTCTGAATGGAGAGTAATCCGTTCAGGATGCATCAGGATGTCTTCAGTTCAGTCTTTTTGCCTTTTCAGGACAGAGATAAAACCGCAGCATGCTGTGGTTTTATCTCTGTCCTTAATTCCGGAACACTTGCTGGAATGCCGCATCCGGCATTTTTTCCCATTGAAATGCATTAATGCCGGATCTGACCCCAAGTGTTCTGCAAAATGGATCCGGCATTGCGGTCTGCGCATGCTGAAACCGCAAAAAATGTGAAAAAAAAATAAATGCCTTCTGGAATCCTCTGCCGCAAGTGTCAAAGTACCCTTAGTCAGGGAGAGATGTGCTGAAGAAGGGACAGATAGTGTAGGGAGTGAAATTGTAATATTTTATTGAAAAAACTTGTTACAGACCCAAAAGTCCTTTTAAGGACTATTGTATCTGGCAGCAATATATATTTTTTGCGCAACCTGCACTAAATAGCTTGCAATTGTTTGGCCGCTGCAGACAACATTATCTGTGCTACATCTCCTGTGTAACGTGTGCTCAGCCTAAATATATCTGTGACATCCAGTTTACTTTTTCCGTAGACTGTGTCCGCTGCGGACAGTTACATTACCTACGCTACATCTTCTGTATAATGTTTGCGTATCCGAAATATCAGCGACATTCAGTCTAATTTTTTTGCTGCTGGTGGCAGCGACATTACCTGCGCTACATCTCCAGTATAATGTTAGCGCATTCGAAATATCAGTGACATTCAGTGTAATTTTTTTCGACACTGGTGACAGCAACATTATCTGCGCTACATCTTCTATGTAACGTGTGTGCAGCCTAAAAATATCTGTGACATTAATTCAGTGTAATTTTTTATTAGCTGCTGGTGACAGCGACATTACTTGCGCTATACCTCCTATATAACGTTTCCGCATCCTAAATATTAGTGACATTAATTCAGTGTAATTTTTTATTAGCCGCTGTTGACAGCGACATTACTTGCGCTATACTTAACGTTTGCGCATCCTAAAATTATCTGTGACATTCAGTGTACTTTTTTCATAGATGCTGCTACAGGTCTCTGTTTAACGTTTGCACATCCTAAAAATATCTGTGACATTCTGTACTTTATTTGTGCATACACTTACAAAACCTGCACTACGTGTGACATACTTGCAAGCATATATACCATTTAATATGCGCAAGGCGAGCAGTAAGGGAAGGGGAAGTGGCCGTGCTGCTGATGGTCCACGCAGAGGCCGTGGCCCTGGGTGCAGTGAAACTGTGCCTGCTGCCAGAGCACAAGAAACACACTCATCCACGATACCTAGCTTCATGTCCCAGTTTGCATAGCGGTGCAGGACACCACGCTTCAAGTCAGACCAGTGCGACCAGATGGTCAGTTTGATAGTAGCAGATAATGCTTCCAGTCGGTTAAGCACCACCCTATCTTCCACAAAGTCCAGTCTCAGTAGCCAAGAGTCTGGTCAACAGAATCCTTACCCTGATACTCCCTCCTCCCACCATGGAGAGTCTTTTCAAACAAGTGATCCCACACTCGGATATTCCGAGGAGCTCTTTTCATCGCCATTCTTTGATTTGGGCCTCTCGACAAGCCCGCTTGAAGAGGAACGTGAGGAGATATTATGCCCTGATTCCCAAACTCTTGGGCATCCACAGTCAGAAGAAGATGATGGTGGGGAACGGCAATTAGTGTTTCATGAGGTGGATGATGATGATGAGACACTTTTGCCAATAAGTCAACCGCAATTAGTGTCTCAAGAGTTGATGATGAGGATGAGACACAGTTGTCAATAACTGAGGTTGTTGTTAGGTCAACAAGTCAGGAGGATAACCAGAGTGAGGAAGTGGTGGACAGTGAAGTCACTGACCCAACCTGGGAAGGTGGCTAGCCGAGCGAGGACAGCAGTACAGAGGGGGAGGGATCCGCAGCACCGCAACAGGCTGGAAGAGGCAGTGGTCTGGGAGAACGAGGGCCACACCAAACAGGCCCGCAACTGTTCACCCGAGCACCCCCTTGCGGCAATCTCCCTTGTCAAGGGGTAGGTGTTCCGCAGTCTGGCGCTTTTTTGAGGTAAGGTGAAGTGCGGACGATAAAAGAATTGTCATTTGCAACCTGTTCTGTACCAAAATGAGCAGGGGCATGAACACTAGCAACCTCACCACCACCAGCATGATCTGCCACATGGCATCAAAGCACCCTAATAGGTGGGCCGATCGCCTGGGTCCACAATCATTGTCTGCAGTTCACACCACTGCCTCCTCTTTCCCTGTGTTGCGTGCTGGCCTATCCCCTGTCCAAGACGCAGGCCCGGATGACTCCCGCCATGCACCTGGACCTTTGCAAGCACCATCAGCTAGCACATCCACTTCTGTGTCCTAGCGCAGCATATAGATGTCTATACCCCAGGCCTTTGAATGAAAGTGGAAATACCCAGCCACCCACCCACAGGCCATAGCACTAAATGCGCACCTTTCCAAATTGCTGGCCCTGGAAATGTTGTCATTTAGGCTTGTGGATACAGAGGCCTTCCGCAGCCTGATGGTGGTGGCCATCCCACGTTACTCTGTCCCCAGCCGCCAATATTTTTCACGGTGTGCCGTCCCAGCCTTACACCAGCATGTGTCCCGTAACATCACCCATGCCCTTCTCATCTCTCATTCCTGTGGTGGAGAGGACGAGCAAAATGGTGCAATACCCAGAAGGTCCTTGTGGAAAAATTGCTTCCAAAATTTCCAGCTGACAACGCTGGCTGCAGAGTATGTAGTTCCTTGGCCAACCGAGGAGGGGAGATGAGGGGAACACACAGCAGTTCCAATAGAGGCAAGGCAACACTCACTCTCTAAGGCCTGGGACAGTTTTATGACACCCCGCCAGCACCCTCAACTTGATTCGTGGCTTAGTGTCACAAGGAGGGAACATTTTGGGAAGATGGTGAAGGCGTACGTAGCAGACCGTGTCAGTGTCCTCAGTGATCCCTCTGTGCCTTACAACTATTGGGTGTCCAAGCTGGACATGTGGCATGAACTGGCGCTCTATGCCTTGGAGGTGCTGGCCTGCCCCACCGCCAGTGTTTTGTCAGAGAGTGTATTTATTGCTGCAGGGGGCATAATAACTGATAAGCGCATCCGCCTGTTAACTGAAAATGACTCTCATAAAAATGAACAAGGCCTGGATTGCCCCTGGAACTCTAAATGTGGCTTTTATGGTGTATTGAATACACTGTATTCCCATGCACCCCTTCCACCACTAAAAAGGGCATATGGTTCAATATCCCTTTTCTCATCCTCCTCCTCCATCATATCAACATGCTTATTAGGCTGCCCTTGCTCCTAATGTTTTAGAGGGTCAGCTCAGCAGCAGGCCCTCACCCATAATGTTTTAGATGGTCACCAGCAGGCCCTCACCCATAATGTTTTTGAGGGTCACCATTAGGCCCTCGCCCATAATGTTTTAGAGGGTCACCAGCAGGCCCTTGTTCTTAATGTTTTTGAGGGTCATCAGCAGGCCCTCACTCATAATGTTTTATAGGGTCACCAGCAGGCCCTCGCCCCTAATGCTTTTGAGGGTCATCAGCAGGCCCTCACCCTTAATGTTTTAGAGGGTCACCAGCAGGCCATTGTTCTTAATGTTTTAGAGAGTCGCCAGCAGGCCCTTGCTCCTAATGTTTTTGACGGTCACCAGCAGGCCCTTGTTCATAATGTTTTTGGGGGTCACCAGCAGGCCCTCGCTCCTAATGTTTTAGATGGTCACATCAGCAGCAGGCCCTTGCCCCTAATGTTTTAGAAGGTCAGATCAGCAGCAGACACTCGTTCCTAATGGTTTAGGGGGTCAGCTCAGCAGCAGGCCCTTGCCCCTAATATTTTAGATGGTCAGATCAGCAGGCCCTTGCTCCAATAGTTATTGAGGGTCACCAGCAGGCCATCAGTCATACTTTTTCAAGGGTGTGTATGATGCCCTCCTTTATGTGTAATAAAGGGTGTGTTGGAGTGCGGTTCCTTGTAATTTTTGGCAGCCCTTTCACTTAGTGCATAGGCTTTATGAGTTTAGGAGTCCCACTACCTGAACAATTGTACCACAATTTGAATGAGACCCTCCTTTATGTGATATACAGGTTGTATAGGAGTGCCATTTTTGGCAGCACTTGCACTTTATATACAGCCGTGACCAAAAGTTTTGAGAATTACATAAATATTGGAAATTGAAAAAGTTGCTGCTTAAGTTTTTATAATAGCAATTTGCATATACTCCAGAATGTTATGAAGAGTGATCAGATGAATTGCATAGTCCTTCTTTGCCATGAAAATTAACTTAATCCCAAAAAAAACTTTCCACTGCATTTCATTGCTGTCATTAAAGGACCTGCTGAAATCATTTCAGTAATCGTCTTGTTAACTCAGGTGAGAATGATGACAAGCACAAGGCTGGAGATCATTATGTCAGGCTGATTGGGTTAAAATGGCAGACTTGACCTGTTAAAAGGAGGGTGATGCTTGAAATCATTGTTCTTCCATTGTTAACCATGGTGACCTGCAAAGAAACGCGTGCAGCCATCATTGCGTTGCATAAAAATGGCTTCACAGGCAAGGATATTGTGGCTACTAAGATTGCACCTCAATCGACAATTTATAGGATCATCAAGAACTTCAAGGAAAGAGGTTCAATTCTTGTTAAGAAGGCTTCAGGGTGTCCAAGAAAGTCCAGCAAGCGCCAGGATCGTCTCCTAAAGAGGATTCAGCTGCGGGATCGGAGTGCCACCAGTGCAGAGCTTGCTCAGGAAGGGCAGCATGCAGGTGTGAGCGCATCTGCACGCACAGTGAGGCGAAGACTTTTGGAAGATGGCCTGGTGTCAAGAAGGGCAGCAAAGAAGCCACTTCTCTCCAAAAAAAACACCAGGAACAGATTGATCTTCTGCAGAAAATATGGTGAATGGACTGCTGAGGACTGGGGCAAAGTCATATTCGCCGATGAAGCCTCTTCCCGGTTGTTTGGGGCATCAGGAAAAAGGCTTGTCCGGAGAAGAAAATGTGAGCGCTACCATCAGTCCTGTGTCATGTCAACAGTAAAGCTGAGACCATTCATGTGTGGGGTTGCTTCTCATCCAAGGGAGTGGGCTCACTCACAATTTTGCCCACAAACACCATGAATAAAGAATGGTACCAAAACACCCTCCAACAGCAACTTCTTCCAACAATCCAACAACAGTTTGGTAAAGAACAATGCATTTTCCAGCACGATGGAGCACCGTGCCATAAGGCAAAAGTGATAACTAAGTGGCTCGGGGACCAAAACGTTGACATTTTGGGTCCATAGCCTGGAAACTCCCCAGATTTTAATCCCATTGAGAACTTGTGGTCAATCCTCAAGAAGCGGGTGGACAAACAAAAACCCACTAATTCTGACAGACTCCAAGAAGTGATTATGAAAGAATGGGTTGCTATCAGTCAGGATATGGCCCAGAAGTTGATTGAGAGCATCCCCAGTCGAATGAAAAAGAAGGGCCAACACTGCAAATACTGACTCTTTGCATAAATGTCATGTAATTGTCGATAAAAGCCTTTGAAGCATATGAAGTGCATGCAATTATATTTCACTACATCACAGAAACAACTGAAACAAAGATCTAAAAGCAGTTTAGCAGCAAACTTTGTGAAAACTAATATTTGTGTCATTCTCAAAACGTTTGTCCACGGCCATAAGTAAATATACAGGAAAGAATGTATCCTAACAATTTTTCCTCTAAAATCAATTTTATCTTCGGTTTTGTGTGTGTTATTGTCAGTATTTAAAAGTGGCGTACTACTCGTACAAAATCGTTCCCAGCAGCGACTTTGAAGTCCAAGATGCATCAAGACATCCTCCCCATGCTGGCCCTGAACCATTTCAGTGGTGTTCCCTTCAATTTCTGACCTTTTCCTGTGAACCAGACACCCTCCCCTCTTCAGAGCAGGAGGTACCTGGTTTAATGCTCAGGTTCTCCCATTGACTTCAATTGTGCTCGGAGCTCGATAGAGCACCAGAGCATCCCGAGGTGTTCGACTCTATTCATCAATACCCTAAAAAATATATTTCAGTAAAAAATAGTGTCCCCATTATTAATGATGCTCCTAGTAATAAATATTTCCCATAATGCCCTAAGTTTTATTGTCCTCTATAGTGCCTCCAGCAATAGTACCCACTATTTTATCCCAAGTAATAATTCCTCCTACAGTACTTCCAGTATTAATAATGTCCTCTATAGTGCCTACAGCACCAATAACACCCCCAATTGTGTTCATTAATGATAATGCCCCCAGTATAAAAAATTCCCCTATTGTGGCCTAATATTAAAATTCCACCAGGGCCTCCAGGAATGCCCACTATAGCGCCCCTAGTATTAAAAAATACATCTGATAGTGCCCCCTATGGTGTCCTCGGTATTAAAAATTAACTCATGATGCCCCCTATAGTGTCCTAGTATTAACAGTCCCTATAAGTCCCAATAATGCCACTTATAGTAGTGATTAATACTCCTATAGTGCTGACAGTAATGCCCCACATAGTGCCTCAGTAATGTCTCTTATAGTGCTCCAGTAATGTCCTAGTGGTCTGAAGCCAATAAGGGTGAACAGAAGGACAGGGAGCCTTCAGCTCCCGTTCCCTGTCACAGTATTCAACTGTATCACTGTCCTGAGCAGGGCACCTGCGACCACCAACTGTTGAAGTGGCATCTGATGTCAGATCAGCGACTGTACATGGGGCCCAGGGGGTGGCTCTGGCCAGTCCACCCCTGGGCACAAGCGTGTTTCATAAACAGTCCCGTTTATAATAGCTTTGACTTCGTTATATGCAGCTTGTGGTCTTTTCTGGAGTATTTTGGGCTCTGAAAACAATGAGCTGGAGACTTTGATGTCGCTTAATGAGTTTTATTCAGTGCCAGAACATTGTGCCTGCAATCTGACAACAGACATGTGTGTTACATGTTTACTAGTTCCTTTCATGGTTCTTTAACCTCCTGTCTGCCTGAAATTTTAGTGCAGCACAATTGTGCACTTAACTCTCTTTGTCAGACCAGCAATCAGACCATGAAGGAGTGAGGGGTAATGACTCATTTAGAGCACCACACCTCCCCCATAGTACCCTATAATTGCACTGCTCCTTTTGGGTCTTTGTTTCTTCCACACTCTGACCCCCACTCCTCCACCCCCTTTAGCGCACACACACGCACATCTGGAAAATACAACAAATTAAGTCAAACTATAATTATTCAAAACCTGAATATAAGGGCTGGATTAGACTTGGAGAGTCAGGCAGATCATCACAATTTTTAACAGTTCATCAGGCAATCACAATTTTTAAGCAGGCTAAAAAAAATTGTTTACCGGCCTCAGATTGTGCTCTATAATCAGTCTGCTGCTGACAAATAATGATTCTGTATGGGGATGAGCGATGGCATTAGCGACCGCTCCTCCCCATACTGTGGATGAGATTGCTGCATGTAATAGCAGCGGCCTCCTTCACTGACGAGCAGGCGAAAGAACGCTTCATTCCTGACAATCGAAATGCTGATCTGCAGGTCTAAGGGTACTTTCACACTTGCGGCCGGATCCGTCAATCTGGACGCAAACTGATGGCATTTGTCAGACGATGCGGATCTGTGTGACAAATGCATTGCAATACCGGATCCGTCTCTCCGGTGTCATCCGAAAAAACAGATCCGGTATAATTTCTTTTTGCATTTTCAAAGGTCTGCGCATGTGCAGACTGGAAAGCCAGATCCGTATTGCCGGAATACTTAATGCCGGATACGGCACTAATACACTTCAATGTAAATTAATGCCGTATCCGACATTCCGGCAAGTGATCAGTATTTTTGGCCGGAGATAAAACTGCAGCATACTGCGGTATTTTCGCCGTCCAAAAAAACGTAAAAGGGACTGAACTGAAGACATCCTGATGCATCCTGAACGGATCACTCTCCATTCAGAAAGCATTAGGATAAAACTGATCATGTTTTTCCGGTACTGAGCTCCTGTGACGGAACTCAATACCGGAAAACAAAAACGCTAGTGTGAAAGTGCCCTAATACAGGCCTAATGATTAAATCAGTGTATTCTGACATTATTGTTAAGCATATATGTCTACATGTATAAATGCGATTGAACCAGCCACAATTAATTAGTGGACTGTGTACACACCTGAAAATATTTTTGAATAGCAGCGGTTGTACTGTCCTGAATGAGGCATGTCTATAGGCAGCATGAATTGTCCTTCTTCTGTCCTTCAAATGTTGAGCAAAAGTATGGCTGCTATGGTTGTTTTACCACCCGTGGCATACTTTCAATTTGATGAGTCATGTTACACTCGGTGATACTTAACAGCTCCAAAATAATGATAATAGCCTGATAATAAAATTTGCTTACAATGGGTCTTTGAACATAACGGAATGATTAAATTCTTTGGCACGCTCTATATATTATCATTGCGGAGCAGCCCACAAAGAGCTGTATTATTGCACCTGTAAAAATACTCTCTCAACCATTGAGGTCAATGCATATGTTTTAGGGAAAAAGGGAACGTGTAGGCATTCTTCAGCATTTTGTTTCACTTTACCAAAGACAGGAATTTCTGCTGAAGCCTAGTGCCATCTTACCGGATGCAATTATTTAATATTTCTCCTACGGGTCCAGCTGCTATTCCTTCAGTTCCTATGCACCAATGTTTTTCTTATAAACAGGAATCACACTCTTCCATTCAGGTCACAGTTGAAGCTACCAGCATAGTTTAAAAAGGTTACATGTGCCAAATTCTTCAAATATTTTAATTTCATTGTAATGCGGAATAGCAGGTGTACAATATTGCTGCCAGGTTTTGAAGATTCAGCATGAATTATTATTTACGGAAATAAAAATGATTAGGTTTAGAGTGTAAAAAGAGGAAATCCACAACTTTATATGCTGCTGGTTAGTATAGGTTATATACAGACGTGGACAAAATTGTTGGTACCCTTTGGTCAATGAAAGAAAAAGTCACAATGGTCACAGAAATAACTTTAATCTGACAAAAGTAATAATAAATTAAAATTCTATAAATGTTAACCAATGAAAGTCAGACATTGTTTTTCAACCATGCTTCAACAGAATTATGTAAAAAAATAAACTCATGAAACAGGCATGGACAAAAATGATGGTACCCCTAGAAAACACAGAACATAATGTGACCAAAGGGACATGTTAATTCAAGGTGTGTCCACTAATTAGCATCACAGGTGTCTACAACCTTGTAATCAGCCATTGGGCCTATATATATGGCTCCAGGTAATCACTGTGTTGTTTGGTGATATGGTGTGTACCACACTCGACATGGACCAGAGGAAGCAAAGGAAAGAGCTGTCTCAAGAGATCAGAAAGAAAATTATAGACAAGCATGTTAAAGGTAAAGGCTATAAGACCATCTCCAAGCAACTAGATGTTCCTGTGAGTACAGTTGCACATATTATTCATAAGTTTAAGATCCATGGGACTGTAGCCAACCTCCCTGGACGTGGCCGCAGGAGGAAAATTGATGACAAATCTAAGAGACGGATAATCCGAATGGTAACAAAAGAGCCTAGAAAGACTTCTAAAGAGATTCAAGGTGAACTTCATGCTCAAGGAACATCAGTGTCAGATCGCACCATCCGTCGTTGTTTGAGCCAAAGTGGACTACATGGGAGACGACCAAGGAGGACACCATTGTTGAAAACGAATCATAAAAAAGCAAGACTGGAATATGCCAAACTACATGTTGACAAGCCACAAAGCTTCTGGGAGAATGTCCTGTGGACAGATGAGACAAAAATCGAAGTTTTTGCCAAGGCACATCAGCTGTATGTTCACAGACGAAAAAATGAAGCATATCAAGAAAAGAACACTGTCCCTACTGTGAAACATGGAGGAGGCTCTGTTATGTTCTGGGGCTGCTTTGCTGCGTCTGGCACAGGGTGTCTTGAATCTGTGCAGGGTACAATGAAATCTCAAGACTATCAAGGAATTCTAGAGAGAAATGTACTAGCCAGTGTCAGAAAGCTTGGTCTCAGTCGCAGGTCATGGGTCTTGCAACAGGACAATGACCCAAAACACACCGCTAAAAACACCCAAGAATGGCTAAGAGGAAAAAATTGGACTATTCTAAAGTGGCCTTCTATGAGCCCTGACCTCAATCCTATTGAGCATCTTTGGAAGGAGCTGAAACATGCAGTCTGGAAAAGGCACCCTTCAAACCGGACACAACTGGAGCAGTTTGCTCATGAGGAGTGGGCCAAAATACCTGCTGAGAGGTGCAGATGTCTCATTGACAGTTACAGGAAGCGTTTGATTGCAGTGATTGCCTCAAAAGGTTGCGCAACAAAATATTAAGTTAGGGGTACCATCATTTTTGTCCATGCCTGTTTCATGAGTTTATTTTTTTACATAATTCTGTTGAAGCATGGTTGAAAAACAATGTCTGACTTTCATTGGTTAACATTTATAGAATTTTAATTTATTATTACTTTTGTCAGATTAAAGTTATTTCTGTGACCATTGTGACTTTTTCTTTCATTGACCAAAGGGTACCAACAATTTTGTCCACGTCTGTAACTGTGTGGTGAGTGCACAATGGGACAAAGTCTGTTTCTTTGAAGGCTATGAACACCTTTGACAAGGAAAAGGTGGTTTTTAAATTTTAAAAATGGCACAGTTTCAGTCTACAATCTTCGTTTATTTACATTTCTTCATTTTTCAGACCCCTGATATTCCCATTACAACCTGCTCCTAGTTTCTGACATAAAGCATGTGCTATGTCCCTCCCAGTAGTACATGCTAGATCTGTGTGTCCAGGATGGGGACATGCACATATCCGTTTTGGTCAGGAATCCCTGTGCCTGACCCTACACTTATGTCCATTTTTGAAACTGAGAATAATCCTTTCTCTTTATGGTGCTGAGCAAAAAAATGGAATGCACATGGAAACTTTCCATTTTACAAGGATCTGTTTTTTGTAGACTGTTAATTGGATACAGCCATGTGAATGAGGCCTAACACTGAAAGGGGGACAGCATTGATAGTTGTCAGAAACAGGAACAGTGATTCAACAGCACCACAGGCTAAGGCTACATGCACATGACCGTATGTGTTTTGCGGTCCTCAAATTGCGGATCATCAAAAAAAACGGATGACATCCGTATGCCATCCGATTTTTTTTTTTTTTGTGGATAAATTCTAACAATGGCTAAAACGGACAAGAATAGGACATGTTCTATTTTTTTGCGGTGCTACAGAACGGTTATACGGATGCGGATAGCGCACGGTGTGCTGTCCGCATTTTTTGCTGACCCACTGAAATGAATGGGTTTGCATCCTATCCGCAAAAAAACACGGAAACAAAATACGTTTGTGTAAATGTAGCCTAAGTGAAGAACTTACACATGCTCAGCAAAAGCGAAGTGGTAGGAAATTTTGCATGAAGACTATTTAGAAAGATGCTTAAAGGATAACTGTCATTTTTTTATTTATTTGCTAGTTTATTAGAGCTAGGCATGTATACCTGAGTTAGTCTGTCAATGATCGTCAAGAGATCTGTAATTACCTTATAATAACAGCCTTCATTAAGGGGAACCTGTCACCGGGATTTTGGGTATAGAGCTGAGGACATGGGTTGCTAGATGGCTGCTAGCACATCCGCAATACCCAGTCCCCATAGCTCTGTGTGCTTTTATTGTGTAAAAAAAACGAATTGATACATATGCAAATTAACATAAAAGAGTCATATCTTACTTGTGTGACCAGAGAAGAGTCATATTTTCAAGCTCTGACTCATCTCAGGTTAATTTGCATATGTATCAAATCGGTTTTTATACACATTAAAAGCACACAGAGCTATGGGGACTGGATATTGCGGATGTGCTAGCGGCAATCTAGCAACCCATGTCCTCCACTCTATACACAAAATGTCTCCTGACCCTTTCCACTGCTCCCTTAAATGACCGTTGCTAGGGCTTGTCTGTCTTCCCTTTAGTATAAACAGAAGACAGAGGGGCGGCCCTTCACACTGCATACCTGCATTAGGCTTCGGAGTGAGGAGGTGTGTCTCTCAGTAATCCAATCTGATTGGCTGGTAGGGAGCTGCTGGCTACAGCAAGTGTGTATGGGAAGTGAGGGAAAGCAGTTTTGGCCTCAGAGAACTGGCAGAGGAGCCATCTTGAGAAGGTCCTCATATTGTAAATGTTTAAACAGCCATAACTAAGGGAAAAAAATCAAACAGTGGTATGTGAAGAAACTAAAGATTGCTTTATGCATAATGCTGCTGCAGCAGTACCATATGCTAAAATAGATTTTTTTTTTATGACGGTTACACTTTAAAGCTTGTACATGGATATCTTCAGAACTCCCTTAGAAATGAATGCGTCTGAGCGCATGCCTGACTGGCCTCTCCGTACATTTTGGGGGGGGTTCCACTGGGTTTGGGACCCCTGTTCCCGTGATCATGGGAGCCCCCCTACCTATCTAATAGTTATCCCCTATCCTGTAAATAACTTAACATAACTGGACTACCCCTTTAATTCTGAATTTCTTCCCACAAAAATATGTATTAATGTGCTCTGCTTCTCTTGCTCTATACCATGTTCCCTGCAGTTAGCACTGCATTTTGTGATGACTTGTTTTCTGTAAGTAAATTTGGCACTGAAAAGAGCTTGCACACTTGCTCCATTTCTATAAAGAATCTTGCTACTAGTTTTGTAAGTGTTCCCCATGCCCACTTTTCTTCAAATTGGGGGGAGTGGTTCAAATTTTATCAAGCGTGCTCCATATTTATAAAGAAAGAGCAACACGTTCTCTGCTAAAGTAAGTTAGTACCAGATAGCATGTGTTCCACAGTTTAAACTGTATTAGTACTAATACACTTTAAGGCTGCTTTCACACTAGCGTTCGGGTTTCCGTTCGTGAGCTCCGTTTGAAGGAGCTCACGAGCGGACCCGAACGCAGCCGTCCAGCCCTGATGCAGTCTGAATGGAGGCGGATCCGCTCAGACTGCATCAGTCTGGCGGCGTTCAGCCTCCGCTCCGCTCGCCTCCGCACGGACAGGCGGACAGCTGAACGCTGCTTGCAGCGTTCGGGTGTCCGCCTGGCCGTGCGGAGGCGTGCGGATCCGTCCAGACTTACAATGTAAGTCAATGGGGACGGATCCGTTTGAAGATGCCACAATGTGGCTCAATCTTCAAGCGGATCCGTCCCCCATTGACTTTACATTGAAAGTCTGGACGGATCCGTCCCAGGCTATTTTCACACTTAGCTGTTATATGCTAAAAATAATGCAGACGGATCCGTTCTGAACGGAGCCTCCGTCTGCATTATTATGGGCGGATCCGTTCAGAACGGATCCGCCCGAACGCTAGTGTGAAAGTAGCCTAAAGTGTAAAAATAGTACTGACCATATTACTGTTTATGTTCCACAAAACTGAATAAGGAGCTACAATAAAAGCAATGGAATTCAATAAGGGTGTCCATCACCAACCTCCAATTACTTGGAAGCATCTTTTCCTATAATTTTTATACAGTTCCTCTGTTGTTTTTCCTACAAACATACAAATAAATTGACAACTGGGTGGTATCATTACCCTTGTCAAATATAATCATCAATAGATAACAAGACTCAAAAGATGATATATGGGAGTTTGGCAATGGACTAGATGACAGATGATAATGACACAAGGTTGAAAGCAGATGAATGACATTGAACAGAAACAAATCTACTGAACTGACCCTACTCTGAAATACAACCCAGCAAAATAACCAAGACAAATGAAAAAACTATTCAGAAAACATGCAAACTTTAATATGGACAACAATGGAGGAACACAGTTCTTAGGGCTCATGTACACGACAGTATTTTGCGTTCAGTATACTGGCCGTTTTTTTTAGTTCAAGGGTTTCTACCACTTGAATATCACATATTTGGTGTTCAGACACTAGCGATTCGCTAGTGTCTGTTCTTGCCTACAAGCTAATTATCACATTAATCCGGGCTGCCGATACCTCAAAAAAAGCACTTATATCTTTATGCAAATGAGCCTCTAGGTGCTATGCAGGCGTTTTTCTAAGCACCTAGAGGCTCCGTCTACCTTGCATTTTGCCGCCCTGCGCCTCGCTCCAGCACGCCCATCTCTCACTGTAATCGATCCTCCCCCTGCTTCAGCCTTCCGAAATCCCGCGCCTGCGCCGTCCGTCGCGGCATTCGGAGGCATTCGGCGCAGGCGCAGTCAATGTCTGACCGCTCCCTGCTCAGACATTTCAACTGCGCCTGCGCCGATGACGTCACAGAGCTCCGTGGGACAGACGAAGCCCAGCAGCAAGCGGTCAGACATTGACTGCGCCTGCGCCGAATGCCTCCGAATGCCGCGACGGACGGCGCAGGCGCGGGATTTCGGAAGGCTGAAGCAGGGGGAGGATCGATTACAGTGAGAGATGGGCGTGCTGGAGCGAGGCGCAGGGCGGCAAAATGCAAGGTAGACGGAGCCTCTAGGTGCTTAGAAAAACGCCTGCATAGCACCTAGAGGCTCATTTGCATAAAGATATAAGTGCTTTTTTTGAGGTATCGGCAGCCCGGATTAATGTGATAATTAGCTTGTAGGCAAGAACAGACACTAGCGAATCGCTAGTGTCTGAACACCAAATATGTGATATTCAAGTGGTAGAAACCCTTTCAGTATGCGGTACATATACTGAACCATATATTTCAATGGTTCAGCAAAAAAAAACTGAAGTGTTTCCGTGTGCATTCCGTTTCCGTATTTCCGTACCGTGAAAAGATAGAACATGTCCTATTCTTGTCCGCAAATCACAGTGCTTGGATTCATTCAAGTCAATGGGTCCCGCAAAAAAAACGGAACACATGCGTAAATGCATCCGTATGTCTTCTGTATTCGTTCAGTTTTTGTGAAATTATCTATTGAAAATGTTATGCCCTATGTAATTACTGTATACTGTATATGGCATACGGAAAAACGGACCAGAAAAATGGAAAGGAAATGGAAGCACAACAGAAACAAAAAACAGAACAACGGATCTGTAAAAAAACGGACCGCAAAACAATGAAATAGCCATACGGTCGTGTGCATGAGCCCTTAGGCTGCGTTCACACTTCAGTTATTTGGTCATTTATTTCGATCAGTTATTGTGAGCCAAAACCAGTAGTGAAGCCTCCACAGAGATCAGGTGTAATTATTTGATTTGCACCTGTTCTGTGTTTTTGACCCGCACCTGGTTTTGGCTCACAATAACTGATGGAAATAACTGATCACATAACTGAAGTGTGAACTCAGCCTTAGGCCTCATGCACATGACCGTTTTTCGGGTCCGCATCCGAGCTGCAGTTTTTGCGGTTCGGGTGCGTATCTATTCACTTCAATGGGGCCGCAAAAGATGCGGACGGCACTCTGTTCCGTGGCACCGGAAAAAAAAAAAGAACATGTCCTATTCTTGTCCGTTTTGTGGACAAGAATAGGCATTTCTACAATTTCTGTTTTTTGCAGATCTGTTTTTTGCGGATCGGTGATTTGCGGACCGCAAAAAACAGAACGGTCATGTGCATGAGGCCTTAGGCTCCATTCAGACGTCCGCAAATGGGTCCGCATCCGTTCCGCAATATCGGGAACGGGTGCGGACCCATTCATTCTCAATGGGGCAAAACGGGATGTGGAGAGCACACTATGTGTTCTCCACATCCGCATTTCCAGAGCGCGGCCCTGAACTTCCAGGCCGCGGCTCCGCAAAAAAATAGAACATGTCCTATTCTTGTCCGCAATTGCGTACAAGAATAGACAGTTCTATGGGGGGTGTTGGCCGTGTGAATGGACCCTTAGGATACAACACAGCAGACAATATTAAGATACTGAGTCTGAAAACAAATGCACACAGCAGCCAGAGAAGCAAAACAGCATGGAAATATAAAGGCTAAGCAACCAATAGCTCCTTCATCAACTAACCAGTCCAAACTATGTGATAACCTATCCCAGACTCACATGTAAGGCAGTTGCTTCCCCAACGGGTGAGGATGTTTCCACAGATAAATTCTAACATCTGTTATTAGGTACCAGCACAAATTAAAGCTGGCCATACACGAGACCGATGTCCGCCAAACCTACTGATTTCAGTGAGTTTCTCCCAAGCATCCCTTGACAGCTGTTGTTCGAGGAAGATGGATTTTAAGTGCCTGATCCCATTTTTTAATCTGACAGTTATCTGATGTGCATGGCTAGCTTAAGACTACTACCCCCTACCCCCAAATTGCACATATTGAGACGTGGTGATTGATTAGCAAGATATCAGTAAGGAAAGAATGTCAGGGACAAATTTTTAAAAATGAGCTGTAATTATCATCTGGATTCTGGAAGATCTACTTTGTATCCAAATATAGGTCAATCACGGATCTTCAATTTTCTGCTCAAAACCAGTTTTTGGATCCCCCGTTCACCAGTTCCTGTGTTGTATAATTAGTCTTAGTACTGAATACTGGTTCTTATGTACTGTTTTAGTACTTGATGGGTATATTTTTTTGTTGTGGGTGTCTTTTGAATATTCATATTTCTGACATTATGTAATTATGTTTCTACCTTTTCTACTTTTATTGGTTGAACTAATAGATTATCAATATTTATTGTCTTGGAAATTGCTGTAATACTAGGATTACAATTATATATGCATTATATGGCATATACTATGTATGATATACAGACGTGGACAAAATTGTTGGTACCCTTTGGTCAATGAAAGAAAAAGTCACAATGGTCACAGAAATAACTTTAATCTGACAAAAGTAATAATAAATTAAAATTCTATAAATGTTAACCAATGAAAGTCAGACATTGTTTTTCAACCATGCTTCAACAGAATTATGTAAAAAAATAAACTCATGAAACAGGCATGGACAAAAATGATGGTACCCCTAACTTAATATTTTGTTGCGCAACCTTTTGAGGCAATCACTGCAATCAAACGCTTCCTGTAACTGTCAATGAGACATCTGCACCTCTCAGCAGGTATTTTGGCCCACTCCTCATGAGCAAACTGCTCCAGTTGTGTCCGGTTTGAAGGGTGCCTTTTCCAGACTGCATGTTTCAGCTCCTTCCAAAGATGCTCAATAGGATTGAGGTCAGGGCTCATAGAAGGCCACTTTAGAATAGTCCAATTTTTTCCTCTTAGCCATTCTTGGGTGTTTTTAGCGGTGTGTTTTGGGTCATTGTCCTGTTGCAAGACCCATGACCTGCGACTGAGACCAAGCTTTCTGACACTGGCTAGTACATTTCTCTCTAGAATTCCTTGATAGTCTTGAGATTTCATTGTACCCTGCACAGATTCAAGACACCCTGTGCCAGACGCAGCAAAGCAGCCCCAGAACATAACAGAGCCTCCTCCATGTTTCACAGTAGGGACAGTGTTCTTTTCTTGATATGCTTCATTTTTTCGTCTGTGAACATACAGCTGATGTGCCTTGGCAAAAACTTCGATTTTTGTCTCATCTGTCCACAGGACATTCTCCCAGAAGCTTTGTGGCTTGTCAACATGTAGTTTGGCATATTCCAGTCTTGCTTTTTTATGATTCGTTTTCAACAATGGTGTCCTCCTTGGTCGTCTCCCATGTAGTCCACTTTGGCTCAAACAACGACGGATGGTGCGATCTGACACTGATGTTCCTTGAGCATGAAGTTCACCTTGAATCTCTTTAGAAGTCTTTCTAGGCTCTTTTGTTACCATTCGGATTATCCGTCTCTTAGATTTGTCATCAATTTTCCTCCTGCGGCCACGTCCAGGGAGGTTGGCTACAGTCCCATGGATCTTAAACTTATGAATAATATGTGCAACTGTACTCACAGGAACATCTAGTTGCTTGGAGATGGTCTTATAGCCTTTACCTTTAACATGCTTGTCTATAATTTTCTTTCTGATCTCTTGAGACAGCTCTTTCCTTTGCTTCCTCTGGTCCATGTCGAGTGTGGTACACACCATATCACCAAACAACACAGTGATTACCTGGAGCCATATATATAGGCCCAATGGCTGATTACAAGGTTGTAGACACCTGTGATGCTAATTAGTGGACACACCTTGAATTAACATGTCCCTTTGGTCACATTATGTTCTGTGTTTTCTAGGGGTACCATCATTTTTGTCCATGCCTGTTTCATGAGTTTATTTTTTTACATAATTCTGTTGAAGCATGGTTGAAAAACAATGTCTGACTTTCATTGGTTAACATTTATAGAATTTTAATTTATTATTACTTTTGTCAGATTAAAGTTATTTCTGTGACCATTGTGACTTTTTCTTTCATTGACCAAAGGGTACCAACAATTTTGTCCACGTCTGTATAGCAAACCCCCTCTCTGAAAAGACTATCACATTATCCAGACCAGATTTCCTGTTACAGATTTTCAATTCCACCCCATATGATGCAAACTGGCCATATCATTTGATAAGACCATCCCTCTAGAAGTCCACTATATAATGCAGTTTTGGGTAGTTGTCTCAAAGAGGTTTCATTAAATTCTTAGTGCATGTCCAAAATCAATAAAATTTTCAAGGTATTGGAGTGTCACCGCCAGCTCTCTGAGAAGGTCTGGCAGACGTTCTTCTGTACCTCTTGCATGATGTTCTTTGTTTTGGTTTCACTTTGTCATCTCCTTTCCGTCTCCCAGCTGTCACCTATTCACACTAATTGCCTCCCTTTATATTCCCTCCCATACTGCCTCACTTTGCGGTTTATACTACTTCCTGGATTGAAGTGATCACTGCTGGAGACTTCTGTTACTGCTTGTTCAGATAAGTCCTTTCTTGTATTGTGTTTCTTTGCTGGCTTGATTCTAGGTGACCCTGACTCCCTCCGTATTAAGTGCAGGGAGCCGGTGGTCATGTCCCCTCACTATTATAGGGTTTTCAGGTGTCACACAGTCTAGGTATAAGGGCATGCAATTGTCTACCTCTGAGACCCTTGTATGTGCTTAGCAGTCAGGGTGAGCTCTTGGGGTTTTACAGGGGTCACCTTTATGCTCCTTAGTTTGGGATCAAGCCAGTCGAATGTTTATCCATAACTTCCAGCTATCTGCAATATCATCCGTAACATGGAGTTACTGTCATAGCCTAATAATAATTATTATTAGCTCTGAGAAGAGGTCATACTTACTTATTTATTATTTTTTTTTAATTGAAGTTACTACAAATAGTCATAACAAAATACAAACATTGTAAAAATGTGTGAATCAATTCTGATTTGGAATTTGTCCTACATTTCTTGTGATTCATTTCAGGTAAATGAGTGAGAGACCTATATGTAATGCTTCACTGGGAATAAGATGTGCAAGCCAGTTTTTCTTCTAAAAGAACAAGGGTACTTGGTGTCTCAAGAGAAAATTGCTCTGGTTAATTGAGTGGCCTTGGGGGGTACTCTTTCTCATTAGGGAGACCAACAAGTATGCATGAGTAGTATTGTAGTCCAGCCAACCTGCTCTGCCTTTCTGGGAAACATATGTAGATGTTAGTATCTGCTGGCATGACATAGGCTTAGTGTTCTATTATTTTTGGAAGGGAAGCTAATTTGTATACATTTGGGGTTTTGGGAAGGATATTTAAATTAGTTTTCCTTCCAAAAAGAAAAGAACACTATGCCTATCTGATGCCAGCAGATAGAAAAATACTAAAGTTTGCCCATATGTTTTCCAGAAAGGCAGAGCAGGTTGGCTGGACTACAATACTCCTCATGCATACTTGTTGGTCTCCCTAATGAGAAAAAAGCAGCCTCAAGAGTACCACCAAAGCCAGTTAGCAAACTAGGGCAATTTTCTCTTTAAGACACTCTATTCTTGTCCTTTTGGATGGAGAACATGCTTTCCCATCTCATATCGAAAAGCATAATATTGTGACACCCAGCAGTCTTGTCATTTTGGAAGGAGAACTGGCTTGCATGTCTAATTTTCAGTGGAGTATTACTTGTGGATCTCTCTGGTCTTCTAGGGCTCATATTTCCTTAATATTTTCAGGCAAATGAGTTCTAGGAGACCAGAAACTGCTATATACACATTTTCAGAGCAATGGCAGCATGTTTGATTTAGACCCAAATAGAATTTTTCGAAAACGAGACAGAAATTTCAAGAAATTTACTTATCTTTAATACATTGACAATATAATGATGGAGACTGAGTTCATCAGAAGTCCATACTTTGTATAAATGTAAATATATATAAATATGAGCAGGAAGAAATATACCCAGGTAGCATCATAGCGGAGCTATGGATGGGTGGGATCAGTAGCGATTATTTTGTTTTTTTTAGGCCCCCTCTGAATCTGCTGCTAACATTTTTCCCACTGGTAAACTATAGATATATAATAACTGTGAAATGATAACACTTATGGTAGTGCTTGTATGATTGTCTCTACATACTGTATGGTACATATAGCATTATTACCCATTCAGGCCCTCTTTTATGTTTAATGAGACATTTTACTAAATGTTTCATTTCTACTCAAGTTGAGTCTGGATAGTACAATTTATGATTGATTTACCCACTAATGAGTATGATAATAATGTACTGCTGAAGTTGGCGGAACATCAGACATTCCTGAAATTGCATAAGCAACATGCCTCTTTTCCAGCCTTTAATTACCAGGGAACAAAGGTAATTGCTGGTTACCAAAACAAAGTAATGCGCCCATAACGTAGTAGCTCTACACAAAGAGATGTAAAGCGTAGATGTGATTCCAGTTAAAATGTTATCTTAACTTTTCTCTCAAATTATGAATTTGCTTTGGATTCTACTGTTTTATATCACAATGTTTTGTACTATAAAAGCACTCTAGAGGATTTACCAATCACATTACCATAGTCATAGCAAGACGTGCTTAATTGTAGTGTAGGTGATTAATATATGCACAAAGATTGCTATTTTAAGGGGGTTTTCTCAGAGTATTGATGACATACCCTCACGAGATAGGTCATCAGTATCTGATTGGAGGGGGTCCAACTCCTGGCACCCCATTTGGTCAGCTGTTTGAAGAGATTGTGGCGCTCCAGTGAGAGCAGAGGCCTTTTCCTAGGCCAGTGACATCACCTTCATCAGTCTCATGGCCTATATGCTACTTGGTGAACGGACCTGGACTGCAATACCAAGCACAGCCTCTGTATAATATGCAATGCTGTGCTTGGTAAGCTTTGAAAAGGATGCAGCAGAATGCCGCAAACATTTTCAAATAGTTAATTGGCAGGGCTGATGGGAGTTGGATCCCTACTGATCAGATATTGATGTCCTACCCTGAGGATAGGCCATCAACTCCTAGAAAACCCCTTTAAGGGTCCATTCACACGTCTCTGTAAATGTTTTGCGGTCCGCAAATTGTGTATCCGCAAAACACGGACACCGGCCATGTGCGTTCCACATTTTGCGGACCACACATGGCCAGCACTTTAATAGAAATGCCTTTTCTTGTCCTTGTCTGCGGACAAGAATCGGACATGTTCTATTTTTATGCGGAACGGAAGTGCGGATGCGCACAGCACACTGTGTGCTGTCCGCATCTTTTGCGGCCTTATTGAAAATGAATGGGTCCGCACCCGTTCTGCACAATCCGGAACGGATCCGGTCCACACTTGCGGACGTGTGAATCGACCCTAATTCACACATAATTCCATGTTGTTTTTTATGCTTTTTTGCAGTTCTGTGTAGAAGCCTAAGAGCAAATGCATGAAAGAATGCCACATTCTTCATTTTGAAAAAGAAGAAAAAACACTTTTAAAAAAACCTGTAGAAAACACCACAACTAATTGTAGTTTGTTTTACATTTTCTATTAGTTTTTTCAATGAATTTATGCCACGAACCTGATTAATCTCCCCTAGTGACCTCTAAACCTACTGATTTTCTTCCCATTGATAAAACTCTGCCTGCAGAATTTTTACAGCTCCCAAGAAATTCAATAATACCTGCAGAAATCTCTATGCACTTATCTCTCCCTAAGGCTGGGTTCACACGGGCATCACGTTTTGGCTCGGGATGCGTCCCGGGTGCATTGCGGAAAACCCGCGCGAGTAGGTACGCAATTTCAGTCAGTTTTGACTGCGATTGCGTTTCGTTGTTCAGTTTTTTCCGCATGAGTACAAAGCGTTTTGCATGCGCGTGAGAAAAAACTGAATGTGGTACCCAGACCCAAACTTCTTCAATGAAGTTCGGGTTTGGGTTAGTTGTAGTGTAGATTTGTATTATTTTCCCCTCATAACATGGTTATAAGGGAAAATAATAGCATTTTTTAATACAGAATGCTTAGTAGAAGTTCAATTGAGGGTTAAAAAAAATTATAATAATTAACTCACCTCCTCCAATTGATCGCGTAGCTGCCGTTCTCCTGTTCTTTCCTCAGGACCTGTCAAAGGACCTGTGGTGACGTCACTGAGCTCATCACATGGTCCATCACCACGGTGATGGATCATGTGATTGGACCATGTGATATGACATCACCAAAGGTCCTTTAGCCGGCAGCTCATGATTAAAGAAGTAAGAAGAGATCAGCAACTACGCGATCAAGAGGAGGAGGTGAGTTATTTTATTTTTTATTTTTTAACCCTCAATTGAACTTCTATTAAACATCCTGTATTAAAGAATGCTATTATTTTCCCTTATAACCATGTTATAAGGGAAAATAATACAGTGAAAAGACTGTCATCTTAGCAACCATGCGTGAAAATCGCACCGCATCCGCACTTGCTTGTGGATGCTTGCGATTTTCACGCAGCCCCATTCACTTCTATGGGGCCTGCATTGCGTGACAAACGCACAACATAGAGCATGCTGCGATTTTCACGCAACGCACAAGTGATGCGTGAAAATCACCACTCATGTGCACAGCCCCATAGAAATGAATGGGTCAGTATTCAGTGCGGGTGCAATGCGTTCACCTCCCGCATTGCACCCGCGTGGAAATCTCGGCCGAGCGAACCCAGCCTAAGGGATCATGCACACGACCGTCAGACCACCCATGGGACTATTGTCCCGCACTCATATTATCTTATAAGTGCGGGACAATAGTCCCGCGGGTGGCCCGACGTGCACAGCATCATTGCAATCTATGATGCTGTGCGCTCTTGTGCACACGATGTATGCCGCTCCAGGACACATGGCCCGCTCACGGAGGGCACACATGAGCTCTAATAGTGACTGCAGGAAAATCATTTGATTGTGTTTAGAAGCTCATTGCCGGGCTCCTTTCTACCACACCCTATAGCAGTCGTGTGGTCTGCCTCTATGGAAGGTACACCACTGCAGCAGAGGGCTCATGGACTTCTGTGGAAGCCTTATTACTGCACCATGGAAAGAGTCATAATATGGCCATGCGCATGAGCCCTAATAAAGATACCTTTGCTGTCATAGTGTTTGCTATAAATATGAGAATTCAGTGAGATCATATACATCATGGACTCCACTAACAGTCTGGACTCTAGAGAGTGCTCACCAGTTACTCTGGAGCCCGGCCCACTTACCACCCTTTAGTGTTAATACAGACCCAAATAATAATGAAAAAATGGCTGGCTCACAGTAATTTGCCTGTACTTTTACTAAATCTTATACATAATAAAAAAAATCTAATGCATAGAAAACAGCCTTCACATTTGCATAAATAACTAAAAAACTAAGTTCATACAATCTATTTCATGAACACGCTCCCTTTAAATGCGGAGCTCTCACAAAAGATTTAAAAAAATACCAAAAAATGACAAAAATTTGGTTTCCTTATAATTTCTTTGTTTTGGACTTGTGGTAAGTAGTGTCAGTTTGTATTGAGTTTTATTAGCTGGATTGCTTAATACTCTTAATGAATGGTAAACTTGTAACATGTCCTCGTGGTCTGCTACATATCCTTAGATGAGTTATTGCGGCAGTTTGCGTTTAGTTCATTTTTCATGCACACATATTGTGTGAGATGTTTACTCAGTCCACAATTGATTTCACCAACATTTGGTATATTATGTTACTCACAATCGTGATCAACCAGGGCTGCTTTTCCTCCAACTAGGCTCCTATCGTGATGTCTCGGTTGTGCAGCTCTTTGTTGCGCATCTCCTGGTGCATGCGTGCTAGACCCGCTAGAATGCCAAGAGCTAACCGAAGTCCTGCTTTGCCATGACATTAATAGATCTCTATCCACACCGCGCGTTCAGGAACCACCACCAGACGCGTTTTGGAACCGGTAGTTTCTTCCTCAGTGGTATAAAAAGTGATTAACGAATACTAGGACCTAACGTTTGGGTTTTTAAACCATTTTGGGTGGGATCTAATTACTGGACCAGATCATCATTAGAACAATCTCTTATGGGTGCTGCTATTACCAGCTGTTAATTCATCTGTATATATTGTATTGTGCGTTTTGTTAACCTGTCCTGTTACATTAATAGATGTTATCCTCCCCTTCTGACCTCTTTTAACATCATAATAGAGAAAAGAGGAATAAATAACAGAGAACAACAAAGAAAAGATAAAAAATAAGAATAAAACAAAAAAAATAATGAGAATCATGAATAATGTAAAGGTTGCTAGAAGTAGGGTGTGAGGGGAAAGTCACAGTTGGTATACAGCCTGGCACTGACGCCTCGTGTGTTCTGTTCCCCAACCCATTTACAAGAATCCGAAAATCTCCAGATCTGCATTGAGTCCCTTTGGCATCAAGGATCCAAATTCATATATTTTCCTTGATTCGCATGTAGACATCCAGGAAATAAAATCACCCCCCCCCCCCCCCTCCAATTTTCAGCAACGGATTCAATTGCCATAAACTTCAAACCCATTGGTTTGCTGGCATGATGTATTCTAAATTGATTGGATAATGTGTTTCTCATATCCTTTTTGATGTTATTAATGTGTTCAGCAACTCTTGTTTTAAGGGCCCTCTTTGTTCTCCCTATATATAGTTTTTGACACTGGCATTCTATTAAATAGATGACCAATTTACTGTTATATGTGAGCATTTTCTTTATTTCCCATTTAAAATAGTTTGTTGTAGATTTTATTATACTAGTATAAAACTAGTATAATAAAATCTACAACAAACCATTTTAAATGGGAAATAAAGTAAATACTCACATGGTAACAGTAAATCGATCATCTATTTAATAGAATGCCCATGTCAAAAAATATATATAGGGAGAACCAAGAGGGCCCTTAACACGTAGGATACCAGCGCCAGACATGTATAGTGCTGGAAAGTGGGACAGAAATCCCAGCGCCGTGCATGTACGGCGGGCTGATTGGGCAGATGCAGGAGCTGCGCCCGCCCAATCAGCGAAAGGGGTCTGGCAGTCACTGATAGCCGGACCCCTGCTTTATGCACATTAACCCTTGCACTGCCTTGGTCAGCGCTGACCGCGGCACGTGCAGGATCCTGCTGGGTGTGGGGTGGCCATCGGGTCCCCGCGCTGCTGTGACGGGGACCCGATGGCAGGGAAAGCAGTCCGATGCCTTCCTTAGGCATCATAGCTGCCTTCCGTGACAGTCTGTGAGATCCAGCCCCCTGGATCTCACAGACAAGAAGCTGTAAGTGTATTACACAGTGTAATACACTTACAGCAAATGCATAACAATACAATAAAGTATTTAATTTTATTTTTAAATAAGTATATTTAGACATATTAGGTATCTCTGCATCTGTATCGATCGGCTCTATTAAAAAATATCACATGACCTAACCCCTCATTGGAACACCGTCAAAAAAATCTAAATAAAAACTGTGCTAAAAAACCTTTTTTTGTCACCTTGCATCACTAAAAGTTCAACACCAAGCTATAAAAAAGGTGTATGCCCCACAAAATAGCACCAATCTAACTGTCACCTTATCCTGCAAAAAATGAGCCCCTACCTAAGACAATCACCCAGAAAAAAATATATATATATGGCTGTCAGACTATGGAGACACTAAAACATGATTATTTTTTATTTTATTCAAAAAAGCTTTTATTGTGCTTAATGTAAAAAAAAAAAAAAAAAGTTGACATATTAGGTATCGCCACGTCTGTAACAACCTGCTCTATAAAACTACCACATGACCTAACCCCTCAGTTTAATACCGTAATTTATTTTAAAACGATGGTTTAAAAAAAAGAAATTGTCACCTTACATCACAAAAAGTGTAATAGCAAGTGATTAATAAGTTATATGCACCCCAAAATCATACCAATCAAACCACCATCTTATCCTGCAAAAAATGAGACCCTACCTAAGACAAACGACCAAAAAGTTAAAAAAAATATATGGCTCTCAGAAAATGGCAACACAAAAACAAGATTTTATTCTGTTTAAAAATGATTTCCCCATCTTAGACAATGGGGGCATATCGCTAGGATATGCCCCCATTGTCTGATAGATGCGGGTCCCACCGCTGGGACCCGCACCTACAAGGAGAACGGAGCGGAGAAAGTGGAGGAGGGCGCACTGCGCATGCGCAGCCGCCATCCATTCATTTCTATGGAGCCGCCGAAAATAGCCAACTCGGCTATTTCCGTTGGCCCCATAGAAAGGAATTGGAGCGGTGGCCGGGCATGCGCGGTGCGCTCCCATTCACTGGCCGGGCATGCGCGGTGCGCTCCCATTCACTTCAATGGGAGAGGCGGGGAGCTGTGCCTGGTGGTGGACGGACCCTGGGAAACCGGGTCCTCCAGCCACAACTCTCCCCGGCTCCGTTCTTGTTGTAGGTGCGGGTCCCAGAGGTGGGACCCACACCTATCAGACAATGGGGGCATATCCTAGTGATATGCCCCCATTGTCTAAGATGGGATAACCCCTTTAACAAAAATAAAAATGATATACATATTAGGTATCACCGCATCCGTAACAATCTGCTCTATTAAAATATCACATTATATGCCCCCTTAGGTGAATGCTGTAAAAAAAATAACTATGCCAAAAACAGCTATTTTTTTTCACCTTGCCTCACAAAAAGTTTAATACCAAGCGATCAAAAAGTCTTATGTACCACAAAATGGAACCAATCAAACCGTCACCTCATCCCGCAAAAAATGAGTCCCCACATAAGACAATCGCTTAAAAAATAAAAACCAATGTTATCCATAAACCTATCTATCAAAATCTGCGCTGCAAAATCCATATGGCACTCCTTCCTTTCTGAGTCCTGCCATGTTCCCCCACAGCAGTTTACCACCACATATTGGGGGTTGCTCTATTCAGGAGAAAATGGGTAGCAAACTATGGGGTGATTTTTCTCCTGTTACCTCTTTTTGGGGCTAAAGCAACATTTTATTGGAAGAAACGAAACTTTTCATTTTTATAGCGTTTCCAAATTCCGTAAAATGCTTAGGGGGTCAAAGTGCTCAGTACCCCCTTAATATATTCTTTAAGGGGTGTGGTTTCCACTGTAGGGGTACGTCAGGGTCTCTTGAAATACAAAATTGTGCCTAAAAACCATTCTAGCGAAATCTGCCTCCAAAATCCATATGGCGCTCCTTTCCTTCTGACCACTGCCACATGCCCATAGAGCAGTTTACTGCCACATATGGGGTGTTTCTGTAAACTACAGAATCAGAGTAATATATATTGAGGCTTATTTTGGTGTTAACCTTTGCTGTGTTGCAAGAAAAAATTGATTAACATAAAAAATCTACCAAAAAAGTTAAATTTTGAAATGTCTCCTCCATTTTCCATTAATTCTTGTGGAACACCTAGGGTTAAGGGTTAACAAAGTTTGTAACATCAGTTTTGAATAATTGAGGGATGTCGTTTCTAAAATGGGGTCATTTATGGGTGGTTAGCATTACATAGGCCCCTCAAAATCACTTTATAACTGAATTGGTGCTTAAAAAAATGGTTTAGCTTCTAAACTTCTAAGCCTTCTAACGTCCTAAAAAAAAAATAACATTTACAAAATTATGCCAACATAAAGCAGAAATATGGGGAATGTTGATTGATAACCATTTTATGAGGTATTACTATCTGTCTTAAAAGTAGAGAAATTCAAATTTAGAAAATTGTGAATTTTTCCAAAATGTTTGGTATTATTTTATAAATAAAGGTGAAATATATCGACTCAAATCTACCACTGTCATGAAGTACAATGTGTCACGACAAAACAATCTCAGAATGCATTGGATAAGTAAAATTGTTCCAAAGTTATTACCACATAAAGTGACACATGTCAGATTTGGAAAAATCGGCCTGGGATTTAAGGTATAAAGTGGCCAGATACTGAAGGGATTAAAACAAGAGTTGCTGAACACATTAATAACATTAAAAAGGGATATAAGAAACATACATTATCCAATCATTTTAGAATACATCATGCTAGCAAACCAATGGGTTTGAAGTTTATGGAAATTGAATGGTGAAAATTGGAGGGGGGTGATTTTATTTCCTGGATGTCTAGATGCGAATCGAAGAAAATATATGAATTTGGCTCCTTGATGCCAAAGGGACTCAATGCAGAACTGGAGATTTTCGGGTTCTTGTAAATGGGTTGGGGAACAGAACACACGAGGCGTCAGTGCCAGGCTGTATACCACCGCACTGACGCTTCCTATGACTTTCCCCTCACACCCTACTTCTAGCTACTTTTACATTATTCATGATTCTCATTTTCTTTTTTTCTTTTTTTTTTTTATCTTTTCTTTGTTGTCCTCTGTTATTTCTTCCACTTTTCTCTATAATGATGTTAAAATAGGTCAGAAGGGGAGAATAACATATATTAATGTAACAGGACAGGTTACCCACAATGAGAATTTATACCGATGAATTAACAGCTGGTAATAGCAGTACCCATAAGAGATTGTTCTAATGATGATCCGGTCCAGTAATTAGATCCCACCCAAAATCGTCTAAAAAACCAAATGTTAGGTCCTAGTATTCATCACTTTTTGCACCACTGAGGAAGAAACTACCGGTTCCAAAACGCGTCTGGTAGCGGTTTCTGAATGTGCGGTGTGGATAGAGATCTATTAGTGTCAAGGTAAAGCAGGACTTCGGTTAGCTCTTGGCATTCTAGCGGGTCTAGCACGCATGCACCAGGAGATGCGCAACAAAGAGCTGCACAACCGAGACATCACGATAGGAGCCTAGTTGGAGGAAAAGCAGCCCTGGTTGATCACGATTGTGAGTAACATAATATACCAAATGTTGGTGAAATCAATTATGGACTAAGAGTAAACATCTCAGCAGCCAAACAGCACCCCTGCTGCTCGGCAATGCCACCCTGGCACTGGGCCCCACCAACCAACCAACACAGCACCACAGCAATAATGGCTGCCATGCAGCACCGCACCATGTGAACAGTTTTTAAAGCTTTCCTTATCATATGCTCTCAGGAAGAGAGCTGGTAGGAATTTGTGAACCCTTATGCAGTCTCTTGCTAATTAAAATCACCTGGGTGGAATGGGGAGTGCTAATACCAGAGTGCAAAAAAGGAAAGGTTCTGTTAAAATATCTAGAAAAGTGAATCTGGATAGCACATCCACATGCTATGCTTTGATCTAATAACTGCTTCTTAGCATAATTAACATCGCTTCTCAGCGTCATAAATAGTACACAGGCCGCTATGTTGCATGAGGCATTAGTACACATTTTGATCAAAAAGCAAAGGCTCACTCACCGCGCTAAGGTTGCCTCCTCGAGTGCATAAATACAGCACCACAACCAAGCCCGGTACATACAGTACCTTTCAAAAGTATTCACCCCCTTGACTTTTTTCGTATTTTGTTACATTGCAGCCTTAAGTTCAATGTTTTGTTAATCTGAATTTTATGTGATGGATCAGAACACAATAGTCTAAGTTGGTGAAGTGAAATGAGAAAAATATATAAATAAAACTATTGTTTAGAAATATAAAACAGAAAATTGGCATGTGCGTATGTATTAACCCCCTTTTTTTAGGAAGCCCATAAAAAGCTGAAACACATACCAGTTCTGGGTTTGCTTTTCACAAGAAGCATTGCCTGATGTGAATGATGCCTCGCGCAAAAGAGCTCTCAGAAGACCTACGATTAAGAATTGTTGACTTGCATAAAGCTGGAAAGGGTTATAAAAGTTTCTCCAAAGCCTTGCTGTTCATCAGTCCACGGTAAGACAAATTGTCTATAAATGGAGAAAGTTCAGCACTGCTGCTACTCTCCCTAGGAGTGGCCGTCCTGTAAAGATGACTGCAAGAGCACATTGCAGACTGCTCAATGAGGCGAGGAAGAATCCTAGAGTGTCAGCTAAAGACCTACAAAAGTCTCTGGCATATGCTAACATCCCTGTTAGCGAATCTACGATACGTAAAACACTAAACAAGAATGGATTTCATGGGAGGATACCACAAAGGAAGCCACTGCTGTCCAAAAAAAACATTGCTGCACATTTATCGTTTGCACAAGAGCACCTGGATGTTCCACAGCAGTACTGGCAAAAAATTCTGTGAACAGATGAAACCAAAGTTGAGTTGTTTGGAAGAAACACACAACACTATTTGTGGAGAAAAAGAGGCACAGCACACCAACATCAATACCTCATCCCAACTGTGAAGTATGGTGGTGGGGGCATCATGGTTTGGGGCTGCTTTGCTGCGTCAGGGCCTGGACGGATTGCTATCATCGAAGGAAAAATGAATTCCCAAGTTTATCAATACATTTTGCAGGAGAACTTAAGGCCATCTGTCCACCAGCTGAATCTCAACAGAAGATGGGTGTTGCAACAGGACAACGACCCAAAGCATAGAAGTAAATCAACAACAGAATGGCTTAAACAGAAGAGAATACACCTTCTGGAGTGGCCCAGTCAGAGTCCTGACCTCAACCCGATTGAGATGCTGTGGCATGACCTCAAGAAAGCCATTCACACCAGACATCCCAAGAATATTGCTGAACTGAAACAGTTCTGTAAAGATGAATGGTCAAGAATTACTCCTGACCGCTGTGCACGTCTGATCTGCAACTACAGGAGACGTTTGGTTGAAGTTAGGTTCAACCAGTTATTAAATTCAAGGGTTCACATACTTTTTCCACCTGTACTGTGAATGTTTACATGGTGTGTTCAATAAAAACATGGTAACATTTAATTCTTTGTGTGTTATTAGTTTAAGCAGACTGTGATTGTCTATTGTTGTGACTTAGATGAAGATCAGATCCCATTTTATGACCAATTTGTGCAGAAATCCATATCATTCCAAAGGGTTCACATACTTTTTCTTGCAACTGTACCTTTTTTGAAAGGCCCCGGAGGCTGCAACACCTAAGCAAGAGGCATCACTAACCAAAAACTGCCATGAAGACCAAGGAACTCTCCAAAAGTAAGGGACAATGTTGTTGAGAAGTACAAGTCAGGGTTAGGTTATAAAAAATATCCAAATCTTTGATGATCCCCAGGAGCACCATCAAATCTATCGTAACCAAATGGAAAGAAGATGGCACAACAGCAAACCTGCCAAGAGACGGCCGCCCACCAAAACTCACGGACCAGGCAAGGTGTGCTTTAATCAGAGAGGTAGCACAGGGACCTAAGGTAACCCTGGATGAGCTGCAGAGTTCCACAGCAGAGACTGGAGCATCTGTACATAGGACGACAATAAGCCGTACGTTCCATAGAGTTGGGCTGGAAGAAAGCCATTACTTTAAGCAAAAAACAAAAAGACACGTTGTGAGTTTGCAAAAAGGCATGTGGGAGACTGCCAAAATGTATGGAGGAAGGTGCTCTGGTCGGATGAGACTAAAACTGAACTTTTCAGCCATCAAAGAAAACGCTATGTCTGGCGCAAACCCAACACATCACATCACCCAAAGAACACAATCCCCACAGTGAAACATGGTGGTGGCAGCATCATGCTGGGGGGATGTTTTTCAGCAGCCGGGACTGGGAAACTGGTCAGAGTTGAGGCAAAGATGGATGGTGCTAAATACAGGGATATTCTTGAGCAAAACCTGTACCACTCTTTGCGTGATTTGAGGCTAGGACGGAGGTTCGCCTTCCAGCAGGACAATGACCCCAAACACACTGCTAAAGGAACACTTGAGTGGTTTAAGGGGAAACATGTAAATGTATTGGAATGGCCTAGTCAAAGCCCAGATCTCAATCCAATAGAAAATCTGTGGTCAGACTTAAAGATTGCTGTTCACAAGCGCAGACCATCGAACTTGAAGGAGCTGGAGCAGTTTTGCAAAAGAGGAATAGGCAAAAATCCCAGTGGTAAGATGTGGCAACTGTTCATAGAGACTTATCCAAAGCGACTTGGAGATGTGATTGCTGCTAAAGGTGGCTCTACAAAGTACTGACTTTAGGGTGGTGATTAGTTATTCACATTGGCATTTTCTGTTATGTTGTCCTATTTGTTGTTTGCGTCACAAAAAAAAAAAAAAAAAAACACTTCTTCAAAGTTGGGGGCATGTTCTGTAAATTAAATGATGCAAATCCTTAAACAATCCATGTTAATTCCAGGTTGTGAGGCAACAAAACGCGAACAAAGTCAAGGGGGGTGAATAAATCAGCAGAACTAGTGCTTATTACATAAATACAGCACCAGAACTAAAGCTCATTACATAAATACACTGGTTACCTGCTTTGCCATTTGGCGCTTTTATGTGATATAAGCAATGTAATAACATAGTTGTGCTATCTGCAGCCTTCCGCATGCCAGACTGGGATCTGCAGAACATTGCAGCCTGCATCCAAGTTCTGAATGGCAAGGCAGGGAACCAATGATTTCCTTGTCTCATAAGCGCTAAGGCAATTGGGAACCTTCCAACATTCAAAAATCCCAAGGAGAGACCTCTACTGCCCCATTTACAGAAGTTATACCTCTTAGTGTTCCTTCACAATAAGAATGCCCTCACACAGTAAAATGCCCCCATAATGCCCCCTTCGCAGTGGAATTCCCCTTTAGGGCTCCCACACAGTAGAATGCCCCTTTTGTATCCCAGTACAGTAGGTATGTCCCCTAAGAGCCCCCACACAGTAGTTATGGCCTTGTAGTGCCCCATACAGTAATTATGTCCCCTTAGTGCCCCTCAAAGTAGAATGCCCATATTTCCCACAGACAGTAGTTATGCCTCATAGTGCTCACTTAGTGCCCCCACACAGCAGTTATGCCCATAGTTCGCTTACACAGTAGTTATGCCCCCTTAGTGGTCCCACATAGTAGTTATGCCCCCACAGTGCCCCCACACAGTAGTTATGCCTCCTTAGTGCTCCCACATGGTTATTATGCTCCTTTAGTGCACTCAAAGAGTAAAAAGCGTCCTTAGTGTCCCTACATAATAAAAAGCCCCATCCACTTGTGCTGCCTCCTTAGTGTTAATAAAAATAAAAAATGTAATACTCACCTAGCGGCCTCCTTCCCGCAATGAATGAAGAACATCCTGCTCTCTTTGTGATTTAATCGCACCTGCTGAGCTGGAGAGCGAACAGGCTGATTCTCAGCTTGTACGCTCCTTCTACACAGCCCAGTAGGCCGGGTGTTTCACATCATTGTGCCTTTGCTGGAGAGCGCAGGCCAGTTTATGGCGAAGCATGGAGCTGATGGCTCCCTGGTTCACCATGGCATTCAACTGTATCTGGGTCTTGTGGACACAGACAAAATAGAATGCAGGAGCACCCAGGAACTGGAGGAATCATCCTGATAACTGTGTGTCAGGCAAAGAGGACCATCTGGCGCACCCTTTAGGAGTCCAGGGTAGCGCGCCCTGTGTAGTCGAGTACCCATAGAGGTAGCTCTGCTTATTATGTTTATATGTTACTGTAACAATATTATTTTCTGTTAGTTGTGTCATGTCTACTTGTTCTAAAATCAAGTTAATATGTTTGCACTTGAATCTGCCTTTGTAAAGTACAATCTTTCACTTTGTGCAGCCATCTGTGATATACGAAAATTATATTTCAAAAAGCAGTTTCTTATTTTAGGTCCTCAAAGAGAGCAGGCTTAGCTACTGTATGTGACAGTCTTCCACTTCCCCGGGGCTGGTGAAATGACAACTTAGTTGTAGTCTAATGACTGTTTTGAGATCATTTAAGGCTTTGTAATATGGGGGAAATGAACTTGTTATGAATTGTATGCAGCAAACTGGCTGTACTTTCCATCACCCACATAAATGTTTTAATAGATGTGCGGGTGAGATATGATCAAAGGTGTTTCTTCTTAAAAGCTGCACCACTTTAGCTCAAACTACTGGGCCCAAACTGTCTTTGAACATAATTAAGATTGCATGACTTTAATTTTCCATTTACGGTTGCAAAAAAAAAAAAAAAAACTCAACAAAGGATACAGCAGTTGAGCAACAAAGTGATAATTAAGCAACTGAGAAGGAAATCAGTTACATTTTATAATTATTTTTTGTCCCTACGGAGATGATTCAAGGGATAGATAGATCAGATGGATAGATAGATAGATAAGACAGAGCTAGATACTGTATATACACACACACACGAGCCCTGCCAACGACATCTCAGTTATTTTTGCAGATGTTATGGATATTTTCTGATAAAAATGCATGAGGAACTTTCTGAGATTGCTAGGAAAACATTTCTTTTTGCCACAAGATCAGCAATTTAGATCAGTCTGCAGGCAACCAGACAAGATAACAAGTAAAGGCCTTGAAACAGATGTATGCAAGTTGGCATAAATAGCTTTATGTTGGAAATCATTTCAAAAGACATCCTCTAGAGTCATCATATGGATGGAAGGGGAATGAAAAAATAGCGAGAAACATTTTCCCTGGATTCAATAGATATACATTTCGAAAAGCAAAGACAGGACTTTGATGTATGGTGGCAATTTTGTTCTGACCATGTATAGTATAGTAAAGTGCCCCATACTCAAAAGAGAAAAGGAAGCCGAACCCATTGACTTCTGTGGGACCAGACAACCAACTTATGTGTATGGAGGCCGCCCAACTCATTTTTCAGGGATGGAAGGATAGACATTTTATCATACTGGATTGTTTGTTTTCCCAGTATATAATCCACTGCTAGAGGTGTCTGTCAGCAAGTTTTTCTCCTCTCCCTACTGAAAACCTATGCTAAGTTGGAAGGAGTAGCTGTCAGCCAAATAAGTTTTCGGCCAACAGCTATTGAAGGAACATTGAACATTGAACTGTGTCATGGTTAGGCTTCTGGATAGGAGTGTGAATCCACAGTGTCACTATTACATTTGACATAGAGAGCGAAATTGGAAAGGAGTCTAAGGAAGTTTGAGGTTTTCACCTTAAAATGTCCCTCACAGGAATATCAACTGTATCCCAGGATTCCCAGTTGAGTTCTCAGAGTAGTATCTATGGCTTGTAGATGATATTTCCTTAGTGAGGTTCCAATCAATATAGAGCATACAGTAGTTATACAAGGTCATGGGTGGCAGAGTTCATGCAACATGATAGATAGATACAGGTTAGGGCAGGCAGTATATTTCATATTATAACTTCAAAGGCTGATGTGAAACTTCCATGATTTCACTTTAATATATCATAACTGCTACCATGAAAAGATGAAATGTGCATAGCAGTGCAGAACGAAGACATTATTAATGTATCACATTTACCTTTTTCACTCATCTGGTGCTACTACTTTGCCAACTATCATGCATACTACTTTTAGCTGTGCATGGTAGAAATGACTGAATGTCTCCATGAAAGACGGGTGGAGCACACTTTAAACAGATTTGACATCAAAGCTAGGTTTGCTAAGCTTACAGTGTCTGTCTTCAAAGACGTTGTCACGCGCCATTGTTTCTGCGCTCTCTAACTGTACTATTAGAACCTGTTTCCATGGTATGTTAAACTGTGTTTTCTAATGATTCAGTTGTCTTCTGCTAGAATTATTTTTTACTTTTATATAAGTATACATAAACTCTATATCCAACTGGAAAACATCTATGCAAAATCCAGCATTAATAGAAGAGGAAGACCGCGGCAGCACACAATGATCTGTATTTACTGAGCAGTGTAGGACAGTGTGGAGCATTAACTGTGCCAAGAAAAAGTTGCAAATGATAACTTGAGACATAAGAACACTTCTTCCCAATCATTGTCCATTGTAAGCAGCTGGCAGACAAGCAAATGATCTTTAGCTAGCCTATTGTTTCTTCTATGCAGACATAAAAATGCCTGCTCATCGGCAGCATATTTCACTGTGTAAAGTGGAGATGTGTTACCCACATAATGCATAGTAAGCTACATCGGGGGATGACCGATCGTAGTAGCAATTGTTCGTTCCCCATGCTGTTTTCATCATAAGGGCTGTTTAAAATGGCACCAACGCAAAAGTTTAATTGTTGATCCGCACTGGTTATGGACCCACATCAAGTCTTCTAAGAGGACCCTAATGTGTATAGATAGCTTAACAACTTGGAGTAACAAGAATTAAGTTAACAAAGATATGTTGGTAAGGAGTGATGTTAACCCAGTTTACCACTGTATCTTAAAAGTGAGGTGTGCCGCACAGACAATCCATACCACTGTGTGGAATACAGTGCCTTGCAATAATATTCAGCCACCTTAGTGTTTTTCCTGTTTTGTCTCATTACAACCTGGAATTAATATGGATTTTTTTTAGAAATGTATACCATTTGATTTACGCAACATGCCTAACACTTTTACTGTGACTCAAATAATAATTAAGGAAAAAACAGAGAACTTTAATGTGCCTGAAAATCAATACTTCGTAGAGCCACCTTTTGCTGCAATTATAGACACAAGTTTCTTGGCATATGTCTGTATTAGCTTAACATATCTAGACAGTGGGTTGTTTGGCCATTCTTCCAGGCAAAACAGCCCCCAACTTCTTCAGGTTCGATGGGTATACTGATGTATAGTAGTCTTCAAGTTATAGTACAGATTCTCCATTGCATTGAGGTTTAGGCTTTGATGAGGCCTTTCCAAGACATTACAATGTTTGCCCTTACACCCAACTCCAGTGTAGCCTTAGCACTACATTGTCTTCTGGAAGGAGAACCTGCATCACAAGTCTCAAATCTCTGGCAGACTGAAACTGGTTTTCCTCAAGAATTGCCGTGTTTTTACTGTCATTCATCTTTACCTTAGTCCTGACCAGTTTTCCAGTCCCTTCTGATGAAAAACATCCCCTCTGACTGATGCTGCTGAATGTTATTTGTGGAGGATGGGAAGTGTTGGGTTTGCACCACACATAGGAAGCAATATGGATAATAACAATACATTATCCATATATCATATGATGAACCTTAGATTGTGAGTGGGCGTAACAAAATAGAGTAAAATATATGCCTGAGGAGACGTGCTGCTGATTTCTATGTGTGGTGTATATGTTTTAGAAATTCCTCATCAGGGACATTCCAGAGCTTTTTGTTCACTTGATTTGCTGTTTTGCGACTTTTGCTTGCTCATCTCTAGGAGTTATAGCCACTACTGCAATGCAACAGCGGTGACCACACTTCCGCACTGAAAGGAAAGAATGGCAGCCTTTCTGGTGATATAAATGAATACATTGTAAATTATACTGAATCTTTTCCTATAAAACTATATATCAATCTGCTCAGCTCCTCCTGCTCTATAACATGCCGCCTGTAGCTCAGACACATTGTTCAACATGACACTTTTCCTTTAAGGAACATTTTGATGCATTAAGAATAATGGTAATTAGGTAATACTTCTAGTGAGCTTATGACCTACTTTGCAGTTACTATTGGTTCTATATGGGGATCTTGTTGAAATGTACATTGGTTTTGTCACAAACTAATGTAGGGAACACCCCCTCTGACCTTGTGACCCCCTTAATAGGCGGTGCTTGTATGTATAAATATGTGTATCCTTCTGTCCTTAAACTTGTGCAGCTCTTTGTAACTCATGAAGGGGAGTGATTCCCCGAAACGCGTTGTATCGCTGCAATAAAAGATCCTACTCTTGACCCTGGTGACTGGCTGACAGTTTTTTGCGCCGTGGGACGTATTCGCTTACTATGTGCTACTCTTCTTCTTGGGGATTCCAGGCATCTCTAACAAGAAGATTTCTCATGATCCCGTGACTGCAAACTGCCTTTTCCAGGTGTCCAGGTCTTCCTGATAAGCCTTCATTAGTGTTGTGCCTACATCTGCACAACCTCACAAGGTGAGCCTTGTAATATCACTCTTTTATTATTTGTTCTCACAGAATTACCCTATGGTGCGCACATCTGTTTTATTACAGTTTTAACCAAGCTTGCTATATCGTATGCAGCATTTTGTTGTCTGCCTGACGAAGCGGAGCCAAACGGATCTGTCCTGGCACACAATGTAAGTCAATGGGGAGGGATCTATTTTATCTGACACAATCTGGCAGAATAGAAAACGAATCTGTCCCCCATTGACTTTCACTGGTGTTCAAGATCGATCTGTCATGGTTATAGAAGACATAATACAACCGGATCCGTTCATGACGGATGCATGCGGTTGTATTATTATAATAGAAGCGTTTTTGCAGATCCATGGAGGATCTGCAAAAAACGCTAATGTGAAAGTAGCCTAAGAATCACTGCACACTTCACTTATTTGGGCAGTCACAGGGCCAAAACTGACCAAATAACTCAAGTATGAACTCAGCCTTACAGGTTGATGTTAGCGCAAAGCGCACTCCGTTTACACCGTCTTCACCTGATTCCACATAGATGTCTACAGAACCTTTTCTATTAAACACTTATACAAGTAGAGCCCCTGGACAGAGTGGAGAGGGTGTCAGCTGTAAGCTTGTGTTGACATCACTGATTATTTTGCCCCTCTTCTGATCCGTCAGAACAATAACCCCAAAAAAACGGATCCTGTCTGTTGAGCATCCGCCTTCACTCGGTCAGCATTTGGTCAGTAATCCATCAGTATTTCTAATGCCCAAAAAAACAGGAGTGGATCCAAAACAGAGATGACACGTGAATGGAATATTTGCATGTCTTCTGTGTTTTGTACCCACTCCTACTTTTGGCTACCAAATCACAAGCCAATTCTGATGGGACCATACAGGCCTTACAGCTACTACACAGACAGGATCCGTTGTGTGTCTAATTTTTCCTTCCTTTTGACAGATCAGAAAAAGGGTCAAATAAATGATGATGTCAGCCAGGCCGAAAGGCAAAATAGTGGCCCGGTCATAAAGTGGGGAGGTGGGAACAGCATGAGACGTCCACAGAGTGGCCCTATGACATAGTGGTGAGGTGGAAGCAGCATGAGGAGACCACAAAGTGGCCCAAAGACAGAGTCTGGAGGTGGCGGCAGCATCAGGAGGAGGCCACAGAGTGGCACAATGACAGTGTGGAGGTGGCGGCAGCATCAGGAGGAGGCCGCAGAGTGGCATAATGACAGAGTGTGGAGGTGGCAGCAGCAACAGCATCAGGAGAAGGCCACAGAGTGGCACAATGACAATGTGGAGGTGGCAGCAGCAGCATCAGGAGACCACAGAGTGGCAAGGTGACATAGTGTTGAGGTGGCAGCAGTATCAGAAGACCACAGAGTGACCCGGTGACAGAGTGGGGAGGTGGCAGCAGCATCAGGAGACCACAGAGTGGCAAGGTGACAGTATGGAGGTGGCAGCAGCATCAGAAGACCACAGAGTGGCAAGGTGACATAGTGTGGAGGTGACAATAGAATCAGGAGACCACAGAGTGGCAAGGTGACATACTATGGAGGTGAAAGCAGCATCAGGACTCCACAGAGTGGCAAGGTGACATAGTGTGGAGGTGACAGCAGCATCAGGAGACCACAGAGTGACCCGGTGACAAAGTGGGGCGGTGTCAGCAGCATCAGGCGACCACAGAATGGGAAGGTGACATAGTGAGGAGGTGGCAGCAGCATCAGGAGACCACAGGGTGACCCGTTGACAGAGTCTGCTCGTATAGTAGGTACAACATATGGAGGGTTTAATTCAAATTGGTGGAAACGTTGCATATCAGCCTATGTTGGGGGATGCCGTTCTGCCGCTGCAGCTCAAGGAGGGTGTGCTTTGCGGTGTAGCTGAAATGCATTCAAAGTTTCCTGGCCATTTTTAGGTTGTCTTGCAGATGGGTGGAAGACTTCAGGAACCTCTTGACAACCAGATTGAACATGTGTGCCATACAGGGCACATGGCTCAGCCCCCCTTGACGCAGCACCGACACCATGTTCTTCCCATTGTCGGTCACTATGGTTCCGATTTTGAGTTGTCGCGGAGAAAGCCAGGTTTTGATTTCTTGATGAAGGACACGGAGCAGTTCCTCCCCTGTGTGACTCCGTTCACCTAGGTCAACGAGGTGCAGAACAGCATGACACTGCTGTGCCCTGCACATGTAGTATGCTGGAGGAGTACTGTGAATTGTCCCTGCAGTGGAGGCTGAGGACACGGTGGAGGATGAGGAGGCAGAGGCGAACATTGTCGCACGTTTGGCTACTGACCTCCCACTGCTGCCACCCTGCTGACTCCTGGCCATGCTAGCGACTTGCTGGCTCCGCCGCTGCCTCACAGGCAAGCTGCCACCGTCTTCTACCGATGATGATGAAGCCCCTAATTCACCCGGCTCCCAAGTGTTATCAGCTACATCATCATCATCATCGAGTACTGTCTGCACGTCACTGATGTCCTCCTCAATGGTCTTTGGGTCAGGAGCCTCACCGCTTGCAACACCAACTCCCACTCCACTCTCCTCATCACTACTTACCCGCCTAGCGGAGAAAGGAGCGTATGTCTCCTCCACATCTTGGCTGGCCAATAGCTGCTGACTGTCCTCTAGTAGCTTGTCCTCACTGTATAGTGGGGCTGAGCCCACACCATATAATACTTCTCTGGCTGAGGGAACAGAAAAGGACAAAGACAGGTTGAGGGCACATGGCCTGCTCCCGGGCCATGCCAACTATGGGTTGTGTCTGACAAACCCACTGACTCTTGACTGGGGGTGTCTGATGTCACTTGGGACGAAGTGGGTGACCGAGTCAACCATTCAAGAACCGCTGGGTTGCTGGTCAAGACATGACCGCTAGATGACATCAGGAGCTCAGGCCTCTTGCTGTGACTCCTGCTGCCACGCTCCCTTACTCTGCTGCGATCTACGCCATAAACATTTAGGCCTCTGCCACTCCCCTGTGCAGGGCCTGGCACTTCTCTGTCTGACTTACTGTTCAAATAAATAAATAAAAAAGGAAATTAAAACACCCCAAAAAGGGCTGTAATTTTCTCACTTCACCACACAACGGCAAATACTTATTTTGTGCCACTAATACACGCAAAAAAGGGCTTTAGAACATATAACTGCACCTCTGAACGCCAAATAGGCCCTTATTTTTTTCCACTTATACATGACACAAAAGGCTTTAGAACATATAACTGCACCGCTGAACGGCAAATATTTTTATCTTTTTTTCTCTTATTCACTCCACAAAAGGCTTTTGAACATATAACTGCACCGCTGACCGGCAAATATATTTTTCTTTTTCCACTTATACACTCCATAAAAGGCTTTAGAACATATAACTTCACCGCTGAACGGCAAATATATTTTTCTTTTTTCCTCTTATACACTCCACAAAAGGCTTTATAACATATAACTGCACAGCTGAATAGCAAATTGGCCCGTATTTTTTCCACTTATACATGACGCCAAAGGCCTTAGAACATATAACTGCACCGCTGAATGGCAAATAGGCCTTTATTTTTTCCACTCATACACTCCCAAAAGGCTTTAGAACATATAACTGCACTGCTGAACGGAAAATATTTTTATCTTTTTTTCTCTTATACACTCCACAAAAGGCTTTAGAACATATAACTGCACCGCTGAACGGCAAATATATTTTTCTTTTGCCACTAATACACGACAAAAAGGGCTTTAGAACATATAACTGCACTGCTTAACTGCAAATATATATTTTTTTTGTGCAACTAATACACGCCAAAAAGGGCTTTCATTTTCGCACTTCACCACAGAACTGCTAATAAGTCCTTTTTTCCCCCACTAATACAAGCCAAAAAATGCTTTAGAACATAACTGTACCGCACAAGGGCAAATAAGATATAGAAATATTTCCTTGTAATAAACTCTGTTAATGCCTGTTCCAAACAGCACTTGCACCCCAATAACAAGAAAGGTTTGCTGGAATTACAGAGATGTATAATGGCAATTTGAATCCCCAGTCAGTGCAGCAAGGTGTAATAGGATTATTCCTATTACCCAGGCTGTAACCTCCCCTACTGAACCCTGTTCTACATAAATGCTGCAGAATGATTCCTCCCTATTCTTTCCCTATACCTTGAATAATCTTTCCCTGAACTTGTAAATCTTTTTTTTAGCACAATGAAGTCTTTCCTAGCACTGTCCCTAGCGCCTGCTGACGTCTTTCCCTGCACTAAGTACACCGGAAAATGGCAGAATCCAAGATGGCTGAGGTTATTTATAGGGCTGTGACATCACAGGGCTGGCTGGCTGCTGATTGGCTGCATGCATGGTATTATGGGTGATCCCGCGTTTCCAGAGTTTTTTTTGCTCCATGTCCTCACACTTCCAGCAGCCATTTTAGGAAAAATGTGATTCTTTACCACGAAGCATGAGGAAATTCGGATTCGGTGCAAATCAAATTTTTACTGAAATTTGGATCGAATTCCACTTCGTCAACTTCGATTCGCTCATCACTAATCTTGAACATTCAGTTGTATGTTAACATAATGCCTAGGAGAAAAGACATCAACAACAACCTTAGAAAAGTAATTGTTGCTGCCCATCAATCTGGGAAGAGTTATAATGCCATTTCTAATTAGAAAGATAGCTTAAAAGTGAAAAATCATGACAGTTGACAATATTTCTAGAAGTGGATGTCCCAGCAAATCCACCCCAAGGTCAGACTGTGCAATGCTCAGAGAAATATAAGAAAAACTAAGATGTTTTTTATTATGTCTTGATACATACAACCATGAAATTCAAAGAGGGTGTACTTTTTCTCACGACTGTATACAGTATACACTACTCACAAAAAGGATGAAAGTTAATATTTGGCTTTCGGGTGAAATTTATGGAAAATGTAAAATGCTCATACTACAGTGATATTATATCATGAAAGTAGAGGATTTAAGTAGAAGCATGTAATGGTTGTAATGATTTCCTTATCTCAAACAATTTATTGAAACAAAAGCCAACAGCGGTGGTATATATACCCCCACCAAAAATGTCAATGTCTCAATAACTTGTCATGTGGCCTTGAGCATCAATTACAGCTTGACAACAACGTCTCATGCTGTTCACAAGTCAACTTATTGTCTGCTGAGGCATGGCATCCCACTCTTCTTGAAGGGTGGCCCTCAGGTGATTGAGGTTCTGGGGTATAGAGTTACGAGCCTCTACTCGGCGACTCAGCTGATCCCATAGGTTTTCAATGGGATTCAGATCTGGAGAAAATGCAGGCCTCTCCATTTGAGGTATCCCAGTCTCCAGCATTCATTCCCTAATGATGGGACCTCGATGAGCTGTTGCATTTTTGTCAATGAAGATGAAATTAGGCCTGTGTTGTTCATGCAGAGGTACAATGACTGGTTTAATGATGTTATTCAAGTAGTATGGGCTTGTCACTGTACCATTCACAAAGTGTAGAGCAGTTCTGTATTGACTAGACATACCTGCCCACACTGTAACACCACCACTAAATGCTCACCAGTGGCTGATGCATAGCGATCTCCTTGACATCGTTGGCGGCTATCATTTCTGCTCAGCGTGAATCGACTTTCATCAGTGAACAACACTGAGGCCCACTGTATCTCTTCCATCGTAGATGCTCCCTGGCCCATGCAAGACGATGGCACGTGTGCCTGGGGTGTGTGGTCAGGTTCCGTTGCATGTCATCTAGCACGCAGACCATGAAGATGTAAACGGTTTCAAATGGTCTGACGTGACACTTAGTTGCCTCTCACCTCCATTAAATGTGCCTAAAGTTGTGTGGCATTCATCATCTGGTTCCACAAGGCATTGTTCACAATGAATCGCTCATCAGTGTGGGATGTGGCCAAAAGATGTCCACTTCTATTCTTTCTGTGACTCTTCTAGTCTCACTGTATCTCTGTTGCAACCTTCTGATGACACTCTGTGACACACTAAGCTCAGTAACCACATCCGACTGAGAATATCCTGCTTGAATCCTTGCAATGGCGTGGTACTGTTGATCAATTGTTAGGTGTTGTCTCGGTCTCATGATGTCAAAATATGAACAGCATGATGAGGAGGACTGTTTAAATACCAATTCTAATTGAACCAAGAAATTTATTGGGGCGATTCATGGATCAAACACCTATTGTGAATTTTTGCTGTTAAGCTCCTTGTTAAAGAACAACAAGTTGTCCAAAAAGTACTGAAAGATTGAACAATTGGACATGTGCATTCAAAAGTTTAGAGTAAGTCACATTAAGTTCACCTGTAAAGGTTAGAGTGCATTTTAGGTTCATCCTGCTATTTCACCCACAAGCCAAATACTCCTAACATTTTGTGAGTAGTGTATATAAATATCTGTTCATACTAGTATAATGGATTTATAATGCTGTGTCTATTCCTTTGTACAATGGATGCAAACAGGGAATGATGGCCAACTTTTTCTTAAAAGTTTCAGGCATAGAGCTGCATTATTTTTTGCTCCTACCAAAGCTAGACAAACACATTAGACAGCTGTATCTCCTGATTCTCACATATACTGTATATGCATGCTCGGCTCTGCCAGGTATGTATATTTAGTGAATGGGTAGAGGGGAGACTTCTGTCAGCTTCTGTCGCTGTCAGACTGCTCTGGCAGTGGATTGTCTGTCTGTGAACAAAGGGTTCTGGGTGTTAAATACAAAAAGCCCCATCCTTATCTCAGCCACGTCAGCCTTTAACGTCAGCCACTGTGGAGAGTTGGGAGGCCATTATACAAGTTAAAGGTCCAAAACTTGCCAAAATCAGCGGGCTTGGCCAATACACCTCCAGGGGCGGACTGACTGGTCGGGCACTTCGGACATGGTCCGAGGGCCCGGCCGGGATGGGGGCCCGCTGCAGAATAACATAATGTGCAGTGCCGGGGAAGCGACTGCTTCTGGGCCCCGGCTGACAGGCACACACTCTGAGCTACGAGACCCTGGTGTATTTAAATCTCATTTAGCATGCCTTGCCTCGGATGTGTGAAGGTCAAACTCATGACCTTCACACATCAGAGGCAAGGCATTTACCCACACAGCTATGACAGCTGTATTACCAGTTACTTAAAAAAAACAACATATATATATATATATATATATATATATACTGGCACATTAGGGAGCAGGGGGAGAGGATGGCACTATGATATTGGCACATGGGGGGGAGGAGAGAGGCACTTGATACTGGCACATTAGGGGGCAGGGGGAGAGGATGGCACTATGATATTGGCACATGGGGGATGAGCGCAGAGAGACACTTGATTCTGGCACATTAGGGGGCAGGGGGAGAGGATGGCACTATGATACTGGCACATAGAGGGGGGAGGAGAGAGGCACTTGATACTGGCACATTAGGGGGCAGGGGGAGAGGATGGTACTATGATACTGGCACATGGAGGGGGGAGGAGAGAGGCACTTGATACTGGCACATTAGGGGGCAGGGGGAGAGGATGGCACAGTGGCACTATGATCCTGGCACATGGAGGGGGGGAGGAAAGAGGCACTTGATACTGGCACATTAGGGGGCAGGGGAAGAGGATGGCACTATGATACTGGCACATGGAGGGGGGAGGAGAGAGGCACTTGATGCTGGCACATTAGGGGGCAGGGGGAGAGGATGGCACTATGATATTGGCACATGGGGGGGCAAAAAATGGACTTGAATCATGAGGGGCAGAAATTTGAAATTTGGGGGGGACGGGGGCGCCAAAATGTAGATTCGCTACCGTCCCTGGATAGGTGTATAGTGTGAATCCAGCACAGTAGTGTGTGTGGTGTATGTAGCAGCGCTGTATACGACAGAGGCATGTATAATGTGCACAGTGCAGCTGTGTATGTAAAGTGTGTAACACAGTGATATATAATGTGCCACTCAGAGCTGTATGTGTAGGAGAGCTGTGTATGTAAAATGTGTAACACAGTGATATATAATGTGCCACTCAGAGCTGTGTGTGTAGCAGAGCTGTGTATGTAAAATGTGTAACAGTGATATATAATGTGCCACTCAGAGCTGTGTGTGTAGCAGAGCTGTGTATGTAAAATGTGCAACAGTGATATATAATGTGCCACTCAGAGCTGTGTGTGTAGAAGAGCTGTGTATGTAAAATGTGCAGAAACCCTGATGCTCTCAAAAAGAGCAAGCAATATAAAACATTGTGGTTTGATACCTTTTACCCCTTAAAGACCGGGCCCATTTTCATTTTTATATTAGCCATAATCTTTTTATTTTTTCCATTCACATAGTCATATGAGGGCTTTTTTCGTGTGGCACAAGATGCATTTTTTAAATGTCGCCACTTAATTTACCATGTCTTGTATCGGAAAGCAGGAAAAAAATAAATTCTTTGTGGGTTAAAAAAATAATAAAATAAAAAACACACACAATTCCGCCAAGGTTTTTGAGGTTTTGACATCATGGCGTTCACAAAAAATGACGTCTTTATTCTGCGGCTCAATACGATACAAAACTTGTATAGTTATAGTTTTTATTTGGTTTAATTACTTTAAAAAAATACTTTTCTATATTTCGGTCTATGTAAGGGCTTGTTTTTGTGTAATGATCAGTAGTTTTCTTGGGGGGGGGGGGGGCCCATACAAAAATGTGCTTATTAAAGATTGTGTAGGGTGTGGCTGGAGGCGGGACAAGGGTGGGGCTTGCAGCAGAACATGGGTGGGGCCTGTAAGGGGGCCCTTGATTTATTTTTCCCAGGGGCCCTGAGGGTTCTCAGTCCGCAACTGTACATCTCTAAGTGCATGTGTGAACAGAGCCTAAAATGTATATTTTATATCATTCAATCATATATTTCCTAATATTTTACAAGAGTAAAACGATCCTACATGTATTTATTAACATTGAAACATACTGCATTCTTATCCTCTCCTAATATTTCCCCAAGTATTTTAAAGTCATTTCAGTGCTAGGCTATCAGTGGATTACTGCAAGCCAGCCAGCTGTTTTATAATACCCAGTATGTTTTCACAGAAATATGATCCTCAGTGTCATAAGATCATTCCAATGATGAATATTTTGTTAAGATTGTATGTTATCTTGGACAGGTTTAAAATGTAAGTTGAAATGTAATGAACCAGTCAGGCAATATAAAAGCAATATAATATATAGCCTATGAAAGCTTATGGTGGATATGTAATATGTTACGTACAAATAAAAATGTGGTGCCTTTTTCAGCTTTTAATGTGTCATCAGTTTGATTCACAGATCAAGATAAAACATTAATTTCAAATTGAAAACACTTTTAAAACAGAATCAATGAATGTAATATATAATGTATAACTGTAGACAAGCCACAGGGCTGGTGACTAGGTGTCTGTACGTTGTCACACTGAGTCCCTGCGGAGCCATATGGTGCCCGTGTACAACAGCGGATGATACGGTACTTTTTATAGTCAGATTCAGCATGAATCCAAGAGAAGATACCTCTGCAAGGACAAAAAGGCCTAAGACCACACCAGTATGATTCCAAGTGGGCCGATGTCCAGTGGGCCTCTCGAGCCCCCATCATAGCTAATGGCCAGCTACTTAAAATTCTGACGCTCCCACTGTTAATTAACTCTGGGAGTGCCAGACACTTATGTACCGCTTCTGGATTCAACTGGCGATGAACAGTGCGACAGGACACTGTTTATCTTCAAAGGCCTCAAGCTACTAGGCCTGAAGCCTATGAGCTGGTAGAAGGGTGCAGGCGATTTCAAAGCAATGACATCATCCCAACTACCTGCATTGGATCTCAGGAGGTACAATGACATCATTGCGACTGGCTGCAAAGGAAAGCGGCTGCCACAATGACGTCATCGCAACCTTTTGGGAATTATTGTTGGTGGCACTATAGGAAGTATTATTATTGGTGGAGGCACTATGGGGGACATTTTTATTACTGGGGCACTATAGGGGACATTATTGTTACTAGAGACACAATTTGGGGGCATTATTATTGCAGTAGAGGACAGGGCCCCGGTTCTCATCAACAGCAGGGTGCAGGCAATTGAACCGCCACAACGCAAACTTGAATTACAAAATTGAGTTACATTAATGTAATTCAAGTCGGCTGTGTGTTGTTTCCCTTGGTGGAAGAAAACATAGCACGTCGGTGCAAAAAACAGCATGCACTTTGAATTATTTTTTTGCAGCACCCAACACATAGCACCCTTAGGCCAGGGATAGAGTTCCCGAAACGCGTCTGGGCACACACCTGTGAAAGAAATCTCCGCAATCTATGCATGGCCATGCAAATATTAATATAAGCAGAAGAACTTGAACTATCGAGACGCCGAGCACAGAATCTTGTGTATTATTCAGGACGCATACCTCCTCCGAGATCAGAGAACAGCACATCACAAGAGCTACAAGCTAGACGCCGGAGCTGCTCTCTGCCGCTGAATTATTCAACACGCTCACAGAAGCGTTCGTATGGTTCGGAGTGGAAGGTAGGAACATCACAACTGTATCCTGCTAAGTCTACACGGTACTTGATTAAACCATCGTTATTTAAGATACCAGAGTACGTGTTTACACAGGAACTGTTTGATTCGCCCGCTTATCATTATCATTGGAGTGATATCCGTGAACTGTTCTGAGTTGCGCATGAAAATTGAGGCGCACTTTTTGTTACTAACTACTCAGATTGGATACATTTGCACGACCTGACCTATTCGCTCATCACCAACCTTGGAGCGATATTTATGAACTATCTAAAGTGTACATGGAAATTTGATATGCAATTTTATCATTAACTGCCCAGATTGAGTATATTTATATCAGTGACTTCGGATTTTAGCAACAGTTTCTCATACATGTGAATTGTTATTTTATTTTATTCTATTTGAAGTTTTTAGTATACATTTTGAATATACGCGTTATCTTTGTGATTTAATAAACATTTTATTCATAACTAACTGGTGCCAAGTGGTGAGTGCTCGCCCTAATTTTGATTTTAGCTACTTTCCATTATTAGAGGAGGGGTGTTCCTCTTTACTGGGCTAGTAGCACCTGATCCAGAACTCTGCCTGAGGTGAGCCACCATTTTGAGTCTACACATTTACATATCTGTTTGACATCTGTGAAAAAATCTGACCACAAAGGATCCGTCTTTGGTCCGTGTATCCGTTTTTTGCCTTCTGTGTGTCATCTGTATTCCACAGACACTGCTATCAGTGGTCAGTGAAAAACAGAACAAACACGGACCAAACACGGATGCTAACTGTGCTGTGTCTGTGATTTTCACTGGCCCATAGACTTCAATGGGGGTGTTTGGTCTGCATCAAAGTAGTGCAAGTGCCCGTGATTCTTTCACTGACCCACGGTCAGTATAAAAATAATAAGGTGTGAACAAACATATTAAACTGAATGGGAAAAAGCGGACAGCTTACGTCAGTGAAAAACAGAAATGTGAACAAGGCCTGAGAAATCTATAGCTGTTGGTTGTACGAGAGCTGAGACTGGTCCTCTGAACCAAAAGAAATGATAATTGTATATGGTGGCCTAGACAGATCTGCACCACGCCTGAAGACTTCTTTAGGCATCACCTCCTGTGCACTTTAGGTAAGCGAGAGGGGAAAATGAGCTGTAGTGACTCAGAGGATTAGCAATAGGTTAATGATAAATGTGGAATCTCAAGGTCCTTAGCAGGGCCATTTTTGTTTAAATGGTTTTAAATGCTACATGACAACTTGGAAGTGCAAGGAATTTGACAGCTCTGATTTAAAGCAGGGAAAATTGTCTTATCTGGCATTAATCACTATAGAGGATGTCTGTGTTTGAACTGACAAATTGTATTTATCAGCGGAGTCATATATTATTGAATGTAAGGGGTAAGACACACATATGAGGATCAATGGCAGACTGCGATAACACAGATAAGTCAACAAAACAGTCTGCACACATCTGACGGAAACCACCATTAAACATCTCCAAGGGTCATTACACCCTGACAAGATGCAGAGGCTTCAAGCCTCCATGTAAAATAGTGTTACTGGACGTTTCCATTTACTTATTTTTGTTTCTGTCACTATTGGGTAATATGTCTTATAGGAAAATAAGACACCATCCTGACCTTTATTTCCTAGTTTCAAGCCTTGATTAACAGTTTATGGGGTCACACGATAAAATGGAAAAGATTTTTAATACCCTACTGGTCATAAACGTTTTTTGCATCTACTCCCAGTTTCCACTACAAAAAAAAGCACACATAAACCACTGCAAAACTACACTACAGTGAAATAAAATAGTTTCCTACAATGGTGTCATTAATATCTAGTATGTATCTGCTTTATAATATTTGCTATTTTTTGGTTATTTAACGGCAGAAGCTGCACTATGAATTTTGATAACTTTTTACACACACAAGAGGGAGTAAAAGTACCTCACCCACAATCCTATAAAATAGCTCTCAGAAGCTACTTTTGAGTAGTGTACCTCTTGATGTGAGATTGTTGACTGTTAGACATTCCTCTACAATGCACTTAAATACATTTTGCCCACTTGACAGTCTTTGAGAGGAGTGCATCATTGGACTGAGTATAATGGTTGTTTTGAAGAATTGCCTGCCACCTAGGCTGTTATAACCTAGCTGTTAGGAGGTGTTGGGAGCAGTGGTTACATGAGGGCATGCACACATGGTGACCAGGCTTTGCATGACCCTTACACACCACCAGTAGATAGGATTGTTTGATCTGCAAACAAGCAGCTTACACAGTTTTGTTATCCACCATCCAGCCACGGGTGACACCTTCATTACACACACCGTTCTCTGCCTGGTAATTTCCAGGCACATAGCAGAAGGAAATTTTATGTCACAGAGCTTATTACATGTCCTGTCATTGACTGCCAGTCGCCTGAAATGACGCCCTTCCCAGTGCCAAATGCCAAATTTTTCATCCAAACCCTCCTTCCTTGACCTACTGTTAAACACAATGTGGATGGACATTACATACAGCACTACGAAACATGCAGGATAATACAGATCTACAAATCTATTACATCCAGTGATGTCTCCTCTTTTGTAGACATTCCTTTTCTTCATCTTCTTTATTCAGATATCAGACCAACTTGATGACTTCTTTTAGGCCATATCCCGCCTCCACAGACTTTGTCATGCAGAGATCTTAGGTTCCTCACTTTTCCATCATCCTCCCCCTCCTAGTGCCCCAACATTGTTATCCTGCTGCCACCCTGAATAATATGCCTGTGCTCCTCAATGTCCCCAAATACTGTACTGCAGAAATAACAGTGCCATACAGATAGTCTCCCTAAAACTAATAGTACCCCCAGACTTGCCTCAATAGTAATAGTGCCCCCTACAGTACCCTCAGTAGCAAGAATGTTCCCCAAGAGCACCCCCATTAGTAGTAGTGCCCTTCATTTTGTGCCCATTAATAAGATTGCTCCCGCAGCACCCACTGTATTAATAATGACCCCTTAGAACGCCTAGTAAAAGTAAGGCACTGCTATATTGCCTCCAGCACTAACAAGATCCCTCTATAAGGCATCACTACAGTGTCCCCAGTGATTATAATACCCCAAATAGTAGCAACAGTATTTGTAAAGCCTCTCTGCATTGCCCCCTCTAATTAAAATAATCCCTGTAGTGCCCCCTGTGTTATAATGCCTGCTGTAGTGTCAGTACATATAACGCTTCCTCCCATATGTGTAATGCCCCTTGTAGTGCTTCTGTCTGTATTATAAATCCCCCCTCCTTTATTATAATGCCTACTATAGCGGTAGTATATATAATTTTCTCCCACTTGTAATCCCCCTGTAGTATAGCGCCCCCTGTAGTGGTAGTATATATAATGTTCTCCCTCCTTGTAGTCCCATTTAGAATAATTCCCCTCTGTGGTGGCAGTATATATGATTACATCCCCCCCATAGTCCCCCTGTATTATAATGCCCATTGTAGTGGTAATATATATAATACTCTCTTCCCCCCTCTAGTGCCCCCAATAATGCCAACATATACAGTATGTATTTAAAAAATACTCTGTTTTTAACTCCACACCGCCATCCTCAATGTTGACCACAAGATTCTTCCACGTATCCCCACACTGGGTTTTAAGTCATAATTGCCTGCGTCAAGACTCAGACATTTGTGACCACCTCATCGGGAGCTCCTGCACTATTCTACTGCCTCATAAGTTTCAGGACTAGTGGCTTGTGGCAACTTGGTAAACTGCCACCCCCTCAGAGGCAGGTCAACCATTGCCTGAGGCAAGATGCTCATCTCGCTTCATGTCAGTTGCAGGCCTGCTTTCATTGTGATGTAATGATGTTTATATAGAAACCCTTAAATGAGAAATTAAGGTGGTAATAAAGATTACATTTCACTTGAAGGGGTTTTCCCATAAACATTTATTACCTATCCACAGGGTAGGAGATAAATTTTAGATTGTTGAGGGTCTGACTACCGGGAACACCACCATTCACAGAATTAGGGGTCCCTGAGTTTCATATGTGAATAGATGGGCAGCACGGTGGCTCAGTGGTTAGCACAGGTGCCTTGCAGCACTCAAATCTGACCAAGGACAACACCTGCATGGAGTTTGTATGTTATCCCCATGTTTGCATGGGTTTCCTCCAGGTACTCCAGTGTCCTAATAGTTCACCATATCGTTTTCTCAAGAATGGGCGACAACAAGAGATTGACGTTTAACTATTGAAAAAACAATGCAGCATTGTTAAGAGGCGGAGTAGGGGCAAAACGGTCTCCGACAGTGTCCCTGATCCATTGGCTCCCTCGCTGCTTCGGTCGGCCCAGGTTGACTGGCTTCTTCTTCTTTTGGAGCAGCACAGGGCAGCCGCGCTACGGCTGTCCCAGTGCCGCAGGCTACATGTCTGCACGCTATACATTAGAGCGTGCAGCACTACTTGTTTGTTTGTTTTTGTTGGCTTCCAATACGCTACTCTGTTCTCCTGATGACTAAGTTACCTAGTTTCCAATAGTAGATGCACCGAGGGCAGCAGCTCAGGGTTCAGTGATAGTGTCTTTATGCTTAGACATCTGTACCCTGTTAATCTGTTGAGTACTGGAGTATTGTGTGTGTGGGTTCGGTTGAGTGTTTATTGCCATACGTATATATACCGCTGATCTCCAGACACACAGCCTGCTCCCTTTGTGTGTACACAGTCCTAGGATCCGGCTTGAGTAGATGGTACAACACTCACACCTAGTATTTAGTATGATCCAGGACGACATATCGTTTATTTATTGTTGCACCTAAGTTGAATGACTCATATTTTAATGATCCTAATAAAAGTTATATTTTACTCTAGTTTCCTCCCACACTCCAAATATATAATGATAGGGACCTAAGATTGTGAGCCCCATTGGGGACAGTTTGATGCTATGTCTGCAAAGCGCTGCAGAATATAGTAGTAGTATTATAAGTGTATATAATAAATAAATACATTTGTAGTACAGAAGTGTTACCACCCCTCTGTTCACTATGGAAATGACTGAGAGAGTTGAGTGCTGTCCTCAGCTATCTTCTTCACTCCCGTAGACTGTGAATAGGGCAGTAGTCAAGGGACTTCCGTTGTTGGTGGGAGACTCAGTATTCCATATGTAATAAGTAATTACCTGATACCTCTTGTGTCACTAATCTCAAAGGTACAATATATCAAATGACATCCTGTAAGATCCATGTTACCTCCTGTCCACATGAGAATTAAGGGGCACACGCGGCACCATCCATAATAAAGAGATCCGCCAATTAACGTCTAGGCCTATTTGCATATAATAGCTCAACATAAAAGAGAAATAGCTTAGTTTCATATGATACCTTATAAATATTGATGGTTTATATACATACGAATACATACTCTGTATGTCCTGGAAACAGTCATTTAGTCAAATGTAGGTAGCATCTGCATTTATTCTCTACGTTTAGGAGTAAAGTAGAACTATTCTCTACCACCTGCACTGTCAGATTATAAGCATGTAATTGACAATTTAAGTCATATTTATCAAAAGGATCACACATTGCCAGAAGCCGTTTATGTACAAACTCACACATTTGTGTCTGATCCTAAAACTGACTAGACTTCTGATGCAATGTTGTAATGATTTACTAAATAGAGGGAAAATGCATACAATCTGCAGGTCGCACGACATTGAGCAGGAGGAGCTGAGCAGATATATATATATATAGTTATATGGGGAATTATTCATCAAAAGGTGTCATTTATTCATTGTAATCTCCTGTCATTCTGGGCTCAGTAACCATGTGGACAGTCCTATCAGTGATTTACTGCATAGTGTGTATACAGGGGTGAACTGGAAAAAAAAAGTAAAAGTGGCCCAATTTTGTAGGCGGGTCCAAATTGACAGAAGACAGGGCCAACATAAATAGACAAGGCCAACAATACTGTATCACAGCAGAAAATACCGCCCCAACAGAACCAAATACCACAGTCCAGCATTGCCACCTCTGCTCTCAGGTCGGTGATACAACTTAATACAGAAGGGCACTTTATGTTGCCGGCCAGGTGTATAAGTACCTAATGCGCCTAGCATTAATTAATGCTGAGAGTATCAGATCACTATATGCTCAGAGAAGGTCTTCGGTGGCCCCCTAGGCATTGGTGCACCTGGAAAATTCCCTGTAACGTCTATGGCCAGTCTGCCCCTGTGTGTATAGTATACATAGATAGCTGTCAATCACTGATAGGATAGCCCACATTACTAGTTAGCTCAGAGTGCAGAGGTTTAGATCAATAAATTACACGTTTTGATGATCAATTTCCCTTTAAAACTAGGTATCAATCTGCTGAGCTCCTTCTGCTCTATACTGCTCTGCATTTTCATGGTAACAGGTTCCCTTTACGTGATCTATAGAGAGAATACTTTAATCCACATGTTAACTTAAAGAGCATCTATTAGCATGATCAATCCTATTAAATCGGGTATATTGCCTGGTAGGGTTGATCATACTGATTAAAATGATATCTTTCCTGTATCTGTAAGTGGAACAGTTGCTGAGGTATCTGCATGCTGTATTTAGTTTTATACAAACAAGCTGGTTCAAGCACCGAGGGGCTGGCTGGAGCCTTTGGAGCACTGCTTTTGTAACCGCCCTCTGTTCTGGGCACTCCTCCTCCCTTTGTTTGATTGCTTAACCCGATCAATCAAAGGGGACTGCCCAGATCCAAGCCCCTCCGTGCTCGAACCAGCTTGTTTGTATATAACTAAAACTGCAGATATCTCAGCAACAGTTCCACTTACAGATACAGGACAGGTATAATTTTAATCCGCACAATTAACCCTACCAGGCAATATGTCTGGTTTAAGAGTAGAGTGGACTGAGCTTTTTGAAGAAAAATATTTCTGAATTTCAAATCATTATTTCTTACTTTATTTACTGTAACTTAAATGACTATAATTAGAGATGAGCAAATTATTGAAAAGTTCGATTCTGCTGATTCGCCGAATTTTAAAAAAAAATTGCTTTGTGACGAATTACTTTAAGGCATCTGAGTGTAAAAACTGTGTAAAATTAACATCAAATTTTTTTTAAATCAAACTTACCATCCCTATTTGCCGCCATCTTGCTTGAAGAGCTGTTGCGAAATCTCGTGATGCGTGAGATGAAGTCATCACACCGGCCAGCGTGGTGACATCATATGTCACCACGCACGGGATTTCGTCAAATATGAATTTTTTAGTTTTTTACACTATTTCAGGTTAAATGAATTCACTAACACAAAGCACGAGGAAATTCGGCTTTGAGGCGAATCGAATTTATTGTGATTCCTACACCGTTCACCTGTTTTGGGTGCAAATACCCTCAAATTAAAGCTGACAGTCTGCAGTTAAAGCACATCTTGTTCATTTCATTTTAAATCCATTGTGGTGGTGTATAGAGCCAAAAATGTTAGAATTGTGTTGATGTCCCAATATTTATGTACATTCCCCAGCCCTGTCATATGTCATTGACATCCCATTAACCAGACAGGTTCTATCCAGTCTAGCAGAAACAAGGTTAATATTTCTCCTCTGCTCTCTGTTAGCTATTAGACCAGTATACTGTTACTTCTGGAATAAAATTCAAACCTCTTTAACCCCTTCCCGACATGTGACGTACACATATTAGGTATCGCCGTGTCCGTAATGACCATCTCTATAAATATATCACATGATCCACCCTGTCCAATAAACACCATGAAAAATAAAATAAAAACTGTCAAAAATGCCATTTTTGTCACCTTACATCACAAAAAGTGCAACATCAAGAGAACAAAAAGGCGTATGTCGAACAAAATGGTACCAATAAGACTTCACCTCATCCCGCAAAAAATGAGAGACCCTTCCTGAGACAATTAGTAACAAAAAAAATGACCCTTTAAACAATGGAGACACTAAAATATGATTTTTTTTTTTATTCAAAACTGCTATTATTGTGCTAAAGTGAAAAAAACAAAAAAAAAGTAGACATATTAGGTATTGCCACATCTGTAATGATCTGCCCTATAAAAAATATCACATGACCTAACCCCTCAGGTGAACGCTGTAAAAAATAAATAAATCAAAAGTGTGCCAAAATTAACAATTTTTTGGTCACCTTGCCCCATAAAGTGTAATATTGAATGATCAAAAAATCAAATGTACCCAAAAATGGTACCAATAAAACTGGCACCTTATCCCCTAGTTTCCAAAATGTGGTCACTTTTTGGGAGTTTCTACTGTAAGGGTGCATCAGGGGGGCTTCAAATGGGACATGGCATCTAAAAACCAGTTCAGCAAATTCTTCCTTCCAAAAACCATATGGCGTTGCTTTTCTGCTGCACCCTGCCGTGTGCCCTTACATCAGTTTATGGACCACATGTGGGGTGTTTCTGTAAACCACAGAATCAGGGTAATAAATATTGAGTTTTGTTTGGCTGTTAACCATTGATGTGTTAAATAAAAAAAATGGATTAAATTGGAAAATCTGCTAAAAAAGTGAAATTTAGAAATGTAATCTCCATTTTCCTTTAATTCTTGTGGAACACCTAAAGGGTTAACAAAGTTAGTAAAATCAGTTTTGAGTAAATTTAGGAGTGTAGTTTCTACAATGGGGTCATTTATGGGGGCTTTCTACTATGTAGGCCCCACAAAGTGACTTCAGACCTGAAATGGTCCTTAACCCCTTAAGGACACATGACGTACCGGTACGGCATGTTTCCCGAGTCCTTAAGGACACATGACGTACCGGTACGTCATGGCTTTAAATAGCGATGCCGGCGCCGCGGGGGTTAATCGGAACGGGATGCCGGCTGAAATCATTCAGCCGGCATCCTGTAACAATGCAGGGGGGGGTCATTTGACCCCCCCGCATCGACGATCGCAGAAAACCGCAGGTCAATTCAGACCTGCGGTTTTCTGCGTTTCCGGTCCATTCGGGTGTCCTGTGACCCGATGAACCGGAAAAAGACTGCGATCGGTGGCGTAATTTTACACCACCAATCGCAGTCCGAGGATTTGCAGAGGCGGAGCTGGCCCTGGTGCTGAATGCCGCTGTCCAGGGTGCTGATTGGTGCAGGGGAGAGAGGCGCGAGATTCAAACTTCCTGCGCTCCTCTCTCCCCTCCTCTTCTTGTCCAGCACCCTGACCGTGCAGCATCGTCCAGCACCAGCTCCTGTGTCCCCCTAATCGGCATCCATCACCCTCCTGCACCCATCGCCACCCAGGTAGGTTAGGGTCAGTGAGGGAGAGGCACCTTTAGGCAGGGATAGAAGGGAAAAGTTAGAAAAAAAAAAAAAAAAAAAAAAGCACATTTATTCCAAACTTTTTTGTTTCAGCTACCAGACCCCAGACCCCCCCTGCCACTTGCCCCCCCCCCCCCGCATCCCCATTTTTTTTTTTTTCTAACATTTGCCCATTTTTTTTGCCTGGACTTTTTAGTACGTGAACACCCGTGCCCCCACACACACGCACATAGAATAAAGGTTTACACGCACGCACATACACACGCACACACACACACCCATGGCCCGCCGGATGTTCTCGGCCGAGGAGGCATATGCCCAGATTGCCTCCGACTCTGAGAGCCCCAGTGAGGATGAGGATGACCCCACGTTCCTTTTGTCATCCGCATCCTCCTCATCATCATCGGATGACGATGAGCCACCAAGGCAGCGGAGACGCCGCCAGGCGGAGCCAGGGGCCACACATGCTAGGGATCCTGTGGCCCACCCTAGTACGAGCCGCCCTGGGGTTCGTACTGGTTTCCCGGCCCACCAAATAAGTTCACCGGAGCCCCCTGCCGATGAACTTAGCTGGTGTCCCCCAGTGGACTTTGAGCCTGAGATTCCGGATTTCGCTGGCAATCCTGGAATCCAGATTCCCACAGTGGGGTTTACTGAAATAGACTTTTTTAGTTTTTTTTTCAGTAACCCACTGGTGAATCTGATGGTGGAGCAGACGAATCTGTACGCCCAACAGTTCGTCGCTCAAAACCCGGGCTCATTTTTGGCTAGACCCGGTGGCTGGACGCCGGTCAGTGCAGCCGAGATGAGGACATTTTGGGGCCTCGTGCTGCATATGGGTCTAGTGCAAAAACCCAGTGTCAGGCAATACTGGAGTGGGGACGTCCTATACCAGACCCCACTGTACAGTATGGTCATGACACGCTCCCGGTTTGAGGCCATCCGGAAATGTCTGCATTATTCCGATAATGCAGCATGTCCCCCCCGAAGTGATCCTGCCTATGACCGGCTGTACAAGATACGGCCGGTCATCGATCACTTTGGGGCCACATTTCAGCAGGCCTACGTACCTGGAAGGGAGGTCGCGGTTGATGAGTCTCTCGTTGCGTTCAAGGGGAGACTCAGTTTCCGCCAATACATTCCCACAAAGCGGGCGAGGTATGGCGTGAAGCTATACAAAATTTGTGAGAGTACCTCAGGGTACACTTACAAATTTCGTGTGTACGAGGGGCGAGATTCCCGGATTCAACCACCAGAATGTCCCCCCACTCTGGGTGTTACCGGGAAACTCGTGTGGGACCTTATGTACCCACTGCTGGATAAGGGTTACCACTTGTACGTGGACAACTTTTATACCAGCATTCCCTTGTTCAGGTCCCTTGCCGCCAGATCCACGTTCGCTTGTGGGACCGTGCGGAAAAATCAACGCGGCCTCCCTGCCCACCCCCTCCAGGTACCTATCCCCAGGGGTGAGACCCGTGCCCTTACCAGTGGAAGCCTGTTGCTGGTCAGGTATAAGGACAAGAGGGATGTCCTTATGCTGTCCACAATCCACGGTAACAGCACCACCCCAGTCTCTGCGCGAGGTACCACGGCAACGGTCCTCAAGCCCGATTGTATCGTCGACTACAATCGGTATATGGGAGGAGTTGATCTCTCTGATCAAGTCCTCAAGCCATATAATGCCATGCGCAAAACCCGGGCATGGTACAAAAAAGTTGCGGTCTACATGGTGCAGGTTGCCATGTACAACTCTTTTGTACTATCCCGAAGCGCTGGCAGCACAGGGACATTCCTCCAATTCTATGAGGCAGTCCTCAAAGACCTGATCTTTTCGGACCGGGAAAGAGCAGGCCGGAGTACCTCGGGAACTGGAGGCGCCCGGATCGTCCCTGGCCAACACTTTCCAGGTGTGGTCCCCCATACTGGAAAGAAGGGACGAACCCAAAAAAGATGCAGAGTGTGTCACAAGAGGGGGATACGGAAGGACACCACTACTCAGTGTGACACTTGCCCCGATCATCCGGGCCTCTGCGTTATCGATTGCTTCAGGGAGTATCACACTTCCATGGAGTACTAAATTTTTATAATCTCCAACAGTCCCCTAGAGAACATAAAACACTATGTCTCTCAGACTTTGGAGACACAGAAACAATTTTTTTTCCCCAAAAAAATATTAGTTTTAGTGCAGGCTTCCTCAAACTGCGGCCCTCCAGATGTTGTAAAACTATAACTCCCAGCATGCCCAGACAACCTACAGCCATCAGCAGGGCAGGTTTTAGGATGCCTGCTTAGTGTCTCCAAAGTCTGAGAGCCATACATATTGGGCATCGTCGCGTGCGTAAAAGTCGTCGCTATAAAAATAACATTTGACCAAACCCCTCGGATGAACGGTGTTAAAAATATAAAATAAAAACGGTGCCAAAACACCCATTTTTGGGCAAAATTTCCATTTGAATCCTTTTTTTCCAGTAATAAAGCAAGGGTTAACAGCCAAAAAAAACTCAATATTTATGGCCCTGATTCTGTAGTTTGCAGAAACACCCCATATGTGGTCGTAAATGGCTATATAGCCGCGCGGCAGGGCATAGAACGAAGGGAACTCCATATGGTTTCTGGAAGGCAGATTTTGATGGACAGTTTTTTTTTTTTGACACCATGTCCCATTAGAAGCCCCCCCTGATGTAGCCTAGACTAGAAACTCCAAAAAAGTGACCCCATCTAAGAAACTACACCCCTCAAGGTATTCAAAAGTTACTTTATAAACTTTGTTAACCCTTTAGGTGTTCCACAAAACTAAATAGCAAATGTAGAAAAATTTTAGAATTTTATTTTTTTGTTACCTTGACTCAAAAAAGTGTAATATAGAGCAACCAAAAATCATATTTACCCCTAAAATAGTACCAAAACAACAACCACCTTATCCCATAGTTTCCTAGATGGGGTCACTTTTATGGAGTTTCTACTCTAGGGGAGCATCAGGGGGCTTGAAAAGGGTACATGGTGTAAATAAACCAGTCCAGCAAAATCTGCCTTCCAAAAACCGTATGGCGTTCCCCTTCTTCTATGTCCTGCCGTTTAGCCAAATAGTAGTTTACGACCACATTTGGGGTGTTTCTGCAAACTACAGAATCAGGGCAACCCATTTTGAGTTTTGTTTGGCTGTTAACCCATTTTTTTCAGTAATAAAGTAAGGGTTAAAATGGAAAATTTTCCAAAAAATAGAAATTTCTAAATTGTTTCTCCATCTGCCATTAACTCTTGTGGAACACCTAAAGGGTTAACAAAGTTTGTAAACCCAGTTTTGAATACCTTGAGGGGTGTACTTTCTTAGATGGAGTCACTTTTTTGAAATTTTTATTCTAGGGGTACAACAGGGGGCTTCAAATGGGACATGGTATAAACAAAACCAGTCGTGCCAAATCTGCCTTCCAAAACCCATATGGTGTTCCCCTCCTTCTATGTCCTCCCGTTCGGCCAAACAGTAGTTTACGACCACATATGGGGTGTTTTTGCAAACTACAGAATCAGGGCAACCCATTTTGAGTTTTGTTTGGCAGTTAACCCTTGTTTTACTCCTGGAAAAAATTTATTATATTGGAAAATTTTCCAAAAAATAGAAATTTCTAAATTGTTTCTCCATCTGCCAATAACTCTTGTGGAACACCTAAAGGGTTAACAAAGTTTGTAAACCCAGTTTTGAATACCTTGAGGGGTGTACTTTCTTAGATGGAGTCACTTTTTTGAAATTTCTATTCATGGGGTCCAACAGGGGGCTTCAAATGGGACATGGTATAAACAAAACCAGTCCTGCAAAATCTGCCTTCCAAAACCCATATGGCGTTCCCCTCTTTCTACGTGCTCCCGTTTGGCCAAACAGTAGTTTACGACCACATATGGGGTGTTTTTGCAAACTACAGAATCAGGGCAACCCATATTGAGTTTTGTTTGGCTGTTAACCCTTATTTTATTGCTGGAAAAAATGGGTTAAAATGGAAAATTTTCCAAAAAATAGAAATTTCTAAATTGTTTCTCCATCTGCCATTAACTCTTGTGGAACACCTAAAGGGTTAACAAAGTTTGTAAACCCAGTTTTGAATACCTTGAGGGGTGTACTTTCTTAGATGGAGTCACTTTTTTGAAATTTTTATTCTAGGGGTACAACAGGGGGCTTCAAATGGGACATGGTATAAACAAAACCAGTCGTGCCAAATCTGCCTTCCAAAACCCATATGGTGTTCCCCTCCTTCTATGTCCTCCCGTTCGGCCAAACAGTAGTTTACGACCAGATATGGGGTGTTTTTGCAAACTACAGAATCAGGGCAACCCATTTTGAGTTTTGTTTGGCAGTTAACCCTTGTTTTACTCCTGGAAAAAATTGATTATATTGGAAAATTTTCCAAAAAATAGAAATTTCTAAATTGTTTCTCCATCTGCCAATAACTCTTGTGGAACACCTAAAGGGTTAACAAAGTTTGTAAACCCAGTTTTGAATACCTTGAGGGGTGTACTTTCTTAGATGGAGTCACTTTTTTGAAATTTCTATTCTAGGGGTGCAACAGGGGGCTTCAAATGGGACATGGTATAAACAAAACCAGTCCTGCAAAATCTGCCTTCCAAAACCCATATGGCGTTCCCCTCTTTCTACATGCTCCCGTTTGGCCAAACAGTAGTTTACGACCACATATGGGGTGTTTCTGCAAACTACAGAATCAGGGCAACCCATTTTGAGTTTTGTTTGGCAGTTAACCCTTGTTTTTTTCCTGGAAAAAATTTATTATATTGGAAAATTTTCCAAAAAATCTAAATTCTAAAAATGTATGTCCATTTGCCATGAAGTGTTGTGGAAGACCTAAAGGGTTAACAAAGTTTGTAAAAACAGTTTTGAATACCTTGAGGGGTGTAGTTTCTAGAATGGGGTCATTTTTGGGTGGTTTCTATTATGTAAGCCTCACAAAGTGACTTCAAACCTGAACTGGTCCATAAAAAGTGGGATTTTGAAGATTTCTGAAAATTTCAAAATTTGCTTCTAAACTTCTAAGCCTTGTAACATCCCCAAAAAATAAAATATCATTCCCAAAATGCTACAAACATGAAGTAGACATATGGGGAATGTAAAGTCATCACACTTTTTGGGGGTATTACTATGTATTACAGAAGTAGAGAAACTGAAACTTTGAAATTTGCAAATTATTCAAAATTTTGGGTAAATATGGTATTTTTTTATGCAAAAAAATTAACTTTTTTGACCCAATTTTAGCAGTGTCATGAAGTACAATATGCGACGAAAAAACAATCTCAGAACGGCCTGGGTAAGTCAAAGCGTTTTAAAGTTATCAGCACTTAAAGTGACAGTGGTCAGATTTGCAAAAAATGGCCTGGTCCTTAAGGTGAAATAGGGCTGTGTCCTTAAGGTGAAATAGGGCTGTGTCCTTAAGGGGTTAAAAAGTGGGTTTTGGAAATTTTCTTAAAAATCTTCTAAGCCTTCTAACCTCCTAAAAAAAGAAAATGACATTTACAAAATTATGCCAACATAGTAGACATATGGGGAATGTTAAGTAATAAATATTTTATGAGGTATCACTTTCTGTTTTAAAAGCAGAGAAATAGAAATTTAGAAAATTGCACATTTTTCTAAATTTTGGGTAAATTTGGGATTTTTTTATAATTTATGACTATCATGAAGTACAATGTGTCATGAGAAAACAGTCTCAGAATGGCTTGGATAAGTAAAAGTGTTCCAAAGTTATTACCACATAAAGTGACACATGGGGTAGAAGGGGTTAACTTATCTATCCACAAAGTCCAAACAAAGCTGCACCATACCATATCCTACTTCTCTGACCCCTATCCGTGCTCTCTGATCATCCTCTATGCTATGAGTACATATGGCTATCAATCTCTCTCACCTGCAGGACTTCTCTTGAGTTGCATACTGTAAAATGCTTCAGTTTTGGTCATCAGACTAATTATACATTTTAAACATTTAAAAGCACGTAATGTGTACATATGTAAACATATATATATATACACACATATTTAGCACGTACCACGTATTTACTATGCTTTCTGTGGGCTACAAGCTGATTTTCTTACCTCTTCTCTCACTCCCAACAGATACTGGCTGGGTGCCTGGTTCATGACACTTTACTTATTTTTAGTGTCATGAACTCCTTTAGATTGTAAGCTCTGCTAGACAGCATCTTCTGTACTTTTGCTTTATTGTCAGTTGACATTTTTCTGGCGTACGTTATTTATAAAAAAAAAAATTTAAGCAAAAGCAACAAATCATATCTGCTTTATTCCATTCATAATACAAAAAAAGAGAGACAATACCAAGTGAAATAAGTGGGTAAGCAAACAATATTTCACTGGTATCACACAAGTACTGAAAATATACAAATATCAGTTAAAAATAATTATCTACTCCACTAGTCCTTCTACATGGACCGATAATCAGGCAGATTATCAGGAACTAAGCAGGCATTCCCAATAATTGCCTAATAATCAGCGAAGATGAGGACTATATTTACATGTAGCGATCACCTCCTCTGTATGGGGATGATCTAGAGATATAGCGATCGCTTTTGCCTATAGAGAATCATTGTTGCTGCAGATTGCCGGCATCCTCTTGGGATTGAGAGGTTATACAAACACTCCTCCCCTATAATCTGCCAGTTTATCTATCAGTGTAAAAGGGTGTTGCCACATGTCGCCGTGATACTGTTTGCAACGATACATCTGCGTTTATGCTGTGTTTAGCAAACCACACACAGCAAAACTGAATTACATTAATTACAAAACTTACATTACATGGTTATGTAATCATTAATAGTTCCATTGATGTAATGTAGGTCTGCTGTGTGTTTTCCCTGTCTGGATGAATAACACAGCATAAACAACGCAGGTATTTTGATGCAAAAACCACACTTTTTTTGATGCATTTCTTTTTTTTTTGCCGCCCCCAAAACATTGCACACCGCTGATGTGTGGCATCACTGTTAGACATACAAATAAATTCAAGTCATTGGTGAAGTTTGTGTAAGGTGTGGTGGATAATCCCTGATATTCTGACTATTTTGCCCCTTAGGCACTAGCTACATGAATTTGCTTTCTATGTCTTTGTGACATATATTATTGTTTTGACTGATACTTTTCTATGCTCAGTACTACTGGTGAAATAGTCATTGCTCACCCACTTATTTTTACTTTGTATTGACTCTCTCTAATGCTGGGTTCACACCTGAGCGTACTGGATGGATCGCTCTGTATGCGCGATTCTACGGGCGTCTCACATACGTGGCTCCTGTGCAAGCGAACGCCCATTGTCGCGCGTTCCCGGAAGTCTATGTACAGGAACGCGCGACACTACGCCCCAAAGAAGCTCCTGTACTTCTTGGGTCGTAGGGCGTTTTACAGCGCGTTCGTACACGCTGTAAAACGCTCAGGTGAGAACCCAGCCTTAGTCTCTTCTGTATGACATAAAACTGATCTGTTTTGTCGCTGAGACTATACTACTTTTTGTATGTGCAAATCTCTAAGTTACACATGTAGCTTGCTAAACTTTCATCTTACTACAGAACTGTCTTTTTTATATAGTCCAGAGAGTTACTTTTAACTAATTTAAGTCACCTATACCTAAATATGTGTAAATAATATTGTTCTAATAAGTTTTTATTTTCATGGTGACCCATTTATAAAGTTCATTCCATGGTCTACAGTCACAAGTTCTGTAGTAAGGGGGAAAGAAAATATTGATGTGAGAGATATGTTTGGATTTGGGGGGCATATGGTCTTAAAATAATAAAATTGAATGTATGAATTTGTGACAGGTGTTGTTATACCTTTGTGGATGATAAGGTTGATAGGTTTGGAAAGCGCTGTGTTAAAACCATAATTCCACTGACGTCAGGTGGCAGGCAAAAGACAGCTTTGGGAGAAGAGAGGAGATCAGCACCTTCCACTAACAAATTTAGTTTACAAGTGGAAAAGAAAACAAAAAATGCTGGAAGCTATGAATAAGATCTTGTAATAGGAGACAGGAAGGGGTAGGGAAGAGGCCCTGTAGGAGAAGATTAAATAAAGAGAAGAGAGAAACAACAAAATAGCTTTTCATTTTTGGGTTTTTGCCTTTTCACTTAAGGCAATAGCCATCACGAAATAATTACTGGTCTTGTCACTCCATTAAGATTATCTACACCTCGGCTCCTCATTGAGGCCCATAAACCTTGGCTTAATTAACTTCCACCTGTGGCTTTGTACCTTGGAATGTATCTGCTGTGTGAGGGCTTCAGGAGCCCAGCACCTGCTAGGAGGGACATGAAAGACAGTAAACATCAATTATCTGCCTTATGTGTATCATTCAGTAGGGCTGGAGCACCAAGGAAAAGTGCAGCTGACTGGATTTGCATGGTCATGTTGAATGGCTGAGGCTAATTTTTGACTGACATTGGCAAGTATCAGTTGAGACATATCAGTCATTAAGACGGAATTTGTCAGAAGGTGAACATGTTTTGGAAGGCACTGTAGTTTATTTCCCATTGTTAAAAAGAACTAAATTTGGAATTGTGATATAATTTGAAAACATTGACCTGGTCATGAGTTAGAACATTTTCTAGTCAGAAACGTGTAGACCAGCTACTGGGGATTCTGAGTTTGAACCTGGGTTTTATTGATATTGATATAGTGTCCCTTCTAAATTTATGTGTGTAGGTATTTATGTATTTATTTAATTAATTAAAGAAATTAGCGGGTTAGGCTAGTTTTACACTAGCGACATTAGCTCCAGCAGAGAACAGCCTGCTGAACCTATCTGGATCCGTCATTGCTGGATGTTACTGCAATCCCTGCTGGCCCCATTGACTATAATGGGAGCGGAGATCCGGCCACTACCCGGCAAAATAGTTTGGCTGGACAAAAACTGCTGCACAGTTAATGCAGATGTGAAAGAAGCCTTTCACATTTTGTGAAACGAATGACAAAATATATATTGTGACACAATGAGAGGTTTTGTTTGGGAAAACAGGTATTTTCCTCCCAGCATGTGCTACTGGGCTGATTTACAGCCAGGCGGGGTCAAATACCAGGCTGGATTTTAAGTGCCAGTCCGGGTTTTGGCAGCACCTGGCTGTCCTTAAATAGGCAGCTGGGCTCAGAAGCCAGGTCTCTGTGTTGGCATCTGGGAGCCTTGTGTCTAGATGAAGGCTTGCTACCTCTTTGGCATGAAAACAGGTTGGTGCTGCTATCAGCAAGGACTCTTTGAGGCAGAATTGCCGCATTGTGTGATTTACCACCAACACCGCAAGGTGACGTTTTGTTTGAATATGACTGCTTGTTTTGTCACTTGCCTAAAGTGTGAATAAAACACTGAACTGTTTGATCCAAAGATCTTGTTGTTGCCTCTATACTGCGTCCGCTAATCCGGTCTACCAGAGCGAGTCCCCACAATACAGGGAGTGCAGAATTATTAGGCAAGTTGTATTTTTGAGGATTAATTTTATTATTGAACAACAACCATGTTCTCAATGAACCCAAAAAACTCATTAATATCAAAGCTGAATATTTTTGGAAGTAGTTTTTAGTTTTAGCTATTTTAGGGGGATATCTGTGTTTGCAGGTGACTATTACTGTGCATAATTATTAGGCAACTTAACAAAAAACAAATATATACCCATTTCAATTATTTATTTTTACCGGTGAAACCAATATAACATCTCAACATTCACAAATATACATTTCTGACATTCAAAAACAAAACAAAAACAAATCAGTGACCAATATAGCCACCTTTCTTTGCAAGGACACTCAAAAGCCTGCCATCCATGGATTCTGTCAGTGTTTTGATCTGGTCACCATCAACATTGCGTGCAGCAGCAACCACAGCCTCCCAGACACTCTTCAGAGAGGTGTACTATTTTCCCTCCTTGTAAATCTCACATTTGATGATGGACCACAGGTTCTCAATGGGGTTCAGATCAGGTGAACAAGGAGGCCATGTCATTAGATTTTCTTCTTTTATACCCTTTCTTGCCAGCCACCCTGTGGAGTACTTGGACGCGTGTGATGGAGCATTGTCCTGCATGAAAATCATGTTTTTCTTGAAGGATGCAGACTTCTTCCTGTACCACTGCTTGAAGAAGGTGTCTTCCAGAAACTGGCAGTAGGACTGGGAGTTGAGCTTGACTCCATCCTCAACCCGAAAATGCCCCACAAGCTCATCTTTGATGATACCAGCCCAAACCAGTACTCCACCTCCACCTTGCTGGCGTCTGAGTCGGACTGGAGCTCTCTGCCCTTCACCAATCCAGCCATCTGGCCCATCAAGACTCACTCTCATTTCATCAGTCCATAAAACCTTAGAAAAATCAGTCTTGAGATATTTCTTGGCCCAGTATTGACTTTTTAGCTTGTGTGTCTTGTTCAGTGGTGGTCGTCTTTCAGCCTTTCTTACCTTGGCCATGTCTCTGAGTATTGCACACCTTGTGCTTTTGGGCACTCCAGTGATGTTGCAGCTCTGAAATATGGCCAAACTGGTGGCAAGTGGCATCTTGGTAGCTGCACGCTTGACTTTTCTCAGTTCATGGGCAGTTATTTTGCGCCTTGGTTTTTCCACACGCTTCTTGCGACCCTGTTGACTATTTTGAATGAAACGCTTGATTGTTTGATGATCACGCTTCAGAAGCTCGGCATCCCTCTGCAAGATATCTCACTATTTTTGACTTTTCTGAGCCTGTCAAGTCCTTCTTTTGACCCATTTTGCCAAAGGAAAGGAAGTTGCCTAATAATTATGCACACTTGATATAGGGTGTTGATGTCATTAAACCACACCCCTTCTCATTACAGAGATGCACATCACCTAATATGCTTAATTGGTAGTAGGCTTTCGAGCCTATACCGCTTGGAGTAAGACAACATGCATAAAGAGGATGATGGGGTCAAAATACTCATTTGCCTAATAATTCTGCACTCCCTGTATATATATATTACTGTGACAGAGACTGATGTGAATGGTAATGCTGTGGAATATGTTGGCACTGTACAAATAAATAGCTGGTTTCTGTGGGAAAAAAATAAATAAAATGCTACCCATGTTGAATTATATAATTGAACATGACTATAAAATGCTTTACTTTGATCTCTATAAGCTTTCAGGTGATAAGTGAAGAACGTAGGTGCCAATTGTTCCGGGTGGGAAGTGGAAAGCCAACATAATCCAATTAATGGTGCAGTACTGGCCTCTTTGTCACCGTTACAAAGTCAAATGCTCACATGCTCAGCTGTTAATTCTTTCACAATAAGCTGTGCAGTTGCCATTAGCTAACCGCTGCCAGAAAAAACATCCGCTGGGTTCATTTTACCACCAAATACTTTTACACTTCTGAACCAATAAATATAAACTACCAAGGCTGGAAGTGGCATATAAAATCCTTCTGATCATTACATTAAGCAGTGACTGTATAAAATGAACTATAAATCTTCCAGTGAATTACACGGCATCATAGGGGCCTGGTTAAAGAATCAGCCTTTTGACGATCCACACTTCTGCAAAGGCTACTTGAGAAAGTGTCAGGTATACAGTGCCAATCAGGCGTGACATTCTAATAATATTAAATCAACAAAAGAGAACTGGTACCATGGAATACCTAATAAAATGTATCTTTATTTAACATAAAAACATGAAAAAGATAATTAATCTTTTTATAGACAAAAATACATATACATAGAGACCATACAGGAAGCAATAAGCAAAACGTGCGTCGAGGATGAGGAATGCCTAGCAGAGACTGACCACATTTGAACCACAGGATTTTGGGGTAAGAGACAAACGCTAATCAGCGTTGGCGCTTGTATAATAGAAATATGCAATAGGCTGTGAATAACAGATGGCGCCAACCCTGCAAATATAGTTTCACCAACACCTCGATCCCAGTGATGCCATGTATACTTGAGGTGAGAGACAGCGGCATTGATGTTTAGAGACAGCTTAGATATGGTATGCTGATCTTGATACGAATTATCGGCGATGTCTCACACTTCAAGTATATAATATTACATGACCAGTGAATAATAATATAATAGCTATTGTCGATCATTCTCTGCTGGCACCCTGTATGGTCTCTATGTATATGTATTTTTGTCTATAAAAAGATTAATTATCTTTTTCATGTTTTTATGTTAAATAAAGATACATTTTATTAGGTATTTCATGGTACCAGTTCTCTTTTGTTGATTTATAGATTAAGGAGGTACACCCTTGTGACTATACAAGGCTGTGTCAATCCAGTTGAATATTCTAATAATATTATAGAAAATGAAGCATATAGCTGGTGTATATAGCAGAGTGGATTTTTCCAGTTCTCCTACAACTCATGCAGTTTATTGCATCTCCATTTGCATTACTTAATGCCAGTCTTTGCCTTAAAAGCACTCTTTACTCTATGTATCTTACTTATATAAATCTACATTATCTATCTTGTTCCTTTTGTTATAGCTAAGAGCATTTCCCTCTAAAATAATATAGATCTTTCTAAACTAATGTACGGTAGCAGCTCAGCAGAGAAGAAGTATACCTTTGCCATTCAAGAGTCTGGTGAAAATTGGTGGCAATTCCTGTTGTCATCAAAATTGGCTGTCACCCAAAGACTGGGGTTCTCTATGACTCCACTAGCAAACACCTATATTTCTGTATGCAAAAAGGTAACTCCCAAGAAAGAGAACCATCCCACTATCATCACCTTCTGGAAAGGACTCCCCATTTGTTTGACTTTCCAAATATTTAAGTCAGATATCCATCTGTAGACAGCTGTTTCGGGGTGCTTGCCCCTTGTCAGTATGGAGTAGGATTCTGGCTGGCTGGGTCTATGCTTTGAATGCAGCTTGGTGACCTGTATGGAGACTTACTGGAAGCACTCAATGGTATTGGAGATTTATTGGCAATGCCCCATGGGAAATGAATATAAAAGAGAACAAGCTTGCCACTCTCCATGAGTCAAAATCTGACTTTCCAACAAGCCTTGGGATGTGACAGCTGTTTTGGGGTGCTTGCCCCTTGTCAGTATGGAGTAGGATTCTGGCTGGCTGGGTCTATGCTTTAAATGCAGCTTCCGCAATCTCCTTAAAGAGACCTGTATGGAGACTTACTGGAAGCACTCCATGGTATTGGAGATTTATTGGCAATGCCCCATTTGAAATGAATATGCAAAGAGGTAACTCCCTTAAACAGCTGTCTACAGATGGCATCCAGCGCAACACACCTGAAAGACAGCATCTCAAGATTTAAGACCGCTGAAGAAGGCCTTGACAGGCCGAAACGTCTGGTCATTTTTCTTCTATAGATTAAGCTGTAAAACTTGCACTGGAACTTGATCATATGATGACAAAAATTAAAATTTAATAAGCAACAAGAAAAACTGTGCGACTTGCAGGCACCAGTGAACCTAAAACGGAGTGCGGTACTCCAAAACTCAACACTACAGATGTATATCTGGCTTGGCTATATTCCCTTGTAAAATCCTAAGGCTTGTTAGAAAGTCAGATTTGGACTCAAAGAGAGCCACATCCAAGAGGTAGAACTAGCAAGATGGTTCTCTTCCGTGGGAGTTACCTCTGTGCATATTATTTTCCAATGGAGCATTGCCAAAACATCTCCTTAAAGTACTGGTCGCTTTAAGGAGATTCAGCACTCTGCCTAAGTCATATATATTTCTGAAATGGCAAACAAGTGTCTTATAGTAAAACGAATTCTGTGTATGGAAATAGAACATCAACACTAGGTACACTGTCTCGTACCATGCAGCTATCTCTTTCATATTCCTTGATAGCTAGGGTCACATACACATTGGGCTCATAAGGACTTAAACCTTGTGAATTGTGATAAATAAGAAGCTGGTTTGAATACAACCGGGCAGTGTTTAAATTAATTGATAATGACTGCGCAGTTTTGCGAGTAAAACTACTGTTTACTTGTAAGATCATGTGGCCATTAATGATTAGACCCTTAAAGAGGCTCTGTTACCAGGATGAACCTTATAAAACCAGGCATATAACCTGGTAGGGTTCATCTAGCTGAGTAAAACGATACCTGTATTGTCTTTGAGCCATTGGGGCACCAAGAGGAGGGCTTATGCGGTTTGAGCACCGCTCCATTGACGCCCCTGCTGCTCTAAAGATGACCTCTCCGCTTCGATTGACAGTGCTAACCTTCACATCCAGTGCTCAGTTCTTGCGCCTACACACTCATTCGCAAACACTGCATTTATGCACCGAGCAGATGATTAGTGCACACATGCAGTTGATGTAATTTCACCTGGAAATAAAGGTGACTGCAGAAGAAGCCAACAGCATCTCTACTTCTGGGTGGAATGACTTCAACAACGCGTGCACACTAATCATCTTTACTGCTTGGCAAGCAGCAGTAGACAGGGTGCACACGTGCATGTTTGCGAATGATTGCACAGGCACAAGAACTCAGCAATAGATGTGAAGTCTAGAGCTGTCAATCTAAAGGGAGGGGGTGTTGGGAGTACCAGAGGCATCACTAGAGCAGGCCTCAAACCACATAAGCCCGCCTCTTGGGGCTCCAATGGCTCATTTTGCATAAGAATAAAAATCGTCATTTTTCCACAACGCCAGCACCTAGAAAGACAATACAGGAATCAATTTATTCAGCCGGATCAACTTTGCTAGGCTATATGCCTGGTTTATTAGGGGTGATCCTGGTGACAGAGCTTCTTTAAAGAATAGCCTTGCAGGCAAACAGCAGTTTTATGAGAACAGTATGTGATCCAGATTTTTGCTGCACCACAGCCACATCTCACCCTCTCCAAGTGCCCTTACCAGTATAAAACTTACATGCAGGATCGGCGAGGACAACTGGATCTGGAGTGGTGGTTATTTTTTATACAGTTCACGGCATTTAGTACATTTAAAAAAAAATATCCAAAACAATTCCTTTAAGGTCTCATGTACCCAAATATGTGCATTTGAACCCGCAATATGGTATATAATCTAAACACAAAATCTACTTGATATGAATCCCCAATACTGAGTATATGAGACTTTACCTGCAAGAGTGGTCGAAACCCTTGAGATCACACCTCTTGTACCTTACTGATGTGTTGAGCAAAAGTAAAATTAGAAACTGAACGGTGAATAGTTTTTATTCCTGTGTTCTTTTTTATTACCTGGCTGTTCTCTTAAATTGTTTTATTATTTCAATAAAATGTTTTCCATATATTTTATCATGGATTTGTGTGATAATTGTTGATATTATATTTCTCAGGCCAGATGTTTTAGAATGCTGTCAGGGACATCTACAGAAAAATGTAAAATAAAAGTATGTGTATTTTATCTTTAGATGGGGATAAATATGAACATGTGTTAGACTGTGCAATCTGCTCCCTTGATGATTGTCTTGCCTCCTGTATCACAACTATTCACTTCTGGGTGGTCAATACAAAGCTTCCCTAAACCCATGGTAAAAGTGCACCATCCCACTCCTCAGGGTAAGCAACGTTAAAGTTGTACTGTGTGTACATTGCAAGATATTTTACTATAAGACCACAATTAATTATCATGAGGTAGCCTGGGAAAGACTCTTTAATCAAACAAGTAAGGACCAGGAACTTGTTCATTACTGGAAATGCGTGTGGTGTGATCTGCGAATGATCATAGATTTCAAAGCAAAACCAGAAAATAACTGAACTTGATGAAGTGAAGTCTCATAAGGAGTTGAAGGATTATTGCTTGATGTAGTACTGTATTGTTATCCCAACATACATACTGGAAATTTTCTTAGGTTTTATTAACCAACTCTACTTAAATAAATGTTGTTCTAACCACAATGTTTATTTTAAAAGATTTCTACTGATAGGGTTACATCCAGACTACAGGTAATCATAGAAATGTAAAATAGCCTGGTTTAGTTCTTTACAGTTTATTATGTTTGTGCCCTAATTTCCTTTACTGCATAAATATTTCTTTTTTTATGTTTTTCTTGTGTTTTAGTGATGTGATTAGTTTAAATGGTGGCCTGAAATATACATATACATGAGTGGATGCAGGGCTCTACTTACGGGTTGTACTGCCTAAAATGGAAGATCAAAAGTATTGTTCATTTAGAGAGGTGGTCTGGTCTTTTTTTAATCGCCTTTGCCATCACTATTGGGCCCAGGGAATCCCAGTCCAACATTTCTGTGACTGCTGCTGATTTTTGAGATTGTATGGTCGACCGTTGACTACAGTATAATGGGTGAACAGTACGTACTATAAAAAAAAAAAACAAGTGGGGCAGAGAGGAAATATAGTGGAACAGGCTTTTCTATTGGCACCGCCACCAGGTTTTAGCACCACCAATCATACATTGAGAGGCTAACATAGCAAAATGCAAAAATTGTCATGAGTCAACTATAAGAAAAAAAATTGCTGTATAGGAACAAAATCTTGATCTTCAGGTGGTGAACCGTATATAAGGAAAAAAATACAGCACCTACTGTACCAAAAAGGGAAGTACAGATACACTGAATGCGCTCCTCCAGAGTCGTATCCAAAAACTCCTTACTTACGGTAAATCCAGAATATAAAAAGAGGCAGCATCCCACAGTTTGAAAATAAATGGTGCTTTAATCCAAGAAAAGTAGTACAAGCGACCCAAAAATGCATGCTTGAGGAAGGCTAAGGTTTAGCCGAAACGTTACATTTTTGGGTCGCTTGTACTACTTTTCTTGGATTAAAGAACCATTTGTTTTCAAACTGTGGGAGGCTGCCTCTTTTTCTATTCTGGATTCAGGAGGTGAACAACTGCTCTCTGTCATTTTACATATAGTGTATGTTAATTAAAATTCTTAAGATTACAGTTTATGCCCATAATTTTTATTTCTAGTAAGGCTGAATTCACATCTTCAGGAGATGGATTCAATTCCATTCACTTTTGAAACAGCCTGATCTGATGGAAATGGCCCAGATGGTTCCCTCTTGTCCAACATTGAAATCAATGGTCACAACCTTTGGGATCCATTCTGTGGTCTGTTAATTGCCAACTTTTGCTGGTAAAAGATTTACCCATCCACCAAGAGGCATGTAGAGGGCCTGCCGTATGGCCCTGTATGGCATCACATCAAGGCTATGAATGCCATATTCAGGATCATTTTAATATGAATTCAGAATTTGACCAAGTACATAAGAGAGATTTCCAGTAGAACTATTTCTATGGCCACATACTCATGCTTTATCACACTTTCTTCTGCCTGTCAGTCTTAAAAATCTAAATTCAGTCATATAGGCACACTTTGTATACCAGCCATTGACCTGGGTATCATATATAATATATTGCCATCTATTGGGGGCATTACATTTTGAATAGATTCATTGCAATTTCCAACATTGGGAAACCCTTTTAAGCCTTAGGAAAGCTAAAATTTGCTTGTTTGGTTGCATTTAGTCAGTAATGATAGATGGAATTGTAGATATTTGTATTTTAAAGGGTTTCCCCAACAGAAATGTCATACAGATCTATCACTGTGTAAAAGACGGGAATTATCTAAAAACAGGTGTTGGAACTGAGAAGCCAGGAAAGCTGCCATGTTCCATATAAAACGGAGCCTTTGAAAAGCAGCTTTTTTAAAATATTAACTCAGAGTCATAGAGCATCCATGAATCTAGATACATAACAGCTAAACTTAACCTTGCTTAGTGGGCTACAGCAAATACAAAAATAGTGAAATTAGACTGGTGGAGGCTTAAAGATCAGGAGAGACAAGTCAGTACTTGCCAGTTCTTTAGTCGGAATGGAAACTAGGAATTTGAAGCTTTACACAGCTGGTGAATGTTCTCCATCCAGGGATGGCATGTGGCCAAGTCAGTAGAATCTGAGTAGCGATGGTGATTCCTCTGTCAAAGCTAAATGCCACCCGTAGTTAGATGGTTCTTCCAGCAAAGTAACAGGTTAATTAGCTTGTTATGTGGGTATTACTCTTTACAGAATGGCACAGAAACTATTTATAAGTACTTCACTACGCAGTTATTACTATTTATAGTGATGAGCGGCAGGGGCAATATTCAAATTTGTGATGTTTCACAAATATTTGGTAGAATATTCATCATATGTTCCCGAATTTGAGATAATTTTCTTGATCGCAAAAATTCGGCAATGTAATATTCGCGTAATTCACGCGAAATACAGGCGTGGGTCACTATAGCTACATTTTCCAAGCTACTAGAAGTTTCCCGAGACTGGAGAAAATTGTTGGCACGGCAGAATATTACGATAGCTTTATATGCAGATCGAGTGCTCCAATATATTTGCAATTGCAAAATCGGCACTAATGATGCAAATATTTTGGTGCAATACGTGCAACTTCACATTTTAACAGGTCTGACTACTTATTAGTGATTGGTGCACTAAGTATTGTTGTGAACTTATGACGTTGCAGCACTATGTATATATGTAGCATGTACACTCACCTAAAGAATTAATGCGATTATATAGTCAACCAATCAGATGGCAGTTGCTTCAATGCATGTAGGGTTGTGGTCCTGGTCAAGACAATCTCCTGAACTCCAAACTGAATGTCAGAATGGGAAAGAAAGGTGGGCTACAACAGCAGAAGACCCCACCGGGTACCACTCATCTCCACTACAAATAGGAAAAAGAGGCTACAATTTGCACAAGCTCACCAAAATTGGACTGTTGAAGACTGGAAAAATGTTGCCTGGTCTGATGAGTCTCGATTTCTGTTGAGACATTCAAATGGTAGAGTCCGAATTTGGCGTAAACAGAATGAGAACATGTATCCATCATGCCTTGTTACCACTGTGCAGGCTGGTGGTGGTGGTGTAATGGTGTGGGGGATGTTTTCTGGGCACACTCTAGGCCCCTTAGTGCCAATTGGCCATCGTTTAAATGCCACGGGCTACCTGAGCATTGTTTCTGACCATATCCATCCCTTCATGACCACCATGTACCCATCCTCTGATGGCTACTTCCAGCAGGATAATGCACCATGTCACAAAGCTTGAATCATTTCAAATTGGTTTCTTGAACATGACAATGAGTTCACTGTACTAAAATGGCCCCCACAGTCACCAGATCTCAACCCAATAGAGCATTGTTGGGATGTTGTGGAACGGGAGCTGCGTGCCCTGGATGTGCATCCCTCAAATCTCCATCAACTGCAAGATGCTATCCTATCAATATGGGCCAACATTTCTAAAGAATGCTATCAGCGCCTTGTTGAATCAATGCCACATAGAATTAAGGCAGTTCTGAAGGCAAAAGGGGGTCCAACACCTAATAATTATTTAGGTGAGTGTATGTATGGACAGCAGAACCTATCAGCTACACAATATCACTATCTAAACTACACTGACTATCTCCCACTAATTATCTGTGTTATATATACAGTTGCAAGAAAAAGTATGTGAACCCTTTGGAATCATATGGATTTCTGCACAAATTGGTCATAAAATGTGATCTGACCTTCATCTAAGTCACAACAATAGACAATCACAGTCTGCTTAAACTAATAACACACAAAGAAATAAATATTACCATGTTTTTATTGAACACACCATGTAAACATTCACAGTGCAGGTGGAAAAAGTATGTGAACCCCTAGACTAATGACCTCTCCAAGAGCTAATTGGAGTGAGGTGTCAGCCAACTGGAGTCCAATCAAAGAGATGAAATTGGAGGTGTTTGTTACAGCTGCCCTGCCCTATAAAAAACACACACCAGTTCTGGGTTTGCTTTTCACAGGAAGCATTGCCTGATGTGAATGATGCCTCGTACAAAAGAGCTCTCAGAAGATCTACGATTAAGAATTGTTGATTTGCATAAAGCTGGAAAGAGTTGTAAAAGTATCTCCAAAAGCCTTGCTGTTCATCAGTTCATGGTAAGACAAATTGTCTATAAATGGAGAAAGTTCAGCACTGCTGCTACTCTCCCTAGGAGTGGCCGTCTTATAAAGATGACTGCAAGAGCACAGCACAGACTGCTCAATAAGGTGAAAAATAATGCTAGAGTGTCAGCTAAAGACTTACAAATGTCTCTGGCATATGCTAACATCCCTGTTAGCGAATCTACGATACTTAAAACACTAAACAAGAATGGATTTCATGGGAGTATACCACAGAGGAAGCCACTGCTGTCCAAAAAAAAAACATTGCTGCACATTTACAGTTTGCACAAGAGCACCTGGATGTTCCACAGCAGTACTGGCAAAATATTCTGTGGACAGATGAAACCAAAGTTGAGTTGTTTGGAAGAAACACACAACACTATGTGTGGAGAAAAAGAGGCACAGCACACCAACATCAAAACCTCATCCCAACTGTGAAGTATGGTGGTGGGGGCATTATCATTTAGGCCTGCTTTGCTGCATCAGGGCCTGGACGGATTGCTATCATTAAAGGAAAAATGAATTCCCAAGTTTTTCAAGACATTTTGCAGGAGAACTTAAGGCCATCTGTCCACCAGCTGAAGCTCAACAGAAGATGGGTGTTGAAACAGGACCCAAAGCATAGAAGTAAATCAACAACAGAATGGCTTAAACAGAAGAAAATATGCCTTCTGGAGTGGCCCAGTCAGAGTCCTGACCTCAACCCGATTGAGATGCTGTGGCATGACCTCAAGAAAGCGATTCACACCAGACATCCCAAGAATATTGCTGAACTGAAACAGTTCTGTAAAGAGGAATGGTCAAGAATTACTCCTGACCATTGTGCACATCTGATCTGCAACTACAGGAAACGTTTGGTTGAAGTTATTGCTGCCAAAGGAGGTTCAACTAGTTCTTAAATCCAAGGGTTCACGTACTTTTTACACCTGCACTGTGAATGTTTACATGGTGTTTTCAATAAAAACATGGTAACATTTAATTCTTTGTGGTATTAGTTTAAGCAGACTGTGATTGTCTATTGTTGTGACTTAGATGAAGATCGGATCACATTTTTTGACCAATTTGTGCAGAAATCCATATAATTCCAAAGGGTTCACATATTTTTTCTTGCAACTGTATATAAGCTAACTAACTAATGTAATGACACAGGAATAGGGGCGGATTAAGTGCATGATAGGCCCGGGGCTGTCTACCCAACTCGGGCCCCCCTTCCCCCCTCCATTTTAGTTTTAGTTTTTTTTTTTCTGTATGAAGAGACTGCTGTGCTTCGTAAGCGCCACAGTCTCTTCCTAGGCCATATGACATCGTTCATATGGTCTAGGTGCAGCTTTGTCCCATCTGAGTGATTGGGGCTGAGCTGCAGTACCAAGCACAGTGCTATCAAATGGACAGAGCTGTGCTTGGTAAGGAGAAAAGAGGCTGAGGCACTCAGTGGGACATTGCGGTCTCCTCAAACAGCTGATTTACGGGGGTACCAGGAGTTGGGCCCCCACCATCTCATAACTTTCTGACTACAGATTTCATAGATGTTACCTGCAGTCCTATGTAACACCCCACATAACACAGTGAACTATTGTGTTATGTGTGGTGTTACATAGGACTGCATGGAACATCTACTACATTATTTGCACACAGAAAGTTATCACTGTTATCTGGGCTGTTACACAGAAAGTTATCACTGTTATCTGGGCTGTTACATAGGACTGCAGGTGACAAATTATAATTTTAGTTGCCAAATTTAAAATACATATGATTATGATAAAAAAAAAGACTTGGAGGAGAAGATGAGACGCAGTTCACAGTAGTGAACCAGCTCTACATATAGAGGAATACAACATCACATACCTGGTACATCCAGTGACATCTCCCGTCATGTAGACCTTCTCTTTCCTCTTCTCCTCCGTTTGACCCAGAATGCCATGACAAATTCTTTCAGCCGCATCTCGACTCTACAGAGTTTGTTACACAGACATGTTAAATTTCTCATAATTGGGGTAATTTTTCAAACTGGTGTAAAGTTGGACTGGCTTAGGTGCCCATAGCAACCAATCCAAAGAAGCTGTTAAGAATGAAAGATGGAATCTGTTGCTATAGGTAACTAACCCAGTTCTACTTTACACCAGTTTGATAAATTACCCCAAAGTGTCTACAGCAATTATTATGTCCCCTAGAGTGCCCCCAGTAATAATATTGTGCTTCAGGTAATAATGCCTGTATAGTGTCCCCAAAAATAATGTCCCCTAATAGCAATGCCCCCACACTACCCCATATAGAAATTTCCCCCACACTGCTCCACATAGTAATTTCCCCCACATTGCCCACATATAGTAATTTCGCCCACAATGTCCCATATAGTAATTTCCCCCACACTGCCCCACATAGTAATTTCCCCCACACTGCCCCACATAGTAATTTCCCCCATACTTCCCCCATTTAGTAATTTCCCCCATACTTCCCCCATATAGTAATTTTCCCCATATAGTGATTTCCCCCACACTGCCCCATATAGTAATTTCCCCCACACTGCCCCATATAGTAATTTCCCCCACACTGCTCCATATAGTAATTTCCCCTACACTGGCCCCATATAGTAATTTCCCCCACACTGCTCCATATAGTAATTCTGCCCACACTGTTCCCCATGTAGAAGTTTGCCCCCACAAAGTAATTTGCCCCCCACACTGCCCACATCAAGTAATGACCCCCCACCCTGCCCCCCATTAAGTAATTTGCCCCGACATAGCCATCCATTAAGTAATTTGCCCCCACACTGCCCCATATAAAGTAATTTGCACCCACACTGCCCTTCATTAAGCAATGTGCCCCCACACTTCCCCCGTTAAGTAATTTGCCCCCACACTGCCCTCCATTAGGTAATTTGCCCCCACACTGCCCACAATTTAGTAATTTGCCCCCATGGAAACATTTTCCCCCACTGCTCCCTGTGTCCTTACAGCACGCACCACGTGCAGTAGCCGGGTCTCAATACCCCAGCTACATCAGCCTCACCACCGCAACAGCATTGCCTAACCAAGTATAATAGAAAAGCCACAGCGCTTCAGCCACATCTAATTCATCTCTGGCAAAGCATTGTACATTGTCAGGAAAAGTGACCGGGGAGCATTAAACAAACAGCAAACATCCAGCTGCACCTGCAGCTGCAGCACACCAGACTTGATAAAGGGGTCATGCGCACCCCGAAACGCGTTGTCTCTCAATAAACCCGTACTTGTCAAAACCAGTTGTGATTTGCGCCTTACGTCCACCAGCTTGCCAGACCACATAGGTCGTGACAGGCACTGTCAGTATTCCTGTAGTAATATGTCCTCCTCTGCCTCCCAAAGTTGGCACACACACACAAAAAAAAGAAAATAAAGGCTAATACTTACCTGTGTCTGGAATGGTGAGGCAGGCGCGCGTACGTCAAAGCCCTGCAAGCTCCCCTATATAGGTGGTCGATGTCATCACGCACACCACGCAATGACTTCACCACGCACGCCAGGTATTTACTACCACACAGGCCTCAGGCCTACTAGGCTTGAAGCTTATGGCATTGATAGGCGGCAGGGCAGGGAACTATCCGCTCCCGTGCCCCGCTGTAGTTTGTGGGCGTTTGGGTCGACGTTGGGCCTCCCAGCGATGCCTGGGCCCGGGGCTACAGACCCAAACGCCCCAATTATAATCCGCCACTGCACAGGAAAGCAGAGAGCACAGCAATAACACTGCTGTCTCTCTCAGATCTGCAAAATACTGCATACAAGGGCTGCTGGGGAGGTTCTTATATAGTAAGGGGGTAGGCAACTTTTCTATTGGTTGCTAGAGATGTTCCTAAGCTCAGACAAAGACATTGCAGCCTTCTTATTGGCCCACAAGAAAGAAGAGAGGTTACTGATGAAAAAAAATCTTGAATATTCGAAATTACTAATATATAGCACTATGTTCTAAATATTTGCAAATTCTCGAAGTGCCGATATTCGATATTTATATTCGCTATTTGAGTATTCGCGCCCAACGCTAATTACTAATTCATAAAATATTGCTTATTTCATTGTAATATGGTGGCAGTACTATTTGCCAGCGGCTTTTGGGGACAAAAAGTAAATATCTAATACATTTTAAAAAAACTACGTCAGGTACTTTCAGTGCATGTTTGTAACATAGTAACATAGTACATAAGGCCGAAAAAAGACATTTGTCCATCCAGTTCAACCTGTCATCCTGAAAGTTGATCCAGAGAAAGGCAAAAAAAAAAAAACCCTGTGAGGTAGAAGCCAATTTTCCTCACTTTAGAGGGGAAAAAAAAATTCCTTCCCGACTCCAATCAGGCAATCAGAATAACTCTCTGGATCAACGACCCCTCTCTAGTAGCTATAGCCTGTAATATTATTACCCTCCAGAAATACATCCAGGCCCCTCTTGAATTCCTTTATTGTACTCACCAGCACCACATCCTCAGGCAGAGAGTTCCATAGTCTCACTGCTCTTACCGTAAAGAATCCTCTTCTATGTTTGTGTACAAACCTTCTTTCCTCCACACGCAGAGGATGTCCCCTCGTCACAGTCACCGTCCTGGGAATGAATAGATGATGGGATAGATCTCTGTACTGACCCCTGATATATTTATACATAGTAATTAGATCTCCCCTCAGTTGTCTTTTTTCTAAAGTGAATAACCCTAATTGTAATAATCTTTCGGGGTACTGTAGTTGCCCCATTCCAGTTATTACGTTAGTTGCCCTCCTCTGGACCCTCTCCAGCTCTGCTATGTCTGCCTTGTTCACTGGAGCCCAGAACTGTACACAGTACTCCATGTGTGGTCTGACTAATAATTTGTAAAGTGGTAGGACTATGTTCTCATCACGGGCATCTGTGCCCCTTCTGATGCAACCCATTATCTTATTGGCCTTGGCAGCAGCTGCCTGACACTGGTTTTTGCAGCTTAGTTTGCTGTTTTCCTTTTCCATGTCAGTGTTACCGAGTGTTTTACCATTTAGTATGTACGGGTGACTTGCATTATTCCTTCCCATGTGCATAACTTTACATTTGTCAGTGTTAAACCCCATCTGCCACTTATCTGCCCAAGCCTCCAGTCTATCCAGATCCCTCTGTAGTAGTATACTGTCCTCATCAGTGTAAATTACGTTACACAGTTTAGTGTCATCTGCGAAAATTTATATTTTACTATGCAAGCCTTCTACAAGATAATTAATAAATATATTGAAGAGAATAGGGCCCAATACTGACCCCTGAGGTACCCCACTAGTGACAGTGACCCAATCTGAGTGTGTACCGTTAATAACCACCCTCTGTTTTCTGTCACTCAGTCAGTTACTTACCAACATTCAGACGTTTTCTCACAGTTCGAGCATTCTCATTTTATATACTAACCTTTTATGCGGTGCAGTGTCAAATGCTTTGAAGAAGTCCAGATATACGACATCCATTGATTTGCCGCTGTCAAGTCTAGAACTTACCTCCTCAAATAAACTATGAATAAAATCATCTGGTTGCATGGGTATATACAGACTGCCACTATATGCATATAAAAATTGCACAGATACATTATATACCGTATATCAAAGAAAGCAAACAGGAACCACTCCTGTGATGCAACAAATAGTTTTACATTAACCAATGCCTCTAACCCTGCCTAATCCATCTCCATACAAACTAAATCCATCTTAATTTCCTTAGTAATAGTGCCCTCCTTTGTGTATCACATAGTATTGGGCCTTCACATAATGATCTCTGGCACACAGTAATAATGTCCCCACACATGCTTTGTGTCCCCTCAGAGCAATTATACCCCCCTTAGTGCACCCTTAGTACACCCTCTCACACACAATATTTATTCCCCCCCTACACCCAACCACCCCACAGTATGGATGCCCTCTTAGTGATCTTACACAGTAGGATACCTCCTTAATGCCCCCCTCACAAGAATGGTCCTTTAGGGCCGCCAACATAGTGGTAAGGTTGACAGGTTACTTCTTGACAGTTAACTGGGTATACGTTTAAAGTTATAAAATGTATCACTGCTTGAAGGAAAAAAAAAAATGTTTAAAAGCTAACTTTTATGAATTAAAAATGGGAAGATGCCCAAGGATTCTATACAGGCACAAGGTGGCCAAGAAGCCTGGGATAATTATAAAAAAATGTTTTCCCAAGTCGCACCCTTACTATCCCCACATTTTCTTTCACCCTATAAATAGTCACTTCCACCTGGGTGTGAATTCAGGGTGCAGAGGGGATAGAGGGTCTGAATTGGTGACATGAAAAATCTTATAATGGTTTACTATGATCAGCCTTTTCACAGTTTCAAGAGGCTACAGTCAGGTCCATAAATATTATGACATCAACATAATTCTAACATTTTTGGCTCTATACACCACCACAATGGATTTGAAATGAAACGACCAAGATGTGCTTTAACTGCAGACTGTCAACTTTAATTTTAGGGTATTTACATCCAAATCAGGTGTAGGAATTCCAAACGGTGTAGGAATTACAACAGTTTGCATATGTGCCTCCCACTTGTTAAGGGACCAAAAGTAATGGGACAGAATAATAATCATAAATCAAACTTTCACTTTTTAATACTTGGTTGCAAATCCTTTGCAGTCAATTACAGCCTGAAGTCTGGAATGCATAGACATCACCAGACGCTGGGTTTTATCCCTGGCGATGCTCTGCAGGGCCTCTACTGCAACTGTCTTCAGTTCCTTCTTGTTCTTGGGGCATTTTCCCTTCAGTTTTGTCTTAAGCAAGTGAAATGCATGCTCAAATCGGATTCAGGTCAGGTGATTGACTTGGCCATTGCATAACATTCTACTTCTTCTTTTAAAAAACTCTTTGGTTGCTTTTGCTGTATGCTTTGGGTCATTGTCCATCTGCACTGTGAAGCGCCGTCCAATGAGTTCTGAAACATTTGGCTGAATATGAGCAGATAATATTGCCTGAAACACTTCAGAATTCATCCTGCTGCTTTTGTCAGCAGTCACATCATCAATAAATACAAGAGAACCAGTACCATTGGCAGCCACACATGCCCACACCATGACATTAACACCACCATGCTTCACTGATGAGGTGGTATGCTTAGGATCATGAGCAATTCCTTTCCTTCTCCATACTCTTCTCTTCCCATCACTCTGGTACAAGTTGATCTTGGTCTCATCTGTCCATAGGATGTTGTTCCAGAACTGTGAAGGCTTTTATCTAAAACTCTAATCTATCCTTCCTATTTTTGAGGCTCACCAATGGTTTACATCTTGTGGTGAACCTTCTGTATTCACTCTGAAGTCTTCTCTTGATTGTTGACTTTGACACACATACACCTACCTCCAGGAGAGTGTTCTTGATCTGGCCAACTGCTGTGATGGGTGTTTTCTTCACCAGGGAAAGAATTCTTCGGTCATCCACCACAGTTGTTTTCCCTGGTCTTCCGGGTCTATTGGTGTTGCTGAGCTCACTGGTGCGTTCCTTCTTTATAAGAATGTTCCAAACAGTTGTTGTGGCCACGACTAATGCTTTTGCGATCTCTCTGATGGGTTTGTTTTGTTTTTTCAGCCTAATGATGGCTTGCTTCACTGATAGTGACAGCTCTTTGGATCTCATCTTGAGAGTTGACAGCCACAGATTCCAAATGCAAATAGCACACTTGAAATGAACTCTGGACTTTTTATCTGCTCATTGTAATTGGGATAATGAGGGAATAACACACACCTGGCCATGGAACAGCTGAGAAGCCAATTGTCCCATTACTTTTGGTCCCATAACAAGTGGGAGGCACATATGCAAACTGTTGTAATTCCTACACCGTTCACCTGATTTGGATGTAAATACCCTAAAATTAAAGCTGACAGTTTGCAGTTAAAGCACATCTTGTTCCTTCCATTTCAAATCTATTGCGGTGGTGTATAGAGCCAAAAATCTTAGAATTGTGTCAATGTACCAATATTTATGGACCTGACTGTATATATAGTACTGTGCAAAAGTTTTCAGCAGCTGTGGAAAAATGCAAATAGAAGTGTTAATAGTTTAAGAACTATCGTCAGCATAAAGAGGAACAATGAGTCCTAGTGATGATATAGCCCCACAGAGCTCTGATATCAACTTCAAATTGGTCTGTGATTATATGAAGAGAGAAGGATTTGAGCAAGTCTACATCCACAGAACATTTGTTTAGTTCTCGAAAATGTTTGGAACAAGCTGCCCGCCGAGTTCCTTTTAAAAACTGTGTACAAGTGTACCTAGAAGAATGAATACTGTTCTGAAGGCAAAGCGTGATCACACCAAATATTGACTTTGTTTAGATTTCAGTTTTCTTCATTCACTTTGGATAAAAACAAACTATTAACATATTTCTGAAAGCATTCTTTGCAGCATTTTCTTCACACCTTCCTATATTTTTTGCACAGTACTAGATATATATATATATATATATATATATATATACAGTACAGACCAAAAGTTTGGACACACCTTCTCATTCAAAGAATTTTCTTATTTTCATGACTATGAAAATTGTAGATTCATACTGAAGGCATCAAAACTATGAATTAAAACATGTGGAATTATATACATAACAAAAAAGTGTGAAACAACTGAAAATATGTCATATCCTAGGTTCTTCAAAGTAGACACCTTTTTTGCTTTGATTACTGCTTTGCACACTCTTGGCATTCTCTTGATGAGCTTCAAGAGGTAGTCACCTGAAATGGTTTTCACTTCACAGGTGTACCCTGTCAGGTTTAATAAGTGGGATTTCTTGCCTTATAAATGGGGTTAGGACCATCAGTTGCGTTGTGGAGAAGTCAGGTGGATACACAGCTCATAGTCCTACTGAATAGACTGTTAGAATTTGTATTATGGCAAGAAAAAAGCAGCTAAGTAAAGAAAAACGAGTGGCCATCATTACTTTAAGAAATTAAGGTCAGTCAGTTCGAAAAATTGGGAAAACTTTGAAAGTGTCCCCAAGTGCAGTCACAAAAACCATCAAGCGCTACAAAGAAACTGGCTCACATGCGGACCGCCCCAGGAAAGGAAGACCAAGAGTCACCTCTGCTGCGGAGGATAAGTTCATCCGAGTCACCAGCATCAGAAATCGCAGGTTAACAGCAGCTCAGATTAGAGACCAGGTCCTTGCCACACAGAGTTCTAGCAGCAGACACATCTCTAGAACAACTGTTAAGAGGAGACTGTGTAAATCAGGCCTTCATGGTAAAATATCTTCTAGGAAACCACTGCTAAGGACAGGCAACAAGCAGAAGAGACTTGTTTGGGCTAAAGAACACAATGAATGGACATTAGACCTTTGGAAATCTGTGCTTTAGTCTGATGAGTCCAAGTTTGAGATCTTTGGTTCCAACCACAGTGTCTTTGTGCGACGCAGAAAAGATGAACGGATGGACTCTACATGCCTGGTTCCCACCGTGAAGCCTGGAGGAGGAGGTGTATTGGTGTGGGGGTGCTTTGCTGGTGACACTGTTGGGGATTTATTCAAAATTGAAGGCATACTGAACCAGCATGGCTACCACAGCATCTTGCAGCGGCATGCTATTCCATCCAGTTTGCATTTAATTGGACCATTATTTATTTTTCAACAGGACAATGACCCCAAACACACCTCCAGGCTGTGTAAGGGCTATTTGACCATGAAGGAGAGTGATGGGGTGCTGCGCCAGATGTCCTGGCTTCCACAGTCACTGGACCTGAACCCAATCAAGATGGTTTGGGGTGAGCTGGACCGCAGAGTGAAGGCGAAAGGGCCAACAAGTGCTAAGCATCTCTGGGAACTCCTTCAAGACTGTTGGAAGACCATTTCAGGTGACTACCTCTTGAAGCTCATCAAGAGAATGCCAAGAGTGTGCAAAGCAGTAATCAAAGCAAAAGGTGGCTACTTCGAAGAACCTAGAATATGACATATTTTCAGTTGTTTCACACTTTTTTGTTACGTATATAATTCCACATGTGTTAATTCATAGTTTTGATGCCTTCAGTGTGAATCTACAGTTTTCATAGTCATGAAAAGAAAACTCTTTGAATTAGAAGGTGTGTCCAAACTTTTGGTCTGTACTGTATATATACTGCCTGTCCCAAAAAAAAATTCGCCACCTGGATTTAACTAAGCAAATAGTTATGAGCCTCCTATTGGATAATTACTGCATGGGTGATTATCTTTCAGCTGGCAACAAGTTATTTAACCCCAACTGGTGCAATGAGTCACATCTCGTTTCTCAAACAACCTTGTTGACAGACACATCTCGTGGTCGTGGAAAGGATGTTAGTCTGTTTGGGAAGGGTCAAATCATTGGCATGCATCAAGCAGAGAAAACATCTAAGGAGATTGCCGAAACTACTAAAATTGGGTTAAGAACTGTCCAACGCATTATTAAAAACTGGTATTCAAGGAAGAAATGTGGCGGGAAAAAATCCTGAATGATCATGATCGGCGATCACTTAAACATTTGGTGAGATCAAATCGAAGAAAAACAACAGTAGTACTCAGGGCTATGTTTAATAGTAAAAGTAAGAGCATTTCCACACGCACAACGCGAAGGGAACTCAAGGTACCGGGACTGAACAGCTGTTTAGCCGTAAGAAAACCACTAATCAGTGAGGCAAACCAGTAAAAAAGGCTTCAATTTGCTAGGGAGCATAAAGATTGAACTCTGGAGCAATGGAAGAAGGTCATGTGGTCTGATGAGTCCAGATTTACCCTGTTCCAGAGTGATGGGCACATCAGGGTAAGAAGAGAGGCAGATGAAGTGATGCAGCCATCATGCCTAGTGCCTACTGTACAAGCCTGTGAGGGCAGTGCTATGATCTGGGGTTGCTGCAGTTGGTCAGGTCTAGGTTTAGCAACAGTATGTGCTCCAAGAATGAGGTCAGCTGACTACCTGAACATACTGAATGACCAGGTTATTCCATCAATGGATTTTTTTCTTCCATGATGGCACGGGCATATTCCAAGATGACAATACCAGGATTCATCGGGCTCAAATTGTGAAAGAGTGGTTCAGGGAGCATGAGACATTATTTTCACACATGGATTGGCCACCACAGAGTCCAGATCTTAACCCCATTGAGAATCTTTGGGATGTGCTGGAGAAGGCTTTGCGCAGCAGTCAGACTCTACCATCATCAATGCAAGATCTTGGTGAAAAATTAATGCAACACTGGATGGAAATAAATCTTGTGACATTGCAGAAGCTTACCGAAATAATGCCACAGCGAATGTGTGCCGTAATCAAAGCTAAAGGCAGTCCAATAAAATATTAGAGTGTGTGCCCTTTTTTTTGGGGTGGCAAGTTTTTTGGGGGGGCAGGCAGTGTATATATACATACACACTGTATCTAGCCTTTTTATGGCTCCATGCAACTTCTGGGCCCTAAAAGGGGTTATCCAATAGTAGAAATGCCCCCCCCCCCCCATGCTTGGGTTATTCATATAGATGATAATTACCCTGTCCGCGGCACCCGCATCCCTCTGGATTGCTGCACGGCCACCGCTGCACGGGTAGCATGGACCAGGTAAGTATTGTCTATGGGGTATTGTGGGGGGACATAACCCCTTTAAAGTTTATCCTTATGACTTTGATTTGATATGGAGGCATATAAAGTCTTTGAGCTATCTGCTATTTTCGGAATCCCTTAATGGTGAAAGGACGGTGGCCACACAAGAGCAGCCTGCTCTCTGTTTACCTTGGGTCTTAATTCTGGAGATAGGAGTAGGTCCCATAGGTGGGACCTACACCTATCTTTTTTTCTATGATATGTTAGATTTTTTACTCCCTTTTGTGAATTGCTTTTGATTTTATATAAAGATTCACAATAAAATAAAAAATGAAGCAACTTTACAGTTTGGTTTATATTACAAATTTGGTACAATTTTTTTCTACAGCTTCTATGCAAATGTTGTGTCTCCAACAAACAGCAAATACATTCTGCGTAGTCTGATCTTGCACTCATATGTCGTCTACTTCTAGTCTGTTGTCTACTTCTAGTGAACCTAGGAAATGTGTATTAATGCAAAATAAACGACAAATGCAAGAAAGTACGAAGTTGGCAAACTGCAAGATTACGCTGCACAGAATTTCTCTACTATCGAGATGCAAAGATTTAGTTTTTTTTACAGTAACACATAATGGCCATATGTAGTATATTTTGCCTAGTTCATATTTATAAAATCTATGTATGTGCTTTACATGAGTCTGATTTGCCACTGTCATATAGTGCTAAAATTGATGCTTTGAGACACTATACAGAATTGGAAATCTGCAGCTTTTTTGCACTTCCAGTAGCTATGCTGCTGTCAGTTTCAGTAAGTGAGCATATACAGCATGCAAGAAGCCTACTGAGTCAACAGAATACACTCAGCAACTCCTGCCATGTAGTGTTGCTGGCAATCAATGAAAGAAAATATGTGTCTCACAGAACTGATGATGGTTCATGATGATTCTGGCTGAATGTGAATCATCTTGTTTAAACTCTGGGCACTGTTACTAACCTATCCTAACATGCCAGCTGTAAACATTGCTATAAATCTGAAACAATATTGAAGAGATTTGATAGCATCTATTGTAAATTTTAGTTTGATGACCGTCTGTGTACGAAAATTGTAAATTTTATTAAAAAAATATATATATGTATCCAGCTGTAAAAACACAACAGTTTTTTATATCAAGCAGAGAAAAGGTTTATTACTCCTTAATTGTGTAATCTCTCTCCAGCAGTAGGTTGGGGTGTTTTTTTGGAGCGGTATTAAATGTATATTTTGTATTGTCATTATGTTTATGGTTATTTGTATTGAGAATATACTAGCAAGATTTATTTAAAATAAAAAATTATAATAAAATTATAGTGATTTTCTGAATGGTACAGTATCCAGCAGTTTACATCTCTGGATGTTGAGATCCTATGTCAGTGGTGGTGAACCTATGGCACGAGTGCCAGAGGCGGCACTCAGAGCCTTGGAAAAACTATATGGTGTACCAATATGCCTTAGACTTTTCCTGCCATTCATCAGCCGAGGGCCCACTATGAACAGCGCAGGCAGCGCACTGAATGCAGGCCGGCTATTATAGCTAAATGATAAAGTACATGGAAGATATATTATATTGGACTATAGTATTCAGGTTAAATTACCGTGGTGGCACTTTGCAATAAATAAGTGGGTTTTTGGTTGCAGTTTGGGCACTCGGTCTCTAAAAGCTTCGCCATCACTGTCCTATGTGAACAAAGTTTTTGCCATAGTACAAGTCCTGGTCACACCATAAATGACTTTACACATATCTACTAGTCTGGGATTGATGGTTTTTGTTGTATTGTGTGGTTGTTATAACATTTATTTATTATTTATTTTATGCACTGGATGCCTGCTGCTAAACTTGCTCATAAGGCTCTTTTCACACTGCGTTCTGTGCAGTTTCTCCAAAGTTTTCATTCTGGAGAAAAAAAAATCTTGACCAGACCTGTGCGGACACAGGAATCTCAGGCTGCAGGCTCAAAGAGACCTGTGGCCTGCACCACAGATGGTGGCATGGAAAGGGACTCAGGTGAGTATTTTTATTTATTTTTTATTTGCCCATATGGGCACTACAGTATAATGAGCATTACTAGAGCACTATAGTATCATTAGTGGGGACATTTTTAATACTGGGCGAACTGTAGGTGACCATGCTGGGAGTACTATGGATGGCTTTTTTTCATACTGGGGTGCTATAGATACATTTGTTTGGGTACTATGTGGGTATTATTTTAGCTTGAGGCACTGTAGTGGGCATTAATTATACTGAGGTCACTAAAGTGGCATATAGAGGTAGCATTATTATTAATGGGCACAATATATGAGGCATTATTACAACAGGGGCACCATTTTACAGCAGTATAGTATTTGGTATACATACAGTAGGATGACACTTTAGGGGTAGCAGAAGGATGACAGTATTGGGGGAATCAGGATGGAAAGGATAATGGAAAATGAGGAATCTAAGATGTCTGTGTGAAAAACTCTGCAGAGGCGAGACACGGCTTAAAGAAGTCAAGAAGGCAGTATGGGCCAATTGGAGTAGATAAGGAAAGAGCAACATCAAAGTAGACATCACTGGATTTAATAGGTATGTAGTGATGTATTCTTCTACTTGGTGGTGTGGCCTGTGTCTCACCTCCTCAGCCCCCTCCTCCATATTTTAATTAGAAACAACTGGAGTAGAAGGACAGAATGTAGCATTTGGCACTGGCCTCCTCACAATGGCAGTTGTATCTGGTTCTGCTGGGGCAGTATTTTGTGCCACAATATTGTATTGCTGACTCCGCCTATTTTACTCGACCCTGCTTTTATTTGTGTTGTCTCTGCTTTTTGTCAGTTTTGACACACAACATTGGGCCACGTTTATTTATTTTTTCAGGGTCACTTTAAATTCTCAGTCCACTCCTGCCTGTCTTTTATCCATCCAATGTAGACTGCAAAGAAAAAAATTAGGTTTAGTCAGCACATCCCAATGCGCAGGTGCACATTGCCATGGCTGAAAGCACAATAGCAAAAACAAATACAAATGCAACAGTATTCTGCAAACACATAGACACGTGAGATTCTTGGCAAATATACTTTGTACAAAATTATTTGTGCCTGTCCGCCAGCATCAAGGCAATCTTTTTAGGACAGGCACCTATGCTAAATACTACAGTCGTGGCCAAAAGTTTAGAGAATTACATAAATATTGAAAATTGGAAAAGTTGCTGCTTAAGTTTTTATATTAGCAATTTGCATATACTCCAGAATGTTATGTAGAGTGATCAGATGAATTGCATAGTCCTTCTTTGCCATGAAAATGAACTTAATCCCTAAAAAACCTTTCCACTGCACTTCATTGCTGTCATTAAAGGACCTGCTGAGATCATTTCAGTAATCGTCTTGTTAACTCAGGTGAGAATGTTGATGAGCACAAGGCTGGAGATCATTATGTCAGGCTGATTGGGTTAAAATGGCAGACTTGACCTGTTAAAAGGAGGGTGATGCTTGAAATCATTGTTCTTCCATTGTTAACCATAGTGACCTGCAAAGAAACGCGTGCAGCCATCATTGCATTGCATAAAAATGGCTTCACAGGCAAGGATATTGTGGCTACTAAGATTGCACCTCAATCAATAATTTATAGGATCATCAAGAACTTCAAGAAAAGAGGTTCAATTCTTGTTAAGAAGGCTTCAGGGCGTCCAAGAAAGTCCAGCAAGCGCCAGGATCGTCTCCTAAAGAGGATTCAGCGGCGGATTGGAGTGCCACCAGTGCAGAGCTTGCTCAGGAATGGCAGCAGGCAGGTGTGAGCGCACAGTGAGGCGAAGACTTTTGGAAGATGGCCTGGTGTCAAGAAGGGCAGCAAAGAAGCCACTTCTCTCCAAAAAAAACATCAGGGACAGATTGATCTTCTGCAGAAAATATGGTGAATGGACTGCTGAGTACTGGGGCAAAGTCATATTCTCTGATGAAGCCTCTTTCGGATTGTTTGGGGCATCAGGAAAAATGCTTGTCCGGAGAAGAAAAGGTGAGCGCTACCATCAGTCCTGTGTCATGCCAACAGTAAAGCATCCTGAGACCATTCATGTGTAGGGTTGTTTCTCAACCAAAGGAAGTGGGCTCACTTACAATTTTGCCCAAAAACACAGCCATGAATAAAGAATGGTACCAAAACACCCTCCAACAGCAACTTCTTCCAACAATTCAACAACAGTTTGGAGAAGAACAATGCATTTTCCAGCTCGATGGAGAACCGTGCCATAAGGCAAAAGTGATAACTAAGTGGCTCGGGGACCAAAACGTTGACATTTTGGGTCCATGGCCTGGAAACTCCCCAGATCATAATCCCATTGAGAACTTGTGGTCAATCCTCAAGAGGCGGGTGGACAAACAAAAACCCACTAATTCTGACAAACTCCAAGAAGTGATTATGAAAGAATGGGTTGCTATCAGTCAGGAATTGGCCCAGAAGTTGATTGAGAGCATGCCCAGTCGAATTGCAGAGGTCCTAAAAAAGAAGGGCCAACACTGCAAATACTGACTCTTTGCATAAATGTCATGTAATTGTCGATAAAAGCCTTTGAAACGTATGAAGTGCGTGTAATTATATTTCACTACATCACAGAAACAACTGAAACAAAGATCTAAAAGCAGTTTAGCATTTTGTCATTCTCAAAACTTTTGGCCACGACTGTACATCCACTGGTGCCACTGTGGCCTCCATTAAATTCAGGAAAAGCAGGTTGCACATGCATGCTGAGCCCACTCTGTATTTTACCTCTCCTAGTGGAACCTGCTTTCCCTGGATTTAATGGACATAACATGACCACATCTCTCTTTCTTTTTGTACTAAAATGTAACCAGTTTTCTGGATTATTGGAAGGGTAGAACTTTCTTCATAAATAGAGATCGTTTCGGGGGACATCCAACTCCATGAAAACGTACATCCAAAATCCAATAAAAAAATAAGTAATGTAGAAAATATGCAATTATTCTTTTGTTTAGTTGGTTATTTTTGCTCAGGCGTATGCTTCCAGCCTGGTTCTGGTTTATTGGACAGTCCTGGGAGTTCGAAATCAACTGTGCATTTAATATATCCAATATACGTGTCATCTGAAAACTTCCACAGATTACAGTTGTTTTTATGGCAAGCAATCTAAAGCAGAAATTGAGGTTTAGAAAAATATAGTGTTAGTCTGCAACCTTTCAATATGATAGGTAGTAAAACATCTAAAACACTTGGATTCTGTCATACATCATACATGGGAAAGAAGTAACCATACTTTTTGATACTCAAACACTTCCATGTTTTGCTTTTGTAGAATGATCTGCCACCTGGATATGCTGGCAGGAGACGAGAAGAGGGCTAATTGAGAAAAGGCTAAAGCAAAACATGTCAAAGCCGAGTGTTTGTCCAGCGAAAACATAGATAATTATGGTGGGAGGACCAGTTTCTGATTCAACTGACTGCTCTCTGAGAGTCTGTCTGTTTATCGTACTTTTCAGTAACACATTAAGGGTGTAAATCCAGTTTGATTATTGTTTGACACTCCCATAGATTTTTTGATGCCTAAGTACTGGAAAGCTGGCCAATATTTTTTCTGTCCAGAAGCATACAGTATGTTGCAGCTGAAATGTTCAAGCAAAAAGTGTTAAACACAGTGTCAATGTTGTTGTCCGAACTCTACAATGTTAAGTATTCTATTTTTTAGATTGTCAGAGGGGTTATGTATAGACTAGTGAGGCGCATCATTTGTGTACTCGGTGGAATAATATTGAATTAAAGGCAAAGCTGTCATTAGTGTTGAGAGAAGTTCTTGAAAATTCGATTATGCTTCTTCACCGAATTCTACAAAAATGTTTGCTTTGTGACAAATTACTTTTTCACAAAGCACATTTCTTTGTAAGTAGTGGGTGCAATGACAGGGAGCGGCGATTGCGCCGCACCCCATAATTGTACCTCTCAGATGCCGCGTTCATTGGTGGACGCGGCTTCTGACATTAATATTAAGGTCTATAATTAAAAAAATATATAAAATCATTCTTACCTCATCCATTTGATAGCGAAGAGCCTGTCGTCGCCATCTTGATTGAAGATCAAGGGTGAAATCTCTTCACTTTCAAATGGATGAGGTGAGTATGAATTTCTTCAGTTTTACCGCCATTTTAGGGAAAATTGATTCGTTACCACAAAGCATGAGGAAATTAAGCTACACTGCAAATTTTATATTCTCTGAAATGCGAATTGAAGTCCACTTCGGACATTTCGATTAGCTCAAAACTATCTATGAGATACAGTATAGGGTTATGGGATTTAGGTTAGAATTTCTAAGTTAAAGCAGTAGACTCTGACAGGACTCCTAGGCGAGATAGTGAGAGTCCTGATTACCCCACATACACACTGTGTGTAGGCAGGATAATCAGGACTCTCACTTTCTCTCCTAGGAGTCCTGTCAAGATTTACTTTGCTTTTAGTTCAAAAATCATACAGCAAATCATATAAACCTACAGTTGCAAGAAAAAGTATGTGAACCCTTTGGAATAATATGGATTTCTGCATAAATTGGTCATAAAATGTGATCTGATCTTCATCTAAGTCACAACAATAGATAATCACAGTCTGCTTAAACTAATAACACACAAATAATTAAATGTTACCATGTTTTTATTGAACACACCATGTAAACATTCACAGTGCATGTGGAAAAAGTATGTGAACCCTTGGATTTAATAACTGTCTGAACCTCCTTTGGCAGCAATAACTTCAACCAAACGTTTCCTGTAGTTGCAGATCAGACGTGCTCAACGGTCAGGAGTAATTCTTGACCATTCCTTTTTACAGAACTGTTTCAATTCAGCAACATTTTTGGGATGTCTGGTGTGAATCGCTTTCTTGAGGTCATGCCACAGCATCTCAATCGAGTTGAGGTCAGGACTCTGACTGGGGCACTCCAGAAGGCGTATTTTCTTCTGTTTAAGCCATTTTATTGTTGATTTACTTTGATACTTTGGGTCGTTGTCCTGTTTCAACACCCATCTTCTGTTGAGCTTCAGCTGGTGGACAGATGGCCTTAAGTTCTCCTGCAAAATGTCTTGATAAACTTGGGAATTCATTTTTCCTTTGATGATAGCAATCCGTCCTGGCCCTGACGCAGCAAAGCAGCCCCAAACCATGATGCCCCCACCACCATACTTCACAGTTGGGATGAGGTTTTGATGTTGATGTGCTGTGCCTCTTTTTCTCCACACATAGTGTTGTGTGTTTCTTACAAACAACTCAACTTTGGTTTCATCTGTCCGCAGAATATTTTGCCAGTACTGCTGTGGAACATCCAGGTGCTCTTGTGCAAACTGTAAACGCGCAGCAATGTTTTTTTTTGGACAGCAGTGGCTTCCTCTGTGGTATCCTCCCATGAAATCCATTTTTGTTTAGTGTTTTACGTATCATAGATTTGCTAACAGGGATGTTAGCATATGCCAGAGACTTTTGTAAGTCTTTAGCTGACACTCTAGGATTCTTCTTTACCTCATTGAGCAGTCTGCGCTGTGCTCTTGCAATCATCTTTACAGGACGGCCACTCCTAGGGAGAGTAGCAGCAGTGCTGAACTTTCTCCATTTATAGACAATTTGTCTTACCTCGGACTGATGAACAGCAAGGCTTTTGAAGATACTTTTATAACCCTTTCCAGCTTTATGCAAATCAACAATTCTTAATCGTAGGTCTTCTGAGAGCTCTTTTGTGTGAGGCATCATTCATATCAGGCAATGCTTCTTGTGAAAAGAAAAACCCAGAACTGGTGTGTGTTTTTTATAGGGCAGGGAAGCTGTAAAAAAAACACCTCCAATCTCATCTCATTGATTGGACTCCAGTTGGCTGACACCCCACTCCAATTAGCTCTTGTAGATGTCATTTGTCTAGGGGTTTACATACTTTTTTCCATCTGCACTGTGAATGTTTACATGGTGTGTTCAATAAAAACACGGTAACATTTAATTCTTTGTGTGCTATTGTTGTGACTTAGATGAAGATCAGATCACATTTTATGACCAATTTGTGCAGAAATCCATATAATTCCAAAGGGTTCACATACTTTTTTGTATACTTGCAACTTTCCCTTGCTCTTTTATATTCTGCAACAACAGAGAGGTTCTGGTGCTGTTTCTTAACTTGGATTCAATATTGTTACAGATAACACTAATCTTTTGTATTTTGGGGTGAAAAAATCTATACATGTTTGTATATAAGTCTATAAATAGTGGATGGCAAATTAGTTTTTAAATTCTACGTGGGGCTTACAAGTTAGAAAAAATATACAGAATATCACTGTTGCATACAAAAAATGTAAAAATTATTGTGTAGGGTAGGAATAATTTTCTGAGGTGCGCTAACCACGGGCATCCCACCCGCAAAGTAGGGAACCTGTTGTTAAAAATTTGAATCCCAGCCCTGGTCAGAACTATTCTATGTATAGGGGATAAGTTTACTAAATGTCTTGGTACAATCAAATTAAAGGGGTTGTCTGGTTGAGAACATGTATTTCTAATGTGGAATGCAGAGTTTTAAAATACATGTAAAGTATGTCAGCATTTTTCAATACTGTTTTTACATGCATATTAGTTAGGTTTATAAATTGTATTTTTCGGGCAAATGTTTTAAAGGGTTTCTGTCATCAGAATTAACCCTTTTAAACTAGCTGACATTAGCAATGTGCTAATGTCAGCTGAACCTAACTAGCCTGTTCCTACTTGTATCTTTGCCCCTGTTACGCCAGGAATCTCACTTTTATAATATGCTAATTCGCCTCTAGGAGCAGGGGGGGCCCTGTCTGCCATGTATCTACCTATCGTGTGAAAACAGTCTGATAGGTGCTAAGGACCGACTCACAACCAAACTCCTAGATACCTCGATAGTAACATCCCTAATACAATGGGAGGGAGGAGGAGGCTGCGAGCCCCACCTATAGCAAGCCATTTAGGCCACTTTATTCAGTGATTTTTCTTTACATGTATTTAATGTGCTAATGCTTGTCATTGGTAACATTCTGGTGCACCTGGTAGCCTGTGTCACATGGCCTGTTATAGGTGGGGGTTTTCAGTGATTTATGTATTTTTATATTTTCATCCACACATTATTTAATCTTTTGTTTTGCACATTACCACAATGGATTTTGAACAAAACAATTCAGATGCAGTTGAAGTTCAGACTTTCAGCTTTAATTCAGTGGGTTGAACAAAATGATTGCCTAAAAATGTGAGGAACTAAAGCATATTTTAAACTCAATCCCTTAATTTTAGGGGCTCAAAAGTAATTGGACGAATTAAATAATTGTAAATAAAATGTTAATTTCTAATACCTTTGTTGGCAATGACTGCCTGAAGTCTTGAACACATGGACCTCACCAGTCGCTGTGTTTCCTCCTTTTTAATGCTCTGCCGGCCTTTACTGCAGCGGTTTTCAGTTGCTGTTTGTTTGTGGGCCTTTCTGTCTGAAGTTTAGTCTCTAACAAGTGAAATGCATGCTCTATAGGGTTCATATCAGGTGACTGACTTGGCCATTCAAGAATATTGCACTTCTTTGCTTTAATAAGCTCCTGGGTTGCTTTGGCTTTATGTTTTGGGTCATGGTCCATCTGTATTATGAAACGACGACCAATCAGTTTGGCTGCATTTGGCTGGATTTGAGCACACAGTATGTCTCGGAAAACCCCAGAATTCATCCGGCTGCTTCTGTCCTGTGTCACATCATCAATAAACACCAGGGACCCAGTGCCACTGGCAGCCATGCATGCCCAAGCCATCACACTTCCTCCGCCGTGTTTTACAGATGATGTGGTATGCTTTGGATCATGAGCTGTACCATGCCTTCACAATACTTATTTCTTTCCATCATTCTGGTAAAGGTTGATCTTTGTTTCATCTGTCCAAAGAATGTTCTTCCAGAAGTGTGCTGTTTGTTTAAGATTTTTTTTTAGCAAAGTCCAATCTAGCCTTCTTATGAGTGGCTTGCACTATACAGGGAGTGCAGAATTATTAGGCAAGTTGTATTTTTGAGGATTAATTTTATTATTGAACAACAACCATGTTCTCAATGAACCCAAAAAACTCATTAATATCAAAGCTGAATATTTTTGGAAGTAGTTTTTAGTTTGTTTTTAGTTTTTGCTATTTTAAGGGGATATCTGTGTGTGCAGGTGACTATTACTGTGCATAATTATTAGGCAACTTAACAAAAAACAAATATATACCCATTTCAATTATTTATTTTTACCAGTGAAACCAATATAACATCTCAACCTTCACAAATATACATTTCTGACATTCAAAAACAAAACAAAAACAAATCAGTGACCAATATAGCCACCTTTCTTTGCAAGGACACTCAAAAGCCTGCCATCCATGGATTCTGTCAGTGTTTTGATCTGTTCACCATCAACATTGCGTGCAGCAGCAACCACAGCCTCCCAGACACTGTTCAGAGAGGTGTACTGTTTTCCCTCCTTGTAAATCTCACATTTGATGATGGACCACAGGTTCTCAATGGGGTTCAGATCAGGTGAACAAGGAGGCCATGTCATTAGATTTTCTTCTTTTATACCCTTTCTTGCCAGCCACGCTGTGGAGTACTTGGACGCGTGTGATGGAGCATTGTCCTGCATGAAAATCATGTTTTTCTTGAAGGATGCAGACTTCTTCCTGTACCACTGCTTGAAGAAGGTGTCTTCCAGAAACTGGCAGTAGGACTGGGAGTTGAGCTTGACTCCATCCTCAACCCGAAAAGGCCCCACAAGCTCATCTTTGATGATACCAGCCCAAACCAGTACTCCACCTCCACCTTGTTGGCGTCTGAGTCGGACTGGAGCTCTCTGCCCTTTACCAATCCAGCCACGGGCCCATCCATCTGGCCCATCAAGACTCACTCTCATTTCATCAGTCCATAAAACCTTAGAAAAATCAGTCTTGAGATATTTCTTGGCCCAGTCTTGACATTTCAGCTTGTGTGTCTTGTTCAGTGGTGGTCGTCTTTCAGCCTTTCTTACCTTGGCCATGTCTCTGAGTATTGCACACCTTGTGCTTTTGGGCACTCCAGTGATGTTGCAGCTCTGAAATATGGCCAAAATGGTGGCAAGTGGCATCTTGGCAGCTGCACGCTTGACTTTTCTCAGTTCATGGGCAGTTATTTTGCGCCTTGGATTTTCCACACGTTTCTTGCGACCCTGTTGACTATTTTGAATGAAACGCTTGATTGTTCGATGATCACGCTTCAGAAGCTTTGCAATTTTAAGAGTGCTGCATCCCTCTGCAAGATATCTCACTATTTTTGACTTTTCTGAGCCTGTCAAGTCCTTCTTTTGACCCATTTTGCCAAAGGAAAGGAAGTTGCCTAATAATTATGCACACCTGATATAGGGTGTTGATGTCATTAGACCACACCCCTTCTCATTACAGAGATGCACATCACCTAATATGCTTAATTGGTAGTAGGCTTTCGAGCCTATACAGCTTGGAGTAAGACAACATGCATAAAGAGGATGATGTGGTCAAAATACTCATTTGCCTAATAATTCTGCACTCCCTGTACAGTGGACCCTCTGTATTTACTGTCATGCAGTCTTCTTTTTATGGTAGATTTGGACATTGATATGCCTATATCCTGGAGAGTGTTGTTCACTTGGTTGGCTATTGTGAAGGGGATTTTAACACCTCTGTTTTTTTATTTAATTTTATCTATCTGTGTGTCTGTTCTGAGAATTTCACTGCAGGTTCTGTTCTCGTCTATTTTTGTGGATAAAAAAAGCCCTTTCTATTGATGCGAGAGAGAAAAATATGGAGTACACACAGAGGCGTATATAGCCATGTGCTTGAGGCCTAAAGAGTGGGAAGAGGTAATTGGGAACCCAAGGGATGGAGAGTAAGAGGAAGAGAAGAGCCCACATAAGGAGGGACTATGGTAGGTAAAATGTCATTAGCCTTCTGGAATCCTGAGACAAGAGAGCATTGTGCAATAATTGAACACTGTTAAAGAAACCACTGTGTAGTTCAATTTATTTAACCCTAAATAAAATGTTTGCAATGAAAATACACTTCCAGGAATCATGTTAGCAAACTCCTCATATAAGCTATGGCTTTTTAATAGTTGTCCATTAGATTTACAAGTCTCTTCTTCATAGGCACTGTCCCTGACCAGAACTTGCAGGCTGCAAATAATAATATGCACTTCAAGAGGACCAATACAGCTGTTAGATATCAACACCTTCCTTGGCAGGGACATGAAAGCTTGTGGCAAAATACCTACTATTCAGGGAGTCATAAATTTAAGTATGAAAGTCCTATCCTGTTATAGATGATAATTAATATGTTTCCAAACTGAGCAGAGTGTCTAATATCAAGTGAGTTTTAAGTTGTTCTCTGGAACGACAGCAGAATCCCAGGCAGCTCATTCAGCAGATCCATTGAGTGAAGTGCACCTGGAAAAGCACAGCACGGAACACTGACACTTTCAGTTCTCTCTTTAAAATCAAGTCATCTTGTACGTTTTTTTTCCTAACTGTGACCTTTTCCGCAATTAATAGGGCCATATAAATAAATCCTATATTAATCAAGACTTTTTTGTAGCTAGGCCTATACCAGACATTATCAAACCAACATTCTATAAATTTAAATTGCTTGCATAGTTTAAAATATTTTTTAATATATGTATGTATATATAATAAGGAAAAGTGTGGCAGCACCAATTCACAAAAAAGCGTACTGCTTACCCATGAAAATGTAGATGAAAACGGACAGCACATCCAGTAGAAAAAAGGTAGAAATGTATTCAACCACGGTGGCACAGTGAGGCAAAGTTTCGGCTCAAAACACAGAGCCTTTCTCATGCTTGGACACTCGAACACTTTGGTGCTCGATCGTCACTAACAGTGACCTGAGACATAAAGCCAAAGCAACCCAGGAGCTTTTTAAAACAAAGAAATTGAATATTCTTGAATGGCCAAGTCAGACACCTGATCTGAAACCAATAGAGCATACATTTCACTTTTTAAAGACTAAACTTCAGACAGAAAGGCCCACAAACAAACGGCAATGGAAAACTGCTGCAGTAAAGGCCGGCAGAGCATTAAAAAAAGGAGGAAACACAGCGTCTGGTGATGTCCATGAGTTTAAGACTTCAGGCAGTCATTGCCAACAAAGGGTTATCAACCAAGTATTAGAGATTAACATTTTATTTACAACAATTTAATTTTTCCAATTACTTTTGAGCTCCTAAAATGAAGGGATTGAGTTTTTAAAAATGCTTTAGTTCCTCACATTTTTATGCAATCATTTTGTCCAACCCACTGAATTAAAGATGAAAGTCTGAATTTCAACTGCATCTGAATTGTTTTGTTCAAAATCTATTGTGGTAATGTACAGAACAAAAATTTTTAAATATGTTGTCTCTGTCCAAATATATATATATATATATATATATATATATATATATATATATTGTGGGGTTTCACTCTAGTAGATAGGGTAAGCGGGCGTAGTACAGAGGCAAAATATAAGTTCTTATCTCAAAATGTCAGTGTTTATTTTACACTTGAGGCAATTGCACAAAACAGCACGTAACTTTGCAGTCTTTGGTGTTAATTCACACACAATGAAAAGTTCATATAACACAAGTCATCTTGCTGGCAGTTCTGCCTCCAGTAGTCCACAGCAGGCTTTAGGGGGCCTGTTTCCCCAGCATGCAGCTCTCAGCCCTCCAGCACGACACAAAGCCTCAGATCCCCAAAACAGAGACATCTCTGCTGAGCCCAGCTGCCTATTTAAGGATAGCCAGATAACTGTTTGATTGGTACTATATTAGAGTGCATATGACTTTTTGATTGCTTGGTGTTGCACTTTTTGTGATGTAAGGTGACAAAAAAAAATTTAGCACAGTTTTTATTACATTTTTTGAATGGCATTCAGGTGGATCATGTGATATTTTTATAGAGTCGTTCATTACGGACGCGGCAATACCCAGTATGTCAGTTTTTGGGGGGGTTTTATTTTGTGATTTTTCTTTTACTTGAAACTTATTTTTAAATTTAAAAAAACACTTCTTTTTTTTTTGTCCCACTATGGGACTTCAACTTCTGGGGTCTGATCCCCTCTGCAATGCATTACAATAAAACCTGTATTGTTATACATTGGCTGTCAGCTTTTATGCTGACAGCCTTCCTGTGAGACCCAGCTTAAGGGCTGGATCTCACAGGCTTCCGTAGGAGGCAAGCCCCGATGCCTATGGAAGGCATCGGGCTTGCCTTCTCTGCAATCAGGCCCCTGACACTGCAGCGTGGGGACCCGATGGAGATGCAGAGGGCACCCGTACCCTCCGCAAACCCTCTGCATGCCACAGTCAGCTTTGACCGCGGCATACAAAAGGGTTAATAAGACATTGATGCTGGCATGTGCAGCAGGTACCCGGCTGTTAGTGACTGCCGTGTCCGTGCCGCTGATCAGGTGGGCGCAGCTCTTGCACCCGCCCGATCAGTTCGCTGTACATGTACACCGCTGGTCCTTAAGTCAGGTCCAGCGGTGACGTAGATGTACGGCAATGGTTCTTAAGGGGTTAAACTGGCCGTACACAGATATATGTTGGGCAAACCCATCATTTTTGGTGGCTTCAGATGACTATCTTTACCCCAACGCTGATGTCGAAGGAGATAAAGATCAGGAATGTAGGATGTCAACTGCCCTATCCTTTTGTTCACAGTTGACACCAAAGGAGTCTGGCAGTGGCTTTCTCCCCTTTTACCCATCCAATACATATGCAAGCTAAGCCAAGCCAGACAGGTATATGTATAGGGAAGCACAGTGGCTCAGTGGTTGGCTAAATGAACACCAGTGGTTAGCACTGGTGCCTTGCAGCACTGTAGTCTTAGGTTTGAATTCGACCAAGGACAACCTCTGCATGGAGTTAGTATGTTCTCCTGTGTTTTTGTGGGTTACCTCCAGGTACTCTGGTTTCCTCCCACACACCTAAGACATACTGATAGAGAGCCTAGATTGTGAGCCCCATTGGGGACAGCTTGATGCTAATGTCTGTAAAGCGCTGCTGAGCATTCAACTAATAGTTATATTGTGTATGGCCATCTTAGGATGTCAGATATCTCACTTTCTCTTCTTCAAATGATAACCCCTTAGCTCAAATTGCTATGGTACAGCACAGCCCTTCTGCAAACAAATTCAAGTTCAAAGGGCCAAATACAGTCATGTTATCCTTTTATCACAACTATGAAGTTTAATAAGATTATTTTTCCCAGTCAGTGACACTTTAAATTACCCAAAGCGAGCAAGAATCTGGCAATGGCTTTCAGGAATCCAACAAACCAATAGCATAACATCGTTAGTGTGTAAAAACTGGGGTTTCATGTTCTAGGATGTCATTAGAAAATCTCCAATATTGTACTTTAACAATTAAGATGCATAGCTTGATAAGAAATACCTATATAATGTGGGAAACTGCTTATCTAAAGGCACATTGGACCTTTTTGGATTTGCACACTTGATCACCACTTTTGTGCCACTAAGATCTGTATTACACCAACAGATTATCTGACCAATAGCTGGCCAATCAGGCCAATAGTTGGTATATATAACAAAATATCTGTGTGTGTGTGTAATAGGCCACCTGACCAATGATTGGTCAGAAAATCTGTCAGATAATCTGTTGGTGTAATACAGCCCTTAAGGCTGATATTTTGACCGACAATCGCTAACGAGTGTTCGCATGAATGCTCGTTAGCAATCATCTTGCAGTGAAATACTGCCACCAATTGCCCTATGAAAGAGCAAACGGTCGTTCATTGTGTAATACAGATTTTTAAGCATTGGTACTATTATAGGCTGCATATGACTTTTTAATCGCTTGCTATTACACTTTTTGTGATGTAAGGTGACAAAAAAAAGGCTTTTTTTTAACGCCTTTTTTATGGTATTCACCTGAGGGTTTAGGTCATGTGATATTTTTATAGAGCAAGTTATTACGGACGCGGCAGTACCTAATATGTCTACTTTCTTTTATTTATGTTTTACACCAATTTTTTAAACAAACAAAATCATGTTTTAGTGTCTCCATAGTCTGAGAGCCACAGTTTTGGGGCGATTGTCTTAGGTAGGGTATGATTTTTGCAAGATGAGATGATGGTTTGATTGGCACTATTTTGGGGTGCGTATGACTTTTTGATTGCTTGCTATTAAACTTTTTGTGATGTGGGGTGACAAAAATAGCTTTTTTTTACACCGTTTCTATTTTTTTTTTATGGTAGACACCTAAGGGGTTAGGTCATGTGGTATTTTTATAGAGCAGGTTGTTACAGATGCGGCAATACCTATTACTTATACTTTTTTTTTATTTACTTAAGTTTTACCCAATAACAGCATTATTTAAACCAAAAAAACTATGTTTTAGTGTCTCCAAATTCTGAGCCCAATTTAAATATTTTTTGGTCAATTGCCTTAGGTAGGGGCTCATTTTTTGCGGGATGGGGTGACAGTTAGATTGGTACTATTTTGGGGGTATACGCCTCTTTGACCAAAAAATTGTTTATTTAGCACAGTTTTTATTTTATTTTTTTGGCGGTATTCACCTGAGGGGTTAGGTCATGTGATAGTTTTATAGAGCCGGTCAATACAGACGCGACGATACCTACTATGTTGCCAAGTATATCTTGGCAATAGGTACATCTAATATCTTGGCAATAGGTACTGCCATCTGGAGAGAGCACCAGGCCGTGAATCGCTGACAGTAGAGCCTCTGTAATCTTTTATTCTCGATACCTAAAATGTGTATTTGGCAAAAGGATATTTTTATTTTTTTTACTTGAAACTTTTAATTTTTGGGGGGAAAACTTTATTTTTTAAACTTTTTTTTTTTACTTTATTCCAGGGGGCTTGATCTCACAGGATCTCTCGGAAGGCAGCCACGATGCCTAAGGAAGGCATCTTGTGGCCTTCAATGCCATCGGGTCCCTGTCACAGCAGCACAGGGACCTGATGGCAGCTCCGATACCTGCAAGGACATCGCATGTGCTGCGGTCAGCGCTGACTGCGGCACATCAAGGGTTAATGCGCCGGCATCTGTGATTTCACCCATGCCGGCGCATGCAGCAGGGGTCCGGCTATCAGTGACTGCCGGAACCCTGTCGCGGATCGGGCGGGCGCATCTCCTGCACCCGCCCAATCACAGCGCCGTACATGTACAGCACTGGTTCTTAACCACCTCCGGACCGCCTAACGCAGATTCGCGTTCCGGAGGTGGCAGCCCTGCGCACAGTCACGCATATATGCGTCATCTCGCGAGACGCGAGATTTCCTGTGAACGCGCGCACACAGGCGCGCGCGCTCACAGGAACGGAAGGTAAGCGAGTGGATCTCCAGCCTGCCAGCGGCGATCGCTCGCTGGCAGGCTGGAGATCCGAATTTTTTAACCCCTAACAGGTATATTAGACGCTGTTTTCATAACAGCGTCTAATATACCTCCTACCTGGTCCTCTGGTGGTCCCTTTTGTTAGGATCGACCACCAGAGGACTCAGGTAGGTCAGTACAGTCGCACCAAACACCACACTACACTACACTACACTACACCCCCCCCCCGTCACTTATTAACCCCATATAAACCCCTGATCACCCATGATCACCCCATATAAACTCCCTGATCACCCCCCTGTCATTGATCACCGCCCTGTCATTGATCACCCCCCTGTCAGGCTCCGTTCAGACGTCCGTATGATTTTTACGGATCCCCGGATACATGGATCGGATCCGCAAAAAGCATACGGACGTCTGAATGGAGCCTTACAGGGGGGTGATCAATGACAGGCGGGTGATCACCCATATACACTCCCTGATCACCCCCTGTCATTGATCACCCCCCTGTCATTGATCACTCCCCTGTAAGGCTCCATTCAGACGTCCGCATGATTTTTACGGATCCATAGATACATGGATCGGATCCGCAAAACACATGCGGACGTCTGAATGGAGCCTTACAGGGGGTGATCAATGACAGGCGGGTGATCACCCATATACACTCCCTGATCACCCCCCTGTCATTGATAACCCCCCTGTAAGGCTCCATTCAGACGTCCGCATGTGTTTTGTGGATCCGATCCATGTATCCATGGATCCGTAAAAAATCATGCGGATGTCTGAATGGAGCCTTACAGGGGGGGTGATCAGTGACAGAGGGGTGATCACCCTGATTACCCTGATCACCCCCTGTCATTGATAACCCCCCTGTAAGGCTCCATTCAGACGTCCGCATGCGTTTTGTGGATCCGATCCATGTATCCATGGATCCGTAAAAAATCATGCGGATGTCTGAATGGAGCCTTACAGGGGGGGTGATCAGTGACAGGGGGGTGATCACCCTGATTACCCTGATCACCCCCTGTCATTGATAACCCCCCTGTAAGGCTCCATTCAGACGTCCGCATGCGTTTTGTGGATCCGATCCATGTATCCATGGATCCGTAAAAAATCATGCGGATGTCTGAATGGAGCCTTACAGGGGGGGTGATCAGTGACAGGGGGGTGATCACCCTGATTACCCTGATCACCCCCTGTCATTGATAACCCCCCCTGTAAGGCTCCATTCAGACGTCCGCATGCGTTTTGTGGATCCGATCCATGTATCCATGGATCCGTAAAAAATAATGCGGATGTCTGAATGGAGCCTTACAGGGGGGGTGATCAGTGACAGGGGGGTGATCACCCTGATTACCCTGATCACCCCCTGTCATTGATAACCCCCCTGTAAGGCTCCATTCAGACGTCTGCATGCGTTTTGTGGATCCGATACATGTATCCATGGATCCGTAAAAAATCATGCGGATGTCTGAATGGAGCCTTACAGGGGGGGTGATCAGTGACAGGGGGGTGATCACCCTGATTACCCTGATCACCCCCTGTCATTGATAACCCCCCTGTAAGGCTCCATTCAGATGTCCGCATGTGTTTTGTGGATCCGATCCATGTATCCATGGATCCGTAAAAAATCATGCGGATGTCTGAATGGAGCCTTACAGGGGGGGTGATCAGTGACAGGGGGGTGATCAGGGAGTCTATATGGGTGATCACCCCCCTGTCATTGATCACCCCCCTCTCATTGATCACCCCCCCCCCCTGGTAAGGCTCCATTCAGACATTTTTTTTGGCACAAGTTAGCGGAAATTTTTTGTTTGTTTTTGTTTTTGTTTTTTCTTACTAAGTCTCATATTCCACTAACTTGTGTCAAAAAATAAAATCTCACATGGACGCACCATACCCCTCACGGAATCCAAATGCGTAAACATTTTTAGACATTTATATTCCAGACTTCTTCTCACGCTTTAGGGCCCCTAAAAAGCCAGGGCAGTATAAATACCCCACATGTGACCCCATTTCGGAAAGAAGACACCCCAAGGTATTCCGTGAGGGGCATATTGAGTCCATGAAAGATTAAAATTTTTGTCCTAAGTTAACGGAAAGTGAGACTTTGTGAGAAAAAAACAAAAAAAAAATCAATATCCGCTAACTTATGCAAAAAAATAAAAAATTCTAGGAACTCGCCATGCCCCTCATTGAATACCTTGGGGTGTCTTCTTTCCAAAGTGGGGTCACATGTGGGGTATTTATACTGCCCTGGCTTTTTAGGGGCCCGAAAGTGTGAGAAGAAGTCTGGGATCCAAATGTCTAAAAATGCCCTCCTAAAAGGAATTTGGGCCCCTTTGCGCATCTAGGCTGCAAAAAAGTGTCACACATGTGGTATCGCCGTACTCAGGAGAAGTTGGGGAATGTGTTTTGGGGTGTCATTTTACATATACCCATGCTGGGTGAGAAAAATATCTTGGTCAAATGCCAACTTTGTATAAAAAAATGGGAAAAGTTGTCTTTTGCCAAGATATTTCTCTCACCCAGCATGGGTATATGTAAAATGACACCCCAAAACACATTGCCCAACTTCTCCTGAGTACGGCGATACCAGATGTGTGACACTTTTTTGCAGCCAAGGTGGGCAAAGGGGCACATATTCCAAAGTGCACCTTTCGGATTTCGCAGGCCATTTTTTACACATTTTGATTGCAAGGTACTTCTTACACATTTGGGCCCCTAAATTGCCAGGGCAGTATAACTACGCCACAAGTGACCCCATTTTGGAAAGAAGACACCCCAAGGTATTCCGTGAGGGGCACGGCGAGTTCCTAGAATTTTTTATTTTTTGTCACAAGTTAGCGGAAAATGATGATTTTTCTTTTTTTTTCTTTTTTCCTTACAAAGTCTCATATTCCACTAACTTGCGACAAAAAATAAAAAATTCTAGGAACTCGCCATGCCCCTCACGGAATACCTTGGGGTGTCTTCTTTCCAAAATGGGGTCACTTGTGGCGTAGTTATACTGCCCTGGCAATTTAGGGGCCCAAATGTGTGAGAAGAACTTTGCAATCAAAATGTGTAAAAAATGCCCTGCAAAATCCGAAAGGTGCACTTTGGAATATGTGCCCCTTTGCCCACCTTGGCAGCAAAAAAGTGTGACACATCTGGTATCGCCGTACTCAGGAGAAGTTGGGGAATGTGTTTTGGGGTGTCATTTTACATATACCCATGCTGGGTGAGAAAAATATCTTGGTCAAATGCCAACTTTGTATAAAAAAAATGGGAAAAGTTGTCTTTTGCCAAGATATTTCTCTCACCCAGCATGGGTATATGTAAAATGACACCCCAAAACACATTCCCCAAAACACATTCCCCAACTACCCCACAAGTGACCCCATTTTGGAAAGAAGACACCCCAAGGTATTCCGTGAGGGGCATGGCAAGTTTTTAGAATTTTTTATTTTTTGTCGCAAGTTAGTGGAATATGAGACTTTGTAAGAAAAAAAAAAAAAAAAAAAATCATCATCATTTTCCGCTAACTTGTGACAAAAAATAAAAAGTTCTATGAACTCACTATGCCCATCAGCGAATACCTTAGGGTGTCTACTTTCCGAAATGGGGTCATTTGTGGGGGTTTTCTACTGTTTGGGCATTGTAGAACCTCAGGAATCATGACAGGTGCTCAGAAAGTCAGAGCTGTTTAAAAAAGCGGAAATTCACATTTTTGTACCATAGTTTGTAAATGCTATAACTTTTACCCAAACCATTTTTTTTTTGCCCAAACATTTTTTTTTTATCAAAGACATGTAGAACAATAAATTTGGCGAAAAATGTATATATGGATGTCGTTTTTTTTGCAAAATTTTACAGCTGAAAGTGAAAAATGTCATTTTTTTGCAAAAAAATCGTTACATTTTGATTAATAACAAAAAAAGTAAAAATGTCAGCAGCAATAAAATACCACCAAATGAAAGCTCTATTAGTGAGAAGAAAAGGAGGTAAAATTCATTTGGGTGGTAAGTTGCATGACCGAGCGATAAACGGTGAAAGGAGTATAGTGCCGAAGTGTAAAAAGTGCTCTGGTCATGAAGGGGGTTTCACCTAGCGGGGCTGAAGTGGTTAAGTTACGGACATCTACACCTTACATGTATGGTGCGGGTCCTCTACGGGTTAAGACAGTTTTCCCACGACAGTGGGAAAACGCTCATTTAATGAAATATAAATACTCATTTAAAGGCTATGAACTCTTGTGAAACCATTTATATTATTGATTTGTATGTATTAGTGTTGGGCGAGCATGCTCGGCCAAACATAATTTTGATTCGAGCGCGATGCTCGAGTCTCCTCCCCGCAGGTTTGTTGGCTGCTGCACAGCCAATAAATGTGCGGGGGAAGTACTGGCACTTACTGTAATGCCATAGCCATGTTGGTTAGTGACTTTACAGTGATTGTCTGGCCGGAACGCGTCATCGGGTGCTATATAGCACCTGAAGACACGTGGTTCGGCTCAGTCTTAGTCAGATAGAGCTACAGCAGAAGGGACAGATAGTGTAGGGACAGATTTTTTTTTTTAGGCAGGGTTTAGTCTTGAAAGGTGTTAGAGATCACGACACGAGTGTAGGAGTGTAGGAGTCCCACTACCTGAACATTTGTACCACAATGTTGTTTAAATATTCTTTATTTTTCCATACAATACAAAAGTTAAAAACAGTGGGGAGAGAGCAACTTAATTATCAAGTTCAGCCTTAGTACAATCTCTTATTTCATATACATATATAATAGAGAAGGTAGTATCTATTTCTCTAGAAACGTCAATTTTCCCTCACCCTGTTTCTATTTAATATAAAAGAAAGATAATTAATTTTTCCCCAACCCTCCCCAATGGACCTTCCCTCTTTCCCTTCCTCGCCCGCCGCCTCCGAACCCCGGGTGGACCCTGAGCACTCCCCTCTAACGAGTACCTTCGTAGGATAAAAACTCAAGAGGCGGGTATATGCCCGAGGCCGACCTGCAAACTATGACCATTTAGCCCACACCTTTTCCCATTGTGCCAATAGTTTTTTTGATCTACATGCTATTTTTTCATATTGTTTCACCTTATCCATTAGGTTTTTCCATTCTGCAAGGGAGGGGGAGTCAGTTGATCCCCACTTTCTTGCGATTATTACTCTGGCTAATAACATGCTCTTAAGCCAAGCCTTAAGGTCCTGTCTATTAATGGGAGTCTGCCACCTCCATATGGCCATATACAGTGCTTACATGGCTCTGTAGCACACCTATACAGGATTGTAACGGTACCTTTGTCTTTGTCTTTAGACTTGCACCAGCAGGAAAAACGAAGTTTAATTCATATGCAAATGAGCACTCGCAAGTGCCCAGGGGAGGAGTTCAGTGTGTAGGTGCCCAGGCTGCACTGCCTTCTTTTCACTTTACTCCTCCCCAGCCTCTTCCTTTGCCCGCCCTCCAAGTCTCTTGCCTCATCGATAGGTCCGGACTTGGAGGGCGGGCTAGGCAGAGACTGGGAGGAGTAAAGTGAAAAGAAGGCAGAGCAGCCTGGGCACCTACACACTGAACTCCTCCCCATGGCACTTGCGAGTGCTCATTTGCATATGAATTAAACTTCGTTTTTACCATTACAATCCTGTATAGGTGTGCTACAGAGCCATGTAAGCATTGTATATGGCCATATGGAGGTGACAGACTCCCTTTAAGGTTATCAGGTCCCAATATTCCCAGAATAGCAAGCTCAACACCTATTTATGGACCCGTGCCTAGTTTATTAGTTAGTAGTTCATGTATTTCTGCCCAGAACTGCTGGATAATTGGACAGCTCCAAATCGTATGTAAAAAATCGGCCTGATCAGAGCGACACTTTGGACATTTAGCTTTCATTTTCCCATAGATGTTCACAATCTGTTGAGGAGAGAGATATAATCGGTGTACTATTTTGAATTGTATAAGTCTAAAGTTAGCAGAAGAGATAACCCAATTTATGTTTTTGTATACCCTTACCCAGTGAATGTTCCTTTCTCCTCCAATCTCCCGTTCCCATTTCTTTTCGCTTTTAAATTGTGTGATATTAGCTATTCCCTCTTTTGTTTATAAATCTGTGATATAGAGTTTTTTTTGCATATTTCCGGTAGAAACAGAAATCCGTAAAACTGTTATCTACTACGTTTAAGAAGTACTTATTCTTGATATTATAAAGGAGGTGTTGTAATTGTTTATACCTGAGCCAGGCTATATTATCTATTTGAGAACCGTAAAGAATTTCCTTTGCAGTTCGAATATTCCCACCTTCAGTGACGTGTGAAACAAGTACTATTCCCTTTTTTTGCCAATATATACTATTTTCTCTTTTAATAAGTTCTTTAAGTTAAAATTGTTTCAAAGTGGAGTAAATCTTAAACCTTGTGTAACCCCTAATACCTTTTTTATATTATTCCAAACTAATTGTAACATTTCACTTATGGGGCAAACTTTGCCTCGGGTAGCCAAGTATCCTGATTCCAGGATACTAAAAATGTCTCTCTGGGATCCCTCATCATTTTTGATTAAATATTGCACAAGGTCGTTCTCTCTTTGTCCCATGCACCATTGGATTTGTGCTGCCATCAAATAACCTTGAATATACGGAAGGGATATTCCCCCCTCTCCTCTGCCAACCACAAGAACCTCTGCTTGATTCGGACTCTCTTCCGGGCCCAAATCAGATAAAAAGCCGATCAATATGATTAAAATATGCATCATTAATCCAAATCGGGCAAGCAGAGAAAATATATAAAATTTGGGGGAGCAACACCATTTTAATAAGTGCTATTCTATCCACTTGCCCGAGTGGCAGTCTCTGCCAGACTCCAACTTTATTTTTTATTTTCTCTTCCAACAAAGCTAAATTAAGTTTGGTAAAATCACCTGCAGAGGCACTAATCCTCACCCCTAAGTAATTTATCTTCGTGGCAGGAAACACATCTCCATATTCCTCTATCCTTTCTATTTTCCGATGTCCTATTGGGAGAAAGACAGATTTTTCCCAATTAATCTCAAGACCATAAAGGAAGCCAAATTCATTAATTACCTTCATAACATGGTCCACAGATGCACCTCCCTCTTTTAGAAATATAAAAAAGATGGGCGTGACCAAGCTGCAGAGGGAGATGGACGCATAAACCAGAGCTCCCGCTCCTACACTGCGACTAACCTGCGACTAACACAGCAAAAGCCCTTCAAAGTGGTCTTTTTCATTACAATAGACCGTCTGCCAGACACTGGTGAAGACCCTCATGATGACTAGGGGTAAAAGAGCGTCTAAAGCGCAAGGTAAGCTGGAATTTTTCTTCAGCAAAGACCGGAGCCAAGATGGCGCCGACGGGGAGACCTCCTTCATGGCCCCGGACACGAGCAGCACTGGAGGTGTTATGACACCATCCCCAAAACAAGCGGAGGAGAGGGAGAAGATTTACCGGAGCTCAGAGAAAGCTGCTGCCTCCACAGCATTGACATCTCCCTCCCCCCGTTCAACCTCTCAGATCAGTCGGCCTAGCTCTGGCGCGGGATCCCCGCTTGTAGTAAATGCCGCTCAGGCCTCGCCGTCGGCCAGCCCAGAGAAGCGGAGGCCACGGGTCCAAGAGTCCGGTCACCTAAGACACAATATAACGGACACCCTGGAGGAGAGAGACTCTCCTTACACATTTGAAGCTTTGCAATCCTTCCCCACCAAAGACTTACCAGCATCCAGCAGCTTAATGAAACAAATGCTGTTAGCATTCAACAGTTCCATGACCGCACATATGTCGAATCTAATATCGCCATTGCAGGCCACAGTCACGGATCTGGGCAAGAGAACGCAGCATGTGGAAAAAAAAATGGGAGAGTTTGCCGCTTCGCACAACAACTTGATCGACGAACATGAAGCACTTGCTGCGGAAATTTCATATCTTAAGGCTAAAGTTGCGGATCTTGAAGACAGATCCCGCAGAAATAACCTTAAACTACGGGGGATCCCAGAAAGTGTTGCCCCAGCGGATCTGTCTGATTATATAAAGTGCCTATTGAAATTGCTCATACCCTCTTGCTCAGATCGTGACCTGATTATTGACAGGGCACATAGGATTGCCAAGCCTAAACATCTTCCAGAAGGAACCCATCCATTTTTACCACATAAAAGAGAGTGTACTAGCGAATGCTAGGAAGGGAGACTGCATGCCGGATCCTTACCAATCAGTTCAGCTTTTCGCGGATTTATCAGCAGCCACCTTGCAGCTCCGCCGCACGCTTTTCCCCATAAAGTCAGCTTTACGGGCTCACTATATAGCATACCGCTGGGGATTTCCAGTCAAGCTGCTGATCCGGAAGGACGACTCCGTTATAGTGGTCAAGTCCGTGGAAGAAGGGAAGAAATTGCTATTCACATGGAACATCCAGACGGATCCTTCTCATGATTTGCCACCTCGAAGCAAGATCTCAACAGAGGAGGAATGGCAGTTGGTGGAGGGCAGGCGTAAGAAGAAAAACCGTTGAAGGACTTGCCGCCATATTGTTTGAAGGTGTAGGAGTGGATGAGTATTCACTACCCTATATTGGCTGACTATGTTTTCCCCCAACATATTTGAGAGGCGATTTCAACTGCCTCTGTCCTATCAACCCGATCGCCCGAGTTTGAGGGCGCCTCGGGTTCAGATAGCCTTGTTGTTCTTATGTTTGGTGTTTTCCTTTTCCTTTATTTACCCAGGGTTTCCATGCTTGAGTAGAGATAAGCTAGAAGGTGAGATATGTTATGCATATGAAGTAGTGAGAGGAGGTCCCTCTTTCCCTGAAATATTCGTATAGGCTTTTAACATTGCATTATTTACTTTACAATGGTACTTAAATTAGGATCCCTTAATGTTAGAGGCCTGAACAGCCCATTTAAGCGCCGCATGTTATGGAAGGAGACCCTTGATCTTAAATGCGACATCTTCTGTGCGCAAGAGACGCACATACTGGAGAAAGACGCCCACAGGCTCAAGCACAATAGTTTCCCAGTGATCATACAAGCACATGATACGAAAAAAAGTCCTCCTAGCCTTTAAAAACACGGTAGCTCATACTGAAGTCTCCACTATCTTAGACCAAAGAGGTAGATACATCATTCATATCTTCTACCAAAATAATGTACTATACACAGTGGTGGGCTTATATGCCCCAAACAAGAAACAGTATAGGTTCCTACAAAAACTACTCAATAAAGTTAACTCAATACAGAAAGGTAGGGTCATTATATGTGGAGACTTCAACACTGTTTCTGACCTTTCCCTTGATACCAACACCTCCACCAGGAGTGTCTCTGCTAACCTCTCCCAATTATTGTTCCACAACTCCCTTTATGACAAATGGCGTATTCTGCATGCCTCAGAAAGGGACTATACATATTTCTCACCCTCTCACCGTTCCTACTCCCGCATAGACTTGATCCTAGTAGATGGTAGATCCATTGGCCAGATACAAGAAGCGGATATCGGGATGATTACGTGGTCTGATCACGCGACAATCACTGTGGAAATTAAGGAACAGTTCCAATATCCCCCTAGCCAACTTTGGAGAGTGAATGATTTCATTCTAACACATTCCCAATACACAAAGGAGATCACTAAAGAACTAGAGGAATATTTCCTTTTTAATTTAGCCTCTGTTTCTGACCCCTCAATGGTATGGCTCGCGCATAAAGCATACATAAGAGGAGTCTTGATTAAACTAGGCCACATTGACAAAAAGCAGAGGGAGAAAACCCAGAGGGATCTCTTAACCCAAATAGAACAGTTAGAAAAAGCTAACAAAGCTGCTCCAAATGTGAATACATCACACACTTTGAGGTCTCTTAGACTTAATTTGAGGGAACTTTTATTACACTCCTACGAACATGCCTTAAATAAAACTAAAGCCAGGTATTATTCCCAAGCTAATAAGGCAGGAAGACTACTCGCAAATAGAATAAAAGCAAGATCTTCTAAATCCCGCATAGCCTATTTATGGAACTCCGCTAAATCCCCAAAAATATATGACCCTAAACATATTGCCAATCGGTTTATGGAATTTTATTCCCACCTCTATAATCTGGATCAAGACCCCCTTGTCATCCCTCCTTCTCCCACTGACATGGATAAATTTCTGGATTCGCTGTCCCTACCCACTCTCGCCACGGAGAGTATAAACTCTCTCACTTCTCCTATAACTGCAGAAGAAATCCTCCGCATAATTCCCCATCTCCCAAGCCATAAAAGCCCAGGACTTGATGGCTTATCTAACATGTATTATAAATTGTATGCCCCAACGTTAATTCCCCACCTTCAGGCTTCCCTGTCTCGTGCTGCATCAGATGGAAGGATGCCAAAAGACATGTTAGAAGCAATCATTGTGACTTTGCAGAAACCGGGAAAGGACCCGGATACCCCACAAAATTTCCGCCCAATGTCACTCTTAAATGTGGATCTCAAAATCTACGCGAAATTGATCGCGAATAGGTTAGCCCCTATTATTCCGACCTTAATTAACCCGGACCAGGTGGGCTTTGTGCAGAAAAGGCAAATCACGGACAACTCGAGGAGAGTCCTAAATTTAATAGACTACGCGAATAGGTCTGCTAAACCAGCGCTTCTCGTTGCCCTGGATGCCGAGAAGGCATTCGACCGGGTAAATTGGTCGTTTGTCTTCTCGGTGCTCGAAAAAATGGGTTTCCCCTGCCAGATGATGAGAGCCATCAGGGCACTATACAAGGATCCTTCAGCACGGGTCTTAGCTAATGGGACCCTATCTGACCCTTTCACACTGTCTAACGGAACGAGTCAGGGATGTCCTCTTTCCCCACTTATTTTCATTTTATCCATAGAACCTTTAGCCCAGGCTATACGGAAGGCCCCAGAGATAACGGACGGGCATTCAAATAGGAGATAGACAACACCGTATCTCATTGTATGCGGATGACATCATACTTACGCTAACTAATCCTGATACGTCATTATCGTCGGCGATGAATATAATACGTGAGTTTGGTGCCCTGTCATACTATAAGATTAACGAGACTAAATCACAAGTCCTCCCATTGGGCTTACCTACAGACGAGCTAATTCGCCTACAGAAAAAGTTTCCCCTAGACTGGAGATCAGATGACATTTTATATTTAGGGATCCGTCTCTGCACCACCCCTCACAACCTCTATAAAGCTAACTTCTCCCATTTAATACCAACACTTCAATCTGAACTTAACAATATAGCGAAAACAGAACTATCGTGGATCGGGCGAATAGCTGCGTTCCAGCAACACATCCTCCCGAAAATGTTATATCTGTTTCGGACCATCCCCATCCCTATGCCAAACTCCTTCTTTAAGCTATCCAATAAAATGCTCAACAATTTTATATGGCAAAAGGGCCCACCAAGAATAGCTAGGGGCATAATGAATAGACACAAGAAGAAAGGTGGTCTTAGTCTACCTAACATTTTTGACTATTATATAGCCTTCATAATCAACCAACTGCGGGCATGGTGGGCGGGTGACGAATCCATTAACTGGGTCCATATAGAACAGTCCCAAGCTCCCTCACACAACCTTAAGGCCTTACTATTAGCATACCTCAGTAAGAAATCACCTATCCTGACTCATTCATTTTTTGTCTCTTCTTCACTAGCCATGTGGAAATCATTTGTAGCCAGAGTGGCAAACAATCAGGTGTCATTCTCACACTTAGCCCCATTAGATTATTTATCTCTGCTAACTCCCGATCTGCATTTGGCATCATGGAAAGAGAGGGGAATACTTTCTGTGGGTGAATTGCTGACAAACTCACTGACTAAACCTTTTGCAGACTTACAACAATCCTACGGAATTCCGGGTGGAGAAATCTTTAAGTATTTGAGAATCAAACATATCCTGAATGACACCCCTATGTCAATTGGAAACAGGGTTTTACAACTGTTGAAGCATTAGAACCTTCCCAATTTATCCTCTTCAGGTATCAAAGCTATCTATTCCCTTCTAGGAAACAAACTTTCCTTCATCAAAACAGCCCCATTCATAGCCTGGGAGAAAGAACTAGGTCAATCCTACTCTCTCACCCAATGGTCTGCTGCCATTGGGGTCGCCTCGTCTCATCTACACTGTGCTACCCATTTAGAATCATATATGAAAACGGTGTTGAGATGGTACTATACTCCTCTCAGACTTAGGCTAATTTACCTGGGAGTTTCCCATACCTGCTGGAGGGGATGCGGTGGGAAAGGGGTCCTTGCTTTCATATCCTTTGGGATTGTCCCAATCCTTAAAGAAATATGGTCCCAAATCTTCCAAACAGTTTCTTTTTTGACTAAAGCCCCAATTTTGCCTGATCCTGCTCTAGCCCTGTTATTTTTTAAAGTTAAATGAGATCCCCAGAGTGGCAAGAGTGATAAGCTTACACATTTTTCTAGCTACAAAATTACGCATAGTGACTACTGGAAAAGCAGGAGAATACCGTCCCTTTCTGAAATAATAGAATCAGTGGCCACTACTTCGGTATACTGAAAAAATGATGGCATATAGGGAAGCTAGGATACATAAATATGAGATGGATTGGGCCAAATGGGAGATCATACAGGCTCATTCCGGAAGTCCATCCTGATCTCTGACCCCTTCCATTTCATACGGTGTACTCATGTAGGTCGAATCATCCTTATTTAGGCTCTCTCATAATGACTGGTGCAATGTAAAGTGATTATATTTGTATGCTATGTTGTGACTTACGAACATCCGCACTCTACTCAGATACCCTGACCCCCTTTCTTCCTTCCCCCCCCCCCCTCTTTTCGTTCCCTACCCTCCTTTATTCCTTGTTCATGTATCATTTTATTTATGATGTAAAACAGAAATGTATGGCGAAAAATATGCTTCTGTAATGCTTTTTCCTGAATAATAATAAAAAAAACATTGACAAGTAGAAATATAAAAAAAATACAATGAACCACAGGGATTGCGATTCTACATCAATAATTTCAGATAGCCATTTTTGAATAAAACCTCTAGTATCTTCTTTCTCGGTTCCCTCTGGGAAACCGAGAAATCTCAAATTCGCTCTCCTTGCTCTATCCTCCATGTCTGTTATTTACACTCTGACTCCAAGTACACCGTTTTTTTACTTAAGTTACTCAGCCCTTCCTTCATCTCTTGAGAAGACTCCTGAAGATCTTTTATTTTATTTTTTATTTTATTTCGTGAATGAGGCCCTCCTTTATGTGATATACAGGTTGTATCGGAGTGCCTCTTCCTTGTAATTTTTGGCAGCGCTTGCACTTTTAAGACAAGTAAATATACATGAAAAAATCGATTTTATCTTCAGTTTTTTGCGTATTATTGTCAGTATGTAAAAATGGTGTACTACTCGGGCAACATTCTTCCCAGCAGCAATTTGGGAGTCCAAGATGCATCCAGACATCCTCCCCATGCTGTTCCCGAACCATTTCGGTGGTGTTTCCATCAATTTCTGACCTTTTCCTGTGAACCAGACACCCTCCTCTCTTCAGATCAGGGGGTGCCTGGTTTAATGCTCTGGTTCTCCCATTGACTTCCATTGTGCTGTAGAGCACCCGAGCATCCCAAAGTGTTCTATTCGAGCACCAGAGCACCCAAGTACAGGTGAAACTTGAAAAATTAGAATATCATGCAAAAGTCCATTTATTTCAGTAATGTAATTTAAAAGGAATTGCATTAATGCAGCTTAAAATTATTTTGAAAAGGTTCAATATTTTAGGCTCAAAGTGTCACACTCTAGTCAGCAAATTAATCCATACCCCCTGAGCAAAGGGTACCTGAGATTGTAACTTTGGGGATTCATAAGCTGTAAGCCACAATCAGCCAAATTATAACAAATAAAGGCTTGAAATATCTCGCTTTGCATGTAATGAGTCTATCTCATGTATTAGTTTCACATTTTAAGTTGCCTTACTGAAATAAATGAACTTTGCACAATATTCAAGTTTCACCTGTACTTTGGTGCTTGATCAATACTAGTATGTATTTTAGCCTAAAAATGTTGAACAGTTTGGCTTCACCAGCTTCTGTGTTACATAGCTAAAATATTTCAACTGAGTGGTTTTATTGCAAAGTGGAAGCATTTAGGAACCACAGCAACTGTATGTCAAGTTATAGAGAAGGGTCGACAATTACTGTGGCACATAGGAGGACATTCACTAATGGAGTAAGTGGCGTAAATAGGTTGCACATTTTGTCGCAGGCCATTTCTATGGCAAAATATGCAACACTTCCCTCTTCATGGGGGCTTGCCGTGGACAAGGAGCGGGTGGCTCTGCAGCCCCAATATTTATCTTTTTTCAGGACAGTTTTCTGGCATGAAGAAATACTTAAATCTAGACAGCTAGGTGGCTTCCGTAGATTTAAGTGTGGAAGGTGTGCCAAATACTGTATATGAGAGCCGTGCAGTGGGGGGGGGGATATCAAGTGATGAGCGGCAGGGGCAATATTCAAATTCTCAATATTCATCATATATTTGTGAATTCAAGAATTCGCCGTTCTTTTCTTGATTGCAAAAATCGGCAATGTAATATTCGCGTAATGCGCGTGCAATACAGGCGTGGGTCACTTTTGCTATATTTTCCAAGCTGCTAGAAGTTTCCTGAGACTGGAGAAAATGGTTGGCACGGCAGAACATTAAAAATGGCTTTATATACAGATAGAGCGCTCCAATATATCCGCGAACGCACTAATCGGCACTAATGATGCAAATATTTTGGCGCAATATGTGAAACTTCACATTTTAGCAGGTCTGAGTAGATATTACTGATCGGTGCACTATGTATTGTTGTGACATCACAGCACTATGTCTGTAGCATGTATGTATGGACAGCAGAACCTATCACCTACACTATATCAGGATATAACCTACACTGACTATCTCCCACTAACTGATGAAAAAAAAAAGCCAATATTCGTGATTCAAATATTCGCGCCCAACACTAATCAAAACCAGCATGCAATGTGCCGCTCTTGAAAAGTTTCTAAAAGTCCTAACGCTCTGCAATACTCAATAACTGCAGAGTTCCAAACCTTCTCTGGGATTAACATCAGCACAAAAACTGTGTGCTGAGACCAAGTAGCTGCATGCAAGCCTTACATCACCAAGCAAAATGCCAAGCATCAGATGAAGTGATGTAAAGCATGATGCCACTATGGAGCAGAGGAAACATCTTCTGTGGAGAGATGAATTGCTCTTCTCTATCCAACAGTCTGATGGTGATATGGATGATGCAAGGATGATGATATGGCCTTGCTTTTCAGGAGTTGGCCTAGGCCCCTTAGTTCCAGTGAAGGGAAATGTTAATGCTTCAGTATGCCAATACATTTTAGACATTTGTACGCTTTCAACTTTGTGGAAACATCTTGGAGAAGGCTCTGCCCTATGACTGTATCCCAATACACAAAGCAAGATCCATAAAAACATGGTTGTTTTTTTTTTGTGGAAGAACTTGATTGGCTTACACAAAGCCATGACCTCATCCCAACCTTTGGGATGAATTAGAAATCAGATTTTAAGCAAGGCCTTATTTCTCTTCCTGATGAATCTGATAGAAATCCTTCACAGAAGAGTGGGTGATGTTTTATCTGCAAAGGTGGAACCAACTCCATATTAATACCTATGGATTTGCAATGGGATTTAAAAAAAGAACCTGTAGGTGTAATGTGAAGGTGCCCCAATACTTTTGTCCATATAGCATACATCTACTATTTATGGTTTGGGATTTGTTAGGATAAACATTTGCAAAAACAATTTCTGCCCATTTTATTTTACCTGTAGAATAAAAATACTTCAATTTAGAACAATAAAAAGCCATACTGCAAAAAAAGGCAAAAATGGGTAGACTAAAAAAATAAACTTTAAAATACTGCATTCCAAAAGAAAAAAATGTTCTGGGTATCTTGGCACAAAAAAAAAACCCATGAAAGTCACGAAAAGGTTATGAATAAAAGATGGAACATGCAAGCAATATGTATACATCATAACAATAACTCTCGCAGATGGTCAGGGCTAACCACAGTATTCTTATTTTCCCATATGACATCAATGACATGGTCACCAGCAACCCAGATGTACTTTGTTTTCAAACATACTCCCTTGTAAGTATAACTATGATATCCAAGACAAAAATAAACTTTCTTAAATTGTGTTCCATAGGAACTTTGAAAGCTAAATTTGTCGAACATAAAAGACAATGTAATGATAGGGACAGGAAGAAAGTTATTATACATATTGGTGGATGTTTCTTCCTGGAAGCATTCTCCTGTATATGTGTGTGGTATACAGTAACCAAAGATGAAATAACTGCGGCACTCCAACCATTCAATATCTTCTGAAATTTATTGACAACGAATGCAGCTTTCGGATTGCTGCATTCGGTGTCAATAAATTTCAGAAGATATTGAATCGTTGGAGTGGCACATTTATTTCCTCTTTGGTTGCCATTTAAGGAGACCCAGAGGCCGGGACTCGACACTGCAGGCACCACCACATATTGGACTATCTGAGATTGCTCAGTGAGTAGTGCTGTCTTGTAATTTAATTCCTGTGGTATACAGTATGCATCTGCTTTACAAACCCTTCTTTAAATAAAAGGGTTCGGCGCTCTAATATTTTAAAAGCGTTATCTAGCATTTAAAAATTGATCTTTTAAAAGCAATATCTAACATTTAAAAATGTACTTATCCATAGGATAGGTAATCAATATCACGTCTGTAGCACCATCCATTGTGTAGTGGATGCAGCTGATTACTGCAGCGTTGCTCCCATTCACTTAATTTGTATCAGCCCTGTAGTAACCAGCTCCATCCAATACACAATGGATGGAGTTGTGTTGTTTCAGTACAGCTGATCGGCAGTTGTGCAAGGGGTCGGACCCTTTACTTATCCTTGGGATATGCCATCTGTTGTTAAATCCTAGGCAACCTCTTTAAGAATATAAATCACAGAAAAAAAAATGCACCAAACGGATATGCCACTGACAATACTAGCTAGTCATACAAGCAGATATTAAAAGCTGAGACTTTGGCCAATATATTCCTGTCAGGAACACATCGGAGCCCATCATGCACTGCGTCACGGACTCTCAGCATGGCAAGGGTCCTACCACTACGCTAACTATGGTGTGAACACGGTCTGAAGGTGATGAAATCCAGCTTACAGCCAAGCTTCCACACAACCACATAGCAGGACAACTAATGCAATGTGAATAAAGCAAGACTGTAAGCCACATCCATATCAGACCGTGTGATGGAGGTTACCAGGTGCAAAAGAATGTTTAAATGCCGAAGGCACATTCAATACATATAAAACAAAATCACAGAAAGATAGTGGCAAATATGGGAGAACTGCTCAGACCCCAAACACTGTAGCGTGTTTCTTATTGGGGGAGCAGTCCCACCGCATGTGGACCGCAGCAAACGACCATCCCCAGCAAAAAATGCATACAATGGAGGATGCCAGCGCGGTCTACATGCACCACAAAGGCAACCTACACAAAACGGAGCATTGTGCGGATGACAATATAACTATATAAATCACAGGAAAGAAAATGCACCAAACGGATATGCCACTGACTATACTAGCTAGTCATAAAAGCAGATATTAAAATCTGAGACTTTGCCCAATATATTCCTGTCAGGAACACATCGGAGCCCATCATGCACCATGTCACGGTCTCTCAGCATGGCAAGGGTCCTACCACTACGCTAACTATGGTGTGAACACGGTCTGAAGGTGATGAAATCCAGCTCACAGCCAAGCTTCCAAACAACCACATAGCAGGACAACTAATGCAATGTGAATAAAGCAAGACTGTAAGCCACATCCATATCAGACCGTGTGATGGAGGTTACCAGGTGCAAAAGAATGTTTAAATGCCGAAGGCACATTCAATACATATAAAACAAAATCACAGAAAGATAGTGGCAAATATGGGAGAACTGCTCAGACCCCAAACACTGTAGCGTGTTTCTTATTGGGGGAGCAGTCCCACCGCATGTGGACCGCAGCAAACGACCATCCCCAGCAAAAAATGCATACAATGGAGGATGCCAGCGCGGTCTACATGCACCACAAAGGCAACCTACACAAAACGGAGCATTGTGCGGATGACAATATAACTATATAAATCACAGGAAAGAAAATGCACCAAACGGATATGCCACTGACTATACTAGCTAGTCATAAAAGCAGATATTAAAATCTGAGACTTTGCCCAATATATTCCTGTCAGGAACACATCGGAGCCCATCATGCACCATGTCACGGTCTCTCAGCATGGCAAGGGTCCTACCACTACGCTAACTATGGTGTGAACACGGTCTGAAGGTGATGAAATCCAGCTCACAGCCAAGCTTCCAAACAACCACATAGCAGGACAACTAATGCAATGTGAATAAAGCAAGACTGTAAGCCACACCCATATCAGACCGTGTAATGGAGGTTACCAGGTGCAAAAGAATGTTTAAATGCCAGGTAAAGGCCCATTCAATACATATAAAACAAAATCACAGAAATGTAGTGGCAAATATGGGGGAACTGCTTAAACCCCAAACACTGTAGCGTGTTTCTTATTGGGGAGCAGTCCCACCGCATGTTGACCGCAGCAAACGACCATCCCCAGCAAAAAATGCGTACAATGGAGGATGCCGGCGCGGTCCACATGCACCACAAAGGCATCCAACACAAAACGGAGCATTGTGCGGATGACAGAAAAAAAAATGCACCAAACGGATATGCCACTGACTATACTAGCTAGTCATACAAGCAGATATTAAAAGCTGAGACTTTTGCCAATATATTCCTGTCAGAACATATCGGAGCCCGTCATGCACCACGTCACAGTCTCTCAGCATGGCAAGAGTCCTACCACTACGCTAAGGTGAAGGTGATGAAATCTAGCTCACAGCCAAGCTTCCACACAACCGCATAGCAGGACAACTCTTTAAGGTCATCTTCTAAATTTACACCATTTAGATCAATGTTTAAAGTAAAATGTATGTAATGAATACACAGGTAAGAAAGAAATACATGGCCATCATCCATGACTGCCATCTGCAATCTGCAACTTCACCAATCTGGTTAGTAGATCTAATGCTACTCCTAGGTACTCACCAGAGTCCACCATGAGCCTGGTTGGACTTAGCTACTTATGTTGGACTTATGTCTGCAGAGTAAGGCAGCAGAAAAGAAGAGCAATCTCACAGGTAACAGACCTATCAGATGCCAAGGAGTAGTATGAGAGTAGAACAAGAGTAAAAACCAGGAGACTCAGTAGAAGCTAAAACAAGAGGTAAGAGGTTAATACAGAAAAAAGGGAAGGAGTCAAAGTCAGGAGAATCAGTAGAGAGCTAATCAGTAGAGAAGAGGTTAATACAGAAACAAGCCAAGGACAAAACAGAGGAGGGTGCAACAGAAATGCAGTACTATTCTGAGCATACAGAACAAACCGGAGCCAGGATTCAAAGAATCACAGGTACTGACAAGCAATAAGTCCATGGCTTTAATACCCCGAATGGTTTTGGAAGTGGATGCCACGACAGGGATCTGATTGTCCAGACTCATTAGTAGGCTGACCAGCCAGAGCCAGCCTGTTGACATAGCATCCCTCCTGGAACACTATGTGGTGGAACATGGCTAGATAAGTTCCTGACAATGTACGTGCAAGTGGAAGGAAACTTCTCAAATTAGTCCCCTGGCTTATTACTGCCATGCCATTACCAAACCTCACTTTTTTTTTTTTTTATGGAATATAAAACAAAAACAAAAATTTCTAAATGCTAAAAAATTGTTATTTTGTTTCAGAAAAAAGTTGGTATTTATGAAAAGTCCAATCCATATGCAGCATTGATGATAAGGTTTTACAGAGTAATGGTCTAATCAGATGACCGTATTTCTAGGTCCATTGCGGAACAGGTGTGGACCCATTCTCATGGTATTCGAATGACATGGGACCCCTATTGCCGCTGTCCCTACTCTATGCCGCTGTCTGGGTACATAACGAGCTCTCAGCTGTAATTAACACTGTGAGAATCTGGTTCTCATGTACCCAGCCAGCGACCTCATATGTCCTTCAGAATTCAACTGTTATGGCCTCCATCCCACCTCCTAAGCCCCCTGCTCCATATCTTAATCAATCACAAATGGAGGTGGAGGACAAAAACTAGCAGCTATTGATGGGCGGCACCAGAGAGGGACAAATTTTGGGGGCAATATATTGTGCTGCACTGTGGTATATGTTTCTGCTGGGATGGTACTTTGCGCTATGGTATTGATCACGCTGTTTTTTTTTTTTTTTCCAGGGCCACTTTAAGTTCTCAATCTGCCCCTTGTCCAAGTAGTCAGATCCCCACTGATAAGACACACATTAGACCTTCACTTCCTTTTGTAACAGTGAACAGGAAGTTGTAGCTACATAAGCATTTTGGAGGTTATAGGGAACTTTTATCAACCAGTCACAGTATCTGATGACCAGTATCTGATCTTACCACTACTACACTAACATAGTAACATAGGGGAGATTTATCAAACTGGTGTAATGTAGAACTGGCTTAGTTGTCCATAGCAGCCAACCAGATTCCACCTTATATTTTCCAAAGGAGCTATGAAAAATGAAAGGTGGAATCTGGTTGGTTGCTGTGGGCTACTAAGCCAGTTCTACTTTACACCAGTTTTGATAAATATCCCCCATAGTTTATACAGCTCAAAAAAGACATATGTTCACTTCAGCCTGTTAACCTGCAAGTTGATCCAGAGGAAGGCAAAAAAAAAACATGAGGTAGAAACCAATTTTCCTGACTCCAATCAGGCAGTCAGAATAACTCCCTGGATCAACGACCCTTCTCCAGAATTCTAGTAACTATAGCCTGTAATATTATTACACTCCAGAAATGCATCCAGGCCCCTCTTGAACTCTTTTAGTGAACTCACCATCACCCCCTTCTCAGGCAGAGAGTTCCATAGTCTCACTGCTCTAACCGTAAAGAATCATTTTCTATGTATGTGTACAAACCTTCTTTCATCCAGATGCAGAGGATGTCCCCTCGTCACAGTCACAGTCCTGGGAATGAATTGATGATGGGAGATATCTCTGTACTGCCCCCTGATATATTTATGCATAATTATTAGCAGGAGTGGACACAGACAGGAGAGGGCCCCTGTGCAAGGAATGTAGTAGTTATGCCCAGTTGCCCACTTCACAGCATTTATGCCCAGATATGTGCCCCCTTCACAGCACTTATGCCCAGATATGTGCCCCCTTCACAGTAGTTATGCCCAGATATGTCCCCCATTCACTGTAGTTATGTCCAGATATGTGCCCCCGTCACAGCACTTATGCCAAGGTACTGTATGCGCCCCTTCATAGCAGTTGTGCTCAGATCTGTGCCTATTTCACAGTAAATATGCCCAGATATGCCCCCTTCACAGCAGTTATGCCCAGATATCTGCCCCTTCCAAGTATCTATGCCCAGATATGTGCCCCCTTCACAGTAGCTATGGCCAGATATGTGCACCCTTCACAGTAGCTATGGCCAGATACAGTATGTGCACCCTTCACAGTAGTTTTGCCCACATATGTGCCCCCTTCACAATAGTTATGCCCAGATATGTACCTCTAACACTAGTTATGTCCAGATACATATGTGCCCTCTTTACAATAGTTATGCCCAGATATGTCCCCCATTCACTGTAGTTATGTCCAGATATGTGCCCCCTTCACAGCACTTATGCCAAGGTACTGTATGCTCCCCTTCACAGCAGTTATGCTCAGATCTGTGCCTATTTCACAGTAAATATGCCCAGATATGCCCACTTCACAGCAGTTATGCCCAGATATCGGCCCCTTCAAAGTATCTATGCCCAGATATGTGCCCCCTTCACAATAGTTATGTCCAGATATGTGTCCCTTCACAGTAGTTATGTCAAGATAGGTGCCCCCTTCACAGTAGTTATGCCCTGATATGTGCCTCCTTCACAGTAGCTATGTCCAGATATGTGCCCCCTTCACAGTAGCTATGCCCATACTACATTGTGCTGCTGCTGTGGAGCCAGGGCCATATTTAGATTTTATGCTGCCCTAGGCACTTTAGTCTCGGCTTCCTCCTCCAACTGAAGTCCATATTTTTTAAATAGCTGATGGCAAAATGCTCCCTAGGCCTTCAGCTATCCCTCGGGACTCCCTCATATGCTTGCACAATTAAAGAGCTGACCTGTTGCATGTGAGCTTGGAAGCTGAAGGCATCTGTGTTGGTCCCATGTTCACATGTGCCCGCATTGCTGAGAAAAATTATGTTTTATTATATGCAAACGGGGAGGGGGGGTTCCTGATATGGCCAGTTGTGATTACATTTTCACTGCCAGGCCCTGTCAAAGTAGACAGGGAGTGGCAGTTGCAAAGAAACCACAGCTTCTAGGTGTAATGGCAACGCCGCCGTTGCTCCTAGAGGCTCATTTGCATCATTGTTCTCAGCAATGCAGGCACATACGAACATAGGACCAACACAGATGTCTTCAGCTGCCAAGTGCACATGTAACAGGTCAGCGAGTTTCATGCTTTAAAAACTGCTGACAGATGCCCTTTAACCCCTTCCCGACAAATGACATAATAGTACCTCATGACGGCAAGTAACTTGCTGCATTTTTACGTACTATTACATCATGTTGATCAGGCAAGCACCGGAGAAGCCGATGCCGGCGGATTAACCTCTTCTATGCTGGGGTCAGCGTAATAAAACTGTCACCTCATCCCGCAAAAAAAAGAGCCCTACATAAGAAAATCGCCAAAAAAATAGAAAAAACTATAGCTCTCAGAACATGGAGACATTAAAACATATTTTTTTTGTTTCAAAAATACTATTATTGTGTTACAGTGAAATAAATATAAAAAAGTTGACATATTAGGTATTTCCATGTCTGTAACAACCTGCTCTATAAAAATATCACATGACCAAACCCCTCAGATGAACACCGTAAAAAAAAAAAAAAAAAAAGTGTCAAAAAAGCAATTTTTGGTCACCTAAATTCACATAAAGTGCAACACCAAGCAATCAAAAAGGCGTATGCCCCAAAATAGTACTAATTAAACCGTCACCTCATCCTGCAAAAATTTAGACCCTACCTATCCTACCTAAGACAATTTGGTTTAAAAAATTATATTATTGTGTAAAACAGGCATCCTCAAACTGTGGCCCTCCAGCTGTTGCAAAACTACAACTCCCAGCATTTTTTTTGTCACCTTGCCCCATAAAGTGTAATAATGAATGATCAAAAAATCATATGTACCCAAAAATAGTACCCATAAAAATATCAACTCTTCCTGCGAAAAATAAGCCAATGCACAAGACGATCGGCGTTCAGAAAATGGAGACACAAAAACATAATTTTTCAAAAATGCTTTACTATGTAAAACTGAAACAAACAAACAAACAAACAAAGAAAGTAAACATATTTGATATGATTGCATCCGTCACAACCTGCTCTATAAAAATAGCACATGAGCTACCCTGTCAGATGAATGTTGTAAAAAACTAAAAATAAAAGCGGTGCCAAAACAGCAATTTTTTGTTACCTTGCCTGCCCAAAAACTTAAATATAGAGCAATTAAAAATCATATGTACCCCAAAATAGTACATAAATTGGCACATTTTCCCCTAGTTTCCTAAATGGGGTCACTTTTTGGGAGTTTCTACTGTAAGGGTGCATCAGGAGGGCTTCAAATGGGACATGGCATCTAAAAACCAGTCCAGCAAAATCTGCCTTCCAAAAACCATATGGTGCTTCTTTTCTTCTGCGCCCCGCAGTGTAACCAAACAGCAGTTTACAATCACATATGGGGTGTTTATGTAACCGCCTATTAATGACCCCGTTGTAGAAACTACACCCCTCAAGTTACTCAAAACAGATTTTACAAACTTTGTTAACCCTTTAGGTGTTCCACAAGAATTAAAGGAAAATGGAGATTCAATTTCTAAATTTCACTTTTTTGGCAGATTTTCCATATTAATCAATTTTTTTCTTTAACACATCGAGGGTTAACAGCCAAACAAAACTTAATATTTAGGGTAATAAATATTAAGTTTTGTTTGGCTGTTAACCCTTGATGTGTTAAAGAAAAAAATTGATTAATATGGAAAATCTGCCAAAAAAGTGAAATTTAGAAATTTCATCTCCATTTTCCTTTAATTCTTGTGGAACACCTAAAGGGTTAACAAAGTTTGTAAAATCTGTTTTGAGTAACTTGAGGGGTGTAGTTTCTTCCATGGGGTCATTTATGGGGGAATTCCACTATGTAAGCCCTACAAAGTGACTTTAGACCTGAACTGGTCCTTAAAAAGTGGGTTTTGGAAATTTTCTTAAACATTTTAAGAATTGCTTTTAAAATTCTAAGCCTTCTAAAGTCCTAAAAAATAAAATGACATTTACAAAATGATGCTAAAATAAAGTAGACATATGGGGAATGTTAAGTAATAAATATTTTATGTGGTATAATTTTCTGTTTTAAAAGCAGAGAAAATTAAATATGGAATTTTCATAAATAAAGGTGAAATATCATGAAGTACAATGTGTCTTGAGAAAACAGTCTCAGAATGGCTTGGATAAGTAAAAGTGTTCCAAAGTTATTACCACATAAAGTGACATACTGTATGTCAGATTTGCAAAAAATGGCCTGGGCGGAAGGGCAAAAACTGACCCTGGGTAGAAGGGTTTAAAGCAGTTGTCCGGGTTCAGAGCTGAACCCAAACATATCCCCTTTTCCCCCACTCAGCCCCTCTTACATTTTTCATACTTCGATGCTCTTCTTTGGCCTGCGCAGTAAAGTTTACGGCAAGAGCTGTTTTGTTTACAGCCCTAGCAGTGTTCCCGGTGACTGATGGGTGGCTTTACAGGCTAAGGCAGCACTAAAGCCCATCCATTAATGCCGGTGACATCACCGGGCTCACTGCTAGGTGGAACCCCCCACCACCATAGTACCCCTACAGTCTCCTCAGTACTAATAAGGCACCCTAATAGCCAATCTATAAGGCACTACTTTGGAGCCCTCAGTAGTAATAGCTGTCATCACTGCTCACAGTATTTATAATGTTCCCTGCAGTGCCCCCTGCAATTATAATGCTCCCTCATTACCCCCTGGAGTTATAATCTTCTCTGTAGTGCCCCCATAAATTATAATGCCTGTCCTCTCCTTACAGTCTTCTATTCAATACAGCCCCATGTAAATAACATAATTCCTCTCCCTCCAGTCTTCTATACCATGCAGTCCCATGTAAATAACACCAGTCCTCTCCCACAAGTCTTCTATATGATACAGTCCCATGTAAAAAACTCTCTTCCTTACAGCCTTCTATAACATACAGTCCTATGTAAATAACTTCAATCCCCTCCTTCAGCCCCTCCAACATGTAGTCCCATGTAAATAAAATTACTCCTTACCCTCCAGTCCCATGTAAATAATACCAGTCATCTCCCCCAATCTTCTGTCACATACAGTCCCATGTAACTAACACCCATCCCCTCCCTTCAGCCCTTCTAACATACAGTCCCAGTTAAATAACATATTTCCCTCCAACTAAGCAAGGAGGAAGTTTATTAGGGGAGAACCAGGGCCGTCTTTACCAAGGGGCAAAAGGGGCAGCTGCCCTGGGCCCAGTTGCTCCTGGGGGGCCCAAGGCAGCTGCCTCTTGAGCCCTGCTAGCCACTGCTCCGGGTGTCAGGCTGTCAGCTTCACAGGGGGTGCTGCCATGCCATGCCTGCCGGCACTGAGTCCAGGCATCGTACTGTGTTAGAGCTGTGATCTAGGACCTTAAATGACATCATCACCATGTGACCAGTAACCTAGCAATATTACTGGTCACATGGCTATGAGGTCATCACAGGTCCTAGCAGGAGTGTTGCAGGAGAAGTTTGCCTTAACTGTGGAGCTTTTTTTGTGAAGATTATATCAGAAAAAGGTGACAGGGGCTGTTATGCTAATATACTGTAAACTACTGTATACTGTGGGGGGGATGTATACTGTGGGAGGCCTGTATACTGTGAGGGGCTTTATACTGTGTGGGGGCCTGTATACTGTGGGGGGCCTGTATACTGTGTGGGGCTGTATACTGTGGGGGGCCTGTATACTGTGTGGGGCTGTATACTGTGGGGGGCCTGTATACTGTGTGGGGTTGTATACTGGGGGGGCTGTATACTGTGGGAGGCCTGTATACTGTGGGAGGCCTGTATACTGTGGGGGGCCTGTATACTGTGTGGTGCTGTATACTGTGTGGGGCTGTATACTGTGGGGGGCCTGTATACTAGGGGGTTGTATACTGGGGGGGTGTATACTGTGGGGGCCTGTATAGTGTGTAGGGTTGTATACTGTGTGGGGCTGTATACTGTGGGGGGGCCTGTATACTGCGGGGGGCTGTATACTGGGGGGATGTATACTGTGGGGGGGCTGTATACTGTGGGAGGCCTGTATACTGTGAGGGGCTTTATACTGTGGGGGGCCTGTATACTGTGTGGTGCTGTATACTGTGTGGGGCTGTATACTGTGGGGGGCCTGTATACTGTGTGGGGTTGTATACTGGGGGGCTGTATACTGTGTGGGGCCTGTATACTGGGGGGGGCTGTATACTGTGGGAGGCCTGTATACTGTGAGGGGCTTTATACTGTGGGGGGCCTGTATACTGTGTGGTGCTGTATACTGTGGGGGGCCTGTATACTGTGTGGGGTTGTATACTGGGGAGGCTGTATACTGTGGGAGGCCTGTATACTGTGGGGGGCCTGTATAGTGTGTGGTGCTGTATACTGTGTGGGGCCTGTATACTGGGGGGGGGCTGTATACTGTGGGAGGCCTGTATACTGTGAGGGGGCTGTATACTGTGGGAGGCCTGCATAGTGTGGGGGGCCTGTATAGTGTGGGGGGCCCGTATAGTGTGGGGGCCTGTATAGTGTGAGGGGTTGTATAGTGTGGGGGGCTGTATACTGTATACTGTGGGTGCTGTATATTGGGGAGTGCTATACTGCTGTACTGTATACTGTGGGGGGCTGTATACTGTGGGTGATGTATAGTGTGGAGTGCTATACTGCTGTACTGTATAGTGTGGGGTGCTGTACCGTGTATAGTTTGGGGTGCTGTATACGGTGAGGTGCTATACTGCTCTACCGTATAATGTGAGGTGTTGTATACTGTGGGGTGCTGTATACTGTGGGCTGCTATACTATATACTATGGGGTACTGTATAGTGTGGGGTGCTATACTGCATACTGTGTGGTGCTGTATACTAGAGGGTGCTATACTGCATACTGTGGGTTGCTGTATACTATAGGGTGCTATACTGCATACTGTGGGGTGCTGGGGTGCACTGTAACACTAGGGTGAGCCGAGCCCTGGTCTCCTTCCTGCAGAGCGGTGCCCACTTCCAGCCTGAGCCCAGAGCACTGATCCTGAGCCGCTGGAGTCTTCAGAACTGGCAGTATTTACAGTCATTCACTGTACTTTACCAGATATGTGGATTTTATGTGTGTGTGTTGTGGTGGAGGGCGTGATTGCCTGCTAAGGTGTGGGAAGGCGGGATCCAGGGGGCCCAAGTGAATTTTTGCCCAGGGTCCAATCAATATTAAAGACGGCCCTGGGGAGAACCACATCTTCCAGCATTTCTCTGGCACTTAAATCCACCCCATTGCATCACATGTCTCCACTGCTGAATGCTGCCTTTTTCTGCACTGGCCACATGATGGTGACCTCATCACAGGTCCTACCAGTAGTTCCAGTGTAAAAAAGATCACATGACTATGATCTCAGGTCCTTCAGCTATGGAGTATAGCCAGAACCGGCAGCAGATTCACAGTAAGTCACAATCACCCCCCCCCCCCACCATCCCAAGATCACCAGGTTACCCTGGCAGAGGAAGGGAGGCAAAAAATAATAACATTAAAAAAACACCTCCGCTGGCATTGGAAAGGACCCCCCTCCCTCTCTGGGCCCCTGTACAGCTTCACCAGCTGCACAGGCGATATGTCCTCCCCTGGTTATTAGATTTCCCCTTAGTTGTCTTTTTTCTAAAGTGAATAACCCTAATTTTGTTAATCTTCCTGGGTACTGTAGTCCCCCATTCCAGTTATTACTTTAGTTGCCCTCCTCTGAACCCTCTCCAGCTCTGCTATGTATGCCTTGTTCACAGGTGCCCAGAACTGTACACAGTACTCCATGTGTGGTCTGACCAGTGATTTGTAAAGTGGCAGGACTATGTTCTCATCACTGGCATCTATGGCCCTATGACTGAGGTAGAAGACCTCACCGAACAGGTCACATGTGCCTAGGAATGCCAATCCTTCCTGTAAGGAGTTTCATTCATTTCAACTGAGAAAAGGTTCAGGCACAGTCTGGGAGAATATCATTACAAAAAAATGTCCTGGGTATCTAAAGTGCTTTAGAATTCGTACATTCGTATACCAATGACATGTCAGCGTTGTATGAGTGTATGGATTCCACTGTACTGCAGGCATAGGGCCCGCAGTGAATAGTGTGCAGGTAGGAGCACACATTGCTGCTCCTGCCTGTGCCTGCTCCACTCAGCTGAATCCTGGTATAGGACATCTGTGTAGGATCTACTATGCAGAGCTTTTAGCGGAGTGAGCGGGGATAGACAGTAGCAGCGGCTTCTTACACAGAGCTCCTGCCTTTGCCTACTCTTCTCTGCTAAAAGCTTTGCATAGCACATCATTGCCTATGCTCAGGCAGAGCAGTGGTGTGTGCTCCTGCCTGTGCATCGCTCAATGCAGGCCCTATTCCTGCAGTACAGTAGAATCTATACACGATGACATGTCACCAGTGTACGAGTGCTTTAGGCACCCAGAACTTGGGGTGCTTATTTAGTCCCTAAAACAGTAAAAAATAAAGTGTTAAACAAAAATTTGTAGTGGGGCTTTAAGAATCGTTTTAAATAAAGTTGTAGAAAGGTTTAGTTACTCTTTAACAAATTTGTGTCTACTCTGCTAAACATACATTCTATAAGTATGACCTAAAGTGTTAAATTAGAAGCAGTTGCAGTCCTCATCTGCATTAATGGCACATACATAAATTTTACACCCACTTGGGAAAGAATAATCTTCCAGGTGCTCTTTATCTTTGCATTTTTCTGGTTTGTTTTATCTGCTGTTAGATTTTTCCATTTCCTCCTGGGTCATTACCCAACACATGCTGCAATCTAATGGAGACGATGACTTGACTTTTATAAACCTGCATATTTATCTAACATTTCAAAAAATTGAATATTGTATTCCTGTGGAATACAAGAAAAAAATAATCATATTGTGGTATAGGACACAAAAATGCATCCCCATGCAACTAATGATTGGTAATTGAGAGTATTATGGAGGGAATTTATCATTCACGACGGTTTTGGTATTACTATTAAGTCTCTTTTTTAGATATGTGTGAACAACTCGAGATTTGTTTCAAGTCTGATTCACCGAATTTTTTAAAAAGTTCAGTTCGGACCTAAATCGATTCGGGCCGAACCAACGTTTCTCAAATTGCCCTGAGAGTTGGTATATAAGCCTTTTAGCCTCCTAGGAATCCGAATTTTTAGGAAAACTTGTTATCTCTTTCCCCCGTTTATTTTTTTAATGAATTTTTTCCCCCTCCAAACTCCTGCCTTCCCAAGCTCTGGAACACAATGACAGCAATAGTAAATGATGTCTGAGTGACACTGACATACATAATTATGGGTAAATGTACCTTTAATGGCGTAAATATACAGCGTGTTTAAAAACACACCGTGTCAGCACATGTGTTATGCTTTTTTATATTTCAGAGCTTCCAAAAATTGTCCCTTATCGGGGAAGATGATTTTTAGACACACACGGTGTTATAGAATAAATAAATTAAATAAGTGGGGTACCAAACGTCCAAAAATTATGCCTTGACAGGGTCGGGATGCCTGCCCATATGACACACAGAAGTGTTGATTGTCAGAAGAAAAAGTGTCTTGTTGTGAACGAGCCTAAACAAATTCTCTATCACTGAAACCAACTATCTAAAACATAACTTTTATTAAAGATCATTAAAACAAGGTCCCTGACAGGGGGACCAATATAGACATGGACAAACACAGAGAAGAGTTACTGAGGACCAGGTAGAGGACTAATGCTGACGGAAAGAGGTAGGGGAAATACGTATGGGTCCCTAATGTCTGTCCCTATGGTGTCCCTCAAAATATCCTCAGCCCAGAGATGCACCTGGATGGTAGGTAGCATGTGCCTCGACTACCTGTCCTTATAACGCCCTTGCTAAAGGTAAATTAACCCATATAGATGCCTGGGTCCTTGTATACACTAACTGCTAAATAAGATACACATACAAAACTTGCAATCACATTACTTGTCCCGACGCGTTTCCCCTTAAAATTCTAAAGGTTCGTCAGGGGACACAAGTATAGAATTGTGTGTCACAGATACACAACAACTACAAAACAAAACCAAAGCCAAAAAACTGGGGCACCCTCAAGCCAGCACCTGTCAATGAGGGAACACACAATGTACGTGTAGATACTAGGCTTAAGTGAAATAAAACCAATATGATACTTATCTGACGATGAACATCAGAATCCTCTCACAGACCAATGATGCCTGGCTTGAGGGGCTCCAGGGGGCACAAAAGATGAGGCTCCAAGACTTTGCCAGCACCTTGCACAAGCTAGTGTACTTTTTTAGAAAGTGCTGCACCAATGGGTTGATGATGTGCGCCATGCAGGGAGAATGTGTTATTTCGCCCAGGTTCAGGACGACCAAGATGTTGTGCCCATTGTTGCTTACCGCGTTGCCCAGTTGAAATTGGCGGGGTGACAGCCAGAGGGATGTTCGCTGCTTGGTGTACTTGAGCAACTGCTCACTGGTGTGGCTACTGTCTCCCAGGCCAATCGGCCTGAACCCAGAGTGGCAACACTTGACCTGACACATGTGATAGGAAAGAGGGGTAGTGCAAGCAACCCTGTTCCCTGCTGCTGTGGGGGAGGGGAACGTGTCCACGAAGGAGGCGGATAAGCGCCTGGTGTGGGAGCCGAGCCTGCAAAATCGTGGGGGGATCAAAAGGACCTGGCCTGATTCCCGGGGTGGTGCCTTGCGGCTGATGGAAAAAATTCTACTGTCCCTGCCTGTAAGAACTGCTCCAGATGTCTACCATGACATGAACCTTGCCGCACAATGAGAATTGCAGGGAGTGGCCCACATTGTCATGTGAGAGTACAAGGCAGGGATGTTTTTTTTGGAGAAATAATGCAGGCTAGGAATCTTCTAGCTTCCTAAAGGCAGCAGACTCGACAACATGGTACGGCAGCAACTGCACTGCCCGCAACTTGGGCCAAATGGAAATAAAGCTTGCGCACCATCAGATTACTGGGCGCATAGAGTTATTTCCTGGCCACTCATTCTATTATCGATAGCTGACGATGGACCGGAGGGGTGGAAGTCTGAGCCGTCGAACCATAAATGGAAGATGACGATGTGAAAGACACCATACTGCCCTTAGATGAGGACTGGTTGCTGAATGGGGGACCAGAAGAAAGGGGAACATCTGCTGTGGTGGCCAGCTGCCACCACTGTTTGCCCATGGGGTGGGATGATGCCACTTCATCTAGTTCAATAGAGCTATAGTGGCTATGTTTGTCTGCTCTGTCATATTTTGTTCTTGCACATCTCACACAAGGCAATGCTTTTGCCTTTCATCAACGTGGAGAAAAAAATGCCACACGGTTGCTACTCGCACAGCAGAGGTAGAGGCAGTCGAGCTTGGCTTAGATCTTGCCACATTTTGGGCCTAACCCATCGCCCTCCTCGTTCACAGCACCCTGATCCAGCTCCCAGGTCCTGTCCAGCACACAATCGTCATCGGAGTTCTCAACCTCCTTCCGCTTCTATCAGGGGATATCATAGTAGGTTCTTTGGCCCCCCTGGCTAATTGGGCCATTACCACCACCAACAACTCCGCTATGCCTGGGGTCTGCAGCCTCCTCCTCTACCTCCTCCTCAGGGCAATACAAACGCTGACTGCTTTAATACAAGTCAACAGGGACAGTCTCTTGACCATCTGCCATATGGTTTGGTGTTTTTTTTTTTGCCACTTCTTAGGAAAAAGGAAGGCGCACCTCTAGGAATAGGTAGTGAAAACTGAGAGGACTCCACTCAAAGCCTTCTTTGGGGCTGCAGGGGTAGGAGCAGGAGGAGTGCTATGACCCCTGGCTCCATGGCATGGTGTCAGACTGTGAAGTCACCTCCACTTTATCCTACTGTGACTGAGGAGAGGAGTGAGCCATCCGATCCACAATCTCATCTTCTTTCTCCTCAACTATTATGTTGTACCTTTCCAAAGCCAGCAGGGACAACTGTGGCTTACTACTACTACCACTACTTCAGTTGGTGCTGCTACTACCCACATTCAGGCTCTGGTTCTTTTGTTTCAAACTCTTCCATAACCCAGACATTTTTTTGCCTTTTAGATAATGTTGTGCACTACCCTATGTATTAATGTAGTAATCATGTATACAGTATATGCTGCTAGTTTAAATATAATCAACAACCTAATAAAAAATTGATAAAAAATGTGTGTGTAAAGGGAAATGGATTTCAGCCTAAATTGGTTATCAATCCCATATATTTTTGTGTGCTACCCTGTCTATTGGTATAGTAATAATGCTGCTAGTTTAAATGTATTCATCAAAGCCCACAAAAAAATGGATTGGAAAGGTGGTTGTTAACACAGAAATAAAGGGATACTGATTTAGGCTTAGATTCTTTATCCCTCAAAGATAATTTTGTGCGGTGGCCTGTGTATTGGTGTTGATCACCTATATGCTGGTTTAATTAAATTGAATAAGTCCCAAAAAATGAATTTTCAACCGTGTGAAGAAATAAATGAATGTTAACGGATGATTTAGGACTAGGTCTCATGCTCAATTTCAGGTTAACACTTACAGCTAAATTGTTGACCTAGCCTGTGTATTTTTGTACTGATCACCTTATGTACTATGTTTCTATGTTACTATGTTACCTATATGCTGGTTTAATTAAATTGAACAAGTCCCCCAAAAAATGTAATTCCAACCATGTGGAATCTGAATATATGGAAACGGACAACTGAGGCCTGATGCTTATTATCGCATTAACACTCACAGGTAAATTGTTAATATAGCCTGTTTATTGGTGTACTGATCACCTATATGCTGGTTTCATTAAATTGAAATTGCCCCCCCCCCCCCAAAAAACCCCCAAAAAAAAACCTTTTTTATTCCAACCGCGTGGAAATTCAATACACAGAAACAGACGATTGAGGCCTAAAGCTCATGTTCTCGTTATCACCCTCAAGTAGATTGCTGCCCTAACCTGTGTCTTGTAGTAATTAGTGATGAGCAAAGCAAGCTTCGGATCCTAGATCTGAAGTCACTTCGCTCAAAACTAAGCATTAAAATGTACAGCCTCTGATGTGGCGAAGTTAGTTATTTGCAAAGTCTCACCAGACTTTGTTAAATAGCTTCGTTATTTGATCCACTTTAAAACTTGGATCTGAACTCCGCTTCGGTTCCACCTGGGAGCCAGTCAGGGCAAGCCCTCCTCCCCACTTCATCTCATGGTCAGGCGAGAACCCTTCTTATTCCTCCCTAGTGCTTTTTTTCCCACGGACATGTGCATTAAAATGGCGCTGCACATCGTTTTAGAGGATTTGTCCGGAACAAACATGAAAATATTCATATGCCATCCGAAAAATAGCAAAGTTTGGTAGGAACCCGGTCCAGTCCAAACTTGTTTGCCCATCCTTGCTCTCTTCGGAAGTTGCGACAAATTTATTAAATGGTGTACGGTAATAATATTTTGGCCACAAGTCCAATGTGGTGTATGCCTATGTCTGTTAAAGTACACCGAGGGTTGAATGATGTGGAGATGCGACTTTTTAAAAAGTCGCACATCATAAATGAAACTTGAAGATGTTCTAATCTGAAATCCTTACCAACTTTTCATTGCACTTCAAAAAGTGGTAAGGCTCACCAAGCAAGTGTACATCTTGGGAGTTGTAGTTTTACCACAGCTGGAGTGCCGGAGGTTAGACATCACAGCTGTAGGCTGTCAGGCAATGATGGGAGTTGTAGTTTTGCAACAGCTGGAGGGCCGCAGGTTGAGCATGCCTGCTTTAGAGGACAGATTCTTGACAAGTTTTTACCCCCAGTAGAAGAGGAGATGATCCCAACTAAGACTGGGCCCCCTCTTGCCCTGGGCCCCGTAGCAGTCGCCTGGTCTGCCGCTATGGTAGTTACGCCCCTGGGTAGCAGATTTGGTAAATGACCCCCTATGTTTTTAAATACTTAGAGAGCCAAAGCTTAAACTTCATATTCACACTACTCCTGATAATAAAAGTTCCAGAAAAGGTATGTTTGTTCTGCTTTACCCAGCCTGTACCTAGTGCTATCAGCGGTTTAACATGGTCAAATCTGCTCACAGACTCCCTTTACTGTAGACCATTGCACATGTATTCATAGATGATTACATATTACAGAATAAGTTAATCTCCTATTCTGTAATATAATTATCAATTTAGCTACCATGCTTTTCACCCTTAATTGTCCTGTAGTTTTTTTTCAGTTTGTATTGTCCCTTTCTAGTTCTTTTCTTGCACTGTAATTTTTAACCACTTTTTGGTTTAGTTCATGCTCCATAATTTTAACAATCACAACCCATTTCTCCTTAGAAACACCTATTAGAAGGGCATGGAAATCTGCTACAAACTGCCCCGTATAGTGAAACACTTAGAGTATATTTAATTTATTGGGTTTGAATAATGTTCTTTCCCATAGGGCTTTCTCTGTAATGTAAGTGTTATTGGTCATATAACCTCACTGAACTGTATGGCTTTGCCAGATGCAATACAGCTGCTATTGTTTAATGTACCTCCTGGTGCCCAGAATGCAACCAATGTTAATACAACTCCCAACTGAGAGTCTATCTTGATAGATACAATTGCTTTACTCCAGTTGTAGTCACAGCTTGCAGCCCGTTAAAAAACAACTGCATTCAATTTGGTGACAGAACATTCTTAGATGCCTTTGTGCTTATAGAACTGTATTTCACCTGGGTGTATCTGCTGCATCAAAAAAAGAAAAATGAATTGATGGAAGTGAGAATACAATTAATAAAGTACATTTTTAATCAGATTTTTTATTTTTTTGGGGGGGGGGGGGGGCGGGATAAAAAAAAAATAGAAAAATAAAGAGTAAAACACCTTAGGGTGTTATGCACAAATTTTCAGACCAGAAGCTAATCGATCGACCGATTGCACACTGAACAGACATCACAACTGTAATGTGAACATGGCCTACTATGCTGCCACTATGTAAATACAGGATAATATTTAAGAGTTATTGCGTGAAGACTACTTTTAATAATTTTATACAAATAATTTTGTAGAATCTACCCACTTTTAATCCTGCATTAAGTAGTCAATTCTTGACTAGTAGTAGCTTTTTGTGGTCACTAGAGTTGATATTCTGGTGCACATTTTACAGTGTTCATAATTGTGTGAATCATAATACACAAAGAATACTTAATTGCCTTGCTCCGCATACTACTGGCCTAGACTTATTGTCTGCCACCTAATGTGGCACTTGTTTATCTTTAAATTGATTTGTGGCATTTGTAATTGACTTAGGAAGTTTGTATTTCTCTTCAGTTCCATATTTAATTTTCATTTTAATTAACTTTGTCAGTGACAGTCAAGATGACAAACAGTTCACAGCTACTTCTTTACTGAAATAGCAGGTCCGTTAACTATAGCCATTCACCTAGCTGCTTTGCTGAATGGATGTTTCACTCATTTGAACTGTTATTACTTTTTATACTTTATATAGTTACTTTAGATAGAATGGTAGGTAGATAAATGACAGATAGATTTAGACTAATAAGTATATTAGGAATTCTTCTGTGTGCCATGTTCTCCCACCTCCTCCCCACTATCCTTAGTCTCCCTGTAAGACAACTGGCTGCAGAAGGAGCCTCCCTCCCTGCCATGTCTGCAGTAGGACCAAAAGATTCTCCACCTCTGTGGTTAAACGCCACTCATAAGTAATTCCGGTCGCCCCATCTTATTCACCATTTTCTACGCCTGTTTTAGGAGTGGAAAATGGTCTAAATGTAAGACAGCTCGGAAGCTGTCATACATTTAGAACTGGCGTCAGATGCGCTGAAGTTATGGAGAGGCCGGCGTCTCTTTATAACTTTGTCAGATCCTTCGCCAGGATAGGGCTTTATTAAGACCGGTGTCTAAAACGCCGGACTTAATGAATGCGCCCCAAAGTGTAGTTTTGGTAAGGCTTCTTCCCTTCTTCTGCCTTATTACTTTGGGTTAAGGTAAGTATTAGGGTTCCTTCCTTTTAACAATACCACATGAAAGAAGTTGCAAAACATAATGTGAATATATTCTTATCATGAGAATAACAAAATGGTCCATGTATTTTTAATCAATGGTACATGTGAATATAAAAAATATTGTAATATATCTTTTTAGAGAAAAATGCCTTTTTATTCCTCCTTCCTCCCCTCTCCATGGACATCTATGGGCAGCATGTAATCTGATCCTTCAGTGAACTGGCAGTCCATCTTGTACATTAACCCCTTAGTGACCACCGATAAGTGTTTTTACGCTGGTCACTAAGGGGCCTTAGGCTGGGCAGACCCTTTTTTACAGTCCCCCATGCAGCAGGTAGCGGGGACCCAGCTCTCAGATGAGAGCCGCGGCCCTGCTCTAACAGTCCAGACTTGCAGGAGTGCCGATCCGGGCTTTTTAACACTTTACATGCCGCAGGCAATGGTGCCCGCTGCATGTAAAGTGGTGACAGAGGGAGCGGACTCCCTTTGTCTCCCATCGGCACCCCGCAAATGTGATCGCGGGGTGCCGATGTGTGTGCAGGCTGCCTGGCATATGTTGTAGGCCCTGGTCCCGGCTGTAGTAATTTCCAGCAGCCTGTGCCTCTCTGGCGCAGCCTGCTGGTCAATGTTAAAAAAACATTGCTATTAAAATGCAATGCATTATAGGGATAAGGCATTGCATTTTAAAAGCAATCAAAATGCTGTCTGTTATAGTCCCCTTGTGGGACTATTAAGTGGTAGAAAAAAAAAACATTTATTAAATAAAAAAATGACACTTTACTTTTTCATTGAAAATACACTTCTCAATGGAAGAAAATGCAAAAAATAAAATAATCTCCCCCTTATATTTGGTATTGCCGCGTCTGTAATGACCTGGACTACATAAATATCACATAAATTATCCCCTACGGTAAAAATAAAAAATAAAAAAAGACAGAATTGCTCATTTATTTTTCGTTGCCACCGAAAAAACGAGTGATCAAAAAGCACCATTTACTAAAAAATGATAAAAAATACAAGTCGTCCCTCAAAAATCAAGCCCTCATGCAACTCCATAGAAAGAAAAATAAAAAAGTTATGGGTCTTGGTAAGCAGCAATGTAAAAAAAAAAAAAATTTTAAAAAAGGGGTTTTATTGCAAAAAAAAGTAGTAAAAGCTAAAAAAAAAATCTATATGCATTTGGTATCACTGTAATCGTACTGACCCAGAAAATAAAGATATTATGTTATTTATACCGGAAAATGAACGCCGTAAAATGTATAACGTAAAAACGCGGTGGCAGTATTGCCGTTTTTCCCATCTCTCTCCCAGAAAGAGTTAATTAAAGTTAATCAGAAAGTTATGTGTACCCCAAAATGGCGCCATTAAAAACTACAACTTGTCCTGCAAAAAACAAGCCCTCATAAAGATATACAGACATAAAAATAAAAAAAAGTTATAGCTCTTGGAATGCTACGATGAAAAAAGGAAGAAACACGCTTTGTCATTAAGGCCCAAAACAGGCTGGTCACTAAGGGGTTAAATTCTAAAAGATTTAGAGGTGAACATGTGAACAGTAATGCCACTGAAGTCTTTTTCTGTCACTCACTTCTCAGACTGAAATGGTCACTTATATACGAACTTCTTATATAGGTACAGTAGTAGCATGAACCTAAATTATGCTTTTCTTTAGAGTTTTAATGTCGGAAGAGCAAACGGTTACTTTCTCATAAATATAGACGTACTAATTACATTGTAGAATGGAATCATATATGGCGATTTAGTTATTACTATGCTTACTGCAAAAAATAATACAAATACCAGAAACACCTTATGCAGATGGCCATGTTACCTTCTGTACAAGTCCATGAGCCCTTACTTATTCCTCCTACATTTACTACATTCTTGGTACATGTAGAAAACAGTGGCCTTACAAATCTATACAGCTGTATGCCCTGCAATGTTTCTAAATGGGGTACAGTTCTGCTATATACATTGGCTATAACTATATGAAAGATATGGATGGTTTCTACTGTATATATTGATGTTAATTCACACATCACCTATAATGTGAGTTTACAATAATTAAAAAGAGTCCTGTGTTATACTCTGTCATTGTTAATATTCTGTTGGAGTATACAGGTTTCATAATTGCATGTTTGTGATTTGTTTCATTGCATCCATCGTGTTTCTTCTAATGATAGTTAACCTTTTTTAAAGTGATGTGTCTTCTCAAAATAGTCAGGTCAAATGTAGGTATATTTATCCAGCTATTTATTTCTATGGCCTTCCACAGTATCATTGTAACTGGGCTCTTACCAGCTTCCCACGGCAGATTCCCCTTTTTCCTCTCCCCCACTAACTCCAGCCACCAAAATCAAATACGCAACAGCCTAAGGCCTCTTTCACACTACCGTTTTTTTTTTCCGTTTTGCGGTCCGTTTTTTGCGTTCCGTATATGGAACCATTCATTTCAATGGTTCCGCAAAAAAAACGGAATGTGTTCCGTATGCATTCCGTTTCCGTATTTCCGTTCCGTTGAAAGATAGAACATGTCCTATATTTGGCCGCAAATCACAGTCGGTGGCTCCATCCAAGTCAATGAGTCCGCAAAAAAAACGGAACACATACGGAAATGCATCCGTATGTCTTCCATTTCCGTTCCGTTTTTTCTGAACCATCTATTGAAAATGTTATGCCCAGCCCAATTTTTTCTATGTAATTACTGTATACTGTATATGCCATACGGAAAAACGGAACGGAAACGGAACCACAACGAAAGCAAAAAAACGGAACAACGGATCCGTGAGAAACGGACCGCAAAACACTGAAATGGACATACTGTAGTGTGAAAGAGGCCTAAGGCTGAGCATCTCTGCTTATTTATGGTTATTCATGGACAGTACAGTGTTAAAGTATTGCCTATATACATATTCATGTCTTCAGCTGCCGAGCGCACATGCCACGGTCAGCCAGCCAAATACGTACAAATCTGCTGAAGTATGCCCTTTAAGAAAGCTATGTCATAATTTCTGGAGTTTGTGGTGTAAAATCTGGTGACAGGTCTTCTTGATTTTAAACTGAAGTTCTACCTCCTCTTTCTTCAAGTTTCCTTATAAGTGTCTTAGATTTCTTTATTAATAGTAATAAACTAGCAGAAGGACTCGGCTTTGTACGGGTATATTTAATCTATTTCATTTAATGTTTGTGTGTGTCGTTAAAAGATATTGACAGTATCCCCCATAACAGTGACATCTACAGTACCCTGCCCCCTTAACAGCGACCTCCACAGCCCCCCACTTATTAACACTGCCCACCCACAGTGCCCTGCCTCCTTAAAATGGGACCTCCACAGCAGCCCACCCCCTTAACTTTGACCTTCAAAGCAGCCTGCCCTTTTAACAGTGAGTCCCACAGCACCCCACCCCCTTAACAGTGACCTCCACAGAGGCACACCCCTTAATAGTGACCTATACAGCACCCGCCCCTTAACACTGACCATAGCTTACAGTCCCCTTAACTGTGACCTCCACCATTCCCGATCCCTTAACAGAAACCTCCACAGCAACTGCCCCTTTAACAGTGACTGCGACAGTACCCCACTCCCTTAACAGTAACCTCCACAGTAACCCGCTACCTTAACAGTGACCTCCACTGTACCCCGCTCCCTTACCAATGACCTCACAGTACCCGCTGCCATAGCAGTGACCTCACAGTACCCCACTTCCCCTTTAATAGTGGTCTCCACAGTCCCCTGCTCCCTTAACAGTGACCTCCACAACTGCCACCCTTTTATCAGTTACCCCCACAGTACCCCGTCTCCTTAACAGTGATTTCCAGAATAACCCGCCCCCTTAACAGTAACCTCCACAGCAGCTGCCCCTTTAATTGTGACCTCCACAGTCCCCCACCCTTTTTAAAAGTAACATTCCACAACACCCGCCCCCTTAACAGTGACCTCCACAGCGGCCGGCCCTTTATTTTTAACCTCCACAGTACCCTGTCTCATTAACGGTGATTTCCACAATAATCCGCCCCCCTTAACAGTGACCTCCACAGAGCTCTGTTTCCTTAAAATGTGACTTCCACAACACCCCGCCCCCTTAACAGTGACCTCTACAGCACCCCGCCCCTTAACACTGACCTCCATAGCAGACCATCCCGGTAACTGTGACCTCCACTGTTCCCTACCCCCTTAACAGAGACCTCCACAGCGCCCATCCCCTGTACAGTGACTGCCACAGTACCCCGCTGCCTTAAAAGTGACCCCCACAGTGGCTGCCCCTTTGATAGTGACCTCCACAGTCCCCTGACCCCTTAACAGTAACCTCCACAGTGCCCACCCTTTTAACAGTGACCTTCACAGCGTCCCGCACCCTTATGTGACCTCCACAGCGGCCCACCCCTTTAACAGTGATCTCCACAGCGACCACCCCTTTATTAGTGACCTCCACAGTACTCCGTCTCCTTAACAGTGATTTCCACAACAACCTGCCCTCTTAACAGTGGCCTCTACAGCAATCTGCCCCTTAACACTGACCTCCATAGCAGACCATCCCCATAACTGTGACCCCCACAGCAGCCTGACCCCTTAACTATGACCTCCACAGCACTCTGGTCCCTTAACAGTGTCATCCACAGCGCCCGCTGACCTATAGCAGTGAAGAAAAATGGCTGGGTTGTCATGGAAACCTGGTGTAAAACTGTGTGTATGTGGAGACTAAGGCCCTGTGACATTCTATTGGCTGATAAGAGTCATGTGACCGTGTGTATGGCAGTTGGGATATGAGGAGAAAGACCTGCAGTCTTCTATTGGCTAGCGCAGGTGATATGATGGTTAGAGATGTCCCGAACTATTCGCCGGCGAATAGTTCCCGGCGAACATAGCTTGTTCGCGTTCGCCGCTGCGGGCGAACATATGCGATGTTCGGTCCGCCTCCTATACATCATCATTGAGCAAACTTTGACCCTGTACCTCACAGTCAGCAGACACATTCCAGCCAATCAGCATACCTTCCCTCCCACCGCCTATCAAAAAGCAAGGACAGCATCCATCTTAGATTAATTCTGAAGCTGCAGTGTCACAAAGTTGTAATCGCAATGCGATTAATACAGGTTATATTAATCGCATTGCGATTACAACTTAGAGCTGGGTTCCTAATGGTTATATTGATAGAATATAACGAAGATTGAGAATATAGTGCTATATTCGTTGTCAATTCTAGCAATACAACCATTAGGAACTCAGATCTAAGTTGTAATCGCAATGCAAATAATGCAGGTTATATTAATCGCATTGCGAATTCAACTTAGAGCTACTGGGTTCCTAATGGTTGTATTGCTAGTATATAACGAAGATTGAGAATATAGTGCTATATTCGTTATATTCGTCAATTCTAACAATACAACCATTAGGACCTTAGCTCTAAGTTGAATTCGCAATGCGATTAATATAACCTGCATTATTCTCATTGCGATTACAACTCAGATCGAATATATCACTATATTCTTAATCTTCGTTATATTCTAGCAATACAACCATTAGGAACCCAGCTCTAAGTTGAATTCGCAATGCGATTAATATAACCTGCATTAATCGCATTGTGATTACAACTTTCTCAAATCCGACAGTACATTCTAGCATGGAGCCGTTCCCATGGTGATGGGGACGCTCCATGAGCACGGAAGTCGGCAGAAGCTCTAAGTTGAAATCGCAATGCGATTAATTCAAGTTCTATAAATCGCATTGCGATTTCAACAGAACTTCTGCTAACTTCCGTGCTCATGGAGCGTCCCCATCACCATGGGAACGACTCCATGCTAGAATGTGCTGTCGGATTTGAGAAAGTTTAAATCGCAATGCGATTAATTCAAGTTCTATGAATCGCATTGCGATTTCAACTTGCCACACTCTGCTTCAACTACGTAATTTTCCATGGGAGTTTTGCCATGGATTACCCTCCGGCATGCCACAGTCCAGGTGTTTCCCAAGGGTCCCCTTGAAACAACTTTTCCATCACTATTGTGGCCACAAAGAGTACCTGTGGGTTTTCGAATTCGCCTTCCTATTGAAGTCTATTGCGGTTCGCCCGGATCGCACGTTTGCGAACATTTGCGGAAATTCGCGTTCGCCGTTCACGAACGGAAAATTTTATGTTCGCGACATCACTAATGATGGTGCCATTTTGGGGGAATATCTCCGGAACGGTAAGTGCTAGAGAGCTGAGACCCAGTCTAAAACCTTGCCGGACACCTCATGTACCTGTGTGCCAAATTTCGTAATTGTAAATGCGCCGATGTGGATTCCTTTAGCGGACATACATACAGTTCCTTCTAAAAAAACTAGCATATTGTGATAAAGTTCATTATTTTCTGTAATGTACTGATAAACATTAGACTTTCATATATTTTATATTCATTACACACAACTGAAGTAGTTCAAGCCTTTTATTGTTTTAATATTGATGATTTTGGCATACAGCTCATGAAAACCCAAAATTCCTATCTCAAAAAATTAGCATATCATGAAAAGGTTCTCTAAACGAGCTATTAACCTAATCATCTGAATCAACTAATTAACTCTAAACACCTGCAAAAGATTCCTGAGGCTTTTAAAAACTCCCAGCCTGGTTCATTACTCAAAACCGCAATCATGGGTAAGACTGCTGACCTGACTGCTGTCCAGAAGGCCATCATTGGCACCCTCAAGCAAGAGAGTAAGACACAGAAAGAAATTTCTGAACGAATAGGCTGTTCCCAGAGTGCTGTATCAAGGCACCTCAGTGGGAAGTCTGTGGGAAGGAAAAAGTGTGGCAGAAAACGCTGCCCAACGAGAAGAGGTGACCGGACCCTGAGGAAGATTGTGGAGAAGGACCGATTCCAGACCTTGGGGGACCTGCAGAAGCAGTGGACTGAGTCTGGAGTAGAAACATCCAGAGCCACCGTGTACAGGCGTGTGCAGGAAATGGGCTACAGGTGCCGCATTCCCCAGGTCAAGCCACTTTTGAACCAGAAACAGCGGCAGAAGCGCCTGACCTGGGCTACAGAGAAGCAGCACTGGACTGTTGCTCAGTGGTCCAAAGTACTTTTTTCGGATGAAAGCAAATTTTGCATGTCATTCGGAAATCAAGGTGCCAGAGTCTGGAGGAAGACTGGGGAGAGGGAAATGCCAAAATGCCTGAAGTCCAGTGTCAAGTACCCACAGTCAGTGATGGTCTGGGGTGCCATGTCAGCTGCTGGTGTTGGTCCACTGTGTTTTATCAAGGGCAGGGTCAATGCAGCTAGCTATCAGGAGATTTTGGAGCACTTCATGCTTCCATCTGCTGAAAAGCTTTATGCAGATAAAGATTTCATTTTTCAGCACGACCTGGCACCTGCTCACAGTGCCAAAACCACTGGTAAATGGTTTACTGACCATGGTATTACTGTGCTCAATTGGCCTGCCAACTCTCCTGACCTGAACCCCATAGAGAATCTGTGGGATATTGGGAAAAAAAAGTTGAGAGACGCAAGACCCAACACTCTGGATGAGCTTAAGGCCGCTATCGAAGCATCCTGGGCCTCCATAACACCTCAGCAGTGCCACAGGCTGATTGCCTCCATGCCACGCCGCATTGAAGCAGTCATTTCTGCAAAAGGATTCCCGACCAAGTATTGAGTGCATAACTGAACATAATTATTTGAAGGTTGACTTTTTTTGTATTAAAAACACTTTTCTTTTATTGGTCGGATGAAATATGCTAATTTTTTTAGATAGGAATTTTGGGTTTTCATGAGCTGTATGCCAAAATCATCAATATTAAAACAATAAAAGGCTTGAACTACTTCAGTTGTGTGTAATGAATCTAAAATATATGAAAGTCTAATGTTTATCAGTACATTACAGAAAATAATGAACTTTATCACAATATGCTAATTTTTTTAGAAGGACCTGTACAGGGAGTGCAGAATTATTAGGCAAGTTGTATTTTTGAGGATTAATTTTATTATTGAACAACAACCATGTTCTCAATGAACTCAAAAAACTCATTAATATCAAAGCTGAATATTTTTGGAAGTAGTTTTTAGTTTGTTTTTAGTTTTAGCTATTTTAGGGGGATATCTGTGTGTGCAGGTGACTATTACTGTACATAATTATTAGGCAACTTAACAAAAAACAAATATATACCCATTTCAATTATTTATTTTTACCAGTGAAACCAATATAACATCTCAACATTCACAAATATACATTTCTGACATTCAAAAACAAAACAAAAACAAATCAGTGACCAATATAGCCACCTTTCTTTGCAAGGACACTCAAAAGCCTGCCATCCATGGATTCTGTCAGTGTTTTGATCTGTTCACCATCAACATTGCGTGCAGCAGCAACCACAGCCTCCCAGACACTGTTCAGAGAGGTGTACTGTTTTCCCTCCTTGTAAATCTCACATTTGATGATGGACCACAGGTTCTCAATGGGGTTCAGATCAGGTGAACAAGGAGGCCATGTCATTAGATTTTCTTCTTTTATACCCTTTCTTGCCAGCCACGTTGTGGAGTACTTGGACGCGTGTGATGGAGCATTGTCCTGCATGAAAATCATGTTTTTCTTACCTTGCAGACTTCTTCCTGTACCACTGCTTGAAGAAGGTGTCTTCCAGAAACTGGCAGTAGGACTGGGAGTTGAGCTTGACTCCATCCTCAACCCAAAAAGGCCCCACAAGCTCATCTTTGATGATACCAGCCCAAACCAGTACTCCACCTCCACCTCCACCTTGCTGGCGTCTGAGTCGGACTGGAGCTCTCTGCCCTTTACCAATCCAGCCATCTGGCCCATCAAGACTCACTCTCATTTCATCAGTCCATAAAACCTTAGAAAAATCAGTCTTGAGATATTTCTTGGCCCAGTCTTGACGTTTCAGCTTGTATGTCTTGTTCAGTGGTGGTCGTCTTTCAGCCTTTCTTACCTTGGCCATGTCTCTGAGTATTGCACACCTTGTGCTTTTGGGCACTCCAGTGATGTTGCAGCTCTGAAATATGGCCAAACTGGTGGTAAGTGGCATCTTGGCAGCTGCACGCTTGACTTTTCTCAGCTCATGGGCAGTTATTTTGCGCCTTGGTTTTTCCACACACTTCTTGCGACCCTGTTGACAATTTGAATGAAACGCTTGATTGTTCGATGATCACGCTTCAGAAGCTTTGCAATTTTAAGAGTGCTGCATCCCTCTGCAAGATATCTCACTATTTTTGACTTTTCTGAGCCTGTCAAGTCCTTCTTTTGACCCATTTTGCCAAAGGAAAGGAAGTTGCCTAATAATTATGCACACCTGATATAGGGTGTTGATGTCATTAGACCACACCCCTTCTCATTACAGAGATGCACATCACCTAATATGCTTAATTGGTAGTAGGCTTTCGAGCCTATACAGCTTGGAGTAAGACAACATGCATAAAGAGGATGATGTGGTCAAAATACTCATTTGCCTAATAATTCTGCACGTAGTGTACATACACACACACATACACTCAACTTTATATATTAGATCATATGATACCATTTCAATACCAGGCTCACTACAATGAAGTCATAAAAAAGTGCTATAATACAATAATATTTCCATGGCATGTATAGTCAAGACGAAATGACAACATACTGTATGTTCTTGAAAATAGGTCAGTCCTTTAAAGTCTCACCGTGCTGAATCAGAATATGTAAATAGGAACACCCATTGTGCTTACAACTGGATTACTGTGCTGCAAAGAGAAGAGTGTTCAGAAATGCAATACTTCAGGGTAGAGAAAATAAAAGTGAAATAATATGTTATTAATTTCTGCAGGAAATGTAGAATTCAGCAAGATCCATATGTAAATCCACATGTCCTTTTAAGAAGATTTATATGCATATTTCAAGAGAACATCTGCCTCCAAATACTTACTTTCTAGGAGTGTTATGCTAAAAATTGTCCATGACCTCATTGTCGATAAAATCACTGGTACAGAATCAGCTCTGATTACTAAATCTATACGCCCTTACCCAGTGCACTATAGGTACTTACTCTATTTAAAGGGCATCTGTCAGCAGATTTGTACCTATGACACTGGCTGATCTGTTACATGTGCACTTGGCAGCTGAAGACATCTGTGTTGGTTCCATGTTCATATGTGCCTGCATATGTATCGCTGAAAAAAAATGATGGCTTAATATATGTAAATGAGCCTCTAGGAGCAATGGGCTCAGCTCTCTCTGCAATGGCAATGCCCCCAATTCTCGTAGAGGCTAATTTGCATATATTAAAACATTATTATTTTTTTCAGCACTGCGGACACATATGAAAATGGAACCAACACAGATGCCTTCAGCTGCCAAGCGCACATGTAACAGATCAGCCAGTTTTATAGGTACAAATCTACTGACAGATGCCCTTAAAAGAGCAGTGATGTCACTACTGGCCACCCATTTGTCTGTCTAATGGTCCAAAGCTCTCTACTTTCTTACACTGGCATGTGGCTTCCCCTACCTTTAGGTACCGTTAGGCTACTTTCACACTGGCGCTAATATTTTCCGGTATTGAGATCTGTCATAGGGTCTCAATACTGTAAAAAAAAACGCTTCAGTTTTGTCCCCATTCATTGTCAATGGAGCATGCTGCGGTTTGCTTTCCATTCTGGGATGCGGATCAAGACGGATCCGTCATGACCCACAATGTAAGTCAATGGGGAAGGATCAGTTTTCTCTGACACAATCTGACACAGTAGAAAACAGATCCATCCCCCTTTGACTTTCAGTAGAGTTCATGACGGATCCGTCTTGGCTATGTTAAAGATAATACAACAGTATCCATTCATAACGGATGTAGGCGGTTGTATTATCAGTAACTGTAGCGTTTTTGCTGAACCCTGCCGGATCCAGCAAAAACACTAGTGTGAAAGTAGCCTAAGGCTACTTTCACACTAGCGTTTTTCTTTTCCGGTGCTGAGTTCCGTCTCAAATCAGGAAAATAACTGATCAGTTTTATTCCCATGCATCCTGAATGGAGAGCAATCCGTTCAGGATTCATCCAGTTCAGTCTTTTTTACTAATCAGGCTTTTCAGAAAACCGTAGCATGTTGTATTTTCACCTCCGGCCAAAAATCTGGAACACTTTGACTGAACACCGGATCTGCCATTTTTCCCATTGACTTGCATTAATGCCGGATCCTGTGCCATGTGTTCCGTCAAACCGAATCCGGCTTTTGCATTTTAAACCTGAAAAATGTGCAAAAGAAAGTTAAAGTCCATAAATGACGGATCCGTTTTTTCCAATGCATTTTTTCATTGTGATCAGAATCAAATGCAATCCATTTTCACACGTTTATCCGGATCCGGCGGGCAGTTCGGCGACGGAATTGCCCGCCGGATTCAAACAACGCTAGTGTGAAAGTAGCCTTACTCGAGTTTCAATCATCTCCTGCAATAATGGATATCTCGCTTCTGCTAATCCCTTCTCAGTTATTTTATTTTTATAGCGCTTACATATTCTGCAGAGCTGTCATTGCTCACATCAGCCCATGTCCCAGTTGGAGCTCACAGTCTAAATTGTGAATTAACCTATCAGTTTGTTTGTAGAGTGTGGGAGGAAACTGGAGAGTACCCAGAGGAAACCCACACAACTACAGGTAGAACATATAAACTCCATGCATGTTGTCCTTGGTCAGATGCCTACTCATCTCTTCATTGTCTTTAAGTGGCATAAGACGGTTCATACCCACAATATGAGTGATGAACAGATTGAGAACATCTCATAATGGTGCGCTGGGGAAAAAGTGAGACAACCGTAGAATTTAGACAGGTGCTGGCATATTTCACTCATTTAAATAAAATAAGAGCGCTTTAAATAAAGTTCAAAATCATGCAAATGAAGCCTTGGCTGTTTTACAGCACCTTTTTTCCCTCCAAAACAAATTTTATAAACAGACTTCTGAAAGAAGAGAACCCCCTTAGAACTAGGCAAAGGAAGTGTTCCTCCGGTAAAACTTAAAATAAAAAGCAGCACACCTGCACACATCTGGTTTCCTTGCTACACATATCTCACATAGGCCGTGTTATGTGAAGTCCCTTCCAAATCAAACAAGTAGCAATTTTTAAGTAGCACCTAAGAGGAACTCAGGAAGGTCTTGCCAGAAAAACCTCAGACCCTAGCAGTTCCAGCAGCACAAGCTTTATTTTCATTTCCCTGACCCGTTTGCATAGGGCTGTCTCTGATGGCCTGGCCGGTCTCCCTGTACATAGCACACCAATAATAAACAGAGGCCAGCTGACACCCCTAGGCACCTGCAGCAAAATTTACAAGTGCATGATTGTTCATCTTGGAGGAAGCAGCTTAACTGAGAGTTGATAGGTAGGCTTCCACAGGTTTTGGTACAAACACATACACTAGCAGGAACCGTCTAGAGACTGCCTACAGCTGCAAGAAGGAAGAAATTATTGGGGTATAGATATCAGTCCTGCAGTCATGGCATGTTATTTAACCACTATCTGACCACCCGTAGACTTTAAACATCTGGGTGGTGAGCATATCACTCTGCAAGGACATTTCTGAACATCCTTGCAGAGTTAGCAGCTGCACGGTGATCTAGCAGCTCCAAGAGGATACGCTATCGGTGACATCAGGGCTCCTCATAGAGAAGGCAGGGCGTTTTTTCTTTTTTTTACAATCCGTGCCTTCTGCCACACTGTATGCACAGCTCTCTATATGTATACAGATCAGGAAGCTGCAAAGCCACTTCCCGCTCCAGTCTTAGTATCCCCAGTGATCATATGATCATTATCTGCTCTGCATTGATGCTCAACAGCCATGTTAAAACCTGTGGGGGCTGTATTCCCCCTCTAATTGAGGACCCCGGTCTTGAACTGGTTCACTGATAAAATTTAAGTAATCATGTATGATAAGCAGTATTTACTGTAAAATTATAATTTGTAGCAGGAAATAATGGGTTATATATGAACAGTGTGAAACCCATCCAGCTGCTAGGAGATCTTCAGCACACGCCTCTCTTGTGGCGACTGAAGATGAAGAAACCGGACAACCCCTTGGATCTACCTGAACTAAAGAACAGGTCCCGCGTCATCACTCTGGTTCTTCTAGGTAGGCTCTATTTACTGAGCTGTAGCGGTGACCTTGCATCAACAAGTGACCACTGCAACCAATTAATGGCCTCATTGAGTACACAGGTCAGGTAAGTACTCCTGTTTTTTATTTCAGGCGCATACTGGGGGTTGTCCAGTTTCCACCTGAAACCAGACAACTCCTTTAAACCTTGTTACAACCTCTACACATCATCTCATGATAGTTATTTCCCTTAACAGTTTATCTGTTGTGATTAACTTTTTCCTGACTATTGACTCCTGCTGTGGACCTGTTTTTTGCTCTGACTACCTACTTCTGTTATCCCTTGGACTACCACCTTCTTGTCCTTTATGATATTGATCTTGTCTTGTTCTAACTATCTTCTTTCTATATAAATGTTACCTTTGCTTACTACGGTTTGTAGACTTCTGCCTGGCTTCTGACTGCTCTTCTGTTACTGCTACACTGCCACCAATCCAAGACTACTTTGGGAGTCGTAATCTGGGGATATGGAATGATGTTGTACCTGGGCACCAAAGCAAGATTTTTGTATGAGTTGCATCAATTTGAAAAAAATGTGTTGATTTGGCTTTTATCTAACAACAGGGGTCAACCCTACTATTCAATAATACAAACTTGTTATTGGACGGTACTGTTAAAATGAGCATTAGTCATCACTAGAGATGAGTGAACTTTAGAAAAATTTAATTTGGCAGCTTCGCCAAAGTTTGACAAGAAATTCGATTAGTTACGAATTAATTTGTCACAAATCGCTATGTTAAAACCCCTTTCAGCCTGTCAATCAATGGGACTGTTTTAAAGACCGCTTAGACAGAAATGCATTAGTCTAATGGCCGTTAAAAACGGTAATGTGTTTGTTCAATATGGCCTTTTTGGTTTAAAAAAATATAATACGTCATCCACTTGTTCATGCAGAGGCAGTCCACTGCTCTCTTGATTGAAAAAGACCTGCGCTGAGCGTGATGACTTCACCACACATGGTGGTGAAGTCATAGTCATGTGGTGACTTCATCAGTGATGATGTCACCATGTGATCACACTGGGAGGCATGGTGACATCATCACGCTCAGCGCAGGTCTTTTTCAATCAAGAGAGCAGTTGACTGCCTCTGCATGAACAAGTGGATGAGGATTTTTTTTCCCGTTCTTTCAGACAACTCCGGCCACTATTTTAGGAAAAATGATTTGTGAATGAAGCGCAAGGAATTTTGGCTTTTTTTTGAATAAAATCTTTCCTAAAATTCGGACTAACTTCCGCTTTGGATGCTTTGCTTCATTCAACACTAGTCCTCATGCACACAGCAATATTACAATAGGAAATAAAATTTCGGCATACTCCATCATGAGCCGTATTATGAAGGTTTCTCAGTATTTCGGAGGAGTGACAGGCAGCATAGTGATTGGTAAGGTCGCTCTGTAGCACTTGTCCAAGGACAAGGAGTTTGAGATTAGCTCTATATGAATAAAGTAAGCCCTTACAATCAGTGGTATTAGTTGATAAAACTTTCCTAGCAGCCCATTTTATAAAACAACTTAATTATAATATCCAACTACTTTGCTTATATTTGGTCTCAATTCATTAACTTAAAAAAAAAAAATCATTATGTAAGACTGAAGATGATTACTCTTTTCCTTTGGAAGCTCTAGAGTATCATATTCTCAACCTGTCACTTACTACTTGGGTAGCCAGAGGCATAGACACCTTTGGGAAACTATTTCAGAATAATGCCATAGGTCACTTTGAAACACTACGTACAATGTTTTCTCTCGCTAATATACTTTTTTTAGCAATATCTCTAAATCTGCCACTTTTTATCTTCCCTCAAAAGATCTACACACTCTTGGCAACTCTCTCCCATATAATCTTTTCTTAGGCTCCCCTACCTACAAAAAAGCTTGTCTACAGTGTATACAACATTATTTCCATCCATTACCATAAGCAAGGGTATTTATGGACCAATGGGAAAAGGAACTAGGGAAATATTTCCCTTTGGATCTCTGCCATGATGCTCTATACTGGTCAGTTACATGCTCACATTGTATTAATCATGCAGAATAGAATAGGAATATACAGCCTAGATGGTATTTGACACCTCACAGAATTTTGCAAAGCACTACCCTTTGATATGTTGGAGAAATTGAGGACAAAGAGGAAACTCTGTGGTGTTTTTCCCCTTGCATCACCCTTCTGAGAAGCCACCTTTAATTTAATCAGGTGACTGACCAGTTTCCCCTTCCCCAGAACTGATAGTCGTGTGTACTGGGCTATTAAACATTCCCCTCCATGCTCGTTGAGTAGTCAAGCATATTTTCACTGCCCCGTGTAAAGTTATTGCCCGACACTGGGGACTAGCTTTTACTCGCTAGATATCTGAGGTCATATGATTAATCAGGACATGCATCTTCCTTGCAATCCAGGATAAAATCCCATCATCAATGGTTGCCTTGGCTCTCCAGCTGATATGCTACCCCTATCCTAGACTCAGTTTTATCATTGTAATTCCACCCTCTCTTTGACTTAGACAATATAGCTGAGTGATGTGGCAATTCTTGCCTACAAGGTCCATGGAGGTTCACCCATGCTTGATTGTAGTGCCCACTGCCTTTTCTTACTGATCTTGTTTTGTTTCGCTTTTGTTATTTGGACTATTATTACATGACCATGTACTGTATATGTTTCTGCTATACTTTTGTATGGAAAACATTTACAAAAAATGTTTACGTTGTTAAAAATCAGTATCAGTTTTATCATTTTAAGTGAAGGATGTTATTATAATCTAACAACTTCTAGAGGTTGGGAGAGGCAGAGGATTTACCTGGTGGCAGGTCAAAGGTCAATATCTCAATATCTCTCTCTCTATACACTGTAGATATATATACCTATAGCTGGGTGATAAGACTGTTGGGTGCCTGGAGTCTAAATTCATTCAACAGAGTCTTACCATGATAAAGTATATTTGTCTTAATAATATGGTACATACTGTATGGTGATTGACTTACATCCCATCCAGTAATGTCATGAATTGAATATTTTACTGTTTTGTAGCTATCTACACCATAGTAATAATTCAGAATGCAGCTAATTTTGGCCTTGAGTACACAGCATATTTTTTACATTTTTTCCTTATTGCATTACAAGAGCCATAACTGTTATATTTCCCCCTGGCATTTTGAGTGCACCCATTTTATGCATTTTGAGGTGTATGTTTTGTAACATCTTTTTGGGGTACACAGACCACATAGTGTTTCATTTTTTTAGGAGTGGGGGTGTACATAGTGGTTAGGTGGTTATTGTTACTCTATTTACCACACACTATAAATACCATGTTTAGTGTATTATATGGTTTGTTCCACTTGTAGGGATACCAAGTATGCAGGTTTTTATATTTATGATTTTTGTTTAATATATTTTTATGATACATTAAATTACCAATGTACAGTATTGCAGTGCATTAGTCCTGTTCATGCACAGGCTTCTGTTAGGACATACCTAAGGTTTTGTTATCCCCAGGGCTGTCATTATAAACCATTAGTCCCATCAACGACAGTGCTGGGGCCAATGGTTCCCCTTGGTGTCCTTCAAATGCCATGGTCATCTGGGTGTGCTCCAGCTCCAAATTCAGGAGTATGTTATAAAAAGGTGAGAAAGTATAAAGGACATTTACAAATTCTCCTCTTTTGTTTTTATTCACTCCTGATTTTGGCTCACCAGAAAAGCTGACCCTGTGGCCTTACCCTAAGAAAAAGTGGTCATTCTGAGTATTTGTACAATCTAAAACCCACAGACTTATCCAGAGAAAAGACAAACTCTTGAGGACTGAAATTTTCAAAAGAAATAAAAAAGTTCAACTGGACACTTAAAATGTAATGGATGTTGAATTAAAAGCTCCCAAAAGGTTTTATCATAAAGTAAAATTGATGCAAACTCAAAGACTGGTGATCAGTGCTCTATAAACAGCTGCGTATTGCTATCCATTTGCTGTCCAGAACTTTTAAAGGAAATGTGTCACCCAATTTTTGTTTCTGTCTGTTAAAATTAGATCGCGACACACAACCGTTCTCTCATCTGTTTTAATATACTGATTGCAGATTTTTTTATTCAGTTTGCTGGACATAATTATGGGGACTGCCATCTTGCCTGAGATGTTTTTAAAGGGGTTGGCCACTTTCTGGCTACTTGTGACCAATAACATGACAATATGGCACTTACTAACATAGCCTTTGTTAAAATTCTGCTCCATTTTCTATATTTCATGATATGCCTCCTTGTTTTTACCAAGTCTTTTGTGCTGAAGGAAGGTCATGTGACTAGGCAAATGGAGGAGACATCACATGGAGGTGATTTGTCTGGTCACATGACCCTCCATCAGCAGCCATTTTATGGACAGGACCTCTGTGTGGACAGCACAAAAGACTTGGCAAACAATGGGGCTTACCTTATGAAATATAGAAAATGGTGCAGAATATACTCATCTTACATACACATTGGTCAACAGTAGCCAGAAAGTGGTCAACAGCATTTATCCTTTAACAGCATTTAGAGAATTGCTTTACAGCAGCCCCATGGACCATAGACACAATGGACAGGAGCTGACCTCATTTAGTTCTGTGGGGGAATTTTCTAGGCATGCTCTGTGACATGTGCAGAGGACAGTAGGGAGTAACATAGTAACATACTTTGTAAGGCACATCTGTTCACCCTGTTATCCTGCAAGTAGATACGCTTTGACAATCACCTATTCTGAATAGGGGATCCCATGTTATTTATACCCAGAGGTGATATCTGTTATTCTAGTTCTGCCTGTAATGATAAGCAGATAACTGCAGTAAGGTGATCTGAACAGACCAAGAAGTAGTGCCTATTAATAGGCTTAGTGCCCAGGGTGTAAACTGCAGGATTTTATGAATTTTGTTTAAATACAGATATTGGCATGAAAAATTTAAAATAACATAATCAAAAATGTTTAATAATGTGTTTAACATAAAAACATGATTTTAGCAATAGGCTATTTTCTGATGACACATTTCCTTTAAGCAGTTCAGACTTTAGTTTTGGGGCAGTTCTAGTGCAAATTCCATGACATTAGTGTCAGAACAAATATTTACTAACAGAAATTCCCATTCAAGAAGTCTGTTAAGTATTTGCACATTCAAGACAAATTCATTAACTCAATGAACCCTGGGGTTATATCCCTGAAGTCACTGCTCAGTGTTAATCCATCTGTTTGTACGTTTTCACATAATTAAATGTTAACAAAGCAGCAGTATTCTCTCTTGGCATAATGGTAATGGCTTGCTGAGCATTGCTGTACAATAAAAAGGACTCTTATCTCCTTGGCACCTCTCCCTGAGTCCTTATTAGAGGGATCAGGCAAAAATCATATGACCAGGTCTGCATCTCCAGGGGAGACGTATTAAAAATGAATCTACGGGTGAAATTGATTAAAGAGTCATGCATATGACAGAGTGCTTGGATCCTGGTCGGAGATGCACAGAATAGTACTGGTAATATATAATACATAATATACAATATAAGCAAATACTTGATTAGTTGTAACTTTCCATACATACTTTCATTGCTACCTATAGGATTGTTTAAGTTTGGCATTATTTAAATTTCACCCTTCGGGTGGCTGTGTGTGCCCTTAATCTATAGACAGCACTTCCAGCATCTGTGTTAGGGTGCATTCACACGACAGTTGCCATTTAGAGGTGCACAAAACTTAGATTTAAAAAAAAAGTAATAATTTGAACTTTAACCCTCTAGTGAACATCAAAAGGAAGGTCATGTGATCACACAGAAACCATTTTCTACTGCTTTAGATTCATCTGATTGGCTGGCATTGGTTTCTGTCATTCCTTCCTGTTCGTTAAGCCAAAAACACCTGTGGCTATGATCCTCCTGTACTGGATTCTTTCTCAGCGATGCGGACAGCAGTCACCAATGCTGTACAAAAAACAGAGGAGGCAGTGGGTTTACCCCATTGTCTCTCAACAGTGAAGGAAGGGCCACTTCCACTGAATGTACTATGACCTGTGGCAGCATCTACAAAAATTTCTGTGGTTTTAGTGCCCATGTTTGACCATCTGACAAGTATGAGGTGCAGCATTTCACCTGAGAAAAGGCTCATCATCACCCTGAAGTAAGAAGCCATATTCGAAGCCATAAAAAAAAATTGTTGGCCATCTTTTTTGCACCTTTCCCCCCTCCATTTATCTCCCCTCCATCTACAAAAATTTCTGTGGTTTTAGTGCCCATGTTTGACCATCTGACAAGTATGAGGTGCAGCATTTCACCTGAGAAAAGGCTCATCATCACCCTGAAGTAAGAAGCCATATTCGAAGCCATAAAAAAAATTTGTTGGCCATCTTTTTTGCACCTTTCCCCCCTCCATTTATCTCTTTAACCCTTTCATGACCAAGGGTCATTGATGCCCCAGTGTCCAGGTCAAAATTTACAAATCTGACATGCGTCACTTTATGTGGTAATAGCTTTGGAACACTTTTACTTATCCACACCATTCTGAGATTGTTTTCTCGTGACACATTGTACTTCATGATAGTCATATATTTGAGTCAATATATTTCACCTTTATTTATGAAAAAATCCCAAATTTACCAAAAATTTGGAAAAATTCACAATTTTCCAAATTTCAATTTCTCTGCTTCTAAAACAGAAAGTCATACCTAATAAAATATTCATTACTTAACATTCCCCATATGTCTACTTTATGTTGGCATCATTTTTGAAATGTAATTTTATTATTTTAGGACGTTACAAGGCTAAGAAGTTTAGAAGCAATTCTTACAATTTTTAAGAAAATTTCCAAAACCCACTTTTTAAGGACCAGTTCAGGTCTGAAGTCACTTTGTGGGGTTTACATAGTGGAAACCCCCCATAAATGACCCCATTGTAGAAACTACACCCCTCATGTTACGCAAAACTGATTTTACTAACTTTGTTAACCCTTTAGGCGTTCCACAAGAATTCAAGGAAAATGGAGATGAAATTTCTAAATTGCACTTTTTTGGCAGATTTTCCATTTTATAATTTTTTTTTCTTTAACACATTGAGAGTTAACAGCCAAACAAAACTCAATATTTATTACCCTGATTCCGCGGTTTACATAAACACCCCACATGTGGTCGTAAACTGCTGTACGGGCACACGGCAGGGCGCAGAAGGAAAGGAATGCCATACAGTTTTTGGAAGGCAGATTGTGCTGGATTGGTTTTCTGAACGCCATATGTTTTTTATTTTTCTGCCCATCGTCTTGTGCAGGGGCTCGTTTTTTGCAGAAAGTGTGGAGGTTTATATTGGTACCATTTTTGGGTACATAGGATTTTTTGATCATTCATTATTACACTTTATGGGGCAAGGTGACCCAAAAATTGGCTGTTTTGGAACAGTTTTCATTTATTTATTTTTACAGCGTTTATCTGAGGAGTTAGGTCATGTGATATTTTTATAGAGAAGATCGTTACGGACGTGGCAATACCTAATATGTATACTTTTTCTTATTTATTTAAGTTTTACACAATAATAGCATTTCTGAAACCAAAAAAATGATGTTTTAGTGTCTCTATAGTCTGAGAGCCATAGCTTTTTTATTTTTTGGGCGATTGTCTTAAATAGGGTATCATTTTTTGCGGGACGAGGTGACGGTTTGATTGATACTATTTTGGCGGTCAAACGCCTTTTTGATCGCTTGCTGTTGCACTTTTGTGATGTAAGGTGACAAAAATGGCTTTTTTTTTACACCGTTTTTTATTTTTTATTTTTTATGGTGTTTATCGGACGGGGTCTATCATGTGATATCTTTATAGAGACGGTCGTTACGGACGCGGTGATACCTAATATGTGTAGTTTTTTCATTTTTAATTTTTTATAGGAAAATGTTATTTTTTTTTAATTTTACATTTTTATTTAATAATTTTAACTTTTATTTTTTTTCACTTTTTTTTATCAAGTCCCTCTTGGATCATGAAGATCCAGTGGGGCTGATGGCTGTACTATACTTTGCAATGCTCTTGCATTGCAAAGTGTAATACATTCAGATGCCCTGTAGGTGGCAACAGCGGACGCTTTTGCAAAGCGTCCGGTTGCCAGGGCAACCATCGGGGCTGCCATCGCAGCGCAGCAGCCCCGATGGTGGAGAGAGGGAGCCCCCTCCCTCTATTAACCCCATAGATGCTGCTGCCGCAGCATCTATGGGGTCACAGAATTTACAGCAGAGTGTCAGCATAGAGCTGACACTCTGATGATGGCGGCGGCTCAGGAATGGAGCCGCCGCCATCAAACAGCAGGGGGGCAGACGGGGGTCAGCGCTGGAAGGGGGAGGGGGGGAGGGAGGTATGACAAGGCAGCAGGGGGCGGACTCAAGGAGGGGGCAGTGCCGCAGCACTAGGAACAGACGGAGGGGGCACATATGGGCCTGCACAGATCGGGGCAGGGGGGTAAGTGTCTGCACGCACAGATCGGGGGCGGGGGGCTGCACAGATGGGGGGCTGCAAGGACACTGATTTCAGGCTCTGATCTGCAGAGCGCAGATCAGAGTCTGAAACCGGCATTTTAACACTGCCGCGATCCGATTGGTTAGTCTGCACAGACTAACCAATCGGATCGATTGCCGGCAAGGGGCCACTCTGATTGGTCCCTTGCCGGCATTACTGCACTGTATGCTGTCCGTGACAGCAGCAGGGCAGGGGCAGAAGCTTTAATCCAAGCGCTTTGCAGCGCTTGGATTAAAGAGCTGCCAGAACGTATATATACGTGGTAGCTGCACGGGGTATGTGCAGCTATCACGTATATATACAGATTGCGGTCGGGAAGGGGTTAATTACAGATTCCTCGCGACCGGCAACTCTTATGGGTCACTGCATTTTTAATTCCTGTTGGAGATCTAGACCATATCTAGGATCATCCAATACACTTGTGAAGTCATCTGGGAGTGACTCAGAGAGACAATGAGCCCACAGCAGAAGATTGGATATGTGTCAATGAGGGCTTTAAACAATCTGCTTAGTTTCTGAACTGCATCAGGGCAATGGATGGAAAACACGTACGTGTTAAGAAGCCATCTCACTCATGGTCTTGATACTTCAATTATACCCAATATTTTTCGGTGGTGCTTGTTGATATCAGTGCCTATGGATGCACTTCAGATGCCCAGTCTTTCGTGCTTCTATAATAGATGGATGGTTTTAGGTCAACAAGAAGACTTCCCTGATCTGCATGACCACCGGCTTCATTTTTCATTGTGGCTGATGAAGGGTTTGCATTGACACCCCACGTGACCCAAGACATGATTTGGATGACAGAAAGTGTATCTTCTACCGGTTGACAAGAGCCTGTTGGTACCGAAAATGCACTTTTGGAATACTTACAAGTGAAGGATGTTCCTGTTGGCTATTCAGATAAATCCGGAGAATGCAACCCTGGTACCTCAGGCCTGTATGATTCTACACAACTTCATCAGGACTTACAATGCTTCTTTTGATGCTGACCTGGACCAATATCTGACATCAATCGGCTAACTTTTTGAGTTTCAGTAATCAGGTTATAAGAAGTAATCAACTTCACTGACAACCTCAGATTGGAATCTACAGTTGCATCATGTGCAAAAAAAAAATCCCCAATTAAGTAATAAAAAAAATGTTAAAAATAGAAAAAAATTAAATAGACATATTTGGTATTGCTGCGTCCGTGACAGCCGGCTCTATAAATATATAACATAATCCACACCGTCCGATAAACATCATAAAAAAAAAAAAAAACTGTGTCAAAAAAAGCCATTTTTGTCACCTTACATCACAAAAAGTGCAACACCAAGTGATCAAAAATGCGTATGTCCCAAAAAATTGTACTAATAAAACCGTAAGCTCTTCCCGCAAAAAAATAAGCCCCTACATAAGAAAAAAACAAAAAAAACTATAGCTCTAAGAACATGGAGACATTAAAACATCATTTTTTGTTTCAAAAAGCTATTATTGTGTTAAAGGGGGTATCGCCACGTCCATAACAACCAGCTCTATAAAAATATCAAATGACCTAACCACTCACGTGAACTACCGTAATAAAAATAAAAACAATGCCAAAAAAGCAATTTTTTGTCACTTAACATCAGTTCAACACCAAGCGATCAAAAAGGCGTATGCCCCCAAAATAGTACCAATTAAACCATAACCTCATCCTGCAAAAAATGAGACCCTAACTAAGACAATTGGTCAAAAAATAAAAAAAGCTATGACTGTCAGACTATGGAGACACTAAAACATTTTTTTTTAGTTTAAAAATGCTATTATTGTGTAAAACTTTAATAAATAAGAAAAAGTATACATATTAAGTATTGCCGCATCCGTAACAACCTGTTCTATAAAGATATCACATGACTTAACCCCTTAGGTGAACGCTGTAAAAATAAATAAATATAAACTGTGCTAAAACAACCAATTTTTTGGTCACCTTGCCCCATAAAGTGTAATAAGAAATGATCAAAAAATCATATGTACCAAAAAATGGTACCAATAAAAACATCAACTCTTCCTTCAAAAAAATAGCCCCTGCACGTCCTGGCAGAAAAATAAAGACACAAAAACATAATTATTTTTTTCAAAAATGATTTATTATGTAAAACTGAAACAAACAAAGAAAGTAGACATATTTGATATAATTGCATCCGTAACAACCTGCTCTATAAAAAATAGCACATGATCTACCCTGTCAGATGAATGTTGTAAAAAATAAAAACAGTGCCAAAGCAGCCATTTTTTTGTTACCTTGCCTCCCAAAAAACGTAATATAGAGCAATTAAAAAACATATGTACCCCAAAATAGTACCAATAAAACTGGCACCTTAACCCCTAGTTTCTAAAATGGGGTCAACTTTTGGGAGTTTCTACTATAAGGGTGCATCAGGGGGGCTTCAAATGGGACATGGCATCTAAAAACCAGTTCAGCAAAATCTGCCTTCCAAAAACCATCCTTTTCTTCTGCGCCATTCCTTGTGCTTTTATATCAGTTTATAACCACATGTGGGGTGTTTATGTAAACCGCAGAATCAGGGTAATAAACATTAAGTTTTGTTTGGCTGTTAATCCTCGATGTGTTAAATAAAAAAATGGCTTAAAATGGAAAATCTGCCAAAAAAGTGAAATTTAGAAATTTTATCTCCATTTTCCTTTAATTCTTATGGAACACTTAAAGGGTTAAAAAAAGTTTGTAAAATCAGTTTTGAGTAACTTGAGGGGTTTAGTTTCTACAGTGGGGTCATTTATGGGGGGTTTCCACTGTTTAAGCCTCACAAAGTGACTTCAGAAACTGGTCCTTAAAAAGTGGGTTTTAGAAATTTTCTTAAAAGAGAAAAGGAAGAGAACGAAGCATATAGGGTTGCTACGTCAGAAAAAAGAGCCTGCAACCAGTTGGGAGGTCACGTGATCCCTGCTGGAATCGCAGAATTGGCAAAGCAACCGACAGGTAAGTACTGCTCAAAGTGTCTTCTCTCCACAGAAAGAATCGTTTTAGGTACAGGCCTGGAGAATTCTCCACTTTGATTGACAGGGCCATTCATGATGAAGTCTTTGCTGCCTGGCCCGGTCAATCAAAGTGGAGAGTTCTCCAGGCCTGTACCAAAAAAGATTCTTTCTGTGAAGAGAAGTGGAGAGGATGCGACAGTTGCAAAGGGAGCTGAGCCTCTAGGTGTAATGGCCACACCCTCGTTGCTCCCAGAGACTCATTTGCCTATATTAAAACATCATTTTTCGCTCATTTTCTGGAGAAGAAAAAGTTCAGTCTCCAGAAGCATCAAAACTTCTTTAGTGTAAGAACTGTGGAATTAGCTTCCTCAAGACATGGTCACAGCAGGAACAGTGGACAGTTTTAAATAGGGTTTAGATGAATTCTTAAAAGTAATTAATGCTTATGAAAACGTGTAGAAATCTGAGTCTCACTTCCTTCTGGGATTCGCGTCCCCACCTATTCCTTGGTTGAACTTGATGGACTTATGTCTTTTTTCAACCGTATTATTTATGTAACTATGCAGTCACATATGAACATGGGACCAACACAGATGTCTTCAGCTGCGAAGCGCACATGCAACAGGTCAGCCAGTTTCTTAGGTACAAATCTGCAGACAGATGCCCTTTAAATAAAGTGTAAAAAAAATGTATGGACTCCATGACGGAAACAGAATGGACCCTATTATTGTCAATGAGGTCATCCATCATGTTGTCTATCATGTAATGGCGCTTCCTTTATTTTTGTTTTATGAAGAAAAAAAAAGTGGAACGCAGATTTCAACATACCCTAACAGTATGTTCTCATGCAGCTGTTGAGGGGCAATTAAAACAGTATCAAAAACTTGTGGGAAAAACTGCATTTTGTTTTTTTGGATGCGGTTTTGATGCATGTTTTAACAAAACCTCAACCTCTACGTATAAACATACCCTAATAGAGGCAAGGGCATATCAGCACACCCAGGAAGGCTTGCGAAAAGTTTGACAATACTAGGAGTTTTACAAAAACATTCCTGACCAGTCCAGTCTGTGTGATGAACGCCACAGCATAATTTTATGTAGTCACTTTTTATGAATCTTTACAGCATTTATTAGGAACTGTTTGTGGGCTTTTTTTTTCTTTTTTGTTTTTAGCTTTCCGTCCAATATTAAAAAAAAATAAAAAATATTAAACAGGTGCCTGGCTGCACTTTGTGATGATTGTATTATGAACACACATGTCATCACTCCAGAGCTATTGCATTTTAATATTTTTCATCTGCCGCTATTGCTTGCACCTGTAACTGGTTAGCCGTGAGTGATTTGCAGCCTGGGATCTTCTTTCTTTTACCGTTGTCCACTTTTTTGATCCTTATATGTAGCTGATGTTTGGCATCTGGAAAGATTCAGTTCCTTGCATATGAATATGATATTGAAGAAGTTTACCAAAACACATTTTATTTGATTTTGCTGTTTGATTTCTTGGATCAGTTTTATTGCTGTAACGTGTCAGCTGTGTTTTGACCTGCAACGTTCTCAATTTATCAAGAAGTTTTTTTTGCATCCCTCTCCAATTAGACCCTGCTGCGGGTCACGTCCCAGCTGGGAAGAGAGAGGCACGGTATGAAATACTTATCAGCATGAGCAGCAACGTGCTTGCTTTGGTTTTGTCAGCTGGGTTGATTCTACTAAATGAGTCATTATAGTGAACTTATCCACTGTACAGAGTAAGTACTGTTTCCATTACCCAGGTCATCGATGTCCAGCTGGTAGCCAGCATAAATCAGGTGTGGCCTTTAGGCCCTTCATCAGTGTGCCTATACGTGTGCAGGTTTTTGTTCATGTTTTTTTATACAGACATACCTCACTGAACGCCTGCTGCTCAGACTTTGATGATTTCTGGGTTCCCACCTATCTCTGCTTCCTGTTTCTTTTTGACATTTAGAAAATGACCATTTAGCATTGGCAGGCTGCATCGATGACCCTCATCAGCCAATCATTAAGAGGGTCCAGGAAGCAGAGGCCAGGCGGGGACCTGGAAATTATTGGAACATACTTTTTTTGCCAGTTAAAAAAATATTTTGGCAACACCGATCCTTAAATGATCCACAGCAGTTGTTTTTTTCCTTCCAAAATCACACAGATGATATCTGAATGATTTTCGATTTGCCTTTTAAGAGATCCTAATGGTAATTAATGATAGTTAAACTGGAATAAGTGTTATATAGCAACTAGGGTGGAGCGAATTGAAGTATCCAAAGTGGACTTTGATCCAAATTTTAGGGAAAATTTGATTAGCCTTGAAGCCGAGTTCCCTTGTGATTCATGGTAATGAATCAATTTATTCTGAAATGTCGTTAAAAAAAGAAATACATCCCTCATCCATTTGAGTGTGAAGAGGCCACAGCAAGCATCTTGATTAAAGCTCCCGCGCAAAATTTCATGCGCGGTGACGTATGACGTTGGCGCACTGGACAGATTTTGTGCGGGATCTCTAATCAAGATGGCCATGGCAGCCTCTTCCCACTCAAATGGCCATCTTGATTAGAGATCCCGCGCAGAATCTGGCCAGCGCGCCAACGTCATACGTCACCGTGCATGAAATTTTGCGTGGGATCTTTAATCAAGATGGTTGCTGTGGCCTCTTCACACAGTTTTTTTTTGTTCCTTACAAAATACCACAGATGATATCTGAATGATTTTCGATTTGCCTTTTAAGAGATCCTAATGGTAATTAATGATAGTTAAACTGGAATAAGTGTTATATAACAACTACAGTGGAGCGAATTGAAGTATCCAAAGTGGACTTTGATCAAAATTTTAGGGAAAATTTGATTATCCTTGAAGCCTAGTTTCCTTGTGCTTCATAGTAATGAATCAATTTATTCTAAAATGTCGTAAAAAAAAAGAAATACATCCCTCATCCATTTGAGTGTAAAGAGGCCACAGCAACCATCTTGATTAAAGATCCCGCGCAAAATTTCATGCGCAGTGACTTATGACGTTGGCGTGCTGGCCAGATTTTTTGCGGGATCGCTAATCAAGATGGCCATGGCAGCCTCTTCCCACTCAAATGGATAAGGTGAGTATTTTTATTTTTTTTATTAGTAGTATTACTGCCATAATGTAGCCCTGACAGCATAGTATCATTTAGTGGCCACACAGTACTTCCCTATATTTAAATACTATTACAGAAAGTTAAGACATAATGGTTCAATACAGACTAATATAGTCATATTAAAGGTCCAGTGCTGTTCAGTACCTATATACTACCACAATACAATTCTTAATAAAAGTATCATATGGCTCCCAAATAATTCTGCCATATGGTGATTACATAATATTACAAAACCGTGAACAGTTCAATAACACTACATACTTCTAAAATAATACTACAGGCTACTATTAGATAGATAGATAGATAGATAGATAGATAGATAGATAGATAGATAAATAGATAGTCCTGCCCTAATGACTACCACACAGGCAGCTGTTTGATAAAAGTTGCATGAATGCTGATTTTCGTACCATTACTCAAAATAGTTACCTAAATGCTGGATGCAATTTGTGAAGAACAGTGTAATGGTTTGGGACGCCTGTTTAACAATAGTGCTTCCACAATCTAAGGCCTCATGCACACGACCGTTGTGTGCATCCGTGGCCGTTGTGCCGTTTTCCGTTTTTTTTCACGGACCCATTGACTTTCAATGGGTCCGTGGAAAAATCGGAAAATGCACCGTTTGGCAGCCGCATCCGTGAGCCGTGTTTCCTGGCCGTGAAAAAAATATGACCTGTCCTATTTTTTTCACGGCCAACGGTTCACGGGCCCATTCAAGTCAATGGGTCCGTGAAAGAACACGGATGCACACAAGATTGGCATCCGTGTCCGTGATCCGTGGCCGTAGGTTTTAGTTTCATACAGACGGATCCGAAGATCCGTCTGCATAAAAGCTTTTTCAGAGCTGAGTTTTCACTTCGTGAAAACTCAGATCCGACAGTATATTCTAACACAGAAGCGTTCCCATGGTGATGGGACGCTTCTAGTTAGAATACACTACAAACTGTGTACAAGACTGCCCCCTGCTGCCTGGCAGCACCCGATCTCTTACAGGGGGATATGATAGTGCGGCACCTGAAGGGGTTAATTGTACTATCATATCCCCCTGTAAGAGATCAGGGCTGCCAGGCAGCAGGGGGCAGACCCCCCCCCCCTCCCCAGTTTGAATATCATTGTGCGGCCCCCCCCTCCCCTGTTGTTAACTCGTTGGTGGCCAGTGTGCGCACCCCCCTCCCTCCCTCCCTCTATTGTTTTAATACATTGGGGCCAGTGTGCGCGCACCCCCCCAACCCCCCCCCCTCCCTCCCTCTATTGTTTTAATACATTGGGGCCAGTGTGCGCACCCCCCCCCCTCCCTCCCTCTATTGTAATAATAGCATTGGGGCCAGTGTGCGCACACCCCCCCCCCCCCCCCCCCCGATCATCGGTGGCAGCGGAGTAGAAGATTTTCATACTTACCTGGCTGCTGGCTGCTGCGATGTCTGCGTCCGGCCGGGAGCTCCTCCTACTGGTAAGTGACAGCAATGCGCCGCACAGACCTGTCACTTACCAGTAGGAGGAGCTCCCGGCCGGACACAGAGATCGCAGCAGCCAGCAGCCAGGTAAGTATGAATCTTCTACTCCGCTGCCACCGATGATCGGGGGGGGGGGGCACACTGGCCCCAATGCTATTATTACAATAGAGGGAGGGAGGGGGGGGGGGTTGGGGGGCGCGCACACTGGCCCCAATGCTATTATTACAATAGAGGGAGGGAGGGGGGGCGCACACTGGCCACCAACGAGTTAACAACAGGGGAGGGGGGGCCCACTGGCCACCAATGAGTTAAAAACAGGGGGGGGGGGGTCTGCCCCCTGCTGCCTAACTTGCACAACGTCCGTGTGCATGAGGCCTAACTTGGAGCTGGCCAGCCACTATGGTTAGCATTATCTAATGACCCCAGATTTTCACCCTTTAGCCTCTGTACAGTAGTAGCCAACTTTTGGAGCAAACAGGTGGAAAGTGTAACCAAATGGAGCCAAAAATCAATACTAGTTAACAGCAGAGAACATCCAAGCCTGGCGAGATCCAGGCAGCAGGGGACAGTCATGTACACAGTTTTTTTGTATATTCTAACCTGAAGCGTCTCCATCACCATGGGAACGCCTCTGTGTTAGAATATACTGTCGGAAATGAGTTTCACGATGTAGCTCATATCCGACAGTATATTCTAACATAGAGGCGTTCCCATGGTGATGGGGACGCTACAAGTTAAAATATACCATCGGATTGGAGAAAAATCCAATCCGATGGTATAACAGAACTCCAGACTTTACATTGAAAGTCAATGGGGACGGATCCGTTTGAAATGGCACCATATTGTGTCAACATCAAACGGATCCGTCCCCATTGACTTGCATTGTAATTCAGGACGGATCCGTTTGGCTCCGCACGGCCAGGCGGACACCAAAATGACTTTTTTTTCATGTCCGTGGATCCTCCAAAAATCAAGGAAGACCCACGGACGGAAAAACGGTCACGGATCACGGACCAACGGAACCCCGTTTTGCGGACCGTGAAAAAAAACGTCCGTGTGCATGAGGCCTAACTTGGAGCTGGCCAGCCACTATGGTTAGCATTATCTAATGACCCCAGATTTTCACCCTTTAGCCTCTGTACAGTAGTAGCCAACTTTTGGAGCAAACAGGTGGAAAGTGTAACCAAATGGAGCCAAAAATCAATACTGGTTAACAGCAGAGAACATCCAAGCCTGGCGAGATCCAAAACAGTTTTCAAAAAAAGTAGCCCCAACGTTGTGGGCAGGTTTGAAATAACAGAAGGCAGGGCCAACATAAGTAGGTGGAACCATCATTACTATTTGTGGCACCTAATACCACCCCAAATACCACAATAGAGGGAGGGAGGGGGGGGGGGGGTTGGGGGGGCGCGCACACTGGCCCCAATGCTATTATTACAATAGAGGGAGGGAGGGAGGGGGGTGCGCACACTGGCCACCAACGAGTTAACAACAGGGGAGGGGGGGCCCACTGGCCACCAATGAGTTAAAAACAGGGGGGGGGGGTCTGCCCCCTGCTGCCTGGCAGCACCTGCCAGGCAGCAGGGGACAGTCATGTACACAGTTTTTTTGTATATTCTAACCTGAAGCGTCTCCATCACCATGGGAACGCCTCTGTGTTAGAATATACTGTCGGAAATGAGTTTCACGATGTAGCTCATATCCGACAGTATATTCTAACATAGAGGCGTTCCCATGGTGATGGGGACGCTACAAGTTAAAATATACCATCGGATTGGAGAAAAATCCAATCCGATGGTATAACAGAACTCCAGACTTTACATTGAAAGTCAATGGGGACGGATCCGTTTGAAATGGCACCATATTGTGTCAACATCAAACGGATCCGTCCCCATTGACTTGCATTGTAATTCAGGACGGATCCGTTTGGCTCCGCACGGCCAGGCGGACACCAAAATGACTTTTTTTTCATGTCCGTGGATCCTCCAAAAATCAAGGAAGACCCACGGACGGAAAAACGGTCACGGATCACGGACCAACGGAACCCCGTTTTGCGGACCGTGAAAAAAAACGTCCGTGTGCATGAGGCCTAACTTGGAGCTGGCCAGCCACTATGGTTAGCATTATCTAATGACCCCAGATTTTCACCCTTTAGCCTCTGTACAGTAGTAGCCAACTTTTGGAGCAAACAGGTGGAAAGTGTAACCAAATGGAGCCAAAAATCAATACTGGTTAACAGCAGAGAACATCCAAGCCTGGCGAGATCCAAAACAGTTTTCAAAAAAAGTAGCCCCAACGTTGTGGGCAGGTTTGAAATAACAGAAGGCAGGGCCAACATAAGTAGGTGGAACCATCATTACTATTTGTGGCACCTAATACCACCCCAAATACCACTCATAAAATACTGCCCCAGCAGCACTAATACCTCCCCAAAAACTGCCCCTCTGTAGTGGCCAATGCCAGCTGCTGCATTCTCCTTCCCTAGTTGCCTCAGGATGGCAATACAGTGAATTAATGAGTCAAGAGGAGAACATCAGATGATTACCTGGTTGGCTGGCTGTCTTGAGGAGGGCTCAGGTGGCCCCCTGGGCATCGGCCCACCGGGAAGTTTCCCTGTAGGGTCAGTGATCAACCCTGGAGAGATGGATAATAAGTATATATTAGGTCATTGCTGTTCACAACTAGATTAATCTAGATTCACACCGTAATATAGTTAATTTAGGGTGTAGTCAAAACATTTTGTTGACACCCACCATTTTTATTTTGCGCAAAGGTTTTACGATGACTCATTGCAATAGAACATGGATTACATACAAGAGGAAATAACTGTAGCCAGAGAAGAAACTGTTCTGTGCTGTTCTTCTTGCTTGTTGAAGTGAAAAATGGAATGAGAGTGCTGCATGTGGACTTTTTATTGTAAGTTTGAAAATATTTGAAGAGTCCATGAACCTGTACATCTTCTGGGAACAGTTTTAATTCCTTAGCCATGATTAATCAGTAGGCTCTGTGCCCAAAGGCATTACAGGGGAAAATTAATGTGAGGTTGATTTTATTTTTTATGTTAGGCTAGAAGTAAATAGTTTTGTACAGGTGTTTTTGATACCTGAGACATATGAGACATCTGAGCAGCATGCAGTGGCTGTGGAGCTCACCTTTTCACCTGGAAGGTGTGATAGTGTTACCAAAATGGAATGCAATATGGAACATGAACTCTAATAATATATTGTCTCTAGAGTCACTAGAGGGTTACTTGGCGTTGTACTTTATGCATTTCTTGTATCTTGTGCCAACAAATCACAGGTGCACACCATATGAGCAGGTGAAGCATTGATTGTGAAGGGTGAGGTATGAACGGACTGTGTGGCTGCTGCACGTGTTCCAGAAAACTGTGGTGTTGGTCATAAAAAGCTACAGTTTTCAGAAAATGACTCAAGGAATATATGTATATTTACAAATTATCATCTACACGCCAGGATCGTGAGGTTACTCTGAGTGTGTAAAGAATCACAAGTGGATAGCGTGTCTAAAAGAAACATATTAGCACAGTGATAATTGCCACTGAAAACATTACTGCCATTTTAATATTTATGATGTTTTTTTTATTACACAGATTGAGTTCACATTTCCCAGCACTTTTGCTTGTTCAGTTTCTGCACAGACTTTGTTCTGGTAATTTACATTCTGAATCGTCTTTAGAGCAGATACTGCACAAGAATCTAAGGGAAAGCATACTCCCCAATTCAGCAAAGAGCTGAGGTCATGCTTAAACATTGTGCCCGCATCGTGGCCATGTTTTACCAGATACAGTAGGGTTTTATGTAATAAAAAAATAAACTTTGAACTAGATTTACTAATGTGTCTGTGTCAAAAATCTATGTAGAAAGTGGCACAATTTGGTACGGCTTACCAGAAAGGGTGGAGGTGAGGCTTAAAATATGCCAAAAATCTGTCTCAAAGTAAGCCAACCAATAGTTAGTACAGAGTCAGAAAAAAGTGTCTACCTTTGCACCTGCACCAGATTTATCATCCAACCCGAGCCCCTGTGATAAATCTGGCACAGGTCTAGACAGCCTAAGTTTAAACCATCTACAGGATTAGTAAATCTGGACCTTTATTTTACAAGATGTCAGAAAAAAAGCATATATTTATAGCCTTGAAAAAGACCCTTACCAGTACTGCTGCCTACTCATTTCCCCGCTGCTGGTTGTCCAGACAGCAATACACACAGATTAATGGAAATGTGTCATCAGAAAATGACCTATTGTTTAAATAACATTTTTATGTTTAACATTTTTAAAGAATTTTTGATGATGGTTATTTTTTATTTTCCATGTCAATATCTATATTTAAACAAAAAATAAATAAAAATGGTGCAGTTTTCGCACTGACCACTAATAGTGTTGAGCGCGAATATTCGAATTGCGAATTTTTTTCTCGAATATCGCAATTTCGAGATTTCGCGAATATTTAGAATATTGTTCTATATATTCGCGAATTCGAATATTCGTTTATTTTTTATTTTTATTATTATATTTTTTTCTTTCCCACTTCTCTAAAGTTGTTCTTACCTGTCCTTTGGATTCCTGGCTTCCTGGCTGCTCCAGTCAGTGGCGTTTTCAACTTACTGCTATATTCCATATTAGCTAAATTACAATCTAATCTATATGTGTATTTTACAAAATTTCGCAATAGTCGAAATTGCGATGCGAGTAATATAATACGAAATAATCGCATGAAGATTTCAACTTAGCACTGCTATATTCCATATTCTAGCCTAATATGGAATATAACTGTGCTAAGTTAGCACTGCTATATTCCATATTAGGCTAGAATATGGAATATAGCAGTACTAAGTTGAAATCTTCATGCGATTATTTCGTGTTATATTACTCGCATCGCAATTTCGACTTTTGCAAATGTTCTTAATATTGCTCTAACTTCGTCTTTTAGAATATTCGTAATATTCTGAAAGACGAAGTTAGAGCAATATTACGAATATTCTAAAAGACGAAGTTAGAGCAATATTACGAAATTTCGTAAAATACACATATAGATTGTAATTTAGCTAATATAGTGCTATAATCCCTTTTTTTTCCTCTAATCTTTTTTTGCCTCTTCTGAACTTAAGTTTTGTAAAATATGTTACCTATTAAAAAATATTACTATAGCAGTATATTAGCTTAAATACAATCTATGTGTATTTTACGAAATTTCATAATATTGCTCTAACTTCTTCTTTTAGAATATTCGTAATATTCTAAGAGACGAAGTTATAGCAATATCACGAAATTTCGTAAAATACACATATTAGCCTAGCCATAGTCAATTAGCATAGGAACGTTGCCTTATACTATCAAGATAAATAATCGCAATACGCGAAAAATAAATCGCATTTTGTTCGCGATAATTGGAATAATTACGAATATTCGATTTCGACGAATATAACACGAATATTCATTTGAATATTCGCGAAATATCGCGAAATCGAATATGGCACCTCCCGCTCATCACTAACCACTAAGCCTAATAATAGAAAAAGGAAAAATTGTAGCAGCACAACAAAAAAATGTATATATAGTTCCTTACTGGTGGTGCCCGCTGTGTCGGAAGCCAGTCTTGAACTTCCCCAACTTCAGATGCAATCACAAAAGAAACCGCAGCACTCTCCAGCCTTGTTCTTTCCAAATTTATTCACCAATACAATGCGACGTTTCGATCTGTGTGATCTTTCTTAAGCAATTTGCGAATCTCGGTCAAATGTCAACTTTGTATAAAAAAAATTGAAAAGTTGTCTTTTGCCGAGATATTTCTCTCACCCAGTATGGGTATATGTAAAATGACACCCCAAAACACATTGCCCAACTTCTCCTGAGTACGGCGATACCACATGTGTGACACTTTTTTGCAGCCTAGGTGGACAAAGGGGCCCACATTCCAAAGAGCACCTTTAGGATTTCACAGGGCATTTTTTACACATTTTGATTTCAAACTACTTCTCACACATTAGGGCCCCTAAAATGCCAGGGCAGAATAAATACCCCACACGTGACCCCAGTTTAGAAAGAAGACACCCCAAGGTATTTCGTGATGGGCATAGTGAGTTCATGGAAGTTTTTATTTTTTGTCACAAGTTAGTGGAATATGAGACTTTGTAAGAAAAAAAAAATCATCATTTTCCGCTAACTTGTGACAAAAATAAAAAATTCTAGGAACTCGCCATGCCCCTCACGGATGACCTTGGGGTGTCTCCTTTCCAAAATGGGGTCACTTGTGGGGTAGTTATACTGCCCTGGAATTTTAGGGGCCCTAATGCGTGAGAAGTAGTTTGAAATCAAAATGTGTAAAAAATGCCCTGTGAAATCCTAAAGGTGCTCTTTGGAATGTGGGCCCCTTTGCCCACCTAGGCTGCAAAAAATTGTCACACATGTGGTATCGCCGTACTCAGGAGAAGTTGGGCAATGTGTTTTGGGGTGTCATTTTACATATACCCATGCTGGGTGAGAGAAATATCTCGGCAAAAGACAACTTTTCCCATTTTTTTATACGTTGGCATTTGACCAAGATATTTATCTCACCCAGCATGGGTATATGTAAAATGACACCCCAAAACACATTGCCCAACTTCTCCTGAGTACGGCGATACCACATGTGTGACACTTTTTTGCAGCCTAGATGCGCAAAAGGGGCACAAATTCCTTTTAGGAGGGCATTATTAGACATTTGGATCCCAGACTTCTTCTCACACTTTAGGGCCCCTAAAATGCCAGGGCAGTATAAATGCCCCACATGTGACCCCATTTTAGAAAGAAGACACCCCAAGGTATTCAATGAGGGGCATGGCGAGTTCATAGAATTTTATATTTTTTTGCACAAGTTAGCGGAAATAGTTTGTTTTTTTTCTCACAAAGTCTCCCTTTCCGCTAATTTGGGATAAAAATTTCAATCTTTCGTGGACTCAATATGCCCCTTATGGTATACCTTGGGGTGTCTTCTTTCCGAAATGGGGTCACATGTGGGATATTTATACTGCCCTGGCATTTTAGGGGCCCTAAAGCGTGAAAAGAAGTCTGAAATATAAATGTCTAAAAAAGTTTACGCATTTGGATTCCGTGAGGGGTATGGTGAGTTCATGTGAGATTTTATTTTTTGACACAAGTTAGTGGAATATAAGACTTTGTAAGAAAAAACAAAAAAACAAAAAAATAAATAAAAATCTATTTCCGCTAACTTGTGCCCAAAAAATGTCTGAATGGAGCCTTACAGGGGGGTGATCAATGACAGGGGGGTGATCAGGGAGTCTATATGGGGTGATCACCACCCTGTCATTGATCACCCCCCTGTAAGGCTCCATTCAGACGTCCGTATGTGTTTTGCAGATTCAATCCATGGATCCGTGGATCTTTAAAAACACATACGGACGTCTGAATGGAGCCTTACAGGGGGGTGATCATCCCATATAAACTCCCTGATCACCCCCCTTTAAGGCTACATTCAGACGTCCGTATGTGTTTTGCGGATCCGATCCATGGATCCGTGGATCCGCAAAACACATACGGACGTCTGAATGGAGCCTTACAGGGGGGTGATCAATGAAAGGGGGGTGATCAATGACAGGGAGTGATCAGGGAGTCTATATGGGGTGATCACCCCCCTGTCATTGATCACCCCCCTGTAAGGCTCTATTCAGACGTCCGTATGTGTTTTGCGGATCCGATCCATGGATCTGTAAAGCACATACAGACATCTGAATGGAGCCTTACAGGGGGGTGATCAAAGACAGGGGGTGATCAGGGAGTCTATGTGGGGTGATCAGGGGTTAATAAGTGACGGGGGGTGTAGTGTAGTGTGGTGCTTGGTGCTACTTATTACAGAGCTGCCTGTGTCCTCTGGTGGCCGATCCAAGCAAAAGGGGCCATGAGAGGACCAGGTAGCAGGTATATTAGACGCTGTTATCAAGACAGCGTCTAATATACCTGTTAGGGGTTAAAAAAAATCGCATCTACAGCCTGCCAGCGAACGATCGCCGCTGCCAGGCTGTAGATCCACTCGCTTACCTGCCGATCCTGTGAACGCGCGCGCCTGTGTGCGCGCGTTCACAGGAAATCTTGCGTCTCGCGAGATGACGCATAGATGCGTGACTGTGTGCCTGAGACAGCCGCCTCTGGAACGCGATCCTGCGTTAGGCAGTCCGGAGGCGGTTAAAAGGAATGGTCAGGTCTTAGCTTTACTTTGAGTTATGGAAGAAAATAGAAATTTAGAACTCACTGAACTGTTAAAGGGAATGTGTCATCAGAAAATTACATTGTTTAAATCACATTTTTATTTTATTCTTTTTAGAATTTTTGTTTCAATTTTCCATGTTTTTATGTATACTTATTTTTTTTTTTAATACCTACAATTGGGCAATTTTCTTACTGGCCACTAAACCTAATAATTTGTTGAGACTTGTCCTATACTGGTAACTTTTCAGTAGCCATTGCATTATCATCACAGACAGAATAACAATGACAGATATCACTTATGTATGCCTAAGAAAATCTCCCATAGAAGTCAGTGAGATCCCCTCAAGTGCGACTGGAAATCAATCCAATCAGGATCTGACTCTGCTAGTCTTGGGACTTAACCTCTCGTGTTCTGCATTCATTTTGTCTTCTACCAGTGTACCCGCACCAGTGTCCTGTTGTCAGCTTCTCAGACATACCCTGGGTCCCAAGCAGCCAAGTCGATCCTGCTTGTAGTAGGTCCTGACGAACACCTAGGCTTAGTTTCATACTACCCAGAGTGGTTTTGGAAGGCTGGTAGCAGTCTTGGGGTTCACTGGCTGTGGTCCAAACGGTGACCCTAGTTCTTAAAAACGTTTTAGTTTTTAAAAATGTTCATGATTTTTGAACCATTCCTGACCAATTTCAGCTGAAAGAGGCCATTTCCATTGAATAGGTTGACCAGGATTTTGATATTGAACTATTCTCATTATAGGCCATCAATATCAGATCAGCAGAGGTCCAACACTAGTATTCCTTCCAATCAGCAGTTTCAGGGGTTTCTCCGACACCAGGAACTACACTGCTCCATCCATTGTGTAGTGGACAGAGTTGGTAACTGCAGCTCTGCTCCCACTGAATTGAGTAGTGATGCAGTTACCAGTTCCATTCACTACATAGTGTCCTCATCAAAGTCACTCAGATCCTTACACTTGCTAATTTTTACGGCTTCTAATGCATCAACTTCAACAACTGGCTGTTCACTTACTGCCTAATATATCCCACCACTAACGGATGCCATTGTCATGATATAATCAATGGTATTCACTTGGATTTAATGTCATAGCTAATTGGTGAATCTGTAGCACAAACGGGAATCTCTTTCTAGTTAAACCAATAGCGTACGTTATTCTGAATGTGTTTTAGCATCTTATCCTCCTTGTTAGAGAGCAATTATGAGGAAATGTGTTTATGTAGATTATTTTTCCATAAACCGAATCCCTTTGACAAGTGTTATTTTAGTGGAAGTGCAGCAGGCACCTCCCTCCAGGGGCCCTTTAAGAGTAAAAAGTACTTGTTTTTGTGACGCCAGTTGCAGTGAAGCAACAAGGGCACAGGGCCTCTTTTAGTGATGTAATGGATGGTACCCAGGTGTAGGAATGCCAGAGTGGTGTAGGGTTAATTAATGTTCCTTAATGTTTGGTGCATGTGTCACGGTGCTCCTACCTGGATAGCTGGACCACAAGCGTTGGCTCCGAAGCAATGAAAAGGGGGGTTATTGATGAAGGGGGAGATGGAATAAATTGAGTCCAGACTTTGTGATGAAGTTCAATAACAGCTTTACTTGAATAAACATTTCTCCAACAGTTCACAGTCTTTATCTTGGTTCCAGGAGGCTTTAGCATTAACTGTGGTAAGCAAACTCCTCTCTGCTACATCTGTCACTCTCTGGCTCTGCTGTGCTGATAGGCCTAAATGGAATATCTGCTTCTGCAGGATGCTGCAACTTCTCTCTGTAGTCTGACTCTAAGCTGGTCCAGGGAACTTCACTCCTGGCTTCAGGGGCTTCCAGCTGTGGCCTCCATATCCAGCAGAGCTGAAGGTGCTCTAGCTGGCTTAGGCTAGGCTTGGTGTGGGCACATCAATTGGCGATGTGCCCAGCCCTTGCTTCCTTCCCCTAGCAGGGGGTAAGCTAGACCTTCCCCTAGAAGGGGTATGCTAGACTGACTAGGAACTGAACTCCACCCTTGCTGCAGGAAGTGGGACTCACCACTCCTCCACAGAGGGAGAGTGTTGGGATGGAATGGAAAGCTCCAATCTATATACCTGCAGCTCTGCTATGTTTGCTGCAATCTGCTGGTGAACCAGGAACACTACATTTGAACATCACAGCTGCAAAATAGGAAATGCACATTATATAGGACTGGAAATAAATACATAGGATGACATGATAACAGAGTGCATAAGTGGTAATGCCACTCTGGGGTGTTACAGAAGCGCCTGTTGTTTTTTGGTAATTATTACAAATAATGAAGCTTGTCATTAATTATAATCTACTAATACTTATATACAGTTGCAAGAAAAAGTATGTGAACCCTTTGGAATGATATGGATTTCTGCACAAATTGGTCATAAAATGTGATCTGATCTTCATCTAAGTCACAACAATAGACAATCACAGTCTGCTTAAACTAATCAGGCTACTTTCACACTTGCGGCAGTGTGATCCGGCGGGCAGTTCCGTCGTCGGAACTGGCTGCCGGATCCGCCGATCTGCCGCTGACTGAAAGCATTTGTGAGACGGATGCGGATGCGGATCCGTCTCACAAATGCATTGCAAGGACGGCTCCGTCTCTCCGCTTGTCATGCGGACAGACGGATCCGTCTTGTACATTTTTTGCCGATCTGCGCATACCGGAACGACGGATCCGGCATTCCGGTATTCTGAATGCCGGATCCGGCGCTAATACATTCCTATGGGAAAAAATGCCGGATCCGGCGTTCAGGCATGTATTCAGTTTTTTTGGCCGGAGAGAAAACCGTAGCATGCTACGGTTTTCTCTTTTGCCTGATCAGTCAAAACGACTGAACTGAAGACATCCTGATTTAAACTGAACGGATTACTCTCCATTCAGAATGCATGGGGATAAAACTGATCAGTTTTTTTCCGGTATAGAGCCCCTGTGACGGAACTCTATGCCGGAAAAGAAAAACGCAAGTGTGAAAGTACCCTCACACACAAAGAATTAAATGTTACCATGTTTTTATTGAACACACCATGTAAACATTCACAGTGCAGGTGGAAAAAGTATGTGAACCCCTAGACTAATGACATCTCCAAGAGCTACAGTCATGTGAAAAAATTAGGACACCCTTTGAAAGCATGTGGTTTTTTGTAACATTTTTAATAAAAGGTTATTTCATCTCCGTTTCAACAATACAGAGAGATTAAAGTAATCCAACTAAACAAAGAAAACTGAAGAAAAGTATTTTCAAGATCTTCTGTAAATGTCATTCTACAAAAATGCCTATTCTAACTGAGGAAAAAGATAGGACACCCTCACATGTATTACCTCTTAAATTGGCTCAGATCTCACACAGGTATATCACACCAGGTGCACATAATTAGTAGATCGTTACTCTGCATGTTGAATGAGGCTTGCCCTATTTAAACCTCAGACATTTAGTTTGGTGTGCTCCTAAATGTTGAAGTGAGAGTGAGCACCATGGTGAGAGCAAAAGAGCTGTCAGAGGACTTCAGAAAAAAGATTGTAGCAGCCTATGAGTCTGGGAAGGGATTTAAAAAGATCTCAAAAGATTTTGAAATCAGCCATTCCACTGTCCGGAAGATAGTCTACAAGTGGAGGGCTTTCAAAACAACTGCCAACATGCCCAGGACTGGTCGCCCCAGCAAGTTCACCCCAAGAGCAGACCGCAAGATGCTAAAAGAGGTCTCCAAAAACCCTAAAGTGTCATCTCGAGAACTACAGCAGGCTCTGGCTACTGTTGATGTAGAAGTACATGCCTCTACAATCAGAAAGAGACTGTACAAGTTTAACTTGCATGGGAGGTGTGCAAGGAGGAAACCTTTGCTTTCCAAGAGAAACATCGAGGCCAGACTGACATTTGCCAGAGATAAAGTTGACAAAGACCAGGACTTCTGGAATAATGTTCTTTGGACAGATGAGTCCAAAATTGAATTATTTGGACACAACAGCAGAGGACATGTTTGGCGTAAACCAAACACAGCATTCCAAGAAAAGAACCTCATACCAACTGTGAAGCATGGAGGTGGAAGTGTCATGGTTTGGGGCTGCTTTGCTGCAGCAGGACCTGGTCAGCTCACCATCATAGAATCCACGATGAATTCTACTGTGTATCAGAAGGTGCTTGAAGAACATGTGAGACCATCAGTTAGAAAATTAAAGCTGAAGCGGAACTGGACCATGCAACATGACAATGACCCAAAACATACTAGTAAATCAACCAAAGATTGGCTGAAAAAGAAGAAATGGAGAGTCCTGGAATGGCCAAGTCAAAGTCCAGATTTGAATCCCATTGAGATGCTGTGGGGTGACTTGAAAAGGGCTGTACGTGCAAGAAACCCCTCAAACATCTCACAGCTGAAAAAGTTCTGCATTGAGGAGTGGGGTAAAATTTCCTCAGACCGATGTCGAAGACTGGTAGATGGCTACAAGAACCGTCTCACTGCAGTTATTTCAGCCAAAGGAGGTAACACTCGCTATTAGGGGCAAGGGTGTCCTATCTTTTTCCTCAGTTAGAATAGGCATTTTTGTAGAATGACATTTACAGAAGATCTTGAAAAGACTTTTCTTCAGTTTTCTTTGTTTAGTCGGATTACTTTAATCTCTCTGTATTGTTGAAACGGAGATGAAATAACCTTTTATTAAAAATGTTACAAAAAACCACATGCTTTCAAAGGGTGTCCTAATTTTTTCACATGACTGTAATTGAAGTGAGGTGTCAGCCAACTGGAGTCCAATCAATGAGATGAGATTGGAGGTGTTGGTTACAGCTGCCCTATAAAAAACATACACCAGTTCTGGGTTTGCTTTTTGCAAGAAGCATTTCCTGATGTGAATGATGCCTCGCACAAAAGAGCTCTCAGAAGACCTACGATTAAGAATGGTTGACTTGCATAAAGCTGGAAAGGGTTATAAATGTATCTCCAAAAGCCTTGCTGTTCATCAGTCCACGGTAAGACAAATTGTCTATAAGTGGAGAAAGGTCAGCACTGCTGCTACTCTCCCTAGGAGTGGCTGTCCTGTAAAGATGACTGCAAGAGCACAGCGCAGACTGCTCAATGAGGTAAAGAAGAATCCTAGAGTGTCAGCTAAAGACTTACAAAAGTCTCTGGCATATGCTAACATCCCTGTTAGCGAATCTACGATATGTAAAACACTAAACAAGAATGTATTTCATGGGAAGATACCACAGAGGAAGCCACTGCTGTCCCAAAAAAACATTGCTGCACGTTTACAGTTTGCACAAGAGCACCTGGATGTTCCACAGCAGTACTGGCAAAATATTCTGTGGACAAGATGAAACCAAAGTTGAGTTTTTGGGAAGAAACACACAACACTATGTGTGGAGAAAAAGAGGCCCAGCACACCAACATCAAAACCTCATCCCAACTGTGAAGTATGGTGGTGGGAGCATCATGGTTTGGGGCTGCTTTGCTGCGTCAGCGCCTGGACGGATTGCTATCATCGAAGGAAAAATTTATTCCCAAGTTTATCAAGACATTTTACAGGAGAACTTGTCACGGCTGAGAGTGGGGGAAACCCTCAACCGTGCGATGTCAATAAGATAAGGGTAGCTGCTAGGCCAGGATGACAGGTTCAGGTCACCTCCTAGCACATCCCTAATTCTGACCCTGACTCCTAACCGTATGAGCAAACCCAGATGGTAGGAGGGCTCATACTCCATAACCTAGGGTCCCTACTAGCCCTCATTAAATCCCTGGACTAGGAGCAGGGTAAGACGACCTGTTCCTCCTAGACACAGACAAACAGGAGTCTCACTGGCCAAGGAGAGGGGAAACATACAGCATATGGATATGGCAGGTGAGTTAAACCAATACTACACCTACCTGCCACAGACACGCTGACTGGAACCCATGCACAAGTACTGATGTCCACACAAACATTAAGGACACAGCACACACACAAATCACACAGGTACCCAGGACACCCATAGCTGCAATAAATATAAAGAGCATAAAAGCATCTTCTTAACATCATACATATATTTTTTCTGACCACAAGAGTGGCCCTCACTGGATAGATGGCATATGAGACCAGGAGGATGACTCCAGCCTAAAGCATGGCTGGAGTACCTCTCAGCTACAGGCAGCCAGCAGAAGCTAAATAGCCCAAGCAGCCACACCCACACACACATACTAGGAAAGGAGTTAACCCTTCCAACACCAGACAAGGTAAGTGTCACTTAAAGGGGAAATGCACACACAACTAAATCCCGTGCAAACCAAACATGGAAAGTGAACACATACAAACACACAGTGCTAGATGCAACCGCATGCCTTGACAGCGAGCCAACTGGCAACCAGCTTAGGCTGCTACACTGCCAACAACAACATGTTGCCAGCGGCAACCACACGTGAGACAACATACTAACTGCCCTCACCTGCGGTAGACAACAAGCAGACCGCTGACAACTGCATGCGACACAAATAGTCACGACCAAACCATAGTCGTGACAGAACTTAAAGCCATCTGTCCACCAGCTGAAGCTCAACAGAAGATGGGTTTTGCAACAGGACAACGACCCAAAGCATAGAAGTAAATCAACAACAGAATGGCTTAAACAGAAGAAAATACACTTTCTGGAGTGGCCAGTCAGAGTCCTGACCTCAACCCAATTGAGCTTAGCCCCGCCCATGCTAGTTGATACTAGTCGTGACATCAGTGGGCCGCGGTAAACAGTGAGAAGGCTGCGGCGCTGCTGGAGCACCGCTGCCTTCTCAAACAGCTGATCTGCGGGGGTCCCGAGTGTCGGACCCCCGCTGATCAGAAGCTGATGATCTATCCAGAGGATAGATCATCAGTTAAAACAAAGTGCAGAACCCCTTTAAGCAGACTGTGATTGTCTATTGTTGTGACTTAGATGAAGATCAGATCACATTTTATGACCAATTTGTGCAGAAATCCATATCATTCCAAAGAGTTCACATACTTTTTCTTGCAACTGTATTAATTAGCATTAGTTGGAAGACTATAAATTGCATCTTATAGGTCACCTCTAAGCACTAGTCATCAGTAATATTAATCCATAGTCAAGACATCCTCTGCTATGTAGTCCTATCACAGATGGAGTACCAAAATTGTGTGACCTGGAGATCCATGGCAACTGGCGCCTCCCTGTTCCTAGCAGACATGGCTGTCAGAGCACTTACCCGTTTCTTTGCTCCTGTGCTTTGGTAGTATGTGTCCCTTAGTGTCTTGCTGCTCCATCCACTCCATGCTCGTCTGCTGCCTGCTTTTTGCCTGCAGTGACAGTTCTTAAAGAGACAGTGTGTATCTTAATCTGGCCCATCTATGGTTCTTCTACCTAAAGGTATTTAAGGCACTCTCCCCTTTGAGAAGGTGCCTGAGAAATTAGTGTGTGTGGCTAGCCTCTGAAAAGGTGCATAGTACTGTTTGTTTGCCTGTGTACTGACTGCATGTAACACTTTAATGCCTGACCTAAGCCTGTTCCTCATATTGATACTGTACTGCCCACTCCAAACTGTTTACTGGATTTTAAGAACTCTTCCTGCCCTGACCTTGGCTTGTTCCTGACTATGGTTTTGCTTGATGCCTTAATTAACATTCTTGACCCAACCTTGGGTCAGCAGCTACTGAACAGAGACTACTCCAAGAGGTAGCAGCCTGGTTGTCCCCCTGCAACATAGTCCAGATCCCTGTACAAAGGTTAAATGATGAAGATGGAGGTTGGGGGGGGGCTTTGATTATGCTGTAACACGTCCTTTACACATTGTAACATGTTAAGTGCATGCAGATCTGTGCCATGCATTGGGAATGTTGTCTAGCCCACATATAGTGCTTTTAATACATGAGGTATAAAACAAGTGTAGTTCAAGAATTGGAAATAGATAATGGTAGTAAAAAAACAACTTTCTTTTGTTTTTGTTTTTGTAGCTTTTATATGTAACCACATGAAAAACACAGGATTTAAATTTATCAATGATCAGCAGTGAATATTCTCTTCTAATTGAACTGGTCCTCTTTGAAAGGGTAATAAAAATGGTCCTTGTAATTTGTTAAAGGACTTCCTCTGTAAAAAGCTACAGATGGGCCCGAAAGGAGCACCTGTTACATTGTTGGTACAACAACGCCTGCAGAGGGGCTTAATGGCTGGACTGTCTGCCTTTGTTTTCTTCAGCTCCTCTTTGTAATTTGTCATTCTTTGGGGTCTCAAGTTTACTTGTGCTTTGTTTGAAAGAACAAGCTTCAATTCTCCTTTCCAGAAAAGATAAGTCATCAACACACAGTAAAGCTGTCGAGTTAACACAGCAAAGAGCCTTTGGGAAAAATCTTATCTTAATGATGATTGAAACCACAAGAGCATTTTATTCTGCTTAACTCTCCTATTTTAAGAATGTCTAATTTAAGGAGCCATCTCAGCGCATTACCTTTCACTGTGCTATCATCTTCACAGTATTCACCCACTCACATTTTATATATTTCTGATTGTATAAATGATGGTGACAATTGTATATTAAATGGGTTGTCTGGCTTGGAGACCTTATTTTTACCCTACAAATTAAAAAAAATGTCCGAGTAGTGCAACCATTATTTTAGTTCCTTTCCGACCACCGACAGTAAATTTCAGTTGGTGGACGTGGCCGCCAGTTCTCTGCTGTTTTAAATAACAGACACCCTGCACTAATGTCTGTGACATTTAACCCTTCAGATGCCATGGTCAAATATGACCACGCCATCTGGCTGCTCTAAAACCCAGAAGCACGCACCTGTGGCAGGGCTCCATAGAAACATAGTTGATTTCTCATAGACTCCAATGCTAATGCATTGCAGTCTATGAGAGAAGCAATCTGATGATTGCTTGTTCTAGTTCCCTATGGGAACTAGAAAAAAAAGTGTCAAAACAATGTTTAAAAATAAAGAAAAATTAAATATAAATATTAAAACCGCCCCCCTTTCAACAAAATGTAAATAAAAATATGTAACCAATAATAAAAACACGCATCATGGGCATCTCTGCGTGCAAAAACGCCCATGCTATTAAAATATAAAATATTTGGCCAATTTGATGTTTTTTGGTTTATTCACATCCCACAAAAATTAAATAAAAAGTGATTAAAAAAAAGTCCTGCACACTTAAAAATGGTATCATTGAATAGTACAGATTGCCCTGCAAATAATGCACATAGTGCCATACAAATTATTACAAAAGAGTTAGAGGGGTCAGAATATGCTTATGAAAAAAAAAATGTTTTAAATGTTTTTATTTTTTTAGCATTACAACTATACATATGGGGTATTGCCATAATCGTACTGATCTGGAGAATAAAAGTAACAGGTCAGTTTTACGACATAGTAAATGGTGTAAAAAAAAAACCACTTAAAACTGAGAGAGTTATGGCTATTTAGGATTTAGGAGGGGGATTTATCTTGGTAGATTAAAGGGGTTATCCCATCATAATGATCACTGTTAAATCTGTTAATGATTTGACAGTGATCATTTTTGTAAATATACTTTATTAACATCCCCACCGATTAGGATAAAATTCATCCCCACTTACCTGATTGTTGTGACTCGGTCTCCCCTGGTTACGACCTCCGCTCTTCTCCAAAAGCCGGAAGGTCGCGCTTGCCCAGAAGACTCCTTCTTTTCTCCCGGCCGGTCCGCTCGCTGTTCTGAACGCGCACGCTGCCGCGCATGCGCGACGGTGACTTCTTCCCGGCCAGAATAGTACAGAGCTGCGAACGCGCACGCCGGCTCTGTAGGAATAAGTCACCATTGCGCATGCGCGGCGGCGTGCGCATTCAGTCCAGCGCGCGGCACGGCCGGGAGAAGACTTCAATCAAGATGAAGCCCGCCCCCAGCCAGAATCCAGGAAGTGAACGCGCGGTGGCAGCAGGTAAGTATGAAAACGCTTAGTGGGATAACCCCTTTAAGTATTTTGCAAGTCTATTACAGCTCCACTATGGTAACTATGGCACTATTAGGGAGTAGGGAGAACGACTTATGTATCTGTCCCTACTACAGGGACTGCTAAATACCACCAACATATTCCATAGCCCTTCACAGGCATTATCGTCTTTAATTTGTTACACTGCTTTCCCAGGACCTTGAATGACAATTCTTTGTTGCTATGCTACAGTACCGTTTGGAGGATTTGTCACTTACACAACTTTTCCAGGCTCCTGGCTAGGAAATCCAGCTAGGTATTCTACAATACTGGGGATTTAGGCTGCTTTCACACTAGCGTTCGCTGGTCCGCTCGTGAGCTCCGTTTGAAGGGGCTCACGAGCGGACCCGAACGCAGCCGTCCAGCCCTGATGCAGTCTGAATGGAGGCGGATCCGCTCAGACTGCATCAGTCTGGCGGCGTTCAGCCTCCGCTCCGCTCGCCTCCGCACGGACAGGCGGACAGCTGAACGCTGCTTGCAGCGTTCGGGTGTCCGCCTGGCCGTGCGGAGGCGTGCGGATCCGTGCGGATCCGTCCAGACTTTCAATGTAAGTCAATGGGGACGGATCCGTTTGAAGATGCCACAATGTGGCTCAATCTTCAAGCGGATCCGTCCCCCATTGACTTTACATTGAAAGTCTGGACGGATCCGTACTAGGCTATTTTCACACTTAGCTGTTCTATGCTAAAAATAATGCAGACGGATCCGTTCTGAACGGAGCCTCCGTCTGCATTATTATGAGCGGATCCGTTCAGAACGGATCCGCCCGAACGCTAGTGTGAAAGTAGCCTTAACCATTCATATATGTAGTTTGGTCTCCAGTTTTCCTGCTGGCCAGCTTCTGTACAATTGGGCAGTGAATGGAGGAATTATTACTGTGTAACGGGGCAGATTAGCTAGTCAGCTAGATGCTCTATGGCTGATGCAGTTACCAAATCTATATTGCACTATTAGTAACTAGGAGATTCCTTCCAACAAAATGGCCACACTTGCTGTATAGACAACCATTATCCAGAGTAAACTCAGCCCCCTCCTCCTAAACCTCTTGGCTCACATGCACTAGCTTTAGATGGGAGAGAGGAAAGGGGAGAAGACATGGCTACAGCCTGAGAGAACAAGGCAAAGCTTTTCTATTTTTTTTTCTTCCTGGTCTGCATTTGTGATATCTGACGAAACAAGGGCAAATAAAAAAGACACATAAGGAGATTATGTTAAGTTTTGTTGGTTGTTTTCTGTGTTCTCTGGGATTAGTGGTCCTTAAAAACATTGCTTCAGTCTGTTGACGTGGCTCTGTTAAGGCAGTGGACACTGGAGGATGATATAAAGTCAATTATTATTGTAATATTTTAGTTTTTTAAAATATTTTTATTAAAAAAATCCATATTTTAATCTATGTTCCTTTTCAATTATATCTATTTTCATTTTTGTTTTTACTTTATGTAGCTCATCTAGACTTTTCAGAGTGAAATAATACTGAGCTGATCGGTACATTTTCTTTCATATGACAAGTAGAATTTGTCTGTCAGGTTTGTCCATAAAGCAGATGTTCTTCAGCTAAATGAATATTAAATGGGCCTCCATGGTCATGTGTGATAGCTGAAGGTACACATCTGTAGTTTGACTCCTTGCAGTAATTTATATTGCTGAATCTCGTGCTATCACAGGTGGGAGAGGGAAAGGGAATGCTAAGTATTGTTGATCCTTTCTTTGTTCGGATGAACTAGTGTGACTAAATAAATAGGACCTCTTAATCTGGCTCTCAACAGGAGAAGATGGCACGTTGTTGAACGAGTAAAAGGATGTATAATCTCAGTAGGAATAAGAAAAGATTTCAGCTGAATGGAATCAGCTTTTTCATTCTCGAACAGTAAAAAAATTGGTAGGGACTAAAGTTAGTTATATAGGTATGGTAGTTGTCGTAATATTTTACTCATCTTATCTATAGAAACCACAGAGGGAAATTTGCTTGTATAATGAGAGTTCAATTTTTCTTAGGTTGCTTACACATTTTCAGTGTTTGGTCAATGTTTGATCAGTGATGTCCATCAGTTATTAGGAGCCAGTCAAAAACACAGAACAGGATCAAATCTTTCCCTTATACATTACCTTTGTGTAGGCTCCACTCCTGGTTCTGGCTCACAATTACAGATGGAAATCGCTGATCAAACACTGACTAAACATGGACTGTGTGAACTTGTCCTTAGGCTACATGCACACGGCAGTGTTTTTTTGTGGCCTCCGTTCTGTTTTTTTGTGCGGATCGGATGGTTTTCCATTCATTTCTATGGCTCCGTTAAAAATGCGGTGGACTCATCCATTTCTTGTCCGCGTCCGCTGTCCGTGTTTCCCGTCCGCAAAAAAAGTATTGCATGTCCTATTCTTGTCCTCAATAAATGTTTTGCGGACCTATTGAAGTCAATGGGTCCGCAAAAAAATGCGGATGACCAATGGAAGCCATCTGTATGTCATCCGCATTCGTTTTTTTTGCGGATGGTTGCTGGGAAACCTGTATATATTAAATTTCAAGAATTATAGCCTTCAGGGTTTTTTTGCGGACCACAAAAAAAAACTGAAGACACACAGAAACACAACCTACAAAATTATCGGACTAACGGAACGGATGTGGATGTGAAAAAAAAACAGGAACACGGATCCGCTATCTGCGTACCGCAGAAAACAACTGTCGTGTGCATGTAGCCTTAAACATATCCCCGCTAAACATTCGGGTGTGTATGTTTATTTTAATGTGGATAGACACATTTTTGGTAGCAGCTTATCTTCTGAGGGAACAAATGAGTTGTCATGTTGAACTCCAACATGCCTAGTCCTTTTTCCCCACAACTCCTATTGTCATGGGGGTGAGATGAGTAGTCAGCATTAACTTTAGATCATGCCTGGTTGGCCATGCTTTGTTATAGTATAGAGGCACTTTTAGTTTTACTTGACTCCCTGCTGGTAATCCAATCTGTTGGTTCTTCAGTTTATATTGTTGTATTGTTTCTAATGAGAGTTAAACATTTTTTGAAATTTCAGAACTTGGGACTACCTTTTTTTCAGTAAACCGCTGATGTAACACATATTCTGTATCCATGTTCCTCTCAGGGTATCTAAGATTACGGAATCCAACAAATCGATTCACTCATCTCTATTTATTATATTGACTTTCGATCCCTACTATGTCCACTCTAGTTATATTGGGTTGTAAATCACTGTACAGTATGTCACATCTACATCATATCTCTATAAAAATCCATATTAAATGTGGCCATATACATTTAGGGGGAAATTTATAATGAGGGGAAAATTTGAAGTCAGTTTTGCTTGAATCTGCATTAGAGTACTTTATGCCACATTCATCAAATGTCTCATGTTACCTGATAAATGTGTCTTATCCTCAGACCTGACACTTTGTCTAGAGAAGCTCCTTCAGTTTTCCGTCCTCCTGGAGTGAGATTGCGACTTTTATGCAACTTAAAAAAAATTAAATTTTAGAGATAAATCTGGAGTGAAATTCATTAGCATAGCTAACCACAACTACGTTTCCATCCACATTACAAAACTGGAGTGAGTCGTGTAAAAATGCAAAAGTCGCAAAACTTTGCGGGATTGCAAAAAAGTCGCAAAATATTGCACAATAGCTTAAATTTTGCGTGAGTGAGTGCAAAAGTCGTATTCTGGAGTGAAGGTATGATAAATCAGGACCTTGGTCTAGGACTTGGTCTCAGCGGCCTGGCCAATCACCTAATGTATATAACATTTCCAGCCCAATCCTTTGTTCGCAATTAAATCAGCTGCCACAAGAGACCCTGGCAACAGCTTGTTCCCGTTTTCTCATATAAAACACGGCTGAACTGGACATGCATGTGTATGGAGAGTTCAGTAGGAGAAGCATCTGGTTAAAAGCTATTGAAAGTGTATGACTGCTTTACTGATACAAGGGCATGCTAACAGTAACAGTAATTCGCAGCAGGATGCCCCACAAAATACTATGCAAGAGACTCATGACTACCCATTAGCACTCCTATCAGGCATGAGGAGGTGGGTGCTTATTTTTCCGATTGCACACAGATAAGGCTTTGATAAAAGTGCCAGTCACATAGTAAGCTGTAGTGTACCATGTAGTTAATTAGGCCTATACTGTTTGTTAAGGTGGGCTGCCCAGTACCTTTTATGTGTACCCAAAAAACATATATTCTCCACCTCACAAACATGAGGCATTAGTTGATATGAATGAATATTTTTTGGCAAAATATGCACACTTGCAAACTATGGTACTATTTCTCTCTAGGTGCTGTCTTGTGTATCTAAATATTAAAGTTGGAAATTGTGTATGCACCAAATAAGTGCATTGCTGTAATACCATATAAAATAAATACTGCTTTGTTAAAATGTATTGTAATGTATGCTGCAGTTTGCCACGGTTAAGATATATGTGCGATATAGCTTGGAGAACATTAGTTGCCTCATATTCAAAAAGGCATGCAAGAAGGAAGATTTGACCGTCCCACTGTACAACCGTCTGACAAATCCTTTTTTATTTTTTATTTTTTTGGGGGGGGGGGCATTTTTGGCATGTTTTATTATATGCTTGTAAACAAGAAGATTTATTTTATATTTATTTTATTTTACAATGCTGAAAGATTTGCACAAATGTGAGTTTTGTCTATAGGCATCCCAAACCCCAAATCTAAAGCATCCATGCTACTACTCCAGCTCCATTTACAAAATATGGTATTGGCACAGGTAGGTAGGAAACTGGCATACTATATTAGTACAGGCAGCAGAGGCTGGGAGAATATTTGTGGCATTGGAGCTTGGAATAAAGTGGCACAGACACAAAAGACTAGTAAAGCGTCTGGAGAATTTCAGCCAGGTATCCTGTGGGTGTTCTGAGTGGGTGTTAGTTATGCTTAACATCAAACAATGTATTTTTACTGTGGTTTTGACTATGATAGTAGCAAAATATTCTGTTCAATCATCACCCTTTGAAATATTCATAACAGCTAAAGACGATTGAGTTATCATGTGTTAAATAAGTATAAAATATCCATTATATTAAATAAGCAGTATGGTGTGAAGAGTAGCATGGAGACAACTGGCAGGCCACTGGTGGGGGTTAGATACAGGAAGGAGCATAGCTACCACCCATGCTAGTACCTCCCATGCTATCGCTGGAGGACTCTGCTCACACTGACATTTACCATATGATTTTCTGTTCTTTCATCATTACCAAAATGTTTCCAATTATTGTCTTTTTTCATTTTGCGACTTTCATGACTTCATTTAAGTTCCCCTCTGAAGCATTGCACTTGATGGGTAGAATTGTGAAGTTTGCATTAATATCCAACATTAAAGTGATTATCTGGTTTTGAATACCTAGTTTCATATCTTCTACTAGGCAATTATATGGTAATATAGAATTCTCTTTCTATAAGCCAGAGAAGACAGCAGCAACAAAGATTGTCTCCTACTCTGGAGGGCCAGCCATGCATTTTATGGCAACATATTGATTTCAATGAGCACACTGTAATACAGATGTAGCAATTGTCATCTTGATTCTTAACAAGTTAAGTAAACAATTAATTTTTCAATGGATTTTGTGACTGCCCCAACCGTATCATATTTCTACTGTGGTGGCACTGTAGGCATGTTAAACACTAGGTTCCTCACAGGTTACAGCTGGTCTCTGAAGATCTTAGAAGTGGATTAACCTGTGATCTCACTCACTGCCTGAAGAAACGTTTCAGAAACCAAATAACAAATGTTTTATTGGTTATTCTAATAAAATAAAGAGAAGAAGCCATCTGACTTCACAGGTGCTAATAGCAGAGAATAACTAGAGCTGGTTGTCCATGTTGGTTTTAAGCAATACCACTCATGAAGCCACCAATTATAATTAGTCTTCCTTGGTGAGTAGAGTGATCAATGTGAACACTCCCACCATGGACAAGATCACTTTCCACCACAAATTGATTGTTTCTATATTGTGTCCACACCACTATTATTCATGAGAGCATAGAAGATCACTGTGACACAAAGCAGCATAGACTTGGCTAAGGTGTAGTAATTGTGTGGCAATGCAGGGGACATATGGGTCCCGTGTGGTCATATTCAATGTAGCAACTGAACATGTACCAAGATCTCTGACCGTCACTATGTCAGTGAAAACTTGCGGTAGCATGCTTTCACTGGTACAGATATGCTGCCTTAGGAGCTGCCCCAGCTTAGCTGTGATCTGCTTACTGTTGGGGTATCCTTATGACATAAAGAGATTGTCCAAAGCAGTCAACTCTTCTGGGAGTAATTAAAATCTAATGGAAGCCATTAAAGGTCTTGCCTGCCCGTATCCCTCAGTGATCTGCTGATTGCAGCAACAGCACCAATCTGAATGGAGTTCTCTGTGATAACACAACCCCTTTAATATATTAAAATGACCATTTAGGCCTTATTTCAATCAATTAAAAATACATCTGTCTTGGATGCATAATACATGGAAGCCAGTACACTACCATGAACAGATCCCAAAATCAGACCTACATTTTGGTGATATCATTTATGCATATTTTATAGATTTTATAGTTTCTTAAAATACAGCATTAATATATGATTTTGACTTCTTTTCTAAATATAATTTTAGAATTTTCTCTTTTAGTCTATCATCTTTATCCGACATAAAAATTCACATGGACAGGAGGTGTCTGGATATATTGATTATTCTCTTCGTCTAAAGACAGAAGACTTTGAAGCCTATTTTAGTGGCAAGAAAAAGCTCCTTCCAAGACCCACTGACCTAAGGTACTGATTATAATAACAATTGTGTAGAAATAATTAAATTAATTTGTTTTAGCTTTTGTAGTGGTGCATGGAGGCTGTAATCAGAAAACAGCCACTTCTAATGATCATTTAACAATGAAATATACTGACTTTGCTCGTGGAAGCCATTGCCAAGCAGACACTTCCCTTGCAGAGGCAGATAAATGTAGTTGTTCATTCATAACATGGACAGTTGGAGTCCACCAGAACAGTTGCTCATTTATTGGGAAGACGATGGAGGGGCATGGCTTTGTGAGACAACCCCATTAAGATGACCATAAACATCATATAGCATTTGACTAACAGATACCTATCCTTGATGATAAATATGATAAATGCAGTCTAAATGTATGCCACCTATAAACTGGCTTTGTTTACTCAAAAAATACTCCATAAGTTTGGTAAATTTTTTTGCCACTTAAGCCACAAGCAATTTCCCACTAAGCTACTCTCCTTTCTTCATAAAGCCATGCCCCTTTGTCAGATGAGACGTAAAAAGTTTAGTAAAAAGGTCTAAAACACGTGTTCAATGCACTACAAAGCATGTACATTAATAGTAAATCTGTCCCATCATGTCAAAGTTATAGCGGTTCTTTATAATTTCTATTGTTATATTAAGTATCAGTGTGCTTTACATATCATTTTAACGATAGTCATACTTTTTTTGTTGTGTATGAATAATTGACTTTTTACGGTCAGCCGTTACTTATTATTCTACAACTTCATATTTCTGTGAGTGTGTGTAACTGTAGCCGTCACAGATGTTATGTCTCTGCAATGTTAACTTGCTCAGATGAATCCATATTACAGCACATGGAATCCTTTGTAGTTATTGAAACCCTTACTTATTTGCATTGCCAAGATATGCAGTGACCAGGGGCTTTAGCCAAAGTTAAGGTGGTCTTTAATTGTGGTTGCGGTTTTAAAGGATTTAAATACAGTATTGGCTGTGCTCGCTGAACCTCAGCTATGCAACCCACAGTATTTTCAGCTATCTTGAGCTGTTTCATTACGGACAAGAGGTTTTAACTAGATATAGATCACGTTCCAGATGTATTATATTTTAAAGAATTAATGTAGGAGTACAAAAACTAGAGCACAAGCATTAACGTGAATATTAAACGCTGTATGATGTAAGCAGGTACAAATTATAGGTCTCAAAGAGGTACTGCAGGGGAAGAGCAATAAAACAGCTTAAATATTAGCAAAAAAGGTTAATGTTCCATGAAACTCTATGAACTAATGTATAAAACGCTGCACTCCAGAATTCTGGATTCAAAAGTCACAAAATAGGGCTAAGGGTGGGAAAGTGGGCAGGGTTTAATTACTTTTCCTCCAGATTTATCACAGAGACTTTTTAAAAAGTCGTATAAATTGTTGCAGTCTTACTCCATTAAAAGTAGAGTGGTGGTCTCAGAGTCGTCAATTTTTTTTTTCCAGTTGACGGGCCGCATGCTTTTCAAATATGATACAACACACGTGTCACACTTACCACCCCTGAGCTTCACCACTTTAACAAGTCACCCCATGATTAATGTCCCCTCAATTTGTTAGATTTTCTAACTGCTGGGGAGCGGGGCCTTACTACACTGCTGTATAATAGTTGGTAATTATTGATCCTGCCTATGATATGCCATCATGACTGAGCAGCCTGACAGGAAAGCTCACAAATATGAAATATATGCCAGTGTGTAATGAGCAGTGAGGCCACACCTTCACATCCCTAGGCAACTCTGAAAGTGGTAGCAACAAGTCTTGCTCATATTGTAGAACAGGGTACTGGCAGCCTTCTGAAATCATTCCCGGAGAACCACTTTAAATTTGTCCCATACTATTTTATAGCATTCGAATGTTTATTAAGAAACAGGGGACGAATTGAAGGAAGTAATGCCACAGGATTAGACTACATATGGTTTCTTTACATAATGTCAAAAATGTATTCAATATCAGTACAGAACAGTATAAAATGACCCTATACAGTCATTAAAGAAATAGTGATAGAAAAATGCCTCTCTCCACAGAATACAGAAATAAGGGTTTATATCACAGCATTGATCTTAATGCCCATGTACAAAAAAGAACAATCAATTGTCAATGTCCTATACTATAATTAAATTGTAATGGTGCATGACAATATCTAATACAGTATAAATATGGTATAGATATAATAATTCAATTAAATAAACTAAATAAGTATGCCATTATGCATTTTTATTTTTACCACGAAGAAAAAATATTATATAATTATATTTTAATAGTTTGGACATTTTCAGACATGGCAGTACCTATTATGTTTATTCTTAATTGTTTATTTTTAGATGTTAAATTGATTTAAATTTTCACTGGATGCCTGTCAGGCCATGCCTTGGGCACAGCTTTTCAGGTAGCTCACTGTGACAGCACTGGGAACCTTCACAAGGCCCCAGGCTGTCATAGAACCCAGTCGGATCCCCGTGATTTTGAAGCTGGGACTCTGATCAGAAGACAGAAGGAGACTTCTCCCTGTTTCTAACCGCTGAGAGGCCATGGTCGCTGTTGACCACAGCAACTGAGGGATTAAATGACCTGAGTTGAAGTATTCGCCGAATACAGTCAAGGTCGTCAAACGTCACAAGGCCGTGATCACCTTGTAACGTGTGGAGCGAGATCACCTTGTGAGTCCACTCCAAACATGCTTTTTGCCCACTCATGATGGATATATCTGTCATGGGTCATTAAGGGGTTAATGTAGGTTTTGTACCTACATATACTTTTTTTTTATTTTGAATTAGGAGCTGTACATGCAAAGCAGGATGAGATTTGAAATTTTAAAATAAATTGGAGATTTGAAAGTAAAACTTAAAATTTAAAATGCTTGGACACAAAAGCAAATGGCTGTAAATGCGGACGTATCCTTTATAATAAAGTACACTAATACAGAACCTACAGTGTGAACTTGATATTGTACATAAATGTATAACCTTATTCCGCATCATAACTTTTACAGATTTTTTTATAATGAAAATGAATATCCCTTTTTCAAATCCATTTAAGTGGATACTGTAATATTTAAAACATTTCCAATCAACCTGTCACCAAAAATATGAATTTACAAAGAAGGAAACTGTGTGAGTCACCAGGAAGTACACATTTCCATATTTTAAAAAAAAATCTTTTGATGGGACTTCTGTAGAGATTTGTTTTGACTTGAGCTACTGAAATCTGTGAATCACTCCTTCAAGAGGGGTAATGACAAATTTGAAAGGTGGTGCTATATATATTTTTTTAAATATGATTCTTTCCATCCCAAAGACACTTTGTCCCCTGTCTTTGAACATGATGTGTTTCTAAGTTTTACTGTCTGCTAAAGTATTACTTACAGTAATTGCAAATAAAGTAGAAATCAACAGATCAGATTCTAAAATGATGACTTTGAGGGGAAAAAAAAGTGGCAGTATATTACACTTAACCCATTTTTCAAGAATATTTATTTGTGCTCCTATGTTTAAGTAGGCCATGCACATCTGTGATAATGCTGTGCTAGCCACCAATCGAACATCTCTGGAGAGTCCTGAAAATGGCTATCCACCAACAGTTCCCATCCAATGTGACAGAACTTGAGAAGATCTTCAGAATATTTAGATGTTCTATGTTTTAAGTAGGCCATGCACATCTATGATAAGGCTGTGCTAGCCACTAGAGATGAGTGAAGTTTACAAAACTTCAATTCAGATGCTTCGCCATCGCTCTATTCACTTCTATGGGATAGCTCAGCCATTTCTGGCAGCCTCATAGAAATGAATGTAGGGTGGCCGTGTTTGCACAGCTGCTCTCTGCTCACTTTCAGGATCCTGTTCTGGAGATAGCTCTGGGACGTGCACCTATGTGACATTGGTGGCATATCTAGGTGATATGCTACCAATGTCTAAAATGAGATAACCTCTTCAATTCTCACTTGAATAGAAAGCTGTCAGAACACACCCTTGCCATTTGATTTGTATGGGGCTGCGTATTTGCCAAAAGGTCAGAGTTCCCATACTGATCTCTTTCCAAAAGTGCCTACACTTGGCACATGAACATCAGAACTGGACCATGGAGCAAGGGAAAAAGGTGATCTGGTTTGCCAAATTAACATTTTCTTTTACATCATGTAGATGACCGGGTGCCTGTCCATTGCTCACCTGAGTAAGATATGGCACCAGGATACATGATAGGAAGAAGACAAGCTGATAGGCAGAGTGATGCTCTGAACAATGTTCTGCTGGGAAACCTTGGGTCCTGTCATTCAGCTACAGTATATGTTACTTTGACATGTACCACATACATGTACATTGTTCTAGACCAAATACATCTAGTCATGGCATTGGTATTCATTAATGGCAGTGGCTTCTTTCACCAAGATAATTAATCCCGCCACAGTACAACAGTACTGTACTGTACAATGTATAATTTTCCAACATTCAGCCTATAACATCAATATAAAGTGGGCTTCAAAAATGATAATGACAACTGTGTTTTTCACTGACTATTAGACCCACACAAAAACACAGTCCACAGAATTATAAGCAAAATGCAAATACATATTATATTCAATATATCATTACAATCATAATACTACACATAAAAAGCTGGAGACAGACTCACTTCTAAGATTGCAGCTAGGGCATTGTAGTTCAGGTGTCGTTGGTAATTACAAGTACGTAATGATCATGTTACCCCATAGTGAGCATCTATACACCTTTTTACTGACCTGCTGTTTTAGTATGGCACTGGTTTTCTGTGTTATCGGAGCAGGTTCTTTGCTGTCGAATGACAGACAGGCTCCTATTCTAAAGGCTGGGATCAGAGAAACATCCAATGCTCGAAGTTTAACCCCTTAGATATTGTGATCAGTAGCAGCTGCTGCTAAATAGTTTCAGAGGCAGGGGTCTCCCTCTTTAACTTTTATTGGCCCACCAGAACACAATTATCGGATGTAATGGTCGGTATGGCAACTGGATTGCTAACAATGGTCCCTGCATTTGCCATGTGCAGTAGCCTATTAGGCCCTGCCAGAGGAAGGGGTCTAACAGGCTGCATTTTAGTGTAAAATGACAGGTATAATACACTGCACTACAGAACTAGAAGAATGTACAGGGTGATTAAAAGAGCCTGGTACAAAAGTAAAGGCCTGTCATTAAAGTAAACATTATAGTCAATGGGGCCGGCGGGCAATGGTTACATCTGGCTATGCTGGATCCAGAGAGCGCCAGCAGGCTGTTCTCTGCTGGAACAGCCTGCTAGAGGCCTATCACACTAGTGTGAAATTAGTCTGATTAGTTGATTGTCAGACTCCCGAGACCCCCGCTGCTGATCAACTGTTTCATGGGGCCATAGTACTTTGCCTGTGATGCTCAATCCCATTCAAGTGAACTTGAGCTGCAATAAGCACAGCCATTGCACAGTGTATGACGCAGTAAAGTAACTGTTGAAAATGCACGGTAAGCTGTCTCACCCTGGAAGTCCCCCCGAAACAGCTGTCTGCAGATGAGGAGCTGGCTTATTTAATATTCGAGTCGTGTCTCAAGGCTTATTTAAAGAGCTAAACATTGACTTATAGGATAGCTGCCTTACATCTGGTGGCATTAGAGGCAGAGCTGATTTGCAGCCCTCTCTTCCTGGAAGTCCCTACACCACTAAACCCTAAACAGTTAAAACAGCTTATGTGCCCTGACAAAGGTTGACCAGCATCAGAACAAAAGATTATCCCTACTATAGGGTGAACAGGATACAAAAAGCTGATGTAAATCTGTAGTCCAACTATTATGTACAGATGATCAGCCAGTATCAGTCATAAGACTGGAACAGACACAAATCAAACTGTCCCAACATGTTTCATTGCTATAGACACCGGTATAACCTATAATACAATTTAGAAAAATTTGATAATTAAATGCTCAAAACATAGAACATAAAATAATATGGAAACCAGAAGAGAGTTATGCTGAGGTTGGCGTAAAGGATGGGACATTACTTTAAAGGAGTAGTCTCACTTGGGTAAGTGACATTTATCATGTAGAGAAAGTTAATACAAGGCACTTACTAATGTATTGTTATTGTCCATATTGCCTCCTATGCTGGCTGGATTAAGTTTTCGATTATACACTGCTCATTTCCAAGATTACAGACCACCCTGCAATCCATCAGTGGTGGTTGTGCTTGTACAATAGAGAAAAGAGCACTAGCCTATGTGCACTCCCATGGTCCCGGCCACTAGAGAGGCTGACACTTTTTCCTATAGTGTCCAAGCACGACCACCGCTGATGGATTGCAGGGTGGTCTGTAACAATGGAAATGAGCAGTGTATAATGTGATGAAAAAATGAATCCGGACCGCAAAGCAAGCAATATAGATAATAACAATACCTTAGTAAGTGGCTTGTATTACCTTTCTCTACTTTATAAATGCCACTTCCTTTAAGGAAGGAGAGAGGGCAGCAAGGCATGCCCAGAGATACAGAGCACGCTCATGTGCTTTGTTTACAAAACCTGACAATGCATAGAAGGAAAGAGGCCTGGGCATGAGCACAAAGGTTTGAAGATTCTGGGCATGGCTGAAGACACTGAGCCTATGTGACATATTGAAGGATATCATCATCATTTTGGGAAAGACTGCACAAAAAGGGTAAGAGTGTACAACCATGTTGGAAATGACAGACGCCATCTCGGAAAAGACAAAAAGTAAAATAAAAGGGGTTATCCGACTCTTTGTAACTGATGAACTATAGAGGGTAGGTGATCAGTTACAAAGAGTCAGATACCACATTTAATTAGTGAGAAAATATCTTAGAACCATATCAATGTGAAATCAGGCAACAGATAAGCATGGTGCAGCCCATGTTGGGATAGATTGGTGCCCAAATGGAAAGGAATAGATAAATGATAGCAAGGTACATATGTGAATAAGGCAAATAGACCTAAGCCTGCATAATATTGGGAAAGGTAATGAGGCACAGAGCACAATCTAGGTGGGGAAAACTGGCATGGACATGAGATGTACATCCAATTACCTACCAAAAATCAGTACATGTAGTGTGTACTGAGTCTTGACCCATACCCTGCTAGGTAGCATGGTGCACTACATGTAATCATATGACTGGCACTTTATAGAAACCATATCTGTGTGCACTTGAAATGACATAAATTAAATTTTTCAAGAAATTTAAGAAAGTACATTGCTGGTGAATAGGGTTTCAAAAACAAAAACAAATTACAGGTAGTACTCTGGTTTTGGGTGAGAGCTGTGGATTTTCAGCTTTGCAATCCACAGCAAAATTTACTGACAAAGTCAACACAAAATCCACAGGTAACGTGGATATTTTGCAATGAATTGTGGATTTGTACTATATTTGAAGCAAAATCAGCAGAGGATTTTCACACAAGGTATAAACTGTCATCTACAGTCGTGGCCAAAAGTTTTGAGAATGACACAAATATTAGTTTTCACAAAGTTTGCTGCTAAACTGCTTTTAGATCTTTGTTTCAGTTGTTTCTGTGATGTAGTGAAATATAATTACACGCACTTCATACGTTTCAAAGGCTTTTATCGACAATAACATGACATTTATGCAAAGAGTCAGTATTTGCAGTGTTGGCCCTTCTTTTTTAGGACCTCTGCAATTCGACTGGGCATGCTCTCAAAAAACTTCTGGGCCAATTCCTGACTGATAGCAACCCATTCTTTCATAATCACTTCTTGGAGTTTGTCAGAATTAGTGGGTTTTTGTTTGTCCACCCGCCTCTTGAGGATTGACCGCAAGTTCTCAATGGGATTAAGATCTGGGGAGTTTCCAGGCCATGGACCCAAAATCTCAAGGTTTTGGTCCCCGAGTCACTTAGTTATCACTTTTGCCTTATGGCACGGTGCTCCATCGTGCTGGAGAATGCATTGTTCTTCACCAAACTGTTGTTGGATTGTTGGAAGAAGTTGCTGTTGGAGGGTGTTTTGGTACCATTCTTTATTCATGGCTGTGTTTTTGGGCAAAATTGTGAGTGAGCCCACTCCCTTGGATGAGAAGCAACCGCACACATGAATGGTCTCAGGATGCTTTACTGTTGGCATGACACAGGACTGATGGTAGCGCTCACCTTTTCTTCTCCGGACAAGCCTTTTTCCTGATGCCCCAAACAATCGCAAAGAGGCTTCATCGGAGAATATGAATTTGCCCCAGTCCTCAGCAGTCCATTCACCATATTTTCTGCAGAAGATCAATCTGTCCCTGATGTTTTTTTTGGACAGAAGTGGCTTCTTTGCTGCCCTTCTTGACACCAGGCCATCTTCCAAAAGTCTTCGCCTCACTGTGCGTGCAGATGCGTTTACACCAGCCTGCTGCCATTCCTGAGCAAGCTCTGCACTGGTGGCACTCCGATCTCGCAGCTGAATCCTCTTTAGGAGACGATCCTGGCGCTTGCTGGACTTTCTTGGATGCCCTGAAGCCTTCTTAACAAGAATTGAACCTCTTTCCTTGAAGTTCTTGATGATCCTATAAATTGTTGATTGAGGTGCAATCTTAGTAGCCACAATATCCTTGCCTGTGAAGCCATTTTTATGCAACGCAATGATGGCTGCACGCGTTTCTTTGCAGGTCACCATGGTTAACAATGGAAGAACAATGATTTCAAGCTTCACCCTCCTTTTAACAGGTCAAGTCTGCCATTTTAACCCAATCAGCCTGACATAATGATCTCCAGCCTTGTGCTCATCAACATTCTCACCTGAGTTAACAAGACAATTACTGAAATGATCTCAGCAGGTCCTTTAATGACAGCAATGAAATGCAGTGGAAAGTTTTTTTTGGGATTAAGTTAATTTTCATGGCAAAGAAGGACTATGCAATTCATCTGATCACTCTTCATAACATTCTGGAGTATATGCAAATTACTATTATAAAAACTTAAGCAGCAACTTTTCCAATTTCCAATATTTATGTAATTCTCAAAACTTCTGGCCACGACTGTATATGAAAACTAATGAATCCTGATGAATCCCACTGGCTTGTAAGGGTTCATCATGAACACTTTGAATTTAGCCTTAGTATTTGTTGGGTACCAAAGTCTCTCAGCCATGGTTACATAGGTACCTACAGTCGGCTGATAAATGACATCAGGACAAAATGTACACTTATACTGTACCTTTTCCCTTTATACATCTTATATTACAGCTCAGTCTAATTCAATTAAATGTGGGTAATCTGCAAAATGAGGCACTGTTCCCATAAAAAATTATCTATATGTAAATCATTTTAGTCTGTCATAAATTAGTGTAATTTTATGTTTTCTCCCCTATTCCAAAGATATACTGAATTCGTATTATGGACTACAATTTATATTATGAGCCCCACAGGGTGCAGTTAGTGATTGTAATGTCTGTAAAGCACTGTGGAATATACTACTCACAAAAAGTTAGGGATATTTGGTTTGTGGGTGAAATTTCAGTATGAACCTAAAACTTTAACCTTTACAGGTGAACTTAAATGTGACCTTCTCTAAACTTTTGATTGCACATGTCCAACTGTTCAATGTTTCAGTACTTTTTGCACAACTTGCTGTTCTCTAGCAAAGAGCTTAACGGCAAAATTCACAACAGGTGTTTTATCCATGAATTGCCCAATACATTTCCTGGTTCAATTAGTATTTTGGTATTTATACAGGCCTCCTCAGCATGCTGTTCACATTTTGACATCATAAGACCAAGACGACACCTAACAATTGATCAACAGTACCTCGCCATTGACTTCAAGCAGGGTGTTCTCAGACAGATGTGACCACTGAGCCTAAAGTGTCAGAGTGTCATCAGCAGGTTGCAACAGAGATATAGAGAGACTGGAAGAGTCACAGAATGCAATAGAAGGGGATTTCCTTTGCCCACATCCCACACTGATAACCACTTAATTGTGAACAATGCCCTGCGGAACCAGATTAAGAATGCCACACAACTCCAGGCACATTTAAGGGAGGTGAGAGGCACCTAAGTGTCACACCAGACCGTTCAAAACCATTTACATAAGCTTGGTCTGCATGCTAGACTGTCACGATAGGCAGGTAAGCGGGGAAATAACCAAACACAGGAAAACAAACAGAACAAATGACTAGGCCCAAAAGCTAGGGAGAAAAGGGTCACCTCCTAGCAATCCCTAAAAGCTTTCCCTAAACTGCTGTGCCCATGTGCATACCCTTATGGTGGATATGCACATGCCCTTGTGCCTAAATCTAAACACCCTGGGCAAACTCTAAGCAGCAGGGAAAAGGGAAGAGGCAACCTGTTTCTTCAAACCAGGAGAAAGCATCTCCCTAGAGGCCTAGATAAAACACACAAAGGGAAATAACAGAGAGGAGTTATCTTGAGCAGAGATGGAGCAGACAATCCACCACACATCCAGAGCTCCCAGAAAATAACTATAACCCGCACAGGCCACTGGGGGAAGGAGGGATAATTAGCCTCAATAAAAATGAAACCCAGTACACCTGAGGGAAGGTGGATCCAGCTCAAACCCAAATCAAAACAAACAGAGAAGTCAGACATGTGTAGCCAGTCTGACAGACCTCCGCACATTCACAGGGCAAGGCGTGCAAGGGTACCTGACTACACCAGCAGACGCATGCATTATTATCTTACATGGGCCAGGGAGCATCTACGCTGGACGAGGGACCAGTGGGCTTCAGTGCTGATGAGACATCGAGGAGAGTGCTATGCATCAGCCACAGAGGAGCCTTCAGTGGTGCTGTTACAGTGTGGGCAGATGTGTCTAGTCAATACAGAACTGCCCTATACTTGGTGAATGGTGCAGTGACACGCCCATACTACTTGAATAAAATCATTTATTCAGTCATTGTGCCTCTACATGAACAACACAGGCCTAATTGTATTTTCATGGATGACAATTCACCAGCTCATCGAGGTTACATCATTAGGAGACTGGGGTACCTCAAATGGAGTGACCTGCACTTTTTCCAGACCTGAATCCTATTGAAAACCTATGGGATCAGCTGAGTCGCCGTGTAGAGGCTCATAACTCTGTATCCCAGAACCTCAATGACCCGAGGGCCACCCTTCAAGAAGAGTGGGATGCCATGCCTCAGCATACAATAAGTCGACTTGTGAACAGCATGAGACGTCGTTGTCAAGTTGTAATTGATGCTCAAGGCCACATGACAAGTTACTGAGACATTGACATTTTTGTGGGGGTATACCCACCATTGTTGTTGGCTTTTGCTTCAATAAATAGTTTTAAGATGAGGAAATCACCATGATATAATATCACTGTGGCGTGAACTTTTTGTGTTTTGCATAAATTTCACCCGAAAGCCAAATATCCCTAACTTTTGTGAGTAGTGTATGTTGGTGCTATATAAGCAAGAGAAAGATCTCTGTTTATATCTATATATTTCTTTTCCATCTCTATAATATCTTTATCATATCTGTTTTCCAAATTCAAAGAGATGACTTGAAGAGAAGACTGGTTTATGTATCATGACAATTAATCAGTGCAGAATTAGAGAAATGTGGCATGACACTCTGATGACAGCATTTAAATGTTAGTAATGTGCTCAGCTTAACCATGAAATATACTTTTAGATTGAAAATGAGTTGTTATGCAAAGCCGAAACGCAGCTGTGCTGGAGAGGGGTAGGTAACAGTAACTAAAAGCCACCACTCAGTAAACAAGGCAACGGACCTCTGCCAGGGAGGTTAAGGGAATAAGGAGAAATTACAGTCCATTTTAACTTAACATATTTGGATGGAGTAGGAAAGACGTGTGCTGCTGCCAACTCAGTAAATGTTTAGCTTGGAGAACTTTACTTCCACATCTGGCTTGTGTTATACACTGTAAATATTACTTCTTTCAATTTCATTTTTTCAATGCAAATTATGAAGAAAACAAGATGAGTGCAGTGGAAAGATTTAGAGGTAAAGGTAGCAGGTTGCTCAGGTACCAGATGAATTGATGTTAATGCAGAATTACAGTCATTGGCAGCCTATGACTTCATTATTGCATCTTCTGAAGTGTTTTATGTGATATACATCCATTTGCACTCATCTGCCCTATGGGTTTATTTTACACCGTGGTATTTATACTATTGACAGACTGAAGTGTGGCTACAATCTTTAGAGATGAACCAAGTGAGGAACAATTTGATTCGACCGCTTTGCGGAATTTCACAAAGATATTTGATTTGTGACAAATTACTTAGTCATGAGCGCATTCGTTTGTATCTAGTTGGCACAATAACGAGAAATGTCGATCGCCCCTATCTTGCGACATCATCAAGCTGGCAGGGTGTGATGATGTCATCACTGATGATGTCACCACACCCGGCCAGCGTGGTGGCGTCATACTTCAACCCGCGTGAGATTTCTCACGGTTTCTGCAATCAATATGGCCATGACGACCTTTTAATGCGGAAATGGATGGGGTGAGTAAGATTTTTTTTGTAAGGGAATTTAGCTTCGCTGCAAATAGAATTTTTGCTGAAATTTGGATCAAAGTCAATAAATTTTGCTTTGATTTGTTCAACATTAACAATCTTTCAAAATGACCTCAAATAACTGGTTGATCAATAATAGTACAACTAAAAATATCATTGTTGAAGGGTTTTTCCCATCTCAGACATTGATGGCATATCGCTAGGATATGCCATACATGTCAGATAGAGGTGGGTACGGCACCTATCTCCAGAACAAGGCACCTATCTCCAGAACAAGGCCCCCAAAGTGAAAGAGAGAACACTGCGCATTCGCTTTGTACTCTCCATTCACTGCTATGGGAGTCCCTAAAAGTCAAGTGAGCTGTCAAGTCAGCTATTTTTGGAAGTCCCATAGCAGTGAATGGTAAGCGCACCCAGCATTCAGGACCACCTGTCCATTCACCACTGGGACTGCTGAAAATAGCCAAGCCAGTGCTCGCTATTTTAAGAACTCCCATAGTGGTGAATGAAGGATGGTCACGCTTGCACAGTGCGCTCTCCTTCACTTTGAAAGGAGATAGAAGCAAGTCCCAGAGATGAAACCTGCATCTATCAGACATTGATGACGTAGCCTAGCGATATGCCATCAATGAATGAGATGGGAATACCCTTTAAGCATTTAGAAGGTTCATGTTAAATATCCCAGCAGGAAAGGTGGTGGTATTCTACGATTATAGCTTATTCAGATGAGCAAACTCTCCTGTGTTCTGCCCACGGAAAACAGAAGATTTCTCATCCATGTTGACTCAATTTTGTCTCCGACTGTGTTCCTTTTGTCTGTTTTTTTACATCTGTATGGCAACAGTATGTCACCTGTTTTTCACATCACTTAATAAAAAATAAATAAAAATGAAATGCCCGTCAGTGTTTCCTAGCAACTGTCTGTGAAAAATGGACTGCACACAACTTGCGTCCATGTGCTGTCCAATTTTTTTACTGAATTATTGACTTGAATCGGTGAGTATAGCATGAAAATTGGGTCAACGTAGGGTATGGTGTGACTTTCTCTGAACAGACTGATGGTCTTTGAAGAAAATCAGACATGTGAATTGGTGAGAGGGGAATGGGTTAGATGTGCAGAGGAAAGGGTATGATCTTCATGGCTCAAAAAAATGTGCTATCATTTACAATGGAATCATGAAAATTACACCTGAAACATATGTCAGTAAGTAACTAGGCATGTATTTCAGTTTTTCCTGTTTGTATATCCCGATGTGACAAAATTATTAAGATCTGTGCACCTCAGAATAAGTTTGATGTACCTTTTGGTATATTCCCCCCCCCCCCCCCCCTAGTCACGCTGTTTTATGAGATCACGCACCAGCTTTTCCATAGGCAGAATACAGACCTCCATAAAACAGATATCTATAAACAATAGAAAAAGCATGAACTATATGTAGGGAAGGAGGATGGTAAGATACTGCATCAAAACATTTATGATTGATGTCGCATAATCTCACTATTAGGCCTCATGCACACGACCGTATTTTGTTTCCGTGTCCGTTCCGTTTTTTTTTTGCGGATAGGATGCGGACCCATTCATTTCAATAGGCTGTCCACATTAGTATGTCCGTTCCGTTGCTCCGCAAAAAAAATTGTGCATGTCCTATTTTTTTCTAGTTTGCGGACAAGGATAGGCATTATTACAATGGATCCACACAAAAAACGGATCCGCAAAAAAAAACGGATGCCATACGGAACGTCATCCTTTTTTTTTTGCGGATCCGCAATTTGCAGACCGCAAAACACATACGGTCGTGTGCATGTAGCCTTAGTGTATTCAAACAGCAGATCGATGGGGGTGTTGGAAGTCTGACCCACACCGATCAGATATTTATGAACTATCCAGAGAATAGGTCATCAATATCAAATTATTAAATATTAAACCAGAAAACCCCTTTAACCATTTGCCAACTGCCTCTTGACTATAAATATGTGGACAGTTGGCACATATCTCTGACGTTTCTAAACATGCCAATCGTGCAGCAGTGACAGCAAGGATCCCCAAAGAGAAGGCACAGGCAGTTTTTCCTCATCCCTGCCTTCTTCATCACACCACTCAATGAACAGCGATCACAAAATGGCATCATGCTTCGTGCTGTGGTGCCACTAGCCATGTGATCTCCGGGGTCTGGGTGTCTGCATGAGCTGTTGGGTTTTAGCAGACCCAGATCAGCTCTGCAGTGAGACTGTGCAGCCTTGTGAACCCTCTCTGGAGGCTGTATTTCTCCAGTGAACATACCTAACAGCCCATATCAAAAATGACCATTATGAAAAGGGGACATAATTACAAATAAATATTTAGCTGCATATAGTGCTACTAACAAAAACATCTATAAAACAAATGTGAAAAATAGACTATTTTCCAGTTTTTTAAATTTTCCTGATTTTAAAAGCAAAAATGTCAAAAAATAAATATGACATGAAAATAGAGCCCTATTTATCACCGAAAAAAGGTGCAAAAATGATTTACATAGCCAAATTGAAACCAAAACGTTATAGCTTTAAAAGACTTTTGTACTAAAAAAAAAAAATTGCTCCTGGTCAGGAAGGGGGTTAAGTGGCTTGCCAGGAACTGCCTCATGTTTAGAAGGAAGAACATGCCCATCCTGGACTGCCACAAACTGTTCCATCTTGGGCAGCCAGGATGTTGATGAAGAAAAAGATTAACGGGTTTGTCTCATCTTAGACTTTGGTATCGTATTGCTAGGGTATACAACCAGTGTCTGCTCTCCATTTCTATGGGACTACCAAAAATAGCCGAGCTCAGATATCTCCAGCAGTCCCATAGAAGTGAATGGAGCGGGGGCCGTGTTGGGCCATGGTGCGTTCTCCATTCACTTCTATGAGACTTCCTTTCGACTGTTTTCATAACTCCCATAGAAATCAATGGAGAGCATACTGCACATGCGCTTTCCTTAACTTTCGGGGGCCCGTACTGGCGATAGGTGTGAGTCTGGGACCTGTCCTGCTCCTATATGACTTTGATGGCATATCCTAGTTATATGACATCAAAGTTTGAGATGGCACAACATTGTTTTCAGCAATTTGTGCTACAGTAGCTCTTCTGATGGATCAGATGGTCTAGGGCAAGCATGTCAAACTCAAAGGCTAACATGGGCCAAAAAAACTAAATTTAAGTTTATGTGGGCCGCATCAAAAAAAAATTTTTTAATGCAGACGGATCCGTTCTGAACGGATCCACCGTCTGCATTATATGAGCGGATCCGTCTCAGACGGATCCGCTCTGAACTCAAGTGTGAAAGTAGCCTTAGGGGCGAGAACCTGGGATCTTTCATCCCTTGTCCTATTCAGCTCTATCAGGGTGAATAGGACTTCACACTGTCCCTGCTGCTCTGTGCCTTGTGCACACAGCATCAGGGATGTTACCATGGCAACCAGGGCTTCTGTAGCGTCCTGGCTGCCATGGTAACTGATCGGAGCCCCAGGCTTACACAGCTGGGGCTCCGATCAGAAGCTGCCACTGCACCACCAATGAGGGGGAGGGGAGAGGGCCACTGCCACCAATGATTTTAATACTGGGGGGGTTGAGAGGGGCTGGCGCACTGTGCCACCAATGATTTTAATGGGATGGGGGGTTGAGGGGGGGGCACACTGCACCACCAATGATAAATTACCCCTTTATACAGGAGGCTGGTACTGGCAGATCAGCAGTTAACTCCTCAGGTGCGGCACCTAAGGGGTTAACTGCCTCTGATCGCAGCTCCCTGTCAGGGGCAGGGTGCCGGCAATGCGATTCTGCTGCCGGCACCCGCCTCCTGTATTGTGTTAAAGACTGAATTTCACTATCAGGCCACACAGAGCGGCGCCCAGCGATGTCTCAGCACTCACCATTAGTCCTGGGCGCCGCTCCGTTCGCCTGCAGTGCTCCATTACTGTCTCCTCTCCTGCTCCACATGCTGCTGATTACTATCGGAGCGATGGGAGGAGACATCAGCTTCACTAGTGGGCGTTCCTTCTTCCTGGCTGTAGCGCTGTCCAATCGCAGCGCAGGGAGAAGGAACGCCCACTAGTGAAGCTGATGTCTCCTCCCATCGCTCCGATAGTAATCAGCAGCATGTGGAGCAGGAGAGGAGACAGGAATGGGGCACTGCGGGCGAACGGAGCGGCGCCCAGGACTAATGGTGAGTGCTGAGACATCGCTGGGCGCTGCTCTGTGTGGGAAATGGGAATAGTCCTATCATTGGTGGCTCAGTGCGCCCGCCCCTCCTCCGCCCCTCTCTCCTCATTGGTGGCGCAGTGCGCCCGCCCCTCCCCCCCCCTCTCTTCTCATTGGTGGCAGCGGCAGCAGCACAGGGGGAGGGAGGACAGCTTCCTTCTCCCTGTGCTGCTGAGAGAACATGAGCGCGCCGATAGCAGCGCGCTCATGTTCAGAGATACTAGACTGCCGGGCCGCAAAGATATTCATTGCATGTTTGACACCCATGGTCTAGGGCTTCTTTTCCCAAACTCATCAATGAGCTTTGGGCACTCATGACCCTGTTGCTAGTTCACTGGTTCTCTTACTTGGATGATAGAAACTATCCATTTGATACTGAGAATACCGGAGAAGAGGACCTGTCATTTTGGAGATGCAGTGACACATTGATCTAGGCAATTCTTTCACTATGTCTTTATATATCTAGTTTTCAGTGACAGTATTTTTCTTTATTTCACTGCTTGTATTGTATGAAATGAATACATTGCACATAATTTACACTTTGCTGAATCCCCTACTTAGTAATATGCCAAAGCCATTTTGAACCAGATCACCACTTTATCTTAGTTTAAACTATACTTTGCCAAATAAACAGCAGAACGACATTCCTGACCGCTTTCCCACACTAATTAAACCGTTAAGTTCGTCCTTACATTACCTGGCAGAAATCATAGAGAAATAATTGCAATCAGAAACCTAAAGGTTAAATCATGTAAGAAAAGGATGTGTATAATTTTTTACAACTGTCAATTAACATTGCAAATTATAATCTAGAAACACAAATAGATTTTTGGCATGTCATGTTTGAAATAATACAGATGGAAGTGTTAATTGCCTCGGGAGAACAGTATATGGAGAGCAGGTTTACGGGTAAAAATTATATTTTCAAAATTACATAATGCAATATGCAATGAATATTTTACATGATCTGTTGATTCTAATTATTACGAATAGAAACTCATCCTTAATTTATAAAACCAGATTTGTAAGGGTGCCTTCACTCCTGCCAGGTTTTTGGCTGATCAGTTCCACTTTTCTAAAAGGAGGTATGGCAAGGGCAGGGAAGGGAGCGTGATCAGCCTCAGCAACAAATTTATGTTCATTTACACCAGTTTTCTTTTGCTTTGAGCTGTCGTATATTTTTGGTTAGACGCACAAACTGCAGGAGGATGTGCCTAATTTATGACTAGGCGCGCGCCTCATCATAAATTAGGTGCATTCTCCGGCAGCACAGAAGATAACAAGACAGGCGCAGAAAGCGCCAGTCTTGATAAATCTCCACCTATGTGCTTACAATCCCATTCACATGAATGGAACCAATTGTCTGTCACAGAGGTTTTCCGCAACAAAATCTGCCATGTGTGAAGGCACCCTAAAAATGCAGGGCATTTTGTGTTATGGCCGGTTAAATAAAACAATAATATAGTTTTTCTCCATCAGTCTGCACTCCATAATGACAAAGTGAAAACAGAATGTTAGAAATGATTGTCAAAAAGGAAGCACTAAAATTTAGCATGGACATATGTGTAAGTATATAGACCTTTGCTATAAAACCCGGAATTTAGCTCTGGGGGATCTCTCGTTTTTCTTGATCATCCTTGATATGTTTCTACGGCTTAATTGGAGTCCACTTGTGGTAGATGATTGGACGTGATTTGGAAAGATACACCCCTGTTTATATAGGGTCTCACAGCTTACAGTGCAGGGTTGAGGGAAAGCAGAGTGGAGCAAAGTACAGAGATGTTCTTAAGGAAAACCTGGTCCAGGGTATTTTGGACCTCCTCAGACTGGGTCAAAGGTTCCCCTTTCAATAAGACAATGACTCTAAGCATACAACCAAGACAACAGAGGAGTGGCTTAGTCCTTAGAGTGGCCTAGTCAGAGCCCTAACTTATACCTTATCAAACATTTCTGGACAGACCTGAAATGGCTGTCTACCAACAGTCCCCATCAGGGGCGGACTGACAACTCATGGGGCCCCCGGGCATTAGGAGATTATGGGGCCCCTGTGTCCCCGCCCACATCGCACCGTGCCGGCTTCAGGCTCATGTGGGCCCTTGGGCGATAAAGTCTCAGTGGGTCCCCCTATACAGTGATAATTCTCTGAGTACAGAAAATATAGTAGATGTCCCTTGCTGTCCTATTTAACACCACAGATAACACAGTGATGGCTATCTGAGTACAGAAATTGTAGTAGTGTTACCTGCAGTCCTATGTAAAACTACAGATAACACTAGTGCTGATAATGTGGTAGTGTTATCTACGTCCTTAGTGTGCCTCCCTATTAGTGTTGAGCGAACTTGTGTTTTAAGTTCGGCGTCTAAAGTTCGGGTTCAGGTTATCAAAGTATCCCGTTATGGATTCTAAATTCCGTTATGGTCCGTGGTAGCAGAATCCATAACGGGATACTTTGATAATCTGAACCCGAACTTTAGATGCCGAACTTAAAACACAAGTTCGCTCAACACACTTCCCTATGTCTCTCCCACGGACTCCATGCTGGCGGTGCTGCCTCCTCCTTTTCTTCTTGCCCGCACAGAATGTCTTGATGCAGCTGCGTCAAGACATAGGAACACCGTGGGCATGGTGATGGTGACACACAGGGACAGAGAGCCACAGACACACACACACAGGGAGAGCCACAGACACACACACATACGGAGAGACACAGACACACGGAGAGACACAGACGCACACACACACATGGAGAGACACAGACACACACACACACGGAGAGACACACACACACATGGAGAGACACACACACACAGGGACAGACTCTCACAGAGTACTGTAGACAGATCCCAGAAATCACAGAGAACATCTGGCTGAAAGAAAGAACCGAGCAGCTTCAGGTGGATCTCACCCTGGAAAAGCTTATGTTAGATGGAGACAGACAGCAGGTTGTATGCAGGGCTCTCTGTGGGCTGACACACTGTAACACAGGTGCTGTAATGGAGGCACCAAGGTACAGAAGGGCTGGGACCACCACTAGGATGAGGTAAGGGGCAGGAGGACACACACAGTTGTGCTAATTAATGAACATCCAAAACATAGGCCCCTTCTAGGACCAATCTAGGATACCCTAATAGGATAATTGACAACCCTTTAAAATATAAAAGTTGTTGGATCCCTGATGCCATTGGAGGTTAGGAGGTGCCAATTTCACTAAGAGGACAAAAGGGAATTTGCTATATTTCAAGTAGTGTACATTCACAAAGAAACTATAGACCAAGAAGGAAAGAAAATATTTATTTTAGACAAGCAAGTTTGAGCCTAGAGGATGACACAAATAAAGCCAAATGAACTATTACTTGTTCAAGTTAAGATATATAAATAATTCTGTAGACCAATATTTTCCAACCTGTGGCTCTGAGGCTGCTGCTAAAACTCTGAGCATGTCCTGGCAGTCTTTGGTGGGCAAGAAATTCTGAAAGTTGTAGATCTGCAACATAGGTGGGGCCCTGGTCACAGACTTTACCTAGGGAATCTCACTTGACTTCGCCCATACAGCATCACAGGTCCTTTACCTCCTCCAGTTGCACAGCCTGTGAGCCTGACTCCTCCCACACAGGATCACATGGTCTTGACATCATCACAGGTCCATTACCTCCTCACGCTGAACAGCCAGCCCAGCAGACTGACTCCACCCACGCAGGATCACATGGTCGTGACATCATGAAAGGTCTTTTAGCCTCCTCCAACTAGAAAAAGCTTCTAATGTATGGACTACTGGGAGGAATAGGTCACGTGACGAGGGGACGCGAAATAGGCAGTGAAAAATAGCTCTTTAGCACAGCTGCGGCGGGCCCCTATCCTGGCCGGGCCCTCGGACCACGTCCGAAGTGCCTGACCGGTCAGTCCGCCCCTGGTCCCCATCCAACCTGACAGATCTTGAAAGGGTCTGCAGAGAAGAATGGCAGAAAATCTCCAAATACAATTGTGCAAATCTTGTATCATTATACCTGCCAAAGGGGCTTCAACTATGTACTGCATGAGGATCTAAATTCTTATGTCAAGATTTTAGTTTTTTCTTTTCAATAAAAAAATTAATTAAAAATTCTGTTTTAACTTTCCTATTATGAGGAATTGAGTGCAAATTGATGGGAAAAAATTAATTTTATTTATTTTTTATTTTAGCACAACATAGCAAAATGTGAAAAAAGTGAAAGGGTCAGAACATTGCATAGTATATCAGCTTCATCTGATGGATGATACAGAATTACACGTAGACTTTCCTCACTATGAATCAATTTTTTTGCAAATCAATATACTCAGGCCTGTCGGTAGCATTTTCAATTTAATAGGTGTTGTGCCATGGGCGTAGCTATAAAGGGTGCAGAGGTAGCAGTCGCTACCGGGCCCAGGAGCCTAAGGAGGCCCAAAGACCCTTGTGCCACATAAGAAGACATGATATTATAGAAAGTGCACGCTGGTCCAGTTACACCTCTGGCTGGAGAGAAGGGACAAGGTCGAGAATTTAGCATTGGAGGGGTGCCGTTTCAATTTTTGCCTCAGGCAGCACGAAGGCTATGTGCTTCCTTGCCCCTGGCCACAAATCACTGAGGGAAGGGTGGCCCAAACTGGACTCTTGAACCAGGGCCAATGAGCCTTAACTATGCCCCTGTGTTGTGCCAAGTTTATAAGTTATCCCCTATCCGCAGAATAGGTAACTAACTGATCTCTTGGGATCCAACCATTGGGACCAACACCAGTCCCAAGAACGGAGGTCCCATTCCCCTGATCTGATGGAGTAGTAAGTCAGACATAAGCACTACCGCTCCATTCATTCTCTAGCCGGAGATAGAAGAGTATAGGGCTTAGCTATTTCCAGTGGTTGGACCCCCCAGAGATCAGTCAAGCCTATATACAGCTTTGAACATTTTTAATTGTCTGGAAACTACCTTTTAAGACTCATGCACAAAGCTGTATTATTCATCTATGTGCTATCCATATTTTTTGCAGATAGCACTCTGACCCATTCATTTGTATGGGCCATGTACACACCTGTATTTTATGTGACTCTGTGTTGGCATTTTTCAAATATAAAAGACTAGCAAAAAGGACTCGGCTTCGCACTGGTATATTTGATCTATTTAATTTAATGTTTGTGTGTGTTGTTAAAAGATATCGACAGTATCTACTATAACAGGGACATCTACAGTATCCCACCCCTTTAACAGTGACCTGCAGAGCGGCCTGCCCCCTTAACAGTAACATCCACAGCGCCCTTCCCTTTAAAAGTGACCTCCACAGCGGCCACCCCTTTATTAGTGACCTCCACAGTACCCCATCTCCTTAACAGTGATTTCCACAACACCCCGTCCCCTTAACAGTGGCCTCTAAAGTAATATGCCCTTTAACACTGACCTCCATAGCTGACTGTCCCCTTAACTGTGACCTCCACAGCAGCCTGCCCCTAGGGTGGCCAGAGGTTCGGTTTTAGGCCGGACAGTCCGGCTTTCAAACTCCCTGTCCTCCGTCTGACTCAGGGCCTGGACGGACACAGGGATGTCCTCTTTAACAGCTCACTCTCAGACAGCAGCACTGTGCTGTCTGAGCGTGAGCTGCAGGGAGAAATTCACCCTCCCTCCCACCCCTGCAGTTGACAGAAGTTGATTTTTACCTTCATTTTTCCAATCCCCGTCGGCTGCGGAGTGGGAGGGGGCATGGCTTAGCGGAGCCTGGGGATGGGTTTTTTAAGTCCGTCTTTTGAGGGTCTGAATGGCCACCCTACCTGCCCCCTAAACTGTGACCTTCACAGCACTCCGCTCCCTTAGCAGTGTCATCCATAGCGCGCTGTCCCTTTAAAGCTGACCTACAGCAGTGAAGAAAAATGGCTGGGGTTGTTATGGATACCTGGTGTAAAACTGTGTGTATGTGGAGACTACGGGCCTGCGAGCTTCTATTGGCTGATAAGGGTCATGTGACCAGGCTTCTATTGGCTAATGCATTTTTGGGAATGTCTCAGGAACGGTACGTGCTAGAGTGCTGAGACCAGGTCTAAAACCTTACCAGACACCTGGTGTACCTGTGTGCCAAATTTCGTGATTATAAATGCGATGGTTAGGATTCCTTTAGCGGACATACATACATACACACACATACATACACTCAGCTTTATATATTAGATATCGTATTCTTGTCCATATTGCCGACAAGAATTTCCCATTCTATTGATGGTAGTGAGAAAAATGGGGAATGCACAAGGAAGGTACCAGAATATAGATATGGCCAAGAGCGTAAAGCCTTATGAGTTTCCCCTATTACGCAACAATCTGACGTAAAGTAGGTCCTTGAATTTACCTTTTTATGAAGTTGTTACAAATCTATTCATCTGTTTTTCAGTTATATCTATTACTAATAAATTGGGGAAAACACATTGTACACCATTTTAGCTCCTGTAGAATTGTCACCCAGTTTTTCTAAACTCCTGATAAGCAGATGGGATATATCAGTGCCACTGTTCACACTAGCATCATGGCTTTTGTTCATTGCTTAATCTGCTTTCAATTCCAACGAACCTTGATGGAATTGTTATAATCCCAGGGGTACTAGTATTTTGAAAAGCAAGTTATCAGACTATTCTTGCCATGTAAAATACTGAAATGACTGACAAACCTAAAAACAGTAGTGTGAACAAAGTCTAAGGCCAAATGGATCTGACGTTTGTAGGTTAAGAATTTTGGTTGTGCTGGGCAGGTCATATTATTGAATGAGATTCTGCGTAGGTGGTGAACAGTGAGCTAAGCAGGTAAAACATTAAAATCCTTAAATTTGTAGTCATAATTCAGTAAAGTATGTATCATAATGATAATAGGTAAGAAATGCTAAAATTTATACATAGCAATAATGCTTAGATCAGGGATATTTATCCATATGACTACAGCTGACCAGCCACTCCCTACAGGTCTAGCCAAGCAGAGTAGACTACAAGCGCCTTATGACATTTATTTAGTTGGCGTCACAAACATAATTGCTAACTCTTCAGTTTTGGCAACACCAGGATAGTATATCTAATAAAATTCCTCTAGAAAATGTGCCCACTTTCAGTGGAAGGATACACCCACCAGGAGACATTATCCCAGTGCTTGTAAAGTGGAGCTGAATCATTTCACGACATCCTAATGGCTCTAGCAGCAGAAATCTGTATAGTGTATCAAGCGATCTATGCACTTTTGAATGGAAAGGAAACCTGTCGCCAGGCAGATCACTTTATTGATGGCACATCGCTAGGATAAGGCATCACTTTATGTAATATAGTAACATAGTACATAAGGCCGAAAAAAGACATTTGTCCATCCAGTTCGGCCTGTCATCCTGCAAGTTTATCCAGAGGAAGGAAAAAAAAAAAAAGTGAGGTAGAAGCCAATTTTCCCCACTTTAGGGGAATAAAAAATTCCTTCCCGACTCCAATCAGGCAATCTGAATAACTCCCTGGATCAACAACCCCTCTCTAGTAGCCATATCCTGTAATATTATTACGCTCCAGAAACACATCCAGGCCCCTCTTGAATTCCTTTATTGTACTCAGCATCACCACCTCCTCAGGCAGAGAGTTCCATAGTCTCACTGCTCTTACCGTAAAGAATCCTTTTCTATGTTTGTGTACGAACCTTCTTTCCTCCAGACCCAGAGGATGTCCCCTCGTCACAGTCACCGTCCTGGGGATAAATAGATGATGGGATAGATCTCTGTACTGACCCCTGATATATTTATACATATTAATTAGATCTCCTCTCAGTCGTCTTTTTTCTAAAGTGAATAACCCTAATTTAGATAATTTTTCAGGGTACTGTAGTTGCCCCATTCCAGTTATTACTTTAGTTGCCCTCCTCTGGACCCTCTCCAGCTCTGCTATGTCTGCCTTGTTTACAGGAGCCCAGAACTGTACACAGTGCTCCATGTGTGGTCTGTAAAGTGGTAGGACTATGTTCTTATCACGGGCATCTATGCCCCTTTTGATGCAACCCATTATATTATTTGCCTCGGCAGAAGCTGCCTGACACTGGTTTTTGCAGCTTAGTTTGCTGTTTATAAAAATTTCTAGATCCTTTTCCATATCAGTGTTACCAAGTGTTTTACCATTTAGTATGTACGGGTGACTTGCATTATTCCTTCCCATGTGCGTAACCTTACATTTGTCAGTGTTAAACCTCATCTGCCACTTATCTGCCCAAGCCTTCATCTATCCAGATCGCTCTGTAGTAGTTGTGGGGATTCAATTTGGTAGGCAGGGTAAGCGGACGCAGTACAGAGGCAAAAAACAAGGTTTAAATCAAAGTTCAGTGTTTATTCACACATAGCCAGAAAACAAGCCAAAAGAAAGTGTTCAGGTTTGGTGCCTGTTCACACCACACAAAGTTCACAGTGCAAAAAGACGTCACCTGGTCAGCAGATGATTTTCACCCAGAGTCCGCAGCAGTCTTTAGTGGCCTGTTTCCCCAGCCTATGGCTCACACAAACAGATCCCTCAGTGTCTCAAACCACAGACTCCTCAGCTCCTCTGTCATGGAGGATAATCCACACCTGAACATGCTGGCTGGGTTTTTTATATTCAAGCCAAAACCCGGCCTGGAACCGTGGGGAACAGCCACCCACCCTGCTCTTTGGCTGCTCCCAATAAGAACCGGCCCGGATTGGCTTTACAGCCATTCTAACAGTTGAAGTGTCAGATTGCACTACAGACCTGACACTTCAGGAAAAAACCCGGTTCTTACCTCACCGAGGCCAGGAACCTCGGTGACACGTATCTTCCGTCAAAGACGGCTCCTTGTTCCTTCTTACATACCTCCCCCCTTTGTTCAACCCTGAGGGGGTGAACACTTGCCAGACAGTGTACGCGGGATAGGGCATCCGCGTTTCCCTGTAACCTGCCTGCCCTGTGTTCCACGGAAAACTTAAAATTTTGCAAAGATAAGAACCACCTGGTGACCCGAGCATTCCTCTCTTTGGCCTGGCTCATCCATTTCAAAGGGGAGTGGTCGGTCACCAGACGGAACCTTCTCCCCAAAAGGTAGTAGCGGAGAGACTCGAGTGCCCACTTGATGGCCAGGCACTCTCTCTCCACTATACTGTACCTAGTCTCGGCTGGGGTGAGCTTCCGGCTGAGGAAAACAACGGGATGCTCCTCCCCGTCAATATCTTGAGATAGTACAGCACCGAGACCTACCTCTGAGGCATCGGTCTGCACTATAAACTCCCTTTTGAAGTCGGGCGTCACCAAAACCGGGGACCCACACAGAGCCGACTTCAAAGCGGAGAAAGCCTTTTCCGCCTGCTCATTCCAGTGGACCGTCACTGACTTGCGTCCCTTCAAAAGGCCTGTCAATGGTGCGGCGACTGTAGCAAAATTGGGGACAAACCTCATATAGTACCCCACCATACCCAGGAACGACTTTACTTGCCGAGTAGAGACAGGTCGGGGCCAATTCCTAATTGCCTCAATTTTGTTCACCTGAGGTTTGATCACTCCGCGCCCAATGACATACCCCAGGTACTTGGTCTCTTCTAACCCTATCGAGCACTTTTTTGGGTTAGCGGTTAAGCCAGCCTTCCTAAGGGAGTCCACTACAGCCTGGACTTTCGGTAAGTGACTTTCCCAGTCGTTGCTATGGACAACGATATCGTCCAGGTACGCTGAAGCGTATCGACGATGTGGACGGAGTACAATATCCATTAACCTTTGAAACGTGGCGGGAGCGCCATGTAGACCAAAGGGTAATACCTTGTACTGATACAGCCCCTCTGGCGTGACGAAAGCAGTTTTTTCTTTGGCAGCCTCCGTCAAGGGTACCTGCCAGTACCCTTTGGTGAGGTCCAACACAGAAAAATACCGGGCTTGGCCCAACTTTTCAATAAGCTCATCCACTCGGGGCATGGGATACGCGTCAAACTTGGACACCTCATTAAGTTTGCGGAAGTCATTACAAAACCGCAACGTCCCGTCTGGCTTGGGTATTAATACTATCGGACTGGCCCACTCACTTTTTGACTCCTCGATGACACCCAGCTGGAGCATTAGCTGCACTTCCTCCGTGATGGCTTGTCGCCTAGCCTCGGGTACCCGGTAAGGTTTTAACCGGACTTTCGCCTGAGGCTCAGTGACAATGTCATGCCGGATTACGGACGTGCATCCAGGGATGTCTGAGAACACATCCGTATTCCAACTAATGAACTCCCTGGCTTCCTGAGCCTGTTTAGAGGAGAGGCTGTCAGCAATTTTCACTGTGACAGCCGCTTCCCCTGCTTCAGACTGAGGGGCCAAAACCGTTTCCCTTTCCTTCCACGGCTTGAGCAGATTCACATGGTACACCTGCTCCGGCTTTCGCCTCCCTGGCTGGTGTACTTTGTAATCTACTGGTCCAATTTTTTCTAGTACCTCGTAGGGCCCCTGCCACCTAGCTAGGAACTTACTATCTACCGTTGGTACCAGAACCAACACCCGATCACCCGGGTTAAAGTTTCGGACCCGAGCCTGCCGATTATAGACCCTACTCTGGGCTCGCTGCGCTGCCTCCATATGCTCCCTAACCAGAGGTAACACTGTTTCCATCCGTCCCTGCATCTGGGTGACATACTCAACTACACTTTTGTGCGGTGTGGTTTGTTGTTCCCACGCCTCTTTGGCGACGTCTAATAAACCACGAGGGTGTCTGCCGTATAGTAGTTCGAAGGGCGAGAACCCAGTAGAGGCCTGGGGCACTTCTCGCACTGCGAACATGAGATAGGGCAGAAGAAGGTCCCAGTCCCTCCCATCCTTAGACACCACTCTTTTCAGCATATTTTTTAACGTCTGGTTAAACCTCTCTACCAGGCCATCCGTTTGCGGATGATACACGGATGTCCGTAACTGTTTTATTTGGAGCAACTTACAGAGTTCCCTCATGACCTTGGACATAAATGGGGTCCCTTGGTCAGTTAGAACCTCCTTAGGCAGCCCCACTCTAGAAAACATTTCCATTAACTCCTTAGCTATGAGTTTGGCTGACGTATGACGCAATGGCACCGCCTCTGGGTACCGCGTGGCGTAGTCGAGGATGACCAGGATGTGCTGGTGCCCTCTAGCTGACTTCGGTACTGGGCCTATAAGATCCATAGCGATCCGCTCGAAGGGAACCTCAATAATCGGGAGAGGGACCAGAGGACTATGGAAATGTGGCTGGGGGCTGGTTATCTGGCAGGTTGGGCAAGACTTGCAAAACTCTTCTACCTCTCTGAACACACTGGGCCAGTAAAACCGCTGTAAAATCCGGTCCTGCGTTTTCTGCTGGCCCAGGTGTCCCCCAAGAACATGTTGGTGGGCTAATTTCAACACGAGCTTGCGATATGCCTGGGGCACCACCAGCTGTTCAATATGTTCACCCCGTAGTTTATTTACCCGGTACAGCATCTCCTGTTGAACCACAAAACGGGGGAACATAGATTCGGCCCCCGGTTGTTGCGGCTCACCCTCAACTACTACCACATTTTCCCAGGCTCGAGATAGAGTCGGATCCTGGTGTTGTGCTGTACCGAAATTATCCCTAGAGACATTGAGGTCTGCCAGCTCAGGACCCGGTGGCAAATCCTCTACGTCTCCCACCATCACACTTAACGGGGTTGTCTCCCCCTCTTCCACCGAAGTGGCGGTCACCCCTACAGCTGGTCCTTCTGACTCCGGTTCCCAAGGTTCTGGCCTCCCCCCTGAGTCAGGCCACTCTGCTAGGGGTACATCTGTCTCCCGGGTAACTTTCGTATCCGGCCAGAGTGCCGGGAACCCGGGGAAGTCTCTCCCAATGATCAATTCATATGGTAGCTTTGTGGCGACGGCCACCTCATGCATCCACCTGCCGGCCACCATTGACAGAGAGACCCGGGCGGTGGGATACTCCTTTAAGTCCCCATGTATGCAAACAACACCGACTTTTCGGCCAGTATACTCAGCCGGCCGCACCAGGGCAGCTCTTACCAGGGACACCAGGCTCCCTGAATCCAGCAGAGCCACCGCCAGAGTGCCCCCCACTTCCACCTGGCACAGGTGGCTATTGTCCATAGTCTCTGAAGTTCCTGTGGCACACAACATCCTGGCATATAATGAGTGGCGGAAGCCATAGTTGGTGTCCATGGGTTCCCCCCGATGGGGACAGTCCGCCCTTATGTGTCCAGGCTCCTGACAACGCCAGCAGACCACCGGGTTTAGGTCGGCAGGGGGTACATCCCGGGCGGGTCTAGCTGGCACCGGCCGCCGGGTCTGGGGCGGAGTTTTCCGGGGTTTGACTGGCCCCCTCCCAAAAGAACCCCCCTGTAGATTTCTGGTGGCCTCATAGCGCTCCACCAGGTCGACCATCTCCAGGGCATTATTCGTAGACACCTGGCCGATCCAGTGCTGGAGAGGGTATGGCAAAGCCCTCCAAAACACATCCGCCAACAGCCGATCCAACATAGCAGTGGGAGTCAACATGTCCGGCTGCAGCCATTTCTGCAAACGGTGCAGCAGATCATAATATTGTGGTCTAGCGGGTTCAGCCGGGTTAAATTCCCACCGATGCACCCTCTGGGCCCGGACCAATACATTCACCCCGAGTCTCGCCAGGATCTCACCTTTTACTGTCGGGTAGTCGGCCGCCTGATCATCGGGGAGATCAAACAATACTTGCTGGGGACCGGACGCTAGGAACGGAGCAACGACCTCAGCCCACTGGTCTCGGGGTAACTTTTCCCTCACGGCCACTTTTTCGAAGACCGCCAGATAGGTCTCGACGTCATCCGAGGGGGTCATCTTCGGAATCGCCGCGCGGACAGCTTTCCGGGCATCGTGGACATTCTGGGACGCTCCTGACGCCTGCAACGCCATCACATGTTGCAATAGCAGCTGGTTCGTTTCTTGTTGCTGCTTGTTAGCCTCCCGCTGCTGCAAGTTAGCCTCCACGAGGGCCTTCACGACCGCCTCCATTTTGTCAGGGGATACGGGTCGTAACCTTGCCGGCTTAATGTAGGACATGCACTTGTGCCCGGATAACCCCAAAAATTTTCGGCCTTCAGGCCTGCCTCACTGCGTTTGCCCGCATCCTCCACCAAATGTGGGGATTCGCTTTGGTAGGCAGGGTAAGCGGACGCAGTACAGAGGCAAAAAACAAGGTTTAAATCAAAGTTCAGTGTTTATTCACACATAGCCAGAAAACAAGCCAAAAGAAAGTGTTCAGGTTTGGTGCCTGTTCACACCACACAAAGTTCACAGTGCAAAAAGACGTCACCTGGTCAGCAGATGATTTTCACCCAGAGTCCGCAGCAGTCTTTAGTGGCCTGTTTCCCCAGCCTATGGCTCACACAAACAGATCCCTCAGTGTCTCAAACCACAGACTCCTCAGCTCCTCTGTCATGGAGGATAATCCACACCTGAACATGCTGGCTGGGTTTTTTATATTCAAGCCAAAACCCGGCCTGGAACCGTGGGGAACAGCCACCCACCCTGCTCTTTGGCTGCTCCCAATAAGAACCGGCCCGGTCTGGCTTTACAGCCATTCTAACAGTTGAAGTGTCAGATTGCACTACAGACCTGACACTTCAGGAAAAAACCCGGTTCTTACCTCACCGAGGCCAGGAACCTCGGTGACACGTATCTTCCGTCAAAGACGGCTCCTTGTTCCTTCTTACATAGTATACTGTCCTCTTCAGTGTTAATTACGTTACACAGTTTAGTGTCATCTACAAAAATTTATACTTTACTATGCAAGCCTTCTACAAGATCATTAATAAATATATTGAAGAGAATAGGGCCCAATACTGACCCCTGAGGTACCCCACTAGTGACAGTGAACCAATCTGAGTATGTACCACTAATAACCACCCTCTGTTTTCTATCCCTCAGCCAGTTACCTACCCACATACAGACGTTTTGTCCCAGTCCGAGCATTCTCATTTTATATACTAACCTTTTATGTAGTACAGTGTCAAATGCTTTGGAGAAGTCCAGATATACGACAGCCATTGATTCACCGCTGTCAAGTCTAGAACTTACCTCCTCATAGAAACTGATTAAATTAGTTTGGCATGACCGATCCCTCATGAAGCCATGCTGATATAGCATCTCTTAGAAAACCTTCAAACAGTTTATCCACAACAGATGTTAAACTTACCGGCCTATAGTTTCCAGGCTCTGTTTTTGGACCCTTTTTGAATATTGGCACCACATTTGCCATGCACCAATCCTGTAGGACATTCCCTGTCAGTATAGAGTCCGCAAATATCAGAAATAAGGGTCTGGCTATGACATTACTTAATTCCTTTAGGATACGGGGGTGTATGCCATCCGGTCCTGGCGATTTGTCTATTTTAATCTTTTTAAGTCGCTGATGTACTTCTTCCTGGGTCAGACAGGACACTTTTAATGGGGAATTTATTTTTACATTCTGCATGTCATCTGACAGTTTATTTTCCTCAGTGAATACATTGGAGAAAAAAATATTTAACAGCGAGACCCACCGATCCTGAGGATGAAGAAGATGCACTGCTGAATTGACCTCACAGCACCCTAATTATCCGCTGTGGGGCTGGCTGCAGTTCTGTGTACAACCATGGGGATGAAGCCATAAATCAGTTTGGGCCCCTTCTCAGGATATGTGAGGGTCCCAGAGTTTGGACTCTTAGAGATCACAATATAATAGCATATACTACCAATATGCTATGCTACCACTTTATGAAATGGGAACACCCTTGTAAAGAGCAGAATGCATTAGCTGTTCTGTAAGAAATACAACAGCATACTTATTGCACCGAATGATTGCTGCCCCAAAACACAGTACATTTGCATGCACAAGCTGGCACCACTCTAGATGCTGTAGGTGTGGCTATGTAATACAGCTGGCATCTGTCCAAAATGAGAGAGAACTTCAATTTCATTCATTTAACCCCCCTAAATGCCATGGTCAATAGTGACTGTGACATTTGAGTCATTAGACAGAGGAAGGGGGCTCCCTTTGTCCTCCAGTTGGAGCCCCTGCAGAGAAATTGCAGGGCTCCAATCAATTGCTGTCATGCTCTGGGGCCTAGTAAAGGCTTCAAGGTCTGCCACACTAAGCTAGGACCTGTCAATTTGCAGGCAGCCAGTTATAGAGCAGGGGAAGCTGAGCAGATTGATGTATAGTTTTGTAGGAAAACTATAGTATAACTTTTAGTATACATTTAGTATAACTTGTAAATTATATAACAATGGAGAAGAAATGATAGCGGCACTCACCCGGGTGTAGCAAAAAAATGTCTTTAATCCAGAAAAGACGAGTACAAAGTAACAGCAGGCTGGGGCGGATACAGGCATGTGTGCTGAGTGCTCAGCTGGCAACGGCCGTTTTGCGCACCTTGCGCTTCAGAGGCCAGAGGAAGCGCAAGGTGCGCGAAACGTCCGTCGCCAGCTGAGCACTCAGCACACACGCTTGTATCTGCCCCAGTCTGCTGTTACTTTGTACTCGTCTTTTCTGGATTAAAGACATTTTTTTTGCTACACCCGGGTGAGTGCCGCTATCATTTCTTCTCCATTGTTATATCATTACTGTGAACTTTCCTGCTGATAGCAGAGCACCACTGAAGGGCACTTCTTTGATTGATCTGTGCAGTTCCCACCTCCGATTTGGCTGAAGACGCTGGCAGTGCCGCCTCATTTCTCTATTGTACCGTTATAACTTGTAAATTATACATTTATATCTCAGATTTTTCTGAACCCATGTACAGTCAGCTATATATAGATAGTCACTGATAATTGTACAGGGGGAGGTGTTATCAGTGATTGGCAACTATCTCTGTATAAATGCTTTCACAGAGAATGCTATCAATCACTGATAACGTCTCCCCCTGTGTACAACTATCTGTCACGCCCTGCCCTGTGGGTGTTCTAAGGAGATCTGTCAGAGTTGCTGCACGTGACTGGATCTGACAGTTTGTTTTGTTGTGGGTTTGAACAGAATCCCACTTCTTCCCAGGTGTTGTTCTTTAGGTAATTGGTGAGGCTATTTATTCCTCCCTCTCCCTATAGCCTTTGTGGGTTATAGTTCTGCCTTGTGTGAGCTCTGGAAGTTTGGATCGTCAGCTCCAACATATCTCTAGATAAGTCCTTTTCCCTTTTTCCTTCTGCGTCTGTTTTTACTAGGCCTCTAGGGTGATGCTAGCTCCTTCAGTTGTTGAAGGAGCTGGGTGTCTCTTTCCCTCTTCCCTACAGCTGAGGGTTTGGTTCAGTGTGTCATAGTCTTAGGTACATGGGCATGTGCATATCTACCATCGAGATATGCACATGGGCATAGCAGCTTAGGGAAAGTGTTTTAGGGATTGCTAGGAGGTTACCCCTTTGGGACCTAGTCAGTTGTTTTGTTTGCTTTACCATGTTCTATTTCCTTCCCTTATCTTACCTACCCTGACACTATCAGTGACTGACAGATATCTATGAAAACACGCTTACACAGAGAATGCTATCCATCGCTGATAACATCTCCTCTGTGTACAACTATCAACAACTGACAGCTATCTATGTATACATTCTTACACAGAGAATGCAATCAATCACTGATATGTGCAACTAAAGTCAGAAAAAGCTGAGATTTAAATGTGAAAATTACATGTTTTTACTCCCAACATAACTATATATCAATCTCTTCCTGCTCTATAACATGCTACTTGCTGATTGCACTACATTTTTAGTGACAGGTCCTATTTAGGCCATACTTACAGCAGAGGTTGTCAGGCAGCCTGTAAAATTCTCATAGACTGCAGTTTATGATACAAGCAACCAAAGGATCACATATTCAGGTCCCCTAAGGTTACCAAAAATTACAGTAAAAAATCTAAAAAAAACAATTGCATAAAAAATTTCAATCATTCCTCTTTCCCAGTTTTACATACAAAAAAATAAATAAATAAACGTAATTGGTATTGCCTAGAGACAAACTAATTGATTCTAAACAAATCATAATTGTTTTGAATTTCACTAAAAGTTTTGGCAATTAGCATCACACGAATTTCGCAAAACAGTGTCTGCCATTTTACTTTTAAAATTTAGTACACTAGCAAAATAAAAAAGTTCAAAAAGATGAAGATAGAGCCTCACATGACTGTGCCCACAATGCTTTGCAGTCATCCACATTGCCAATCAGGAGGGTGAATATTGGCTGGTTTGTCAGATTTTTTGCTAGTACTGAAGCACAGATGCCATTGCAAGCTCAGCCACTCGTGATAGGATGTGTCCACCATGTTTTAGACATACTTTACTTGACAAAAGAGTTCCCCGAAACATAGTTTCATATTTACTGAAAGCACACAGTGTACTGTATGCTCTGTGACTGGACCTTTAACAGCACCAAGTAAATGTAAAGTATTGAAACTGGATTTAAGCAGAAATAGTTAATCCTATATGCTGTGCTAAATACTAGAATGCCATGCAATGTAATTTAGCAACTTTTGAGCAAGGTTTTTTGCTATTAAATGAAGCAGTTGTGTGGCAGATTTTTATGACTCTCAGACAGACACAGCAATTTTACACACAATCCAGCCATTTTAAGGTCTTGCAGGGACAGTGTGGAAATTGTGAAGGTGATATATTCATATTTCTATATTTATATTTGTACCGTGCACAATTGTCAGGCACAAACATAGACACCACAGATCTATTTCAGCACATGAGGCAGCATCACCAGGTCCATTGGGAAAATAGAACTCACCAGCAATCAGAACATGACTGCCCTCCTTCTCCTGGCTGGTGGATGTACAAGCAGTACAGGCTCACACTACTCATCATCCACTTCATCATCAGTCATCCATTATTGAATGTGTGGCTAGGCGACAACAATTTGTGTGCAAGCCGAACTCCAGTGGGTCAATCTTGTGAGTGGCAGCAGTGACACAACACTACAACAATGAAACCAAGTCCTATTGAAACCAACATGTTTGTGTCGGTGTGTTTCCAACACCAGGCATTTATCCACCTCCTTCATGTCCTCCTCAATGTACATCCTCCTATCCCCAACAGAATCAGGGCACAGCATTGCTTTCATTCCTTCTCTCTATCGTATGTGTAAACAAATACGTTGCCATGCTTTCTTAGAACTGATAAGTCTGGGGAAAACAGCAAATATTCCACTGGCTGCCTCCCTACCAACTACTATTGGGCAAGGAGGAGAGCAACAATGGTAGAAGCATAGTGATTGCTCTACATTTTGGGGGAAGTAACACATGCTCCCTAGATAGCACATGTCATAAATTTAGTGGTGCAATGCATTTTGAAAAATAATGTGCTGGCCATATCCAGGAGAGTGTCTGTACATTTCAGCCAGTCATATGTGGCTAAAAACACCCTCCTGGACATGCAGTGACAGAACGATCTGCCTTTGATCCTTTTGATCTGTGGAGTTCCACCTTGCTGGAATTCTACCCTATATATGCTGGAGTGTCTGTATGAGAAGCATAAACTGGTGAATGACTACATTATGCACCAGACCACCACAGCAGGTAGCATGTGTTATTTTGAGCTCAGGCATTTTCAGCTCCTGTAAAAAACTTGGTACTCATGTACACTGGCAAGCATGGCAAGCTGCATGCTTGCTTGCTTGCTTATGGGCTGACAGGTGTATGATTAGCGCCAAACAAACTACTGGATAGCCATGCTTTTAGACTAAAGCAAAGCCTAATTTTTGGACACTTGTTCAGAACAAGCCACTGTTTATCCAGTACTACTATATGTATGTATAAATATGGGCAGGCATCATTTTTGATGCTTGTTCTGAGGTAAAAGATGAAAGAGTAAGAAACTAAAATTGGCCTTGTCCTTTTTTTTTTTTTTTTTTAAAAGAGACCATGTATTTTATTCAGAACTGAAGTTCACAAGACCAGGAATATAAGAGTGAGTTGAGATAAGTTAAAGACTCCATTTATTCTAGTGGTGGTACTTAGCAACTAAGATTTTTAGAATCCTTAACCAGTACGTGACCGCCGCATGCAGGATCGCGTCCTGGCGGCGGCCCTGTAATTCCTCCTGGACGCGCCGGCCCATCCTCTCGTGAGACGCGGGATTTCCTGTGAACGCGCTCACACAGGATTGGCAGGTAAACAAGTTCACCTACAGCCTGCCAGCGGCGATCATTCGCTGGCAGGCTGTAGATGCGATTTTTTTTTTAACCCCTAAAAGGTATATTAGACGCTGTTTTGATAACAGTGGAATATGAGACTTTATAACAAAAAAATCATTTTCCGCTAACTTGTGACAAAAAATAAAAACTTCCATGAACTCACTATGCCCATCAGCGAATACCTTAGGGTGTCTACTTTCCGAAATGGGGTAATTTGTGGGGTGTTTCTACTGTCTGGGCATTGTAGAACCTCATGAAACAGAACAGGTGCTCAGAAAGTCAGAGCTGCTTCAAAATGCGGAAATTCACATTTTTGCACCATAGTTTGTAAACGCTATAACATTTACCCAAACCAATAAATATACACTTATTGCATTTTTTTTTATCAAAGACATGTAGAACAATGAATTTAGAGAAAAATTTATATAGAAAAGTAGTTTTAATTGAAGAATTTTACAACCGAAAGTGAAAAATGATGTTTTTTTTTCAAAAATTTTGGTAAATTTTGATTAATATCAATGAAATACCACCAAATTAAAGCTCTATTAGTGAGAAGAAAAGGAGGTAAAATTCATTTGGGTGGTAAGTTGTATGACCGAGCAATAAACCGTGAAAGTAGTGTAGTGCAGAATTGTAAAAAGTGGTCTGGTCATTAAGAGGGTTTAAGCTAGGGGAGCTAAGCTGGTTAAAAGACATTTCACCACTCATGTAAGTGATTTGTTTGCTTCACCTTTTTTTTTAACTAGATATTTCATGATGTTGAAGTAAACAATTAAATTATTTTTAGATGAATAAATCACATTCAAATTGGTAATGAAAATAGTAGCAGAGACTTAATAAATTTGACATTTGGCTTGAAAGCCATGCTTTTCAATGTATTTATGGCAGAAAACAGATATAAATGCCTCCATAATATGCCCCACTGTTCATTTCTGCAACTCCTTTATCTTCTTCAGTTGTTAGGACAAACTTGGTTGTCCTGTTTGAAATGGAAGTGGAGGTGTTTCTTTTGGCCAGGCTTGTTTTGATTGGTCTACTTTGTGATATATATTGGATTTGAAGATAAAAAAGTTGCAAAAAATGTTTTTATTTAATTCGATTTTATTAGGCTTTAAATAAAAGAAAGAAGACACAAGCATAAAATACTGTATACAAATGAGATATAAACGTTTAATCAAATTAGAGTGTAAGTGTATGTTCCTTAGTTTTGATGGATTTAATATATATAAATTATAATGTTCATTGATATTATATGAATTTTGAGGATTTCATATTGCATACATTCTGCACCTTAGTATAAAAAAATACAGAACATTTCACAGAACAAAATCTTGTTTGTTATCACTAGAGCTCAGATTTAAAGGGACCCTGTCACATTGAAAATGAAATCTGACTTGTAGCCAGCATGTTAAAAAGCAACAGAAGCTGAGCAGATTGATATACAGGTCCTTCTAAAAAAATTAGCATATTGTGATAAAGTTCATTATTTTCTGTAATGTACTGATAAACATTAGACTTTCATATATTTTAGATTCATTACACACAACTGAAGTAGTTCAAGCCTTTTATTGTTTTAATATTGATGATTTTGGCATACAGCTCATGAAAACCCCCAAATTCCTAACTAAAAAAATTAGCATATCATGAAAAGGTTCTCTAAACGAGCTATTAACCTAATCATCTGAATCAACGAATTAACTCTAAACACCTGCAAAAGATTCCTGAGGCTTTTAAAAACTCCCAGCCTGGTTCATTACTCAAAACCGCAATCATGGGTAAGACTGCCGACCTGACTGCTGTCCAGAAGGCCATCATTGGCACCCTCAAGCAAGAGAGTAAGACACAGAAAGAAATTTCTGAACGAATAGGCTGTTCCCAGAGTGCTGTATCAAGGCACCTCAGTGGGAAGTCTGTGGGAAGGAAAAAGTGTGGCAGAAAACGCTGCACAACGAGAAGAGGTGACCGGACCCTGAGGAAGATTGTGGAGAAGGACCGATTCCAGACCTTGGGGGACCTGCGGAAGCAGTGGACTGAGTCTGGGGTAGAAACATCCAGAGCCACCGTGTACAGGCGTGTGCAGGAAATGGGCTACAGGTGCCGCATTCCCCAGGTCAAGCCACTTTTGAACCAGAAACAGCGGCAGAAGCGCCTGACCTGGGCTACAGAGAAGCAGCACTGGACTGTTGCATGTCATTCGGAAATCAAGGTGCCAGAGTCTGGAGGAAGACTGGGGAGAGGGAAATGCCAAAATGCCTGAAGTCCAGTGTCAAGTACCCACAGTCAGTGATGGTCTGGGGTGCCATGTCAGCTGCTGGTGTTGGTCCACTGTGTTTTATCAAGGGCAGGGTCAATGCAGCTAGCTATCAGGAGATTTTGGAGCACTTCATGCTTCCATCTGCTGAAAAGCTTTATGGAGATGAAGATTTCATTTTTCAGCACGACCTGGCACCTGCTCACAGTGCCAAAACCACTGGTAAATGGTTTACTGACCATGGTATTACTGTGCTCAATTGGCCTGCCAACTCTCCTGACCTGAACCCCATAGAAAATCTGTGGGATATTGGGAAGAGAAAGTTGAGAGACGCAAGACCCAACACTCTGGATGAGCTTAAGGCCGCTATCGAAGCATCCTGGGCCTCCATAACACCTCAGCAGTGCCACAGGCTGATTGCCTCCATGCCACGCCGCATTGAAGCAGTCATTTCTGCAAAAGGATTTCCGAACAAGTATTGCGTGCATAACTGAATATAATTATTTGAAGGTTGACTTTTTTTGTATTAAAAACACTTTTCTTTTATTGGTCGGATGAAATATGCAAATTTTTTGAGATAGGAATTTGGGGTTTTCATGAGCTGTATGCCAAAATCATCAATATTAAAACAAAAAAAGGCTTGAACTACTTCAGTTGTGTGTAATGAATCTAAAATATATGAAAGTCTAATGTTTATCAGTACATTACAGAAAATAATGAACTTTATCACAATATGCTAATTTTTTTAGAAGGACCTGTATAGTTTTATGGGGGAAAATTCTGTATAACTTGTACTTTATTGATATAAACCTTTGCTTATTTAGTGTAAGTGGAATATGTGAAGATTTTAATGGATAGAAAAAAACATAAAAGTACACTAGTGACATTTTGAAAAAAAAAAGTAAAAACCTGGTTTAAATAATATGCCAATTTTTGATGACAGTTACTTCTATCTTCAAAAGGAAAATCTACAAGAAGTCATTTTCTTATAAAGTACTAGATGCATGTGCGGCTGTCTCTCATCCCTGATTCTGTTTTTTTAATATACATTTAGTGTACCAGTCTAATGATGTCCTATTATGTACTGTACAGTATATTTGAGGGCATAAGGATTTACGGTTCAGACAGAGAGCATTGTACTATATGATAACACTATAAATTGGCTGTGTCCTACAAGGTCATATAGTGCATTCAACTTCTTTAAAACTGTTTTTCACATAATGACATTAGCAAGCTACCTTAACATTCTCTTGGTTTTCAAAGACTTTTATTCACATTCTAAGGTTGCACTCTTGTTAATAAAAAAATAAAATTACTTTTCAGTCTGATCTATTAACAAGATTTGAATATGAAAGGATATAGAGAATCCAAAGCTGGCTGTTACTTGTGCCAGCAAAGCTGTTTCATTGCTATGTCTTGGCAGTGTAGTTGTAACTAGTAGAACGTATCTCCCAAAGAAAGACTGTGTAGTCTGCAGAGCCTAAAAAAAAAAAAAACTAAGCTTTGTGCATTAGCGCGACAAGGTGTCTTGGCACAGTTGGAAATGATTTTATATTGTGCCCATTTCATTTATAATGAAGTCAATTGCAATGATGCTTCCATACGGTAATGATGGTTTACTCCAGACATTATACTGGAGATACAGTTCTTTTGCTGACAATTACGATGAAAGAAAAACAAGATGTACCTACCCATGCCTTCTAAAAACAAGATGTCCTTCAACACCCTCCTTATTACACTAATTGGCTATTCTATGGTAATAGGCAGAGGACACAGTGAGCTGGACATAATACATTATGACTACAGTTATTCCTGTTAGGACAAAAATGTCATATACAGTAGGGTCATGAAGCACACTTTAAGAAAATCCATGTAAATTAATATCAACTATATGTCATCGTTTCAGTTAAGGAGATACTTAGCAAATCTAACAGTGGTCATACATTATAATTTTTTTATAACATTCAAAAAATTCCCAACTTTGACAATTTGCTGTCAACTGATGCCTTTTCAGACTGAAGCCGGATATCTCTGGTAGAATAAATCTGCCATGTTGGATTTTTTTTTTTTGTGTGTGTGTGTAGTTAATGGGAATTTAATGGGAATTTATCAACATGTATTGCTTTTGCCAAGCTAATTTATGAAAAAATACTACAAGACACTTTTGGATGCAAATAGTAGACATTTAACCCCCTCTACCCCAGGCCAGTTTTCACCTTCCTGACCAGCACTTTTTTGAAAATCTGAAATGTGGTAATAACTTTGGAATACTTTTACTTATCTAAGCCATTCTGAGATTCTTTTCTCGTGAAACATTGTACTTCATGACAGTGGTGAATTTAAGTTGTTATATTTTACCTTTATTTATTTAAACAAATCAAAAAGTTACCTACAGTTTTCAAAATATATCTACTTTATGTTTCAATCATTTTGTAAATATTAATTACATTTTTTAGAATGTTAGACAACTTTGAATTTTACATGCAATTTTTAGATTTTCCTGAAAAGTTCTAAAGCCCATTTTTGGGGGTTTACAAAATAGAAAGTGTCAATAATAAATTACCCCTTTTTAGAGATTACACCCATCAAGATATTCAAATCTGATTTTACAAACTTTGTTAACCCTTAATGCGCTCCACAAGAATTGAAGGAAAATATAAGAGAAATTTAGAAATTACATATTTTTTTTCCACATTTTCCATTTTGATCTTTTTTTACTGTAACATAGTAAAGGTTAACAGACAGATAAAATTCAATATTCATAACGCTAATTCTGAAATTTACAGAAACAAGACATATGTGGTCATAAACTACTGTAGGGGCAAATGGCATGGGTCAGAAGGGAAGTCCCCGTATGGATTTTTGAGGGCAGATTTCACTGGAATAATTTTCAGGCGCCAGGTCACATTTGAAGACTGCCTGATGAACCCCTAGTGGAAACCCTATTTTAGAAACGACACTCCCCAAGTAATATTTCAAGGGGTGTAATGACTATTTTGCCCATTAGGCGTTTCATAGGATTTTTAGACACTTGGTTGTAAAACTGAAAAAGTATATTTTTTACAAAAAATTTTCAGTTTCGCAATGGGCAACTGAAGAAAATGCACCCTATAGTTTGTTACCCATTTCCTCCTCAATAAGGCAACACCCCATATGTGCTTGTATTATGCTATATAGGCACACCACAAGGATCAGAAGGAAAAGGAGCACCAAATGTCTTCTGGAGGGCAGATTTCACCGGAATAATTTTCCGCCTGATGAACCTCTAAAGTGGAAACCCCCAAAAAGTGACCCCATTTTGGAAACTACAACCCAAGGAATATTTCAAGGAGTTTAATGACGATTTTATCCCAATAGTTTTTTTGTAGGAGTTTGAAACCATTGGTCGTAAAAATGAAAAATTGCATTTTTTGCAAGAAAATAACATTTTGGTTCTAAATTTTTCTGTTTGAAAAGGGGTAACTGAAGAAAATGCACCCCATAGTTTCTTACACATTTTCTCCTGATTTTAGCAACACCCCATATGTGCTTGTATTATGCTATATGGGTGCACCACAAGATTCAGAAGGGAAGGAGCACCAAATGGCTTCTGGAGGGCAGATTTCACCACAACATTTTTCAGCCGCCATGTCACATTTGAAGACCGCCTGATGAACCCCCAAAATGGAAACCCTAAAAAAGTGACCCCATTTTGGAAACTACACCCCCAAGGAATATTTCAAGGAGTTTAATGACTATTTTGTCCCAATAGGCTTTTTGTAGGAGTTTGAAACACTTACAAGAAAATGACATTTTGGTTCCAAATTTTTCTGTTTCAAAAGGAGTAACTGAAGAAAATGTGCCCATTTTCTCCTGATTATGGCAACACCCCATATTTGTTCCTATCCTGCTGTGTGAACGCACAGCGGGGCTCAGGAGGCAGACTTCAAAATATAGATTTTACAGGACAGAATTTACAGACATGGATTTTAGATGCCATCTCGCATAAAAAAAAAAAAACTGAAGTCCCCAGACAATTGAAAACCCCAAAAAGTAAACCCATTTTGGAAACTTCACCCCTGTATGAATATTTTAAGGGGAAGAAAGAGCACTTTTGACCATACAGGAGCCTCACACTCCTTGAAACACTTGTCAAAGAATATAGAAGCACTTGGCTGTGAAAATAAAAAATGACCGTACACATTTAAAAGAAAATATCACTTTAGGTGCAATTTTTAATTTTCACAAGAGGTACAGGAGAAAATGCACTCTACTATTTCTTACCTATTTTCTCCTGATTATAGCAACCCCCTATATGTGCTCCTATCCTGTTATATGGGCGCACAGCAGGGTTCAGGAGGCAAAATATAGATTTTGCAGGCCAGAATTTGCAGATAAATTGAGGAATTTTAGGTTCCATGTCGCATAAAAAAAAAACTTAGGTTCCCAGACAGTAAAAAACCCCAATAAGTGACCCCATTGTGAAGGGTTCTTTTGACCAAACAGGTGTTTTTCAAAAATTAATATATATTCCTCTGCGTCTGGAGGAAAGAAGGTTTGTACACAAACATAGAAAAGGATTCTTTACGGTAAGAGCAGTGAGACTATGGAACACTTTGCCTGAGGAGGTGGTGATGGTGAGTTCACTAAAATAGTTCAAGAGGGGCCTGGATGTATTTCTGCAGTGTAATAATAATATTACAGGCTATAGCTACTAGAGAGGGATCGTTGATCCAGGGAGTTATTCTGATTGCCTGATTGGAGTCGGAAAGGAATTTTTCTTCCCTAAAGTGGGGAAAATTGGCCTCTACCTCACAGTTTTTTGTTTTTTTTTGCCTTCCTCTGGATCAACTTGCAGGATAACAGGCTGAACTTGATGCACAGATGTCTTTTTTTCAGCCTTATAAACTGTTACTATGAATATGTAGTGGTTGGTGAAAAGTGAATATGTAAGCTGTACAGACTATATGAGAAAGTAATAAGGGGGAAAAATTACAGGGAACATGGAGGATAAAATTAATAATCCATGGTTAAGTGGTAGACTCTGAAACAATCCTTCATGCAGAAGCTAGGTTTATCAGGGCAGGTTTCACAATGATTAATGGTGTCCTTTAGTATCCCACTTTTGTAACAAACCCTTTTTGAGGGATTTCAACAGGGAAATGTTGCCCTGGTACAACACGGGCACCATAACTTCCTTAAGTACTGGGGCCCTCCCCTTCTTGATTTTGAAAAAGAGCTCTGAATACAAATTTTCCCGTCTTGCCTGTAGATTGATATAACATATATGCATTGTACAGTGCCAGCTGTACAATATGCACAGCCAGCTTTTTGTACTACACCTTAGCTTTACATGGCACTGTATGGTTTTAGAAAGATCAACCCCCCCCCCCCCCCCATTTCTGTTGTTGTCTAGAATGTAGTCTGGTTTAGGGGTAGTAGTTGTGGTACCTCGCACATGGGTAGAGGAACTGGTGTTCCTATGAACTGTGGTCAGTAAAAATACATCTTTCTTGTCCTTGCACATAACCACCAGCATGTTCTCATGGAGGAGAACTCTGCTGTCACCTTTTCTGAGTGGTTGCCCTACCAGGGAACTCTGGAAACTAGGGAGGCCTCTCTGTTTTTTTGCATATTGTGCCGCACACTACAGTACCTCTGAAGTTTAGGGAATAGGGGAATACTAGAATAATAATTATCCACAGTTGGTGAATAAAGTCCCATGCTCTGTTCCCACTAACTCCTACTACAAGGGACATTCTGGGGGTTCAATTTGGGAGTCTTTTTCTTCATCAACCTTGAACATGTAGATGTGCCCAGAGCCACTCCCGCACAGTTTGTACATTTTAATTCCATACTGTGCCCTCTTACTGGGCAGGTACTGGCGTCATTTTAACCTTCCTTTAAAATATACAAGGGACTCGTCAATGCAAATATCTATTTCAGGGGTGTACACCTCTGCAAATTTGGAGTTCAAGTGGTCCAGGATGGGTCTAATTTTAATTAGACAGTCAAATGTCATAATCTCTGCTGCATTTACAGGGTTCCACATCAGTGGGCTTGCATATTATGATGTGAAGTTCTGGGAAATGAATTGCTGGACGTATACATTTTTTTGCGCCACCTTCAAATTAATGAAATCTTCAGGGAAAAAGATTTAGCAAAAATCTATTTCTGTGAAGCCCGCACCATCAATCTGGATTCCTGAGCTGCAGACAAACTGAGGAATTTGGGGCTGATATTATTTAGGGGGTGGAGCCCAAATGGGACCACTTTGGGGGCCGCCTCAGCTGTTGTCCTGAGGTGTCTACTTGAGGGTCCCTGATGATGAGGAAAAGGAATAAAGGAATGGGGCATCCTCTTCTCCCTCGCTGGCAGACTCAGTTTCAGAGACAAGATATGCATATGCCTCCTCAGCTGAATACATTCTGTACACATACCCACTGACCAACACTTGCCAGTCACACCTCGCACACAGAATAATTTTAGCTGGAAAAAAGACAAAATGGGCAGGCAGGGGTTGGGTGGGGTATAAGGGGATTAGGATGAATAAGGCATCTGAAACTGCTGCAGATGAGCAAAAAACTCACTTCAGCAGTTCCAGATGTTCTTCATCTCTTCTTTTCAGTGGATAAGTACTGATTGCTGTGGTGGGGCACTACAAGTCCCAGCAGGCAAAGCAGCAGCACAGAGAAGCACATAACCACTCTGCAAGCAGTCACTAGCTAGAATGGCTGCATACAGAGAGGTTCTTCCTTTTCCCTCTGCTGCTATAGCGCTGCCATTGACTGGAGTGTTGTTCTAGCCAATCGCATTGCTGGCAGGGGACCACAAACAGTGGAGTCCCCTTCCTGACCTTGTGGCACCAGTCACCTCCATATGACTTCCCACTGCAGCACCATAATTAGTAAACAATACTGCCGCCGCTGCGATAAGCCGATCTTCACAGACCGGCCAATCTCAGCAATCGGGGCTGCAGGGGGGTGGAAAAAGTCCTTAGTTAAAATGGCTGCCTGCCGTGCAGAGCAGCTATCTTAAACTTGATTTATGCCGTGATGTCACTATATCAATTTGCGGCAAGTCACTTACCGATGTGACTTGGTAATTGATGCGATATGTGGGGCGTTTTTTGCTAAAAGCAAACTACAAATGACAAGTTGTTCATTTTTGTTTGCCTAACATCACCAATTCATAGCCATGTTAACACCATGATGCTTTTGCAGACTTCTGCAGTGCCCCAAAGGGTGACTGCAAAGGGTTTATTACTGCTAAAAGGGTCAGTGTAATGTTATAAAGTTAAATATCATTTGTTTTTGAAGCACATCTTTTTATGCACTGCGTATAAGCTATCAGAGTGATGGACTTAGCCAAACTCTCTGGTCAGTGAGTCTAGCTACAGGAAGGATGTATGTGTGTGTGTGTAAAAATTCCTGCAAACCAGGCCCAAATACAAAGAACTTCTGTCTCTGAGACTACAGCTGCCAAAGACGCTGCTCTACTACCAGAATACCCCTGAAAGAAAGATATCAGATGTCTATGGAAGGTCCAGAATCACCCAGGCCCTGCAGGATTCTGACCTCAAGGTATTCATGGTGCCTTGCAGTGCTGGGGTCCTAGGTTCAAATCCGACCAAGGGCAACATCTGCATGGAGTTTGTATGTTCTCCCTGTGCTTGTGTGGGTTTCCTCCAGGTACTCCGGTTTCTTCCCACACTCCAAAGACATACTGATAGGGAACTTAGATTGTGAGCCCCATTGGGGACAGTTGGATGTTAATGTCTGTAAAGTGCTGCGGATTATAGTAGCGCTATATAAGTGCATAAAATAAATAAATAAATTCACTCATTTATGACATTGAGACTTGGCTGCTGTTGAGAGGATTTCTGCCTTCAGCACCTAACACAATATGAAATGGACTGGCCACCCAGATCTAAAATATGCAGAAAGGGTTAACAATTACAGAGTTTTATGCCTGTGGTTATTTGGAAAGACTGTAAAGTGTCCTTAGAATGAGAGTTAGGGGCTACTACAATTACCATCATTGTTGCTGGCCATACACAGCTATAGAGAGGAGACCATACTATGATCTACTTTGGAATTAGGCTGCTACATGTACTACTATCCCTATCATCAATTCAGGAAAAAAAATACTTTATTTATTACAACCAATGGGCCTGGTTTATTGACTCCAACATCCATTTGTCAGCTCTGCATTCCTGCCTTGCACCCAGCCAATCAAGGGAACCCCAACTACCACTAGGCAGGAGTGTAAACACTAGGGTGTGCCCCGAGGGAAGAAAAGGCAAGTCTTCCATTCACTATGCATGGTTTTACCACTCCTATCCTCCCCTCCATTGGTGCATTTGCTTCTCCCCATCATCACTGATGTTGCTCAAATTCATATAGAAAAAAAGTCTAAAAAGCAGGTCACTATTTTTCCACAAAACACCAATAGTAAGCCCCTGGACACTAGAGTTTCTATTGGTGAGGTTATCAAAAAGTCATTAGAATAGTAATTATTGTAATTAGTGTTGAGCAACTTGAAGTCCACGCAGTAGGCTTTGATCCGAATTTCAGGATAAATTTGATTTGCTGCAAAGCCGAATTTCCTCGTGCTTTTTGGTAGCGAATCGATTTAACCAGAAATAGTGCAAAATACAAAACAAAAAAAAATCATACTTATCTGCTCCATTTACTCGCAACGGGCCAGTGTGATGTAGTCCTCTCGGCCCGTGCAAGATTTCTTGCCAGATCTTCAAGCAAGATGGCAGCGGACTGTCCCTCACAAGCAAATGGATAAGGTGAGTATGATTTATTTATTAATTTTTATTTTACACCGTGTTATGTACATCAGATGCCACAATCATGTATGAACGTGGCATCTGAGAGGGTACAATGACGGGGGGTGGCGCAATGGCTGCTCCCTATCATTGCACCCACTACTTACAAAGAAATGCGCTTTGTGATGAAGTAATTTGTCGCAAAGCAAAATTTTGGGTCAAATTCTGCGAAAAAGCTGAATCAAATTTTCCAATACTTCGCTCATCTCTTATAGTAATAGCAGCTATATTTTTTATTAGGTTTAACATCTAAACTTACATTCACTAAGTATACAGCACACTTCGCCAGAAATGTACTACATCTTTGGCTGCCCAGGCACCACAAAATTAAATCTACACCAGCTACAATTTACACCAGGTTTGATATATGTCGGGCTGAGGAGGACCCACCCCTTCCCATATTGAACAATTGCGTAAATGGCAGAAAATCTCAGAAAGTCACTAATGTGTGGCCAAAATTCCTCTTACACAATTTTTTTTTATTTTCAATGAATTTGTATATTAATTGCTTATTTGGGGAAATGTTCTAATTTTTCCAACATACTAATACAAACTCACTCATGACAACACCCCTCAATCTGCCAGACATCTTCCAAAGCATATATGGACATCTTGGCAGCTACAATTTGTGAACATTTAATTTTCAAACTTTATAGTCTCTTTTCGGTGACCTCCAGTTGGTGTCACAGTTAAATCTCATGATGCTCAATGAGTTCTATGACCATATCTGTTCATCAGCGTCTGACATTTTGCTTGTGTAGTGTTGCCATAAATTCAAAGTGGACTGAAGAGATCAATCATTTTGTTGACCTTCAAAGTTCTGTGACCTTAGCAAAGTGTGAACTAGTGTAAAGTTACGAAATATACATCTGAGTTTAGCAGACATTTGGGGAAATATATCTGCTCTGCAGAACCTCCAAAGTACTCCTGTCACAGCTGGGATGGACAGTAAATTTGTATGGGAAAAAAATTAATAAAAGGCCTATTAAAATAACGTGGGAAAAGTTATGTGGCGTTTTACTTAGAAAAAAAACTGAAGTTTAATACAAAATTGTAATTTAACATTAAAAACATGCAAAAAGTAATTATTCATCACAAGGCCTTTATTTTACTAAGTGCTTTGAAGTCAATTAAATTCTAAATTCCTAATCTTGCAGATGTAAAATAATTAGGTACAATCCTATGAAATATGACTGGTTAATTATTGCAGTTTTTCCTTGGAAACCAAATCTAGCTCAGTAGCCCCTAGTAGATATTATAACATGATGGATCCTAAATGAAATGGTGGGATAAACTCTAATGCAGAATCCCATTTTCCCTGGTGGCATCTTTAGGGGTGAATGGGACTATCGTGGGGGAATTCCACTTGTCAGCCTCTTTTGCGTGCTTGTACATATGTCACGGACGGTGTACAGGAAACAAGACAAAGCAACATGCATATATGACTGAGTGGATCCAAAGCTAAGGAACCAAAAGGGAGACCCCTGCACAAGACCTGAGACTATCCCTGGCTGCTCAGCCTATGCAAAGATCCGAAAGGTGGAGGTTTGCATATCCACGTACCTCGACTATATAACCCCTGAACACCCTACAATAGTGAGGGGACACGACCACCGGCTCCCTACTCCAGACACGGAGGGAGTCAGGGTCACCTGGGATCCAGCAAACAGAAAATAACAGATAAATGTTCAGCACTTAACTTTGTAGCAGACAGGAAAACAAGATCAGCATGCACACACACTCCAGGAGGAAGTATAAGCCACCCAGCAATGCACCATGGGGAGGGATTTAAAGGGAAGCAATCAGTCCAACTCCATGACAGCTGAGAGAGGCTAACGAGATGAGGAACTGAACAGCACAACAAAGAGAACTCAAGGAGGAGGTTCTGAAAGGCCTCTGTCAGAGCTTCTCAGCTGTCTGGTTGTAACAACATATCAGTATACTTGACAGCTGAAATACTTGACTTTAAAGGTTACATTGTAGCCTATAGCATAGTTCCTCATAGCCCCTCCAAATGGTTATGCGCTTCCCACAAGAAATAAAATAGATAGGGTAGAACTGATAGGATAGTCTAATTTGACATCTCACTTAAATACATTTGTTAAATTGACATTTAGTAGAAGTAGAGGATAGATGACCATATGACTGCAGGATCATTCTACACATGGTTTGTTTGTAGTCTGTTACCATGGAGACACATAGTCCCAGTTTCTATCAATTGCCGAAAGGTTTGAACTTTTTGGCTTCATGTGATCAAAACAAATTGATAGTAGTGGTTATGTGGAACCAAATAGACTTATCTTGTCATGGGGATGATAGTAGGGGTTTCTTGGCATTCACAGCTGGTACACCAGGTACATCAAAAGCGGTAGCGACTTATTGGGTAATATAATTTATTACATTTCAAATTAACCTAATATCAACTTGTAATAGGACTGGTAGATGTAGCATGGATATATCTTTCTATTACTGAAATGTATATCTACAGCAATTATTCTTTGGATATATTAGAAATGAAAGATTATGTTATGAAACCACATTTTTAGTTAATAACATCTTTATCAAATGTTCTGTGGAAATAACCTTGGAAGTGGTTCATTCAGACGCAGTGATTTAAATTACCCATGTTTAAATTGGCTCATTCTTTTTCCCAACCAGTTCATCGATCTTCTATCCAGAGGCATTTCCCATAACCTTCTGTTTCCTTTGTATCATTCCTTCCAGAGCAGGTTTGAATTTACTTTAATTTATGTTTTAGTATCAGAGTATCAGACCACACCTAAGGTGTTTGAAACATGGCTTCAGACTTGCTGGCTTTCTCAAATACATTTTGATTTAAATCCTCATTGTTTGTTTTTTACATATGACATTAGAAAATTGCAAGACATCAATGCCTTACGTCTTCAAGTGTATTTCATATTGGAAAAATCATTATTATTCCATATTTTTGCAGCAATTGTTGTCTAGTTTATAAAAACATTTTCATATAACCTCAAGCGAGGAGGTAATAGTGGCTCAAACTATTCTAACCAAGAATGGGATGGTGCACTCCCCACAACACACTCTTTGTCGTATATGTCAAATTTGGAAAAACAAAGAAAGAAGAGAGGGGCATTCAGTTATCTGGTTATAGGTGGACTAATACGGTATAGGTAGATTAAATAAATCTGGCACAATTATTAAAAAACATACAAGACATACATGATCACAGGTGGTGATCAATACCCCCTATAATAATCATTAAAAAATAAAAGTAGAGCTAGCCGGCGATCATTTCTCAGCAAACTTTGCTCGTTCGCGGTTCTCCAAACATGCGAACATATGACAATGTCCGCAGGCGCAATATTCTTTTGCATTGTGCCGAACTTTGACCCATGACACATCCATCAGGTGGGACAGAACAGCCAATTGAGACATTTCAGCACATTGGCAAACCCCCTACCCTATAAATAAACCCGATCTGGCAGCCATTTTACATTCTGTTTTTGCCAGTGTAGAGAGAGGTTGCTGTGTGGAGCAGGGACAGGCTGATAGGGACACCAAACTCTAGCTAATAGGGCCACAAAAGTCCTTTTAAGGACTAGTATAGGTGTTCTATCGATAGGTGTAACATACTGAGGGGTGTGATATACTTATAATATACTTTCTAACATAGAAAGTATATTATAGTGCATTTGTATTGTGCAGCAGTTGTGTGCGGTTCTGCTGAGATACTGCAGCTAGATAGAGAGACAAACGCTATTTGAATAACTAATTGCAACTGGTGTGATATACCTGTTGCCCCCCAAAAAACTGATTAAGGGGTGCGATATACCTGCTTCCACAAAATACTGATTTAGGGGTTTGATATACCTGCTTCCACAACATACTGATTGAGGGGTGTGATACACCGACTTCCACAAAATATTGATTGAGGGGTGTGATACACCGGCTTCCACAAAATATTGATTAAGGGGTTTGATATACGAGTTTCCAGCAAATACTCATTAAGGGGTTCTATATACCTGTTTCCACAAAATACTGGTAGAGGGGATCGATATACCAGCTTCCACCAAATATAGATTGAGGCCTGCGATACAACGGCTTCCACCAAATATTGATTAAGGGGTTTGATATACGGGCTTCCCCCAAATATTGATTGAGGCCTGCGATATACCTGCTTCCACAAATACTGCTCTTCTATAGGGACTTTGTCACAGGGTCATTTTGAAAATGACAGGCAGAGGAAGAGGCAGGCCATTCCGCAGGGGTGGTAGGGGTCGGGCAGGTGCAACAGGCCAGAGCCTAAGTGGGAAGTTGGATAAGGTGCGTGCGATTACGTCAAAGGACGCACCAAAGTTGGCTAAGTGGCTCCCTTAGCCTTCCGCTTCTGCACCCTCCTCATCCTCTGTATCTGCACCCTCCTCACTCTCTGCTGTGTGCACCCCCAAAGAAACCACCACCACCACCATAGACCCTCCACTCGATTCAGAGGACTTATTTTCCCATCCATTCCCAGACCTTACCGATGCGCAGCCATTCTTGGCATCGGATCAGGAAGAGGAGGTAGCAAAGGCCGCCACCCAGCGGTCTGTCGACAGTACCCATATCAGCCCTGTCGACAGTGATCCTCGCTGTTGCTGGCTACTCCGTGATCTCATATGTCAGTGGTTGTGAACTAGGTGGACTCAGAGGCCTTTAGAAAATGTGTTGCCATTGGCACACCGCAATGGAAGGTCCCCGGAAGGAAATCTTTCTCCCAGAAGGGCATCCCAGAGCTATAAGGCCATGTTCAGCGGCAAGTGAATGTATTTCTAGCACACAGTGTCGGTGCCAAGATACATCTGACCACAGATATATGGTCTAGCAAACACGGGCAGGGAAGGTACATAACTTTTACTGCCTACTGGGTGAACCTTCTGATGGCTATCAAGCATGCAAACCGTGGCACCCATGTGTATTTGGTGTTACCGCCTCGGATTGCATGCAGGCCTGCCTCTTTTTCTCCTCCTCCTTCTACATCCTCCGTCTCCTCCTCAGGTGACTCCTTATTTTCCATTGCTACCGCCTCTTCCGCTGCACCCCCCAATCTCCCCAGAATCTATTCAACGTGCCAGGTAAGAGGTTGCCATGCTGTCCTGCGGCTGTTGTTCCTGGAAGCCAAGAGCCACACTGGTCCTGCACTGCTTTCAGCTCTGCAGTCACAGGCCGTTCAGTTGCTAACCCCGCTCAATTTGACAGTTGGTAAAGTGGTGTGCGACAATGATGCCAATCTGCTGAGCGTCCTGAAACAGAGCAAAATTATACAGGTGCTGTGCATGGATGGTTTCTAAAAATAAATGAGGCATGGATCTCAGAGGAATTTAACACCTGTGACGACCACGTTTAATTGAATTTCCTTATGCCAGCCCACACATATCCGCCACCACCCAGAACAAATAATGGTCCCTGTCTTATGTAAATACAGCCGCATAAAAGGCCTTTTCTGTCCGGGGAATGCCTAATGTTTGGGGCCTGTACTCCACTGGATTGCAGTAAAATTGTTATCCAATAACCATCTAATATACCTCCAGCCACATAATCACTTGATCTTTTCTGTACGGTGAATGCCTAATTGTTGGGGCCTCGGAAGAATTCAACACCTGTGATGACCACATGTTATCGAATTTCACCTATTATCATTTGGGGTTTATTCAAGAGGGGGGATTTCGTTTTGCCATGTTTTTAATCCAATTTTATATTTTTAGTTCTTTTAAACATATGTATTTGACATGTATTTATACTGGCCTACAGTAAAATCGTTATCCAATGGCCGTTTAATATAGCCACATAATCACTTGATCTTTTCTGTCCGATAATTGCCTAATGTTTGGGACCTGTACTCCACTGGCCTGCAGTAAAACTGATATCCAATGACCGTCTAATATACCTCCAGCCACATAATAATTTGATCTTTTCTATACAGTGAATGCATAATTTTTGGGGCCTGTGATCTAACTGGCCAACAGTAAAATTGTTATACGGTGACCGCCTAATGTACCTTCAGCTACATAATTATTTGATCTTTTCTGTAGGGTTATAGCCTAATGTTTGGGGCCTGTACTCCAGTGGCCTCCAGTAAAACTTTTATGCATTGACCGTGGCCTAAAATAAAATTATTCTAGGCTCCAGCAGGGCACATTTTTGAGAATTTCCCTTTAAGATGCATAAAAATGGCCCCTGATTAAAATACATATTTTTTGTGGGAATTTGTGTCATTGATCCCATTTTAGTATGTCACTGCCCATGTTGTGGGACTAGTTGTGCACTACTAGTAAGTATTTAGTGACTGCAAATATAAACTGAAGGTTTTCCAGGTTCGCCTGCCATTAAAGTAAATGGGGCCCATCACTAGCAATCAGGCCATTGATACTGTATATAGGACTTATCAAGTTCAATATAATGGCTGCTTCAATGATATATAGATATCACAAGAAGTGGCACATTTGGTTGGTAGTCATTTGATGAATTGACAACTTATCTAGAGTCCACCATATGGTATGAGAGCAATCAAAGAGCAATTATATCCAGTTGCAAAAAAAGAGAAGAGGTAGTGGTAATCATCAGCTAGTTTCGCTTGTCGTGTGGTGCCTCAGAGATGAACTTTGGTACCATTATACCATATATTTATTCATATCACAACTTAGATTATCGGGTGCTTTACCGCTCCTGTATACCTATAGCCGAGTGCTCCTGTTCTTTCTTACTTTTTCCAAATTTTCATATAGCCTATTAGTGCCTCTCAGTATGTAATGCTTCATTTCTTCTGTGGTGTTGCTGCAGGAAAATTGGGCACTTACTGAAAGATTTTCCCACAGATAATCCCTGCAAGGGGACACTTGGGCTTTTTGTCAAGACATCCTACTAAATGTATAAATGTTAATTATTAACTATATGGCATCTGAGGGGTTCAATGACAGGGGCCTGCTACATACAATGGAATATGATTCATGACAAAGTATTTTGTCACAAATTGAATTTCTTTGTGAAACTCGGCTAAGCAGCCAAATTGAATTTTTGATAACTTCGCTCATCTTTAGTGAGGACCATTCCAGCATCTGCTATTACTTCATTAATTCATATCATTTTCTCTAAATGTACTGATTTCTGATGAATAATATTGAATTTCAGTGATTTAATATACAATGTTTTTCAGTTTTTCAAATCAACCAAATTGCCTAGTTCGTTAATTTTATGTTTGATAGGCACTATAAGAGGACGTTTCTTTTTCAATTAATTAGATTGGCACTGCAAGAAGGCATCTCTGACATGCTATAGGTTGTCTCTGCCATAAGCATTCTGGAGCTGTTTCTTTGGTAGGCACTCTGTGGGCAGTGTTACTGTTAAGAAAAAGAAGCAGTGTATTTTCCAAATCTGAAATACTGATACCATGCACCCTTTAAATGTATATGCATTTAAAGGGGTTGTCTGAATTATTGCAACAAATGTCAGTGAAGGCATAAATTGTGATAAAATAATAAAAAAATGAATACTCATCTATTTCATCTCCAGTGCCCATCCAAGCACAGTTTCTCTGATCCTCCCCACCAGGCTTTGTTTGGCTACAGTGAATCATTTACCTTAGCGGCCATGTGACATATACAAGCAATGCCAGTAATGCCAGAAGCTACTAAGGGCACTATCTCAGGCTGTATAGCAGCTAGCAATGTGAACCTTAAAATAAGAAAAGGATCACAGTGCTAACCAGGGTATAGCTAGAGATAGAACCTTTAGAAACAAGGATGAATGAGAGCTTGTTTTAGATTTTTAGCTTTGAAACAAGATCTGTCTCTTATAGCCTGAGATAAAGCAGGTTGAAGTAGCCCCCAGCCACCCATTGTAGTAAGCACTCATGTCAGCCAGCATGGAGAAGGAGAGGAGGCAGTGGGGACATGCTGACACATTGCAGGGAAAGGAGGAGAGATGTAGCTCCTCCTTTCCCTGTTTAACAGTGGCCCTATGCTGTCTATTCCCAATCTTTTGCGTAAAATATGTGTACCATGTCTCTAGAAATACCTGTTACATGCTGCAGTAATAGTGATAACAGTTATTACATGAAAGGCATATCCAATATCAGAAAATACATTTTCACTGTAACCATAAATTATCATTTTAAATTATTTAAAAAAAAGAACAATCAGAAAACTGTATGTAGCCCAAAGCAATGCTTTTCAAACACCCAGCTCAAAATTCAAGCCCTCACACAGCTCCATCAACAGAATAATAAAAATAAAGATTTTTTTAACAGCTTTTTATTGTGCAAAAGTAGAACACAAAAAAACTATGCATATTTTATATTGCTAAAATTGTACATAGAATAAAGATCACATACAGTATTATTAATGCTGAATTGACATGAAATATTTTTTTCCAATTTTCTGTTCTCTGAAACCTTGGCGCATCATACAGTCAGGTGCGTCATAGTTAAAAAATATATGTTAATACACACCTTAGGCTACTTTCACACTAGCGTTCGGGGCTCCGCTTGTGAGTTCCGTTTGAAGGCTCTCACAAGCGGCCCCGAACGGATCCGTACAGCCCCAATGCATTCTGAGTGGATGCGGATCCGCTCAGAATGCATCAGTTTGGCACCGTTTGGCCTCCGCTCCGCTCAGCAGGCGGACACCTGAACGCTGCTTGCAGCGTTTTCGTGTCCGCCTGGCCGTGCGGAGCCAAACGGATCCGTCCAGACTTACAATGCACGTCAATGGGGACGGATCCGTTTGACGTTGACACAATATGGTGCAATTTCAAACGGATCCGTCCCCCATTGACTTTCAATGCAAAGTCAGGAGTCCCCATCAGATTGGAGTTTTCTCCGATCCGATGGTATATTTTAACTTGAAGCGTCCCCATCACCATGGGAACGCCTCTATGTTAGAATATACCATCGGATTTGAGTTACATCGTAAACCTCAGATCCGACAGTATATTCTAACACAGAGGCGTTCCCATGGTGATGGGGACGCTTCATGTTAGAATATACTGAGAACTGTGTACAGACCCCCCCTCCTCCTGTAATTAACTTATTGGTGGCCAGTGCGGGCCCCCCTCCCTCCCCAGTATTAAATATTACCAGTGCGGCGGCCTCCCCCTCCCTCCCTCCCCAGTATTAAATATGACCAGTGCGGCCTCCCCCTCCCTCCCTCCCCAGTATTAAATATGACCAGTGCGGCCCCCTCCCTCTATATTTATTGGTGGCCGGGCCAGTGCGGATTCCAAGTATTGTGAGCAGTGCGGCCTCCCCTCTCCCCCCCTAATTAAAATCACCCCCCCCCCCCCCATCATTGGTGGCAGCGGAGAGTACCGATCGGAGTCCCAGTTTAAATCGCTGGGGCTCCGATCGGTTACCATGGCAACCAAGACGCTATTGCAGTCTTGGCTGCCATGGTTACTTGGCAATAAATACAGGCATTATACTTACCTGAAGAGCTGCGATGTCTGACCGGCCGGGCGCTCCTCCTACTGGTAAGTGACAGGTCTGTGCTATAGGCAATGCGCCGCACAGACCTTTCACTTACCAGTAGGAGGAGCTCCCGGCCGGTCAGACATCGCAGCTCTTCAGGTAAGTATAATGCTTGTATTTATTGCCAAGTAACCATGGCAGCCAAGACTGCAATAGCGTCTTGGTTGCCATGGTAACCGATCGGAGCCCCAGCGATTTAAACTGGGACTCCGATCGGTACTCTCCGCTGCCACCAATGATGGGGGGGGGGGGGGTGATTTTAATTAGGGGGGGAGAGGGGAGGCCGCACTGCTCACAATACTTGGAATCCGCACTGGCCCGGCCACCAATAAATATAGAGGGAGGGGGCCGCACTGGTCATATTTAATACTGGGGAGGGAGGGGGGGCCGCACTGGCCACCAATAAGTTAAATACAGGAGGGGGGGGGGGGGTCTGCCCCCTGCTGCCTGGCAGCATCTGCCAGGCAGCAGGGGGCAGTCGTGTACACAGTTCTCAGTATATTCTAACATGAAGCGTCCCCATCACCATGGGAACGCTTCTGTGTTTAGAATATACTGTCGGATCTGAGTTTTCCGAAGTGAAAAATCAGATCTGAAATAAACAGTTATGCAAACGGATCCGTTCTGAACGGATGCAAGCGTTTGCATTATAGGAGCGGATCCGTCTGTGCAGACACCAGACGGATCCGCTCCTAACGCAAGTGTGAAAGTAGCCTTAAGTAGCTTAGTCTATGGAAACATTATGAACAATTATGTAAAATAGGTTGAGTTGTCCTTGTTATGAAATTGTTATATCCCATTTACACCGGAACAAGTAATAACAAGATCCATCAACAGCACCTATTCTGTGCGTTGACTGTATTCAGTTAAAAATCTGTTACAATATGAAAAAGTAATGTAGATATATTATATATAAGCCATGTATAAGCAATGCTAATGAATGGTGAAGATTTATGTAAAGAGAAATTTTACATACTGTACACCCCATTATTTTGTCTTTATTTTTTTTAGTTTCTGTAGTCACAGGAAGCAGTAATTCGAATTTGACTTCTATTGACTGCAGTGTTACGGTCCATGCGTTTGTAATCCATGTAGCACAGCTCTTAGCTTCATGAGACAAGTGCATGCACCGTACTTGGCAGCCGTCCTTACATGCCTCTCACATCTACAGTCGATCATGTTTCTGGTTAACATTATTGTAATGTCTGAAGCATTTGCGATTGCAAAATATGTTTATTCAGCTTTATGGGAGCAATCATGTGCAAAACTCCAGGGAAGATGTGCAGTTGTTTCTCTATTCCGTCTTTGATGTCTTTCTTGGATGATGTGAGTTGTAAAAAGACGAATAGTCACCCTCAAGTTATCTCTTGTTCTGAAAAATGACCTTTCTATGGCAAATCAGAGGCACCGACATAGGCAATGGAACAACCATGTATCTCACACTGTGTATGCTACATGTGGTATTCACATACTAATTAAGAGTGACCTTGGATTATGTCCACTGGTGTATATTTTATTCCCACGAAGGCTACAAAATGAGTAACCATTTGTCAGACCACAAAACCAATTATGAGTCATTTTAGAGTGTCGTGTGAATCCAGACCTCATTAAGCACTGCTGTCTGATGTTGATTACTGTGTTACTTACAATCCACATTTACAGTTAAGTCAGACAGGATCAAAATGTAAGAGGATCGACCTTGCTTGTGTATTTGTAATAATTACTGCTGTATTAAACAACATAGGCTAATAAAACCAGTCCTGTTCCACAATTAAAGGGTTGTCCAAGATCTTTTCACTAATGACCTATCCTCAGGATAGATCATCAGTATCTGATCAGTGGGGGTCTGACTCCCGGGACCCCCACCAATCAGCTGTTTTAAAAGGCACCAGAGCTACTGAACGTGCAGTGCCGTCCATTTGTTAGCGGCTGTGCTTGGTATCGCAGCTCGGCCTCATTGACTTTAATGGGGCAGATCTGCGCCTAGGCCATGTGACCAATGAACATGACATCACATGGCCAAAAGAAACTTGTGAGAAGATCGCGGCACTACTGCAAGCAATGGTGCCTTCTCAGACAGCTGATCGGCGGGGGGTTCAAGATGTCAAACCCCCACCGATCAGATACTGATGAGCTATCCAGAGGATGGATATCCACAAACAATAATAAAGAGAGTATGGAGACATCACATTCTTTCTGTGAGGTTTATTCCAGATGGGATTTTTCGGCTAACAAGCCTTTTTCAAGTATATTAGCCGAAACGTCGCATCTGGAATAAGCCTCACAGAAAGGATGTGCTGTCTCCATACTCTCTTTATTATTTTTTGTGGATATCCAACTTATTAGGGGAATCTAACCACTTCCCCTGGAGACGTGCACACACCACCAGATCTACCTGGGTGTGCTGGCCACCATCTTTGATTTTTTTTTAACTATCCAGAGGATAGGTCACCAGTAAAAAGATCACAGAAAACCACTTTAAGTCTAAGACCTAATTCACACAATCTGTGTGCTGTCTGCATATGCAGCAGACTGCACATGGACAGAACCAGGACCCATAAAAGTAAATGATCTTTTTCTCATCTTTGTTTTTTTCCAAGGATCCATGTGCAGAAACTTATGGAGTCATTTATCAAACTGGTGTAACATAGAACTGGCTTAGTTGCCCATAGCAGCCAATCAGACTCCACCTTTCATTTTCCAAAGGAACTGTCCAAAATGAAAGGTGGAATCTGAATGATTGCTATGGGCAACTAAGGACTTTCTACTTTACACCAGTTTCATAAATGACCCCATTAAGGGCATACACTGCTTTAGTCCAGGTCTAACAAACACAGACCTTGAGACCATTGGAGACAGTGGTCTCTAGCAGTCACCAGGTCCGACGTGTCCTACAGGGACATACAGATGTCACTCCAGATTAAAAATGATATATTTGTTGCAGCTATAAGACAATGCTAATATTTTAAAAGGTAATAAATCATATCCATTATAGGATAGGGTCAGACCCACTTATTGAGGGTCTTGCTTTACCTTTTTTGTTTTCTTTCCATTTTTGCAGTTTCTATAACTGGGAAACCCATGTTTCAACTTCAAATGCAAGTCCAAATTACCAAGTGATTGCAGAAAATTCATCTGGATTACTGTTCAAAAATAAGCGGGACAGGAAAATACTAAACGTGGATCCTAAGGTAAATATTTTTCCCTGAGCAAAGCGGCAATTTTCACTTCTCTTCTCACATTACCATATGTTTTAAGGATTTTGGACTGTTTTTACTGCCTGTGTTTCATGGCTTTACAAGTGGTATCACTTAGAAACTTGAGGACTAATATTGTCACTCCTTTGTGTGTTTATATATTTAAGAATCTGCTTGAAATGAGGGATCTGTACGCTCTTTTAAAGCTCAGAGGTTCATTGTTCGTGCCTCAGTCACACATAAATATGCACTCGCTGTTATTTTAGGTTGTGTTAAGGAGAATCCATCATGGGATTTTCCTTTTGTGTTACCTTTAAATGCGCATAAGTATCAAGTAGTCCGCTATGAAAGCAAATAAATGTCAGGTGGAGATTTTTCTAACACTATACAGTAGTTATAGTGATAAATGCCCTTTAGAAAGTAAGTTCTGTCCCCTCTCCTTCCTTTCCAGTGAACACGTCATCCCAAATAAAATGTCTTTGATTCTTTTAAAACATCCTGATGATGTGTCTATCTGACTGTATGTTAAAACAGGACAGAGCTTTTTGACAGACTTTTTCCAGACTCTTTCCAAAATAACCCATTTTGCCAGGTATACAACGACCCGTTCCCATTTTGTCACTCATCTTATATTGCAGTTTCAGTAGCCTGAATTATAATTAGAGATGAGCAGAGTTTTGAAAAATTTGATTTGGCTGATTCGCTGAACTTCGACAAGAAATGTGATTTATTCCGAATTAATTTGTCACAAAACGCAATAAATCAGCTATACCCAGGCCATTCTTCCTAATCATATTCCTCCCACTTGGTGGCCCAATCTCAGTGTGAAGGCTTGAAACTTAAATTGTAGGAAGATTTCAGGGAGAGTGTATCACCATGTGCATTACGTTCTAGTGCACCCACATTCATTCGTTCAGTAGGTACTGTGCCGTCAGTATTACAGGCAGGTGTAATTTATCACCATCTACATCACTGTGCAGTGCACCAGGATTCATAGCTAATCCCTTCTGTTAAAAAAAAAGAAAAGCAGTCAGCACCCTTCAGTAAAGCAAAAAAAAAAACTGTGCAGCCCTTGCAGGACCTGTGTCCGAATGGCTCCTTAATGGAACAAAATAAAGAAATGGCGCTAGCACCAATAAAGTAGTGGAGAGAAAAAAATGTTCTTTTAATGTAGTTGTGACCGTACCAGTTACAGTAGTAGCCCCATGACAGAGTGGAGAGGTGGGGCAACAGCAGAGGCGGTAAGCCTGTGTTCACATTACTGTTTATTTTTTCGTTCTTCTGATGGATAAGAAGAATGGTGATGTCAACACGGACAAACAGGGTCAATAGTGGCAGCATAACAGAGAAGGGATGGGGTCCAACAGCAGTGGCAGTAACGGAGACAATAGTAGCCCCATGACAGAGTGGGGAGGGTGACAGTAGCAATGACTGTGACTATAGTCGCTTCATGACAGAGTGGGGAGCAGGGGAAGCAGCAGTGACAGTGACTATAGTTGACCCATGACAGAGTGGGGAGGGGGGGCTGCAGCAGTGGCATACAGCACAAGATGGTGGCGGATCACATTAGTATCAGAACCCAAAAACAGCAGTGTGATGGCAAGGCCCAGTGGCATGCATAGCCTTTAAAAAATTTAACAAGTACATATTAGTAGGCCAAGAAGCCCCATTGTAGAAATGGCAGTAGAGTCAGCAGGCGGGTGGCAGCATCCGAATGGTGGCAGCAGCACATGGTCAGAAGTAACAGCCCATTTTGCAGAATATTCCGGTGTGGCAGCACACTAAGGTATGATCATTAGTGGCAGAATGATTTATACTGTTGCATCAGCAACCGGCATCTGGAAATCCGGGTTGATCCACGCCTGATTCATCTTTATAAAGGTAAGTCTCTCAACATTTTGGGAGGAAAGGCAAGTTCTCCTAGGGGCAACTATGCCTCCACCACACTGAATACCCGCTCTGATCCCACACTACTGTCTGGGCAGGGAAGCATGCTCTGGGCAAACTCAGCAAGTTGTGGCCACATTTCAAATTTGCATGCCCAGTAGTCCAGGGGATCTTGGATCATGGGTGACAGGATGCAGTCCAAGTATGCCACCACCTGCTGGTTGAGGTTCTGCTGCATTTCCTGCTGCTGCTAGGTGGTTTCTTCAGTAGGCAGCTGAAGAAAACTGCTTATCATAGGCTCCAGACTGAAGTTGCTGCATATGTAGCTGGTGTTGCTCCTGCCCCCCCATCAAGTCATGGCAGTGAAACGTGAGTGCAAAGGGTCCCCCCGGTCAGAACTTCCTGAGGATGGGTGATGCTGCTCATAGGCAGTGACCAACTGACTACATAGCATGTCTATATTTTTGCATCCCTCAAAAAAAAAAAAAAATGCCCCCATTTATGACTGGAATCCCTCTGCCAAATCATGACAATGTGGCTGTCACTACACAAACATGACAGCATGCATCTGGCCACTTCCCTGCCTCCATCTCCACTGCATATTGCCATGGTATGTTGGGGTAATCTGATTCATCTCGTCTTCACCCCTCCAGCTCCTCATGCTCCTCTTGCTCCTTTCTTGTAGCTTGGGCAGTTAAACCACGTAGTTGTGCATAAAATTCCTGGAGAACGTTTATGTCCTCCTCCTCCTCCACTGCCAGTGCATCCTCATCGGAGCTCAGGTGGACATGGAATGGAGGTGCCATATCTTCTGTCCCCTCACCAATAAGATTTGTCAACATGACCTCCAGAAAGTGAAGGAGTGGAATGACATGATTCATCTTGTAGTTCTGCCGACAAATAAATTGGCCTCCTCATATGGCCTGAGCAAACAGCATATGTCACACATGAGCTGCCATTGGCTAACGTGGAGGTTAGAGCGGGGAGTAGACCTGTGCATCTGCAACATTAAGAAATCGTTGACCGCGTTCCTCTGCTCATACAGGCAGTCTAACATATGGAGCATGGAGTTCCAATGGCTTGAAACTTTGCGTATGAAGCGATGTTGGGGAAGAGCATTTGCAGCTCAAAGAGAGAGTGTTTTGCACGGTAAGAGTGGCTGAAGTGCATGCACAGTTTCCTGGACATTTTTAACAGCTCTTGCAGTTCAGTGGAAGTATTGAGGAACCGATTGACAATGAGCTTGAAGACATGTGCCATGCAGGGTGCATGGGTCAGCTTTCTCTGAAGCAGCGTAGACAAAATGCTCTCCCCTTTATCAGTAACTGTGGTTCCTATCTCCAGTTGGCAAAGAGAATTCCCAGCTTTACAACGCGGAGGCGACATCGCCATCACTTGGCCAAGTTGCTGGTGTGCCTGGTCTCAAACCACATGCACCCAGTCCTTGACCATAGTTACAACTCCATACATCAGCGCTGGCATGAACTCTGCCAGACACCAAAAGGTCCACGGACTGGCCCACCTTCTGCTCAATGTACATTTGCAGGGCCTGTACAGCTTTTTGGAAAAGTAACGTCAGCTTGGGGCTTTTCACCTTAGCTGGGCACAAGCCATCAGTTGTGCAGTCAACTACATGGAAAGGGAGGGACTGTGGTACCTGCAACTTGGCCAGGTGCATGTTCAGCTTCTGTGCCATTAGATGAGTGCACATATACTGTTGTCTTTTTGCAATCGCCTTGGTGATCGATTTCTGTCAAAACAAGTGATGAGTTGTAGGAAAAGAAGGAGGAGGAGCATCAGGAACAATAGATGACATTGAAGTCAATGGAAAGGAACAACAGCTTCCTTCTGCTGACATTGTCGAGCCCTGCCTGCTGGAGAGGTGGTGCGGGCTGATGGAAAATGCAACAGTTGCTGCATCAGGCTGTAACACTAAATGAGTGGCATAGTTTTCTCACACAACTTTATGGTGATGCTCCATGTGTGGACGCAGGGCCATTGTGCCAACGTTAGCTGTGCCTCACCTTCTGCCCACATATCCTGCATACTGTCACACTAACGTCCTCCCAGTTACTGGGTGAAAAATTCCCACACTCGCAAGTATGGCATTTTCCCTTCAACACTGTGTGATGCCTATCTGCCACTGCTTTTATCAACTAATGCACTGCTAGTGTGTTTCTGACAGGTAGTCTCCTGAGTAGCAGACAGTGTACCCCTCCGACATATGGCTGCAGATCTCCCACTATTTCCACCCTGCTGACTTACAGGTATGCTTCATCCCTGCTGTCTCACAAGCACATTTCCACCCTGCTGTCTTATGGGCACACTACCATTCTTTCCCCCTGATGATGACGATGCCCCCTCTTCACCCGTCTCCCAAGTGCAATCGGCTACATCGTTATCTACATCTGTTTGGTCATCACTTGTCACGCTCACCTGTCTCTTGCACATGTCCTTGACATATTGCAAGATGTGCTCCCACCTGACTGTCATTATCGGTAGTTGCACACCTAGAGGAATCCACAGCAGACCTCTCCTCCAAGTCTGTGCTGGCCTGTAACTGCTGACTGTCCTCACAGAGCATATCCTTGCTGCAAAGTGGAGCAGAGCTGATGGTATACATTACTTGGCTTGTAGTAGAAGCAGCAAAAGCAAGAGGCAGGTTCAGGATAGATGAGGGCACAGAGGCAGTTTCTGTGTCATGCCAACTAAGCATGGTGCCAGAGAAACCCACCGATTCCTGGCTGTGTGTATCTGTTGTCACTTGAGAGGATTTTGAAGAGTGAGTCAGTCATTCCAGTACAGCTGAATTGTTGGTCAAAACATGACTGCTGGCTACTACCACCGCTTCTTCTGCTGTTACTTGTGCCAGCTACAGACACATTTTTGCCACTGCCCATTACTTTGGAGGGCCCAGGCAACTGTCTGATGGCTATAGTTTACAGTAACTATATGAGTAATGTGCGAACTAAGAATGTGTTAGCAGTTCAACAAGATGCACGCGGCAATATATTAGACCACCCTTTAATACAGAGGCACAATAATTCTATGTATAAACTAACAGATTAGCATGGACTGTGGCAGCAGTTCAACAAGATGCACACGGCGATTACACTCAGTCTGCACTGTCCCTGCAGTCTCCCTATGCTCTCCCTACAGTGTCTAAAAACTCTACTTACGATCTCCCTATACTGCTTACTGAAACACTGTATCTAGCACATAAGCGCTTGTCACATCTTTCCCTAAGTTCATCTCACAGTGAGATGGTGGAGACTGTGAGGGATGAGGGTTTTATAGGGATGTGACATCACAGGGCATGGCTCTCTGCTGATTGGCTGGCTGGAAGGAATTATGGGTCATATCACGTTCCAGGGATTCTTACTTTCACTTTGTATCATGTGCAGCAGCCATTTAGAAGCGTGAGGAAATTCGCATTTGTCGCAAATAAACATTTTCCTAAATTTTGGATTAAATTCCACTTCAGATGCATTGATTTTCTCAACACTAATTATAATACTCAAATCTATGTGAAAGCGACCATTGCCACAGACTGTACAGGAGTTATGCTACTTCCAGAAACAGTGCCACACTTGTCTATGGACTGTGCAAAGTATTGTAGGTCAGTCTCACGCAGATGAATGAAACTGAGTTGCAGTACACAACCCACAGACAAGATGGCCACTGTTTCTGATCTCCACAAACGTTTTAGACTTATGGCTATAGAAGAGGAAAACAGACTGTGCTTACAATTTGTGATTTCAGAAGATGGACATCCAGATACTCACACTATATGGCTAAAAGTATATGAACACATCTACACTTAATTTCAGGTGTTTCAAACATACCTTTAGGTGCATAAATCCAAGCACACAGTCATGCAGTCACAATGCAAGAAGTAATAGCAGTAATATGGGTAGTACTAAAAAGCTGAGTGACTGTAAACCTGGTCACAACTAGCAACAGGTCAGTTTGGGAAACTTCTGATATGTACCAGTCAACTGTATGTGATATTATTGTGAAATGGAACAAAGCAGTAGACCACATAAACGTATAGATCAGAGCCACCAAGTCCTAAAGCAAGATATCCAAATTGCCTCTGGAAGGGACAACCACTTAAGAACTGTGTTCTGGGACTTTATGAAATGATTTTCCATAATCAGAAAGATTACTAAGATTACATCTATTACATTTACATGATGAGGATCTAGCATGTAGAACTATAAAACTATAGAATTTGCATTTACTGCAGACTACTTTCATATAGATTTTTTTCAAATAGACTAAGCAGATGTTCTTAAAAGAAACAAAACAGAATAAGGTTTGCACCTGTACATGGGAGTACGACAATCCATCCTAAAATATTTGCTTCATGCCTATATATTTTCTTGATTTGTAACTTTTGCCCATCTCCATAGATAATATGATAGTTCTAAACAGTAAAATGACCTACTCATGATAAATGTGTACACCATCCATTGCATAAACATAGAGACTATTTATTGTCTCGGAGAAGGAGACAAACCTGGCATAGTGTTTTCCTCCAATGGCTCTCATTAATTCCATATGGAAGGACATATCTTTTGAAGAGCAGTATATATGAATTATCTGTCAGTACCCTAGATAAACGGAATGTTTCAGTTGTTTTTTGCCTCCTAGAAGAATGATTAATCTCCTGTTTATTTCTCTTTCTGACTGTCTGGTTTGATAAATGTTCATCTAATGAATTCCATTCTTTATTAAACTGTAGTAAAGTTTGTTCAATAGTTACCTAATAACAGTGTCTAGCTACATCAAAGTCTATGGGAATTTAATAAGATAGTGCAGGAGATGCTACTTATTAAATGAAGGTCATATGTGGAAGCAAATTTTTTTTCTTTGGCCAGTCATGTCATCTAGCCAAAGAATCAGCGTTAAAATATATGAGAATTAGCGTCAAGCTCTATAGGTTAAAGTATGCTCACGGAAACCTGAAATTACAATATTTTGTGGCTAATGATGGTGACAGATTAAGCCACACACTAGAAACAAACAAATAAATAAAATGTGCTTGATACTTCTCTAGATCAAATTCTAAACCAGGACCTAGGAGTCCAGTTCTTTAATTGCTACACTGCTAACCACTGAGCTATCCATGCTGTCAATAACAAATGGGGTTATCACCTTTATTGATTCATTTGTTATCTTGGTTAGTCCAACCCTGCATATGTGTTTGCACTATTTTCTACTCCTACATCTCTTCTTTGTTCAGGGAATAGAGAAGTGCCCTGTTCAGTTCAGAAGTAGGGAGAGTCCAATGGGTTCTACAGTATAAATTGGGAGACATATCAGTACCTTTGTAATTTGGATGACAAAAAAGCTAACATGCTTCCAAAATGAATTGTGTATGACAATGAATGTCTCAAAAGGGAAGAGGGTATGTAAATGAGCTCTTAGCAAGCTCTGCTTCTAATGTCACCAGATATGAGATAGTTATCCTATAAGTCAATATTTGATCATTTAAACAGGCCTTGAGACATGACTTGGATAATAAATAATACAGCCTCTTATTTGCAGACAACTGTTCCAAGGCGGTTTCCCCTCATCAGCGCAGAGCAGAGAGTACTGGCTCAACTTGGTGAGATGCCTAGGTCAGGATTAGGGGAATACAATATCTCCTTATGGAGAGTGTCTAAATGGAGTGAGGAGTCTTATAGGCCAGAAAACTCCCTTATGGAATTCTAGGAAGAGGGTAGAGCTCTTAGTAAGCTCCGCCTCCTACTCTATCAGATTTGAGGTAATCGTATAAGTCAATGTTTAACTTTTTAAACAGGGCTTGGGACATGACTTGGATAATAATTAAGCCAGCTTCTCATCTGCCTCTGCACAAATGAGGAGCAATCACTCTGATAAAGCTATCTTTAGATGAGGCCTGCAGGTAGCAGGGCTGCATAGAAACATATCGAATCTACAATACACTGCAATAGTACTTAGTTGCATTTTAATAGAGAAACAATCTGAAGATTTCATATTCAAGTCCCTTAAGGGAACTTTACCACTTTACATCCGGGCCATTTGCCCCCTTCCTAACCAGGTCTAATTTAGCAAATCTGACATACGTCACTTTATGTGGTAATAGCTTTGGAACGCTTTTACTTATCCAAGCCATTCAGAGATTGTTTTCTCGTGACCCATTGTACTTTATGATAGTCATAAATCTGAGTCAATATATTTCACCTTTATTAATGAAAAAATCCCAAATTTACAAAAAAAAAATGCAAATTTTCAAAATTTTTATTTCTCAGCTTTTAAAATAGAAAGGGATTCCTCATAAAATATTTATTACATAACATTCCCCATATGTTTCCTTTATGCTGGCATCATTTTGTAAATGTCATTTTATTTTTTTAGGACGTTAGGATTTGAATTTTAGAAGAAATTCTTAAAATGTTTAAGAAAATTGCCAAAACCCACTTTTTAAGGACCAGTTCAGGTCTGAAGTCACTTTACATAGAAACATAGAAACATAGAATGTGTCGGCAGATAAGAACCATTTGGCCCATCTAGTCTGCCCAATATATCTGAATCCTATGAATAGTCCCTGGCCCTATTTTATATGAAGGATAGCCTTATGCCTATCCCATGCATGCTTAAACTCCTTCACTGTATTTGCAGCTACCACTTCTGCAGGAAGGCTATTCCATGCATCCACTACTCTCTCAGTAAAGTAATACTTCCTTATATTACTTTTAAACCTTTGCCCCTCTAATTTAAAACTGTGTCCTCTTGTGGTAGTTTTTCTTCTTTTAAATATGCTCTCCTCCTTTACCGAGTTGATTCCCTTTATGTATTTAAAAGTTTCTATCATATCCCCTCTGTCTCTTCTTTCTTCCAAGCGTTACATATTAAGGTCCTTTAACCTTTCCTGGTAAGTTTTATCCTGCAATCCATGTACTAGTTTAGTAGCTCTTCTCTGAACTCTCTCTAGAGTATCTATATCCTTCTGGAGATATGGCCTCCAGTACTGCGCACAATACTCCAAGTGAGGTCTCACCAGTGTTCTGTACAGCGGCATAAGCACTTCACTCTTTCTACTGCTTATACCTCTCCCTATACATCCAAGCATTCTGCTGGCATTTCGTGCTGCTCTATTACATTGTCTTCCCACCTTTAAGTCTTCTGAAATAATTACTCCTTAATCCCTTTCCTCAGATACTGAGGTCAAGACTGTGTCAAATATTCTATATTCTGCCCTTTGGTTTTTACGCCCCAGGTGCATTATCTTGCACTTATCCACATTAAATTTCAGTTGCCAGAGTTCTGACCATTCTTATAGTTTTCCTAAATCCTTTTCCATTTGGCGTTTCCCTCCAGGAACATCAACCCTGTTACATATCTTTGTGTCATCAGCAAAAAGACAAACCTTACCATCGAGGCCTTTTGCAATATCACTTATGAAGATATTAAACAAAATTGGTCCCAGTACAGATCCCTGTGGAACCCCACTGGTAACATGACCTTGTTTTGAATGTTCTCCATTGACTACAACCCTCTGTTGTCTGTCACTCAGCCACTGCCTAATCCACTCAACAATATGGGAGTCCATGCTCAATGACTGCAGTTTATTGATAAGTCTTCTGTGTGGGACAGTGTCAAAAGCCTTACTAAAATCTAGATATGCGATGTCTACTGCACCTCCACCGTCTATTATTTTAGTCACCCAGTCAAAAAAATCTATAAGATTTGTTTGACATGATCTCCCTGAAGTAAACCCATGTTGTTTTTCATCTTGCAATCCATGGGATTTTAGATGTTCCACAATCCTATCCTTTAATAGGGTTTCCATTAATTTGCCTACTATTGATGTCAGACTCACTGGTCTATAGTTGCTCGATTCCTCCCTACTACCTTTCTTGTCAATGGGCACGACATTTGCCAATTTCCAATCTTCCGGGACGACTCCTGTTACTAATGATTGGTTAAATAAATCTGTTAACGGTTTTGCCAGCTCACCACTAAGCTCTTTTAATAATTTTGGGTGTATCTCATCAGGCCCCTGTGACTTATTTGTCTTCACTTTAGACAGCAAACTTAGAACATCTTCCTCTGTAAAGACACATGCATCAAACGATTTATTAGTCATCCTTTCTAGTGGAGGTCCTTCTCCTTCTTTTTCTTTTGTAAAAACTGAACAGAAGTATTCATTAAGGCAGTCGGCTAGCCCTTTATTCTCTTCTACATACCTCCCGTCCTTTGTTTTTAATTTAGTTATTCCTTGTTTTAATTTCCTTTTTTTATTTATATATCTGAACAATGTCTTATCCCCTTTTTTCATAGACTGAGCTAGTTTTTCTTCTGCCTGCGCTTTAGAAGTTCTTATAACTTGCTTGGCCTCTTTCTGCCTAATCTTGTAGATTTCCTTATCTTCATTGCTCTGTTTTTTTTTTATAATTACAAAATGCTAGCTTTTTATTTTTAATGATTTGGGCCACTTCTGCTGAGTACCACAGTGGTCTCTTCCTTTTTTTGCTTTTATTGACAAGTCTAATGCAATTTTCTGTTGCCTTCAATAATGCACCTTTTAAGTAGTCCCATTTCTCCTGGACTCCATGTAATCCGTTCCAATCTGATAAGGACTCATTTATGACTAATTTCATTTTTGAAAAGTCTGTTTTTCTAAAATCTAAAACTTTTGTTTTTGTGTGGTGGGACTCTTTCACAGTTCTTATATTAAACCACACTGACTGGTGATCACTAGATCCCAAGGTTTCACCTACAATGACATCATATACCGAATCCCCATTTGTGAATACCAAATCCATAATGGCCTCCCTCCGGGTTGGCTCCTCAACCATTTGTTGTAGGGATAACCCCAGTAGGGAATTTAGAATATCTGTACTCCTGGTAGAACTTTGTGGGGCTTACTTAGCCTTTGTGGGGCTTACTTAGTGGATACCCCCATAAATGACCCCATTGTAGAAAATACACCGCCCATTTTAATCATTTTTTTTCTTTAACACATCGAGGGTTAACAGCCAAACAAAACTCAATATTTATTACCCTGATTCTGTGGAGAAACACTCCACATGTGGTCGTAAACTGATGTAAGGGCACACAGAAGGGCACAGAAGAAAAGGAGCGCTGTGACGAATACCACACCTCGTGCCCGCTTGACGTCACCTACGTCGAGCTCACGGGTTACCACAGCGTGTTACGCCCTCCAGAGGAGCAGGTAAGTTCAGCTTGGTACAGTTTACTCAGACACCTCCTGTCCACGCGGGCGCAGAGAGGCAACAAGCTTCTCGTTTGATATAAGCCCGGTCCACTAACGGGATTATATAGGGTGAGAAACCAACAAGCAGTAGCTTATAACTAGGCCAACACACGGACACGGGGATTCATGATCTAGATACAAGATAGCACAAGATTAAATTATATATTTAATCGCAGCAAGGGCACACTAGATTTAACACAATATACACAGAGGATATATACAGTAGTCTGAGGTTACAGATACAGGTTATATGGGTACAACTGGATTAAGCAGAGTAAAAGTCAGTTACCGGGTAAGATGAAAGTTCCTTTGGGTTGTGAGGTGTTCTTTGCTATAGTCACATAAAGGGCAGTGATCTCAGCTAGTTCCTGGGTCTCCCTAAGCACATTACACGATGTGACCCTTCTTCAGAGAAAGACACGCCCGCTTGCTGGCACAAGCCCGCTTGCTGGCACCTCCCTCTGCTGGACTGGCTGCAAATGACCCACAAAATCCTTTAGGGTTTATAGCTCTAGTCCAGAAGGTCACAGGGAGATGGTTCTTGGACCAACGGATCCGCCTGGGTTACGGCTACAACTAGAGTCCAAACATGGTGCCGCTATTGGGTTTCTGTGGGGAGATATGGATATCTCCCTTCCCTGGCATGCCACCATCAAGCAAAGCCTATGGGCATGTTCACTGTGGCCACCGGGACACAAATATGTATCCGGTTTGCGCCTGTGATGGCCTGGCGATTCATAATTCCTTATGAAATGTAGGTGCCACCATGTCTCGGAGGTATCATTGATCTTGGGCAAGAGCTGAGACCCCCTGCTGGGGGTTTTCCTGCAGATTTGGTTGCCTCCAAACTGGCTGGTTGAGGTGTGACATTATCCACCTGGGGCCTCCCTGAAGCCTGGACCCCTGGGGCTTTCTCCCTTGCTAGCTGACAATCAGATGGCTGGGGGGTGGGAATATATTTTGCATGTACATTGACTGTGTACAAGCCAAAAGGTGAATCAACTGACAATCAGGGCTGCCAGTAAATAATAATCCATATTCCTGGCATATGGTTTTTGGAAGACCGATTTTGCTGAACTGGTTTTTAAATGCCATGTCCCATTTTAGGCTCCCCTAATGCACCCTTACAGTAGAAACTCCCAAAAAAGTGACCCCATTTTGGAAACTAGGGGATAAGGTGCCAGTTTTATTGGTACTATTTTGGGGTACATCAGATTTTTTATTGCTCTATATTATGTTTTTTGTGAGGCAAGGTAACCAAAAAATGGCACAATGTTTTGGCACTGTTTTCTCATTTTTTGCGGGATGAGGTGACAGTTTGATTGGTACTATTTTGGGGGGGGGGGGGGCATATGCCTTTTTGATCGCTTGGTGTTGCACTCTATGTGATGTTAGGTGACAAAAAAATAGCTTTTTTTGGCACCGTTTTTATTATTTATTTTTTACGGTGTTCACCTGAAGAGTTAGGTCATGTGATATTTTTATAGAGCGGGTTGTTATGGACGGGGCGATACCTAATATGTATACTTTTTTATTTATTTCACTTTATGATGCACTTTTTGTGATGTAAGGTGATAAAAAAGCTTTTTTTTGACACAGTTTATAATATTTTTTTTATGATGTTTATCGGACTGGGTGTATCATGTGATATATTTATAGAGCCGACCGTCACGGACGTTGTGGCAATAGTAAATATGTCTATTTTATGTATGTTTTTCTATTTTGAAAAAAAAGAAAAATATTCCAAATGTTTTTTTCACATGTGAAACCTTTTTTTTTTTTTTTAACACTTTGAATCCCCTATAAGGTCATACAAGACCTCTGGGGGACATTTAACTTCACTTTTTTTTCCCCACTATTGATTTCTCCTGTAGCTGGGGCTGATATAGTAGCCCCAGTTACAGGGGAAATACACCCCCCAGAGAGGCTGTACATCACTATACAACGCTGTACCACCTCAGTGCAGGGCTGATCGAGCATAGCGCTGATCTGTACACACAGCGCTCGTTGAGCGTTGTGTATACAGCGATCTAGAAGGCACGGACACCTGGGAACTGTCCCTGCCTTCTCTCTGGGTTACCATGCTGTCACTGACAGCGAGCAACCCGCTCTGCAGCTGCAGGATTAGCGTGCAGCTGCCAACTCTGAATGGACGTTCAGAAACATCCATTCAGAGATAGCGATCCACCTCTGGATTAAAAAAGCCCAAAAAATAATAAAAATAAAAAAAGAAGTAAAAAAAGTTTTTACATTTATTTTTTTATTTTTTTCCTAATAAAAATAAACTATAACAATAAAGATCATAGGCATTGCTGTGTCCCAAAATGACCTTACTATTTAAAATATAAATGTATTTATCCCGAACAGTAAAAGCCATTATGGAAAAAGAAAATTAAATGACCAATTTGCCTTTTTATTTTCGCTTCACCTCCAAAAAAACAATGGAATAAAAAGTGATCAAAAAGACATGCACACTCCAAAATTAAAAACAATAGATTGCCCCACAAAAAATTTGCCCTCACGGTATATGGCAATGCAAATAATTTTTTTTTTTACCCAAGTTTTTATTTTTTTTCAGTATACAAGAAAAACTATACAAATCTGGTATAGCTGTATTCATACTGACCCAGAGAATGAGGGGAATAGGTCCGTTTTACATATATAGTGAAAGCCGTAAAAAGGAAACCCCATTTGGATTCTTTTTCCAGCATCCCCTTACATCGTATGCAATTTTAAATGATGCCATTAGAAAATACAACTTGGCCCTCAATAAACGAATCCTCATATGGCTATTTGAATGGCAAAATTTAAAAGTAATGGCTTCGGGGTAGTTAATGGGCTCTAGCGGTGGATGGCAGTATCCGGCTATGCTTTCACTACTATTAGTTAGTGTGAACAGGAATGAATAACATGATAAGCAGCTATTCTGCACATACAGGCTGGTGGATTTAGATGTGCACATTATTACTATTATTAATTATGTTTATTAAACTGCAGCTGCTTCCTGTGCATGGCTGGATCGAATGGTTCTGCAAGAAAATATTCGGATGTCTTATTTACTATCCTAGTGTCAATATTTACACCAGGACGCTTTGTATTTGTGCGAACATCAGATATTGAAGTTGTTAGATGATCTTACTTGTTATTTTTGTGCTAAACTGATGAAAACACAATACATGTATTATCTTTCTCTTAAGCATGGTTACAGTTTTATTACTCTAGCTTACCGTGACTATGTGGCTGAGTGCAGTGTACAGCTAACATTGTCTATATGTCAACATAAACTATGCTTCCAGGTTGGGAGCATAGTTTATTCAGATTTCCAGCTGCAGACCTGGCAAATGGAAATAACTGAGACAGTTTTCTGAATGTTAACAAAACGAGCGACATTAATTATGTCCATTGCATCTGTTGCTTTTCTTTTCTTCAGTTTCTCTAATAGCCTTGCACTGTATATACGGATAGTTTACAAACAGGCTGTAAGTGTATAAAGGACACCATAAGTACATCTGAATACTTTATTCTCATGCAATTAAAGTGCACCTAATATGGCATCTATTAAAGGGGTTATGTCAGACATCATATAGTCCATAACCGTACCTTTCCAACAAAGCTAGAACCATCCATGTACCTCACATGGTTCCAGATAGCTCTACATTCATTGCTCCAATTGCTCTGCTACATCATCTTCAGCCTGGCAGCTCAGAGGGCATGTTATTTCTGCTGCAGCTCTCTCCCTGTAACTGGCACAGCTTCTAAAAGAACATATGGCTGGTGGCAGTTAAAGATTTAAACTGAGCACGTTCAACCAGCTAAGTAAAAGAGACAAAATAATTACAAAAAGAACAAACAGCAGGTGGCGCTATACAAATAAATGTTATTGAATAGCTCACTGGCGATACCAAATTTTTAATTACATGCAATTACCAACATTATTCAAATCTAGTGTAGACTATGTTTTGTGACACAACCCCTCATATTTCTAATACATTTATTCTGATGTTGTTCTCATTATTATGATGTTGCGCTTTAAAATACCTAACCTTTACTTAGGTTTCAAAAAGTCAAAACTGAATTTTTATGTAGAATTTTCTATCAACATTCCCACTGTCAAAGGGTACGACTACATAGTCAGGTTTCCTGGTGCAGTTCTGGAAGCCAAAACCAGGAATTAATTAAAAAATTCAAAAAATAGAAGCTGTATCTGTCCCCTTTTATGATCCACTCCTGATTAAGGCTTTCAAAACTGCATTAGGAAACCTTACCTTGTGGCCATACCCTTAGCTACATAACAGAAATGGATTATCTTGCAGATATATTTAAGAAAGGCTAGACACCCGGTAGACTTTTCCTGTCTCAGTTGTACATCATTGGAAGTCAATGGCAGTACTGTAATGAGAGTCCTCATTTACTTCTACTGGTTTGACAATATCCATAGGTGCCACCTGCAAATGAAGTTGACTGCTGGCATGGGTTTGGTAGTGACTACTTACAAAATTCACATAGAACTTGCAGTTAATATACTGGTTTAGCAAACTTTGACACTTAACATGTTAAATACGTACATATATACTTGTTATGGAACTGTCCAGAAATAGGTGGGTTTTGGACTAGCATTTATGAAGAACTACATAGAAGATATAAGATTAAATTGAATTGTTGTTTTATGCAGGCAATACTAGGCCTCTTTTCCCCCACTAATTTAACGCCCTATCAGAAACGAGTGTGTTTGGAGGGTTTCATGGCAGCAAAGGCCTTGATTATTAAATACTGGGGTCCAAAAAGCAACCCCTGTTTCCCCGAGTGGAGGGCTCGGATTGATATCATAGACGCCTATAGAAGAATAGCAAGAAAATCAGAGTAATGCTTGAGAGAGTGTTTTTTTCGCTCCTAAGATTTCGACCATATACAGTATGGGAAATAGAGATCAAGTGGTAATAATGGTGCAGTCGGGTCGCGCAGCAGTGAACTAAGCGGGGGGGGGGGGGGGGGTTTAATTACATTGATTTTTGTATAATTATATGTCATTCTTACATTGTATGTAATGAAAATGTATATGTTTGGCTTAGAAAATAATAAAGAATTTAAAAAAATTATAATAATAATACGTACATATAAGAGAATCACTAATGGGGTTTTTCAACTATAGTATCTTTTCAGTATATAAGTTAGACGTATCAGATGGTTGCATTGATGGTGATTCGAAAGCTAGCACTCCCACCAATGTCTTCCATATAGCAATTCTGGCATTTAGTAAGAATTTGGATCTTTGATCATTATATTAATGTCTTAATTAATATCCCCATTTTAGCTTCCAGGTCTTCTGAAAATGATTATGAAAAGATCTCACTGCTAGAACTGCCCAAATCAGCATTTTGCTGCAGGGTGACTGCACTGCATATTCATCCTACAGACAAACATCTCATGCTTCTCATTCATTGGATTCCATTTTTTAGCTAGTATGCTGACTTGTAATCAAGAAAGTATGAAAGTCTCAAAGTCACATCTAATTAAAAAAATAAATGTCATACCATGTCAACCATTACCCATGTTCCTACTGGTATTTTGTGGTAGTAAGAATAACTGTAAAATATGCTTCAGACTTCAACAGTCCATGGACATAACGATCATAATATTGCCTGTTAATACAAACACATTTGATATTGAAAACTGATGGTTCTTTTGTAAATTTTAGGCCTCACCAGGAGATAATTCAACTCGGACTCCTATTCAAACCAGTCTGTACATCCAAGCTGTTATCTATGACCACATCACCCGAAGAAAGACTTGAACTGAAGAAATAAACTTTGTCTTTACTTATTAAATAAACACATGAATCTAAGGAGTGTGCCTTGTCCATTGTATATAATGTCAGGGGTTATCCGCCCTATCCATAAATTTTATTATACTTAGTATATTACTTATTTCCAGCATATCTTCCTACACAGCACACAAGGGAAGTTCTTCTTGAGTGAACACTGGATTGAGAAATAACAATCTTTTGAAATCTCTAAGACATTGTAAACATGACCACTATTCTGAGTAAATGAAAGGGTAAATTAAAGCATTATCTTACTCTGAGCAATTCGTCATATTAATTCCAAATGGCAACTTTACAGCTGGTGGGAGCATTCCATATGTTATAGTTATACTTTGTTGTTTTTCAGTATAACCCTCACAATGTTTAATATTTGAAAATATTAGAGATGATCAAATCAATTCTAAACTACTCAAATTCATTACTAATGTTCCCAAAATTTCTACTTCCAAATAAAGCGAAAGTTTTAGAAATTTAATTAGGATTAATCATGTAAAACAGGGCCCACCATTTTGCTTATCAAATTCAGGAAACTAGTGAGGGAAACAGGGCAGGGAAGATGAAGATGGAGGATCACATGACTCTGGGTGGGGTCTGGCTGGCGGGATTGCCAGTCAGCCTCACAGTCAGTGAGGAGGGACAATATTGACTTGTCTATTAGGCTCTATGTAAGGTCCCAAGCCGAGGTGCCATTCTGGGATCAGCCACTGATGTGATACGACATTTCACAGACACATCAATTAGACATACAATACAGCAAGCTTAGGGTTTTAAGGGACAGTTTTAGGGATTGGGAAGATGTATTTAGTTAGGTAGATCTAATTATTTGGTAGAAAGACACGTTTTAGCCCAGGGATAAGAGTGGGTTAGTTTTTTTCCAGAAACCTGTTGCAAAGCTTCTACACTTAATCACTGTGCAATAATTGTATTTTACTGCATCAATACTAGGATTTATTTTGGTCTGAACGGTTCTGCAATTGCATCATTTTTCCCCCCAGAAATCTGGTGCAAAGCTGCTACAGTTAGTGTACAAAAAGCATGTTTTACAGTATAATTGGCAGCGTATATTTTGTCTGCAGATATTTTACAAATCCTTCATTTTCCCTAAAAACTGTTGCAAATCTTACAGTATTGGATGCACTGGCCCATGAGATGCACCTAGGTTTTAGGGAAAAGAAGGACAATAAGAAAAAAATATTACAGTACAGATTATTCACCGCTTCTTGGTCCTCCGGTACTAATGAACACTTCCATAATGGAAGCGCTCATTTGTATTAATCCCATAAGACGCAGGGACATTTCACCCCACTTTTGGGGGAAAAAATGCGTCTTATGGGGCGAAATATACTGTATATACTCATTGCTAATATAGTCATAAGAGTAGGGTGGAAATCTGCATGTTTGCTGGTTTCATGGATTCCTGCTTAAAATTAGTGATGGACGAACATTAGCCGGGACGGCTCAAATGTTCGCGAGCCGTGTGTTCGCAGCGGGCCCCATAGACTTGAATGGCAGGCAAACCTGAAAAACCTTCAGGTCATATTTGCAGCCACCAAATAATTACTACACGTGCACAAATAGTCCCACAATATGGACAGTGACATACCAGATGTATTATTTGAATTTGCGATCTCCATTCATTATTTTTTTCAATACGAAATATCGGCAATGTAATTTTCGTGTATGCGCATGTGCAAAATAGGTGCTGCCTACTACAGCAACTGGTTTCCACCAGACCAAAGTTGGGTGCGATCAGAAAAGATGGTTGACAACAATTTTCGCAACGTTGAGGAAGAACTTGTCACTGTAAGTAATTTGACATTAAAGCAGTGTATTTGATTACATTTCACATGCATGTTAGAACGATCGATGTATATGCAGATTGAGTGTTTTAAAAAAAGTGCCATTGTGAAAATCCGTAATGATGCGATTTTTTTTTTTCGTGGTACACACAACTATATATTTTATAAGGTCTCATGAGATATTAGTGATTGGTGCACTAAGTATTGTTGTGAGAACTTGCCAGTACAGGCCCCAAAAATTTGCCAATAGGCATTCACCTGACAGCACACAACTTTGTAGGATTCTGTGGCTGGAGGGACATTAGGCGATCACAGGATAAAAATGTAACTGTCGGCCAGTACAGGCCCCAAAAATTAGGCTTTTGACGGACATAAAAGGCCTTTTATGCCGCTGTATTTACCTAAGACAGGGACCATGATTTGTTCTGGGTGGTGGCGGATATTTGTGGGTCATGAGGAAATTCAATCAAACGTGGTGGACTTGTCACGTGTTGAATTCCTCCAAGATCCATTCCTCATTCATTTTTAGAAATGTGAGGTATTCCACACTGTCGTGAACTAGGCGAGTGCGCTTTTCAGTCATGATCCCCCCCTGCTGCACTGAACGTCCTTTTGGACCAGTAGAAATTATTGGTTCCAATAGTGTTTGTCACTCTGTGTAGATGCGGTAACGCAGCAAAACCGCAAACAAATGCTGCACTACCCAAATGACCTATATAGAAAGTATATTATTGGTATATAACACCCCTGCTTCAATAAATTTATTTGGCGGGGGCAACAGGTATATCACACCAGTAGAAATTAGTTATTCCAATAGTGTTTGTACCTCTATCTAGCTGCAGTATCGCAGCAGAACCGCACACAACTGCTGCACAATACAATTGCACAATAATATACTTTCTATGTTAGAAAGTATATTATAAGTATATTACACCCCTCAGTAAGTCACACCTATACCAGTCCTTAAAGGGACTTTTGTGGCCCTATTAGCTAGCGTTTGGTGTCCCTAACAGCCTGTCCCTGCTCCACACAGCAATCTCTCCCTACACTGGCAAAACACTGAATGTAAAATGGTGGCCAGATCAGGTTTATTTATACGGTAAGGAGTATGTCCATTTGCTGAGACGTCTCAATTGGCTGCCCTGTACCACCTGATGGAAGTGTCATGGGTCAAAGTTCTTCACAATGTAAAAGAATATCGCCATATATTCGCATGTTCGGCGAATCGCGAACGCTCAAAGTTCACCGCGAAACCGCAAGGCCATCTCTACTTAAAATACTGTAACATCATGTTAGGATGCCAGCTCATAAAGTATGAAGGGGTCTTACTGCCATGAAACTTACTATTCAAGTTGAGAAAGCATAGAAGCAGTGTAGGCACCTAGACATTAAACAGATGATCACATACATAATTAAAGCCTGAGTGAGTACTTTCATCTCTGCACTGGTACTACAGAGCTTGTTAGCCAGGAAATAATTTCCCAAATCACTTTGTACCACCATAGTATATTAAGAGAACTATTTATCAAATCCCATTGGAGGCAAATGTATTGAAGAAAAACAACAATTATGGAATACATCAGGTTTTATTACCCACCAATCCATTCCAAGTACTTACTGTATATACAGTTGTGAGAACAACAAAAGTGCACCCTCTTTGAATTCTATGCTTTTACATATCAGGACGTAATAAAAACACATCTGGTCCTTAGAAGGGCTTAAAGTAGGTAACGACAACCTTAGTTGAACAAAATGTGATAAATTACAGTGTCATTATTTATTTATCTAAAACTATGCCAAGTACGTAGCAGCTAGGTGCTGCTAATTAAAAACCTTTGATTAATTGATTATAACCAAATGGGACCATCTCTATAAAAGCAGACGTTTGGGCAGTTTGCTGGTCTGGAGCTTTCAGATGTGCATTAACACAATGCCTAGGAGAGAAGGTATCAGCAATGATCTTAGAGAAGAACATTTTGCTGCTCTTTCAATCTGGGAAGGCTTATAAGTAGGCAGAGGCGGCTCTAGACTTTGTGTGGTCTTAGGCAAAACTCGAACATGAGGCCCCCACGAACACAAGATATGCAAGTGATAAAGATTAACCCTGGCTGTACTGTATGTGACATCACTGTGCATATTAACCCTGTACTGTGACTAAAAGTACAGGGTTAACATGCACTGTGAGTGACATCACAGTACAGGGTATACACAGTGATGTCACAGTCAGGGTTAAGCAGTTGCATGCTTGCAGCACATAGTACAGGGCAGGGATGTGCACAGACAGGGCAGGTGCTTAAGTAAAAAAAAAAAGGCCACTTTTCATAATTTCATTAAATGACTGCCCACATACATGATGTCACATGGAGGGACACTTCCAGATTGTTTTGCATTGGCGGACAGAAAATAAAATGTGCTTATAGAACAGACTACACAGTGTAGCGGTATACTGTATATTGTGTGGCACAGTGTAGGCTATATGTGTATAACATAAACATATTTCACATGAAAACTTACAATTACTTGGCTTGGTCCTTGGATATCTCGGACACCACTTCAAGACTTTGGCCAGGGGCTCGGCGGAGCTGATGTGTTTTATCCTAATGAGAAAGATTTCATAATAAGGATTTGAAGAAGGGGCAGAGGGATAGCAGAGCAGGGAGAAGCTGGTGATGCTACAAGGGGGTCATACCATGGGGGAGTAATAAAGCCCCCCATAATGCCCCCCCAGTAGTAATAATTCTCCTTATAATAGACAGTGCAAAAAATACCTCCTTGTAATGCCCCCAGTTGAGCTAATGTTCCCATAGTGTCCCCCATAATGTGCCAGTATAAAATACCCTTGTATAGTGCCCCCAGTAAATGCCTCCATAGTGCTCCTCTCCCCCTTCCTCCTACTGCCCCCATAATGTAACAGTATAAAATGCCCCTATATAGTGCCCCAGCAAATGTCCTCAATGTCCCCTAGAATTTGCAAGCATAAAATACCCCTTCTTAGTGCCCCCCGGAGATGACCCCATAGTACTCCTCTCCCCCCTTCCCCATAGTACTCACCATAATGTGTCCCTGTATAAAATGCCACTTTACAGAGCCCTCCATATAACATACCCCTTCTTTGTGGCCTCAGTAGATGCCCCTATAGTGCTCACCAATAATGTGCTGGCAAGAAGTGCCACCTAATAATGTGCCAGTAAAAAGTGCCCCCAATGATGCCCCCTGGCCTTAATATCACATTGCTCCCCCTCCATCCATGTCACATTTCTCCCCCTCCATGTCACATCACCCCCTCCTTTTTACATCACCCCCTTCGTGTCACATTTCCCCCCCCCCCCCCTCCATGGCAGCACTCCCCCCAATAGCACATTTCTCCCCCTCCATGGGCCTGGCTGTAGCACATCTTACCCACTTCCAAATGGCACATTTCTCCCTCTCCATTGGCCTGGCAGCAGCACATCTTCCCCCCCACCCTCCACGGTACATTTCTACCCCGACCCACATTGGCACAGAGACTGGTACCAATAAGTTATTATCATCATGACTAACTGCTAACAGCCTGTCGCTGGCAGCTGCATGCCCTAAGGTTCACAGTAGCTAGGCAGTAGCCAGCAGGCAACGGGTGGGGGGGGGTGGCACAGCAGCCAGCAGGCAACAGGTTTGGGGGGAGGGCACAGCAGCCAGCCGGCAACAGGCTGCCTGCCTGCTGCGCTGTTTTTGACTGCTGGCTGGTGAGAGCCCCAGCAGCCACTGCTCTCTTAAAGAGGCAGAGAGGGGCTTAGAGCGTCCGTGTGCCCCGCTGCAGCTCTTAGTCTACTTAGGCCACCCGCCGGCCACGGAAGCCAATAATTGTACTTGCGGCGATGTCAGGTGTCAGGTGGGAGCCAGAGCGAGGCTCCCACCAGCGCGAGCTTAGGCGGTGGCCTAAGTCGCCTAATGGAAGAGCTGCCTCTGTAAGTAGGGATGAGCGGACCCGTGGATGTTTAGGTTCGCCGTTTTCGGCTGTACTTCAGGTCAAAGTTCGGGTTCGGGATCCGAACTCGAACCCCATTGAAGTCAATAAGGACCAGAACTTTGGTGCACTAAAATGGCTGTAAAATAGTCATAGTAATGGCTAGAGGGCTGCAAAGGGAAGCAAAATGGGGGTAAGAACAGGACAATTGCCCTACAAACAAATTTGGATAGAGAAATTATGTAAAATAACATAGAATAGAAGAAAATGTAAAGTTAATAATCTTGAACTAGGAGGCAGAGGTCAAAGTGGAGTAGGGGGTTGAGGAGGCGGTACACCTGGCTGTGTAGTTGGAAGCAGTGGTGGAGGAGGAGGAGATAGCCATGACACGTTCGGACAATACACTGGCTGCAGGGCAGGCCAGCACCTCCAAGGCATAAAGGGCAAGCTTAGGCCATGTGCGCAATTTGGAGACCCAGAAGTAGAATGTAGGCGTATGCACATGTACTGTTCCACCATGTTGCTGAAATGCTGCCTCCTGCTAAGATGTTCCGTTTCAGCTGGTGGTGCTGGTTGTTGAGGCATGCTGACAAAGCTTTTCCACATTTCGGCCATGCTAACCCTCCCTTCTGAGGTGCTGGTGGTGCCCCAGCTGCATTGGCGACTTCCTCCTCCTCTGCCTTCGCATTGTGCTTCAACTGAGCTTCCGCTGTCAGGAGGGAATTCCATTAGCAGCGGGTCTACCTGCGTGCGCTTGTACTCACACATCTGATCACTCTCCAGTGACGGAATTAAGGACTGCACGTTGTCCTTGTAGCGGGGATCCAGCAGGGTGGCCATCCAGTAATCAGCACTGGTTAGAATGTTAGCAACTTGGTGGTCGTTGCTCAGGCACTGCAGCATGTAGTCGCTCATGTGTGCCAGGCTGCCCGGAAGCAACGACAAGTTGTCCACTGTGGAAGGTGTATCGTCTGTGTCCTCTGTATCCCCCCTAGCCACGCTTCAGTGATGCCCATGAGCTGCTTTGGGTGCCACCCTGGTGTGAACACGGTTCCTCATCATCCTCCTTCACCTCATCCTCCAGAACTGTGTCCTGGCTGGACAGTTGTGTACCTGCCCTCTGTTGGTGCAGGAACCCACCCTCCAAGCCATTTGTAAATTGCTGGCCTGATAACTGTGGAAATTATACCTCTTTCTCCTCTTCTTCCTCCTGTGCCACATCTTCTTCCATCATCGCCCAAAGCATTTTTCAAGGAGACGTAGAAGTGGGATAGTAACACTGAGGACTGCTTCATCGGCACTGGCCATGTTTGTGGCGCCAGGCAATTGATGTGCATCAAACCGGCTAGGCCCAGAGCTGATACAAGATTTTGCTCGTTCTTGCACACCACTAGGCCGGGCTTGAGGCTCAGTGGCACCAACCACTCGTCGGTCTGTTGTGCCATACCCATCCACAGCTCCTGCGCGGCGTGGGGTTTTTCGCCCAAACAGATGAGTTTCAAAACAGCCTGCTGTCATTTCCACCTGGTTGTACTGAAGTTGGTGGTGCAGGTGAGGAGGCAGTAGAGGAGGAAGCGGAGGAGGAGGAGGAGTCAACAGGAGGCAACGAGAAATGTCCTGCAATCCTCGGTAGCAGAAGAGCATGCGCCAAACTGCTATCTGCCTCAGGCCCAGCCTCCACTGCATTTACCCAGTGTGCAGTTAGGGAGATATAATGTCCCTACCCGTGCTTACTGGTCCACGTATATGTGGTTATGTGGACCTTGCCACAGATGGCGTTGCACAGTGCACACCTGATTTTGTCCACCACTTGGTTGTGCAGGGCAAGGATGGCTTGCCTGGAAAATTAGTGGTGGCTGGGAGCCACCACCATCAGGTTTTTAAAAGTCTCCGTCTCCACCAGACTGAATGAGAGAATTTCAAAGGCCAGGCATTTTGAAATGCTGGCATTCAGGGACAGGAATTGCAGGTGGGTGGGGGTGGGGGGTACTTCCTCTTTCTCTCCAGTGTTTGGGGGATGGACAGCTGAACGCTTCCATGAGACAGTGTGGAGATGCTTGTTGACAGTGACGATGGAGGTGGTGGTGTTGCTTCCACATCCTCTGTTGGCAGGTGCCACTGTCACTCCAAAGGGGGAGGAAGAGGCCGAGACCTCAGCAGAAGGAGCCTGAGATATTTCGTGGTTTTTGAGGTGTGTATTCCACTGCAGCTCGTGCTTTGCATTTAGATGCCTGGTCATGCAGTTGGTGCTCAGGTTTAGAACATTTATGCCTCGCTTCAGGCTCCAATTGCACAGCGTGCAAACCACTCACGTCTTGTCATCAGCACATTGTCTGAAGAACTGCCATGCTAGGGAACTCGTAGCTGGCTTTGGTGTGCTCAATCCCTGGGTGCTGTGGGCAATAGCAGGCATACTGGCTAGGGGATGGCCACTCTGCTTTTGCATCCTGCTCCCTCTTTTGCTGTGCGACTGGCGCTGTGTGACCAGCACCTCTTTCTCCGAACTGCACACTGGCATGACCTTGATTCCATGTGGGCTCTAGAACCTCATTATCTTACACATCATCTTCCACCCACTCTTCACCCCTGCCCTCCTTGCTGGTCTGCACACTGCAGAAAGCCGCAGCTGTGTTTCATCATCATCAGAGACGCTCTGCGGTGGTCCTCCCATGTCCACATCCTGAAACATAAGTGGTTGGGCATCAGTGCACTCAATCTCTTCCACTTCTGGGGCAGGGCTAGGTGGATGGCCCAGCAGAGTCATCAAAAAGCATAAGATACTGCTGCATGACTTGGGGCTCAGACTGCTTGGCTGATTTGCAAGGGGGTGAGGTGAAAGACAGATGCCCATAGGCTGCAGGTGCCAACTCTGCGCTTCCAGCTGGGGACCAGGTGGGAGACAATGTGAAGGAACTGGAGGCACTCTCAGCCACTCAATCTTCTACCGCCTCTACTTGTTCTGGCCTCACCATTCGTACACCGGTATTCAGGCCTACACAATAACACTGAACGTTCTGTCGCCTACGTGCACCTGAGGAAGGTGTTTCATTTGGTTGTGTAGCTGGCAAAGATCGACCAGGTCCTCTCCCTACAACAGGAGCTCCACCAACACCAGCTTCACCATGACCAGGGCCACGTCCCTTATTTGATGCTCTCCTCATTCTTTGAGGTCACCCACTGAACTAACAGACAGATTAACTATAATAATTTTCCTGTCACTTATGCAGTGCAGGTGTATCTCACACCAAAAATGGGTATATGCACCCACCAAACTAACAGACAGATTAACTATATTAATTTCCCTGTCACTTATGCAGTGCAGGTGTACCTCACACAAAAATGGGTATATGCACCCACCAAACTAACAGACAGATTAACTATATTAATTTCCCTGTCACTTATGCAGTGCAGGTGTATCTCACACCAAAAATGGGTATATGTCACCCACCGATCAAACAGACAGATTAACTATATTCATTTCCCTGTCACGGATGCAGTGCAGGTGTACCTCACACAAAAATGGGTATATGTCACCCACCAAACTAACAGACGGATTAACTATATTAATTTCCCTGTCACGGATGCAGTGCAGGTGTCAGTGGCGTACACAAAATCCATGGGGCCCCGGTGCGAAACTGATCCATGGGGCCCCCTCCCTGTCGCGCCCCCCCCCCCCCCCAAACCTGCCGCAAGAATTTACTTGGGCCCCCTGGATTGGGATTAATAATGCTCCGTGCCTCTCTGTGACCTTTTTACTACAAAATCACAGTGAGACAAAGTTGTCACTGTGATTTTGTAGCAAATAGATCACAGAGAGGCAAAGAGCATTATCAATCATGTTAATGCTCCGTGTCTCGGCTGTCCGGGACGGGGCTTGGCGGTCTTTCACGCAGCAGATTACCCTCACAGCATCCGCTCATGTGAAAGAGCCCTAAGCCCAATGCATGGCTGCACTCACCCAGTCCTAACTAATAAAATCTGGTCCTACCTCATCCAGGGTGTCGCTGGCATCGGCGTGATGTCCACTGGTTCCAGAACAAGGTCCCTGTGGTGATAGAGGAAAAAAGAATAATCACATAAGGAAGGGATGGTGACTGCCCCTGTCAAATCACCAGCAGGGGGCGCTGTGCTGGCCTGTAACACTGAGCCATGCCAATGTATAGCATACATTTCCCCTAAGTGCTACTACACAGTACTAATGCCCACCTTGTGGCCCCTCACAGTAATTAAGCCCACCTTGTGGTCCCTTCAAAATAGTTATGTCCTCCTTGTGGCCCCTCACAGTAGTTATGGCCAGATATGTGCCCCTTCACAGTAGTTATGTCCAGATATGTCCCCCCTCACAGTAGTTATGTCCAGATATGTCCCCCCTCACAGTAGTTATGTCCAGATATGTGTCCCGCTTACAGTAGTTATGTCCAGATATTTGCCCCCTCACAGTAGTAATGTCCAGATATGTGCCCCCCTTACAGTAGTTATGGCCAGATATGTGTCCCCCTCACAGTAGTTATGTCCAGATATGTGTCCCCCTCACAGTAGTTATGTCCAGATATGTGCCCCCTCACAGTAGTAGTTATGGCCAGATATGTGCCCCCTCACAGTAGTAGTTATGGCCAGATATGTGGCCCTTCACAGTAGTTATGTCCAGATATGTCCCCCCTCACAGTAGTTATGTCCAGATATGTCCCCCCTCACAGTAGTTATGTCCAGATATGTGTCCCGCTTACAGTAGTTATGTCCAGATATTTGCCCCCTCACAGTAGTAGTTATGGCCAGATATGTGTCCCCCTCACAGTAGTTATGGCCAGATATGTGTCCCCTCACTGTAGTTATGGCCAGATATGTGTCCCCCTCACAGTAGTTATGGCCAGATATGTGTCCCCTCACTGTAGTTATGGCCAGATATGTGTCCCTCTCACAGTAGTTATGGCCAGATATGTGTCCCCTCACTGTAGTTATGGCCAGATATGTGTCCCTCTCACAGTTACAGGGGGCAAAATGGAAACTATATATAGTGGAGGCAAAAAATTGAATATATACACAGGGGACAAATGGAATATATACAGAGGGGGCAAAATGGATAAATAAATATATATATATTTATTTATTCATTTTGCACCCTCTGTATATATTCCATTTGTCCCCTGTGTATGTATTCCATTTTTTATAAAAATTTTGCATTTTGACATATTTAATTACATTTGCCCCCGGGGTCGGGCCCCTATGAAGGATTTGCTGCGATTCCCACTGTGCCAGATGCTCCCTGTGTTATAAAAAAAAAAAAAAAAACAACTTACCTACTCTGAACCTGCTCTGCTCTGCTCCGCTCCCGCCGTCTTGTTCATAATCCCGTCTTCTGGCGTGCGTCGGCTGCGTCATCCCGTCAAGCAGCGTGATCCCGCGAGACCTGGTGCGAGGGTCACGAGCGAGGCACTGGCAGCAGCCCTGGATGGAGGAGGGGCCGCCGTGTAAGTTCTGCATCACCGGCCAGGCACAGAGGCTGGGGCCCGACCGGCCATATACTAATAAAACTTTTAAAATCTGCGGGCCCCAACTGCCTTCTTGGGTACAGTACTACTGCAGGGGCCAGGGGTCCATAGGCGGCCGGGCCCCCTGGAGTGCCGGGCCCGGTCGCAACTGCGACCCCTGCGACCCCTGTATGTACGCGCCTGGCAGGTGTACCTCACACCAAAAATGGGTATATGTCACCCACCGATCTAACAGACAGATTAACTATATTAATTTCCCTGTCACAGATGCAATGCAGGTGTACTTCACACAAAAAATGGGTATATGTCACCCACCGATCTAACAGACAGATTAACTATATTAATTTCCCTGTCACGGATGCAATGCGGGTGTACTTCACACAAAAAATGGGTATATGTCACCCACTGAACTAACAGACGGATTAACTATATTAATTTCCCTGTCACAGATGCAGTGCAGACGTACCTCACACCAAAAATGAGTATATGTCATCCACTGATCTAACAGACAGATTAACTATTATATTTTTGTGTCAGTGGTACAAAGATGGTGCATTTCACCCACCAAAGAATCACTATAGGTCACCCACCGAATAAATATCCAGATGAGATTCCTAACACTCTCCCTCAGCTCAGCTGGCTGTTTTCTGTCCCTGCACTACTCAGAGCTGATAGGTGGTGCTACATGTGATCCAGCTTGTATAGAGCCTGGGTCACATGATGCACCCGCCAATCACAGCCATGCCATTACTAGGCATGGTTGTGATGGCTTCTAAGTGCCCACAGCTTTAAAGCTTGTTGATTGGCTGCTCTGCAGCCTTTCAACAAGCTTTATTAAATGCCCGAACACTGAACTCGAACCTGAACTTTTGCTGAAAAGTTTGGGTTTAGGTCTGGGTACCAAAACTCGCAAACTTTGGTACGGACTCGATCTTTGCAGTGGAGCCCTAGCAAATTCACTCCTAGGTCAGATATATTGCAACCAAACTCATGCTACATCTAAAAGCGTACAGGCCTCAGCATGTGAAATGTTTAAGTTCATGACTACAATTAGAAAAAGACTGTACAAGTATGGCTTGTTTGGAAGGGTTACCAGGAGAAAGCCTCTTCTTTCTATAACAAATACGGCAGTAAGGCATTAAGTTTGAAAAGTTGCATCTGAACCAACTATAAGACTTCTGGAACAATGTTATTTGGATAGATTAGACCAAAATGGAGATATTTGACCATAATGGATAGTGCTACATTTGGCAAAAACCAAACACAACATATTAGCTCAAACACCTTATACCAACTATCAAGCACAGAAGTTGTGATAGTTGTGATAATTTGGGCTTATTTTGCAGCCACAGGAGCTGGGCACTTTGCAGTCAATATAGTAGACAATGAACTCCTCTGTATACCAAAATTTTCTATGAAACACAATGTATTTAACAGATAAAACTTGTGTTATGGATCAGTGAGTGTGAACCCACTGTGTGTAAGGCTAACCCTAAGTGTTTTTTGTTTTTCTGTTTTCTGTCACTTCATGCCTTTATCTCTATTCAGAGATCTAGACCTTGTTGCAGGTTAGCAACCAGACCACTACCTCCTGGGATAATCCCAGTGTAGTTGGCAGCTGACCCACTGAGGTCAGGGACTCCAGTGCAAAAGCAATGCACAAAAAAAACATAGGTATAGTATGAACAGGCACCATGGCTTGAATGCTGGTTTTAGAGATCCAGGCAGTGCACAGTTAACATAGAGACAGGAAAGACTTGCGGGAGGGGTGGTGGTAAGGCGCACACAAGGCAGGCAGGCTGGAAACTTGACTGGTGCACAGACAGAGAAGACAGACTGGATTCACTTAAACACAAACTAATCTACACTTGGACTTAAAAGTGTAGGAGCACACAGACAGGATGGAAACAGAACTTAAGCAGGGCAGGTAAATTGCAATAGCACTAGACTATAAAACAGTTTAGCTGACCAATCATGAGAATGTGGACCCTGTACCCCACATTGAGCCCCAAAATGAATTGAGCGACAGGTCTGGCAAATGCACTGTGTCTTTATTCATCTGTATGAGAGTGCCAAAAATAGCAGACCGCTGCTACTTGGCTATCTCCAGATGTCATATAGAGATGAATGGCGCCCAACCCGTGGAGTATGGGGTCCCCGTTCTCTCGCAGTGGTTGGACCCACACCAATATAATAGTTATCACCTAGGATGTGCTTTCTGGACTCTCAGTTGAAACTGATTGGAGTGCATAATTCATTAAGCATTGGCCCTTTTCAACATATTTTGATCATGAGAAAGTGGCATTATGAGTATGATCCCTAAGGAAGACATGAGTATGGCCAATATGATTTTACACATCTGGGAACAAGTAAGGTTGAAATTGGGGACTTGTGCATCAAGCACAGGGCAAGGTCCTCTAAAATAATTTCTGACATACTACTGGTACCACGTGCCACACTAAAGAGGCAGCAGGAGATCAGGAAGTAAACAAGTGGCTCAAGAACTGGTGTACAAAGGAGGGGGTTGGGTTCTTAAAGAACTAGGCTGACTTCTCAGTTTGCTGCAGTGTCTACTGTAGGATGGGATGGTATTGGTGGAGAGGATCCCATCCTACAGTACACAGGAATGTTTAAACTAAGGACCTGGGGCAGGGGCGTAGCTAAAGGCTCATGGGCCCTGGTGCAAGATTTCAGCTTGGGCCCCCCCTTCACTCAGCGATGGTGCACCTAGCTTTTCTGCTGCCCAAGGCACATATTGAAATGGACCCCCCCCTTCCCTCCAGTCCTACTGTTAAAGGGGTTGTCCTCTTTTTACTACTGATGACCTATCCTCAGGATAGGTCATCAATATCAGATCAGCCGGGGTCCTCCGGCACCCCCGACGATCAGCTATTTGACGATCATATGAGAGCTGCTTTCTCTGTTTTGTTCACCTGCTCGCCCTAGCATTTGCAGTGATGAGCAGGTAAACAGAGCAGAGAAGGCAGCGCTCCTACAAAAAAAAAAAAAAGCGGACAACCCCTTTAAAGACATACTTGGAAAACATTACATACAACGCTACAGAACATACAGGGTAATGCAGCACCACATATGTACCTCTTACATCCAGTGACTTTCTCTTCTCTGATGTAGATATTCTCTTTTATTTTGTTTTCCTGTCAGACCAGACCGCCATGGTGACTTCTTTCAGCCGCACATCATCTCTGCAGACAGACATCTTACTTTCCTACTTTTCTATCCTCCCCCTCGTCTTCTCAACACCCCATCCTGCCACCCCCAATACTGTGTCCACTGTGCTCCCCGATACTTTCCTGCAGAAACAGCCCCTCTGAAAATACTGGTACCACACAGATAGTGCGTCAGTACAAAAACACCCCTTTATATTGTGTGCTAGTACAAAAAAAAATCCCCCTTCCTTTCAGATCAGGACTCCAAATAAAACCCTAAAGGAGATACCCCATCTCAGACTCCCTTTAGACCTCTATGTCAGACCCCATATAAGACCCCAGTTTTAGACCTCAGATCAGACCTCCATGTACGACCCCGACCCTATATCAGACCTTAGATAAGACCCTCATTAGACCTCCAGACCCCCATATAAGACCTCTATTAGACCTCCAGACCCCCATTAGACCTCCAGACCCCTCCATATCAGACCTCCAGACCCCCATATCAGACCATATCTATACCCCCACTAGACCTGCAGACTCCCACTAGACCTCCAGACCTCCATATCTTACCCCATTAGACCTCCAGACCCCCAATCGGACCCCCAATCAGACCTCCAATCAGACCCCCATTAGACCTCTAGACCCCCAATCAGACCCCTATTAGACCTCTAGACCCCCAATCAGACCCCCATTATACCTCCAGACCCCCAATTAGACACCCAGTCCTCCAGACCCCCCATTAGACCACTTCAGACCCCCAGTCACACCTCCAAACCCCCCCCCCATTAGGCCACCAGACCCCAAGTCAGACCTCCAGACCCCCAGGGAGACATCTCCAGACCCCCCATTAGACCTCTCCAGACCCTGAGTAAGACCTCTCCAGACCCCCCATTAGACCTCCATATCAGACCTCAGATCGGACTGTAAAATAATAAAGTAACTTACCTCTCCTGCCGCCACTCTCCTTGTCCTGGCAGTCTTCTCTTCTCAGGGCCCGTGCTGCAGTCACCTGACCTCCTGCAGCCTCAGGTCAGAGTGTGCTCTGTACATGCTGATGCTGCAGGCAGACACAGCAGAGCGGGCCCTGAGAATAACGAGCAGGAGGAGGGGGCAGACTAGTGAGCGCTTCCATTGTGGAAGCGCTCGCTAGTATTCCCTTTATAAGATGCACCCTCTGGGCCCCCCTGGCTTAGGGGCCCGGTCACAACCACGACCACTGCGACCCCTACAGTTACGCCAGTGACCTGGGGGTAAATTACCATATAGGAGGGAAGATTGCAGATTGTAGGGTTACAGTTTGTTTAGATATGACTAAAAATAAGAAAGTGGGAGGGGTTTGTTTATTTGTAAAATCCTAACTAATGTCCATCCTGCAAGACAACATATGTGATGGGGAGAACTTCTTGAGCTAATTCTATCAAAAAGGCCAGAAAGCATATCAAAGGTAAAGGTTGGTAGTTAAATAGGTAATAGTAATCACAACATTAGTTTTTATGTATCTCTTATTTACCCTTTCCAGACATCTGACGTATATTAATGGAAGTCCAGTCTTTAAAAAAGGTGGTTGCTCACAAGTGCAGTGGGCACTATAGCCACTGGGTTTCTGCTGTTTCATACAGCAGACACCCAGGCTAATGTCTGTGATTAGGAATAATTCTGATCACAGGCATTTAACCTCTCAGATGACATGGTCAAATGTGATCTGGCATCTGAGAGCACAAAATCCGAAAGTATGCCACTTCTGTTTGTTTGTTGTGAAAGGCCTGATACTGCTGGAGACCACCAGGCCTTTCACAGGTATATTCAAAGAAAGACCTGCAGGTGGCAGCACTACATTGGAATATACTGAACCTCCTATTTATCAATGGGTTTAATTCCATTGCTAAATAGATATAGACCATTGTATGTTGTTCGACCCTTGGGGTCCTAAAAAAAAAAAGTTAAACTTTTTTTTTAGAGATAATAAAAAAAATATAAAAAAATGCAAATCACCACCCTTTCCCCAAATAAAAATAATAATAAAAAAAAAAATAGGCATAACGACATCTGAAAATGTATCCCGTACGGCGACTAGGGTAGAAAAAAAAAGTCAAATTCTTCATTTTTCCATTACTTCACCTTATGGCTCTGGGAAGTGGAAAATGAAAATGCAAAAACAGAAAAGTTTCTAAAGGGGTTAAGATATTTAGCAGTGAAGCTACAAAAAGCTTAATATTGGGGAAGGCCAATTTTCATCAGCTAAGTAAAGACCTTTATGATATAAACTGGGGCAATGTCCACAAAATTAAATGTAAACAAGCAGAATTGTACATTTTTAAAATCTTAAATTGGTACTGTGAAAGATATATATCTTATAACAATAGGTATATTAGAACCAAGAGAAAAAAATTTGGTTTAAAAAAATTGTAAATTGCGCAATAAATGATAAAAAGAAGGCATTTAAACTGGAAACACAAAAAGGTAGTAGAAAAATTCAAACTTCAATAAACAGCAAAGATTGAAACAGAGGATCATTACCAAAGAAAGTGACAATACTTAAAAACTTTATTCAATTACATATAGTATATCACAAAAGTGAGTACACCCCTTACATTTTTGTAAATATTTTATTATATCTTTTCATGGGACAGTGTACAAGTGGTCAACGTACAGCTTGTATAACAGTGTAAATTTGGTGTGCCCTCAAAATAACTCAACACAGCCATTAATGTCTAAACCGCTACCAACAAAAGCGAGTACACCCCGAAGTGAAAATGCCAAATTGTACAGAATTAGCTTTTTTCCCTCTCCAGTGTCATGTGACTCATTAGTGTTACAAGGGCTCAGGTATGGATGGGGAGCAGGTGTGTTAAATTTGATGTTATCGCTCTCACACTCTCTCATACTGTTCACTAGAAGTTCAACATGGCACCTCATGGCACAGAACCCCCTGAGGATCTGAAAAAAAGAATTGTTTCTCTACATAAATATGGCATAGGCTCTAAGAAGAATGCCAACAACCTGAAACTAAGGCTACTTTCACACTAGCGTACGGGTGTCTGCTTGTGAGCTCCGTTTGAAGGGGCTCACAAGCGGCCCCGAACGCATCCGTCCAGCACTAATGCATTCTGAGTGGACGCGGATCCGCTCAGAATGCATCAGTCTGGCAGCGTTCAGCCTCCACTCCGCTCCGCAGGCGGACACCTGAACGCTGCCTTCAGCGTTCGGGTGTCCACCTGGCCGTGCGGAGGCAGGCGGATCCGTCCAGGCTTACAATGTAAGTCAATGGGGACGGATCCGTTTGAATATGACACACTATGGCTCAATTTTCAAACGGATCTGTCCCCCATTGACTTTCAATGTAAAGTCTGGACGGATCCGTCTGAGGCTACTTTCACACTTAGAATTTTTTTACAATATAATGCAGACGGATCCTTTCTGAACGGATCCACCGTCTGCATTATATGAGCGGATCCGCTCTAAACGCAAGTGTGAAAGTAGCCTAAGCTGCAGCATGGCAGCCAAGACCACACAGTGGTTTAACAAGACAGGTTCCACTCAGAACAGGCCTCACCATGGTCGACCAAGAAAGTTGAGTGCACGTGCTCAACGTCATATCCAGAGGTTGTCTTTTCAAAATAGACATACAGTGGATATAAAAAGTTTACACACCCCTGTTAAAATGTCAGGTTTCTGTGATGTAAAAAAAATGAGTGAAAGATAAATCATTTCAGAACTTTTTCCACCTTTAATGTGACCTATAAACTGTACAACTCAATTGAAAAACAAACTGAAATCTTTTAGGTAGCGGGAAGAAAAAATATGAAAAAAATATAATATGGTTGCATAATTGTGCACATCCTTAAACTAATACTTTGTTGAAGCACCTTTTGATTTTATTACAGCACTCAGTCTTTTTGGGTACCGTATTTTTTGCCCTATAAGACGCACCGGCCCATAAGACGCACCTAGGTTTTCGATGAGGAAAATCAGAAAAAAATGATTTTGAACCAAAAGGTGTGCTTTTGGTGGGGTTTGAACTAATTGTGGTCTGTGGATGACACTGTTATGGGGGATCTGTGGATGGCGCACTGTTATGGGGGATCTGTGGGTGACGCACTGTTATGGGGGATCTGTGGGTAATGCACTGTTATGGGGGATCTGTGGGTGACACTTATGGGGGATCTGTGGGTGATGCACTGTTATGGGGGATCTGTGGGTGACACTTATGGGGGGACCTGTGGGTGACACTTATGGGGGATCTGTGGGTGACACTTATGGGGGATCTGTGGGTGACACTTATGGGGGATCTGTGGGTGGCTCTTATTGGGGTCTCTGGATGGCACTGTTATGGGGATCTGTGTATGACAGTTATGGGGGGGATCTGTGGATGACACATATATAGCATCTTATGCTATGTGTCATCCACAGATCCCCTCCATAAGTGTCCCTGTAGTGAAAAACAAACTGAAATCTTTTAGGTAGCGGGAAGAAAAAATATAAAAAAATAATAATATGGTTGCATAATTGTGCACATCTTTAAACTAATACTTTGTTGAAGCACCTTTTGATTTTATTACAGCACTCAGTCTTTTTGGGTACCGTATTTTTTGCCCTAAATACAGGGGGTGGGGGTCGCATCTGCTTTTATAATGACAGCGGGGCCCGTTGTCATGGTCTTACCTTCTTGCTGCTCTCCTTCGTTTGACATGTGCTGGCGGCCATCTTGGTTTCTGGGTTTCTTGTAGCCTCCCACCCTGCGGCTTCTCCTTCCCACTGGGAGGAGCTGGATGCCTAGCTCATATATATAGGAGGTCTGTGGCTTCAGTTCCTTGCTTGGTCCTCCTGTGTTCACATGCTTCTAAGACTGCTGCTGCTTCTGGTTCCTGATCCTGGCTTCGTCTGACTACCCTTCTGGTTCCTGATCCTGGCTTCGTCTGACTACCCTGCTGGTTCCTGATCCAGGCTTCATCTGACTACCCTGCTGGTCCTGATCCTGGCTTCGTCTGACTACCCTTCTGGTTCCTGACCTCTGGCTTCGCAAGACCCTGCTTCGGTTTAGCCATCCGTTTGGACTTTTGCCTTACAGCTTGGTTTTCAATAAAGCCTTCTTATTTCCACATATCTCTTGTTGTACGTCTGGTTCATGGTTCCATGACATTAGGACCAAGCCATGAATTCTGACGGTACAGGGCCATTCTCGCTACCTACGCTGGTTGCCAGACTTGATCAGCAGGATCACCTGTTGGGTCGGTTCGCTGTGGCGTTGCAAACCCTGCTTGAACGCACGGCTCATTTAGCTTCCGTTGCCGATGGGTTGGTTGTCGCTCCTGGGCCCGCTCCTACTGCCGCTCCGGTTGTTGCGCCAGAGTCTACCCCGACACCTGTTGCTGCGCCTGCGGTGTTTCGGGGTATGACCGGTTCTGCCCCCCTTCCACAGCGCTTTGGGGGAGAGCCAACTCAGTGCCGAGGTTTCCTTAACCAGGTGGGCATTTATTTTGAGTTGCTGCCACATGCCTTTCCTACTGAGAGATCAAAGGTGGGCTTCTTGATCTCGCTGCTCTCGGACAAGGCCTTGGCCTGGGCCAGCCCTTTATGGGAGAACAACAATCCGGTGGTTGCCGAGTTTTCCGGTTTTGTTGCTTCTCTTCGGAAGGTATTCGATGTGCCGGCTCGTGCCGCCTCTGCTGCGAAGCTCCTCATGTCCATCAGACAGGGTTCACGATCCGTAGCTGAATACGCCATTGAGTTTCGTACCCTGGCAGCAGAGGTGGGCTGGAATAATGAGGCTCTGGTCGCTGCTTTCTCTCATGGTCTCTCGGATGCCTTGAAGGATGAGGTTGCAGCTAAGGACCTACCAGTGGAGCTCGAGTCTCTTATTTCTTTCCTGATTTTGATTGACACCAGACTCAGGGAGAGACCTTCCTTTAAGGAGAGCCTGCAGAGGTCTCCTAACAGATTGGCGCCTACGTATGCTGTCCCACCCGTGCCTCCCTCTCCTCCCACGCCTCCTGGGGATGACTTGTCTGGGGGTGAACCCATGCAGCTGGGGTTTGCTCGCCTGTCCGAGGGGGAGAGGGTACTCCGGAGACGCGAGGGCCGATGCATGTACTGTGGTCTCGGTGGGCATTTTCGGTTGGCATGCCCGAACCGTCCGGGAAACGCTCGCACCTGAGATCCTGTCGGGGGCAGATCTTGGGTGGAGTCTCCTCGTCCCCGGTTTCCCGTGTTGACAAACCACTGATTACTGTTGTCCTCTCCTGGGTCGGGGGCTCGGTGACGACCCAGGCGTTGGTGGACTCTGGTGCTGGTGGTTTGTTCATTGATAGTGTGTTCGCTGCCGCCAATTCCATTCCTCTGCAGCCTCGAGGTTCCCCACTGGCTCTTGAGGCGATAGACGGCAGACCCCTTCTGCCGCCACACGTGACTCAGGAGACCCTTCCAGTGGGGATGGCCATTGGTGCTGTTCACAGAGAGTCGGTCTGTCTCCAGGTTATTTCGTCTCCACACTACTCGGTGGTCTTGGGGTACCCCTGGCTCCAGAAGCATAATCCGACTTTCGATTGGAGATCGGCCGAGATCCTCTCGTGGTCACCGCAGTGTGGGGCTAGTTGCATCCATGGGCCTGTCAAGTTGCTGTGTACTTCCTCGGACTCTCTGTTGCCTCCTGAATACGAGGAGTACCGGGATGTATTCGATAAGGTGCGTGCGGTTGCCCTACCTCCGCACTGCCCATACGATTGTGCCATAGAGTTACAACCTGGTGCCGTTCCTCCTCGTGGCAAAGTCTATCCACTGTCGGTAGCGGAGAATGAGGCCATAGAGGAGTACGTGAGGGAGGCGCTTTCACGTAGACACATTCGCAAATCCTCGTCCCCGGCAGGGGCTGGATTTTTCTTTGTGAAAAAGAAGGGCGGTGAGTTGAGGCCTTGCATCGATTACAGGGGTCTCAATCGCATCACGATCAAGAACGCTTACCCGATACCCTTGATTTCCGAGCTGTTCGATCGCCTCAAAGGGGCCACGGTCTTTACCAAACTCGACCTGAGGGCGGCATATAACCTGGTAAGGATCAAGGCGGGCGATGAGTGGAAGACCGCGTTTAACACCAGGACCGGTCATTATGAATCCTTGGTTATGCCCTTTGGGTTGTGCAATGCGCCCGCAGTCTTCCAGGAATTCATCAACGATGTTTTCCGTGACCTGTTGCAGCAGTGTGTGGTGGTCTATTTGGATGACATCTTGGTATATTCTGAATCCATGGAGGTCCACATTCTGGATGTCAGACGAGTGTTGCAACGGTTACGAGAGAACAAGCTGTTCGGTAAGCTTGAGAAATGCGAATTTCACCGATCCCAGGTAACCTTCTTAGGTTACATCATTTCCGCTGAGGGGTTCTCCATGGATCCTGAGAAGGTTTCGGCTGTCTTACAGTGGCCCCAGCCCAGTGGTCTTCGTGCCCTGCAGCGCTTTTTGGGCTTCGCCAATTATTATCGGAAGTTCATCAGGGACTTTTCCATGCTAGCCAAGCCTCTCACGGATCTGACCAGGAAGGGCAGTAATCCCCAGGTCTGGCCGCTCGAGGCCATCCGAGCTTTTGAGGCTCTAAAGTCCGCCTTTGTGTCGGCTCCGATTCTGTCGCATCCCAACCCTGGGTTGCCTTTTGTCCTCGAGATGGATGCGTCTGAGACGGGAGTAGGCGCCCTTCTGTCTCAGCGTAGAACACCAGAGGGTCCTCTGCTTCCTTGTGGGTTTTACTCCCGGAAACTGTCTTCCGCGGAGTGCAACTATCAGATTGGTGACAGGGAGTTATTGGCCATCGTGCAGGCCCTTAAAGAATGGAGGCACTTGCTCAAGGGCTCGGTGGTTCCGGTTCTCATCCTGACGGACCACAAGAATCTGACTTACCTCTCTGAGGCCAAGAGATTGACACCACGTCAGGCCAGATGGGCTCTGTTCTTGTCACGTTTTAATTACGTGGTCTCCTACCTACCCGGTTCCAAGAACATCAGAGCGGATGCCTTATCACGGCAGTACTCCGAGCTGTCCGGGGAGGAGTCGATTCCGACTTCGGTCATACCTCCGAATCAGATCCTGGCCGCCATTCGCACCAGCCTGACCTCTCCCCTGGGTGAGCAGATTTTGGCGGCTCAATCTGGTGCTCCCTCTGGGAGACCCAACGGCAGATGTTTTGTGCCTGAGGAGTTGCGCACTCGGTTGTTGCGAACCTACCATAACTCCAAGGCGGGGCATCCTGGAAAGAATCAGCTGTCCTGGGCTGTTTCACGTCTGTTCTGGTGGCCTTCTCTACGTTCCGACATCGCCGCATATGTAGCGGCATGCTCCGTTTGTGCCCAGAGTAAGTCCCCTCGGCACCTTCCGTTGGACCTTTTGCAACCCATAGCCACCGGGGAGCGTCCATGGTCACACCTGGGGATGGATTTCATTGTGGACCTCCCTGCATCCCGAGGCCATACGGTCATTCTCATGATTGTGGATCGGTTTTCCAAAATGTGCCACTGTGTTCCTCTCAAGAAGTTACCCTCTGCACAAGAGTTGGCCACGATTTTTGCCAGGGAGGTCTTCCGGTTGCACGGTTTGCCCAAGGAGATTGTGTCGGATCGGGGGAGTCAGTTTGTGTCCAGGTTCTGGCGCGCCTTTTGCTCCCAGTTGGGGATTCATCTCTCTTTCTCCTCGGCCTACCACCCTCAGTCCAATGGGGCCGCAGAACGATCCAATCAGGCCTTGGAGCAATTCCTTCGTTGCTATGTCTCCGATCACCAAGACAATTGGGTTGACCTCCTGCCTTGGGCTGAGTTTGCCAGGAACACGGCGGTGAACTCTTCCTCTGGGACGTCTCCCTTCATGGCCAATTATGGATTCCAACCTGCCGTGTTACCGGAGGTATTCTCTCCCCAGGATATTCCGGCGGTGGAGGATCACCTTTCCGTCCTACGTGCTTCTTGGGTACAGATCCAGAGGTCCCTTGAGGTCTCTGCGCAGCGCCAGAGACTCCAGGCTGATCGCAGACGAGCGCCCGCTCCTTCCTACCAGGTCGGAGACCGCGTATGGTTGTCCACCCGCAACCTCAACCTTCGAGTGCCCACTCCCAAGCTGGCGCCTCGCTTTGTTGGTCCCTTCCGAGTGCTTCGCAGGGTAAACCCGGTAGCCTATGCCCTTGCGCTTCCTCCTGGCATGCGGATCTCCAACGTATTTCATGTCTCCCTGTTGAAGCCACTGGTGTGTAATCGTTTTACTTCCTCGGTTCCTCGGCCTCGTCCGGTCCAAGTGGGCAATCGTGAGGAGTATGAGGTGAGCAATATCCTGGACTCACGCCTGGTCCGCGGTCGGGTGCAGTTTTTGGTCCATTGGCGTGGTTATGGTCCAGAGGAGCGTTCCTGGGTTCCCTCCGCAGATGTCCATGCTCCTGCCTTGCTCCGAGCCTTCCACGCACGCTTCCCTCAGAAACCGTTCTTTACTCCGCGGAGGAGGGGCCCTTGAGGGGGAGGTACTGTCATGGTCTTACCTTCTTGCTGCTCTCCTTCGTTTGACATGTGCTGGCGGCCATCTTGGTTTCTGGGTTTCTTGTAGCCTCCCACCCTGCGGCTTCTCCTTCCCACTGGGAGGAGCTGGATGCCTAGCTCATATATATAGGAGGTCTGTGGCTTCAGTTCCTTGCTTGGTCCTCCTGTGTTCACATGCTTCTAAGACTGCTGCTGCTTCTGGTTCCTGATCCTGGCTTCGTCTGACTACCCTTCTGGTTCCTGATCCTGGCTTCGTCTGACTACCCTGCTGGTTCCTGATCCAGGCTTCATCTGACTACCCTGCTGGTTCCTGATCCTGGCTTCGTCTGACTACCCTTCTGATTCCTGACCTCTGGCTTCGCAAGACCCTGCTTCGGTTTAGCCATCCGTTTGGACTTTTGCCTTACAGCTTGGTTTTCAATAAAGCCTTCTTATTTCCACATATCTCTTGTTGTACGTCTGGTTCATGGTTCCATGACACCCGTGCAGTGACTGTATTCTACTACACGGGCCCCGCTCACTGTATAATCATATCTCTAATAGTTAATTGTTATGTATATACCGTAATCGCATAATCAGCGCCTGTATACTTACAAGCGCTCGGTAGGTATCAGAGAGGAGAGAGGAGGGATGAGACAGGCCGGGAGGACAGTCGCTGGCAGCGTGAGTCACTATGTCATGCACCCACGCCGCCTGCTTCATTCATAAAGTGGGCGGCGCAGGCGCGTGACGTAGTGAGCGACTCACGCTGCCAGCGCCCATCCTCCCGGCCTGCCTCCTCCCTCCTCTCTCCTCTCTGCTACCTACCGAGCGCTTGTAAGTATACAGGCGCTGATTATGCGATTACGGTATATACATTACAATTAACTATTAGAGATATGATTATACAGTGAGCGGGGCCCGTGTAGTAGAATACAGTCACTGCACGGGCCCCGCTGTCATTATAAAAGCAGATGCGACCCCCAGCCCCTCCTCCCTCACAGCTGATACACCCGCCGCGCGGCATCGCGGCGGGTGTATCATTGAAAATTCAGCAAAATCAGCAGCATTTGCCCCATAAGACGCACTGCTATTTCCCCCCCCCCACTTTTGGGGGGAAAAATTGCTCCTTATAGGGCGAAAAATACGGTATGTGTCTATCAGCATGGCACATTTTGACTTGGCAAGATTTGCCCACTCTTCTTGGCAAAAACACTCCAAATCTGTCAGATTGCGAGGGCATCTCCTGTGCACAGCCCTCTTCAGATCACCCCACAGATTTTTAATCAGATTCAGGTCTGGGCTCTGGCTGGGCCATTCCAAAACTTTAATCTTCTTCTGGTGAAGCCATTCCTTTTTTTGATTTGGATGTATGCTTTGGGTCGTTGTCATGCTGAATAATGAAGTTCCTCTTCGTGTTCAGCTTTCTAGCAGAAGCCTGAAGGTTTTGTGCCAATATTGACTGGTATTTAGAACTGTTCATAATTCTCTCTAGCTTAACTAAGGCCCTAGTTCCAGCTGAAGAAAAACAGCCCCAAAGCATGATGCTGCCACCACCATGCTTCACTGTGGGTATGGTGTTTTTTTGGTGATGTGCAGTGTTGTTTTCGCGGCAAACATATCTTTTGGAATTATGGCCAAAAAGTTCAACCTTGGTTTCATCAGACCATTACACCTTTTCCCACATGCTTTTGGGAAACTTCAGATGTGTTTTTGAAAAATTTAGCCTGGCTTGGATGTTTTTCTTCGTAAGAAAAGGCTTTTGTCTTGCCACTCTACCCCATAGCCCAGACATATAAAGAATACGGGAGATTGTTGTCACATGTACCACACAGCCAGGACTTGCCAGATATTCCTGCAGCTCCTTGCTGTAGGCCTCTTGGTAGTCTCCCAGACCAGTTTTCTTCTGGTCTTTTCATAAATTTTGGAGGGACGTCCAGTTCTTGGTAATGTCACTGGTGTGCCATATTTTCTCCACTTGATGATGACTGTCTTCACTGTGTTTCATGGTATATCAAATGCCTTGGAAATTCTTTTGTACCCTTCTCCTGACTGATACCTTTTAACAATGAGATCCCTCTGATGCTTTGGAAGCTCTCTGTGGACCATGGCTTTTGCTGTGGGATGCGACTAAGATAATTTCAGGAAAGACCAACTAGAGCAGCTGAACTTTATTTGGGGTTAATCAGAGGCACTTTAAATGATGGCAGGTGTATGCTGACTCCTATTTAACATGATTTTGAATGTGATTGCTTAATTCTGAACACAGCTACATCCCCAGTTATAAGGCGTACACACTTATGCAACCACATTATTTTTTTTGTTTTTTGTTTTCTTCCCTCCACCTAAAAGAATTCAGTTTGTTTTTCAATTGAGTTGTACAGTTTATAGGTCACATTAAAGGTAGAAAAAGTTCTGAAATGATTTATCTTTGTCTTATTTTTTTACATCACAGAAACCTGACATTTTAACAGACTTTTTATATCCACTGTATGAGTGCTGGCAGCATTGCTGCAGGGGTTAAAGGGATGGGGGGTCAGTCTGTCAGTGCTCAGACCATACGCCGCCCTGAAGGAAGCCTCTTCTAAAGATGATGCACAAGAAAGCCTGCAAACAATTTGCTGAAGACAAGCAGACTAACGACATGTATTACTAGTACCATGTCCTCTGGTCTGATAAGAACAAGATAAACTTATTTGGTTCAGATGGTGTCAAGCATGTGTGGTTACTAGGTTAGGAGTGGCAACCAGGTTAGGAGTACAAAGACAAGTGTTTCTTGCCTACAGTCAAGCATGGTGGTGGTAATGTCATGGTTTGGGGCTGCACGAGTGCTGCTGGCTGTGGAAAGCTACAGTTTATTGAGGGAACCATAAATGCCAACATGTGCTGTGACATACAGCAAAACATGATCCCCTCCCTTCAGAAACTGGGCCGCAGGACAGTATTTCAACATCATAACGACCCCAAACACACCTCAAAGACAACCACTGCCTTGCTAAACAAAACATGTCTCCAGACCTAAACCCTATTGAACATCTGTGGGACATCCTCAGACGGAAGGTGGAGGAGCGCAAGGTCTCTAACATCCACCAGCTCCTTGTCATCATGAAGGAGTGGAAGAGGATTCCAAGTGCAACCTGTGAAGCTCTAGTGAACTCCATGCTCAAGAAAGTTAAGGCAGTGCTGGAAAATAAAGGTGGCCATACAAAATATTGACACTTTGGGCACTTTTTGTCCATTTCCAAGGGTGTAATCACGTTTGTTGCCAGCTGTTTAGACATTAATGGCTGTGTGTTGAGTTATTTTGAGGGCACCAAGTTTACACTGTTATACAAGCTGTACACTGACCACTTTACATTGTATCAAAGTGTCATATCTTCAGTGTTGTCCCATGAAAAGATATAAAAAAATATTTACAAAAATGTAAGGGGTGTACTCACTTTTGTGAGATATTGTAAATAAAATAAATAAAGCTAAAGCTAAAAGTGTTGGTCGAGGAGGATAAGGAATAGTCCAGTATATAAAATATACAGTATCTTCTTGTCTACCATATTTACACAGAAAAATCTAATAGCAGATGACATGTTTTAGTATAATGTAAATTCATTCAATGTAAATTAAATGTCATCTGCTTAACTCCTTTCGACATCCACTGTTTATGTACATCCAGTCTTAAAAGATGCCCCCTGCTCAGGAGCTGAGGCGGCACCATAGCACAGCAGACACCCAGTGGCAGAGTCCATGATCTGAGACAACACCACACAAAGACTTTTAAGCCCTTAGATGCCGCGTATACTGCAAATTTCATTTACTAGGAACAATTTTCTTCCGGTAACCAAATGGCTCCCCGTGACAAGATAGCAGGGGCAATTCGCTATGGCAGCCAAATGATTAAAATATAAGTGTTTATCATTTAAGGTGAACAGTGTAATGTAAAACAAATCAAAATGGCAATTCCCCTTTTATTGGCAGCTTTAAAACTAAAGAAAAAATAGATCGAAAAGTCATAACATCCTAAAATGGTATCAATTAAAAATACAGATCAACCTGCAAAAACTGAGCTATTACATAGTAAACATAAATAAAAAAGAATTATGAGGGTCGTGATTTGTCCAATGCAAAGAAAAAAGTTTTCATTTGTTAAGTAAGGAATAGTGTTGAGCGCGAATATTCGAATTGCAAATTTTTTTCTCTTTTTTCTAACTTAGCACAGCTATATTCCATATTAGGCTAGAATATGGAATATAGCAGTGCTAAGTTGAAATCTTCATGCGATTATTTCGTGTTATATTACTCGCATCGCAATTTCGACTTTTGCGTATGTTCTTAATATTGCTCTAACTTCGTCTTTTAGAATATTCGTAATATTCTGAAAGACGAAGTTAGAGCAATATTACGAATATTCTAAAAGACGAAGTTAGAGCAATATTACGAAATTTTGTAAAATACACATATATTGTATTTAAGCTAATATACTGCTATAGTAATATTTTTTAATAGTGTACATATTTTACAAAACTTAAGTTCAGAAGAGGCAAAAAATAAATTAGAGGAAAAAAAAGGGATTATAGCACTATATTAGCTAAATTACAATCTATATGTGTATTTTACGAAATTTCGTAATATTGCTCTAACTTCTTCTTTTAGAATATTCGTAATATTCTAAGAGACGAAGTTAGAGCAATATTACGAAATTTCGTAAAATACACATATTAGCCTAGCCATAGTCAATTAGCATAGGAACGTTGCCTTATACTATCAAGATAAATAATCGCAATACGCGAAAAAATAAATTGCATATTATTCGCGATAATTGGAATAATTGCGAATATTCGATTTCGACGAATATAACACGAATATTCATTCAAATATTCGCGAAATATTGCGAAATCGAATATGGCACCTCCCGCTCATCACTAGTAAGGAATATAAGGGTGCAGCCAAACAGTCAGGGCTCTCAGTGCAGTTTTGAGAGCTAAAATCAGTAGTGGATCATAAAAGGAAGGAAAGTATGTAGGACATATAGGACTACTCCTCTTTTATGAATTGACTTTTGGTTTTGGCTTCTAAAACTGCATGCAGAAACCTGACCGTGTGGTCATACCCTAATATGGTATCGTGCTGAACTGCAGAATTAAGTTCACATATCATTTTCACAGCACAGGGAAAGTTGTAAAAACCCATGACATAATGGTTGAATTTTTTTTCCAGCTTGCCACTATATCAAATGCAATATTAAATGATAACATTAGAAAGTGAAATTTTTTCACCCAATTTTTTTTTAAATTGTAAAATAAAATACTAAATAAAAATTAAAGCTGAAAAAAACTAAATAGTGTCACTAAGGGGCTTACCCAAGAAGAAGTGCAGCACTGCTTAAATGGAATATGTCATCAGAAAACAGCCTATTGTTTAAATCACATTATACTGTTTTACATGTTTTTAAAGATGTTTTGACAATTTCTGCCGAATTTATAATTTTTCCATATGAATATATTTATTCAAAAACTATAAAATCTTTCTGTGTTCACTAAGCCTTATGATAGGCACCACTGTACAGATTTTTTACTGCAGTTACCTGCTTAGCTGTCATTATAATCCTGCCTGTAATGATATCATCTCTGTGTGATTGTCAAAGCTTATCTATTTTTTCCTTGTACATTAACCTCAGCACAGGTCACAGAGCATACCGAGAAAACTCTCCCATGTAAGTCAATGAGGTTCCCTCCAGACCATTGTGTCTATGGCCCATGGGGCTGCCACCAAGCAATTTTCTTGTTGTTTTCTAAATGCTGTTAAGAACACCTCAGGCAAGATGGTAGCCCCCATAATCATGGTCGGGAAATGAAATAAGTAAATGTCCAATTGGAAAATAAAAACAGATAAGAAAAAAGAATATGTGTCCCTATCTGGTTTTAACTGGCAGATAACATTTTTGTGACATATTTCTTTTAAAAACATTTAAATAGACAATCATTGGACCATGATGGCAATCCCCTGATAATAATAATATTAAAATTTATATAGCGCCACCATATTCCACAGCGCTTTACAAATTCATAGGGTTCATGTACGAAACAAAACTAACTGGCTAATATGCAACTGAAACACTAGGAGTCAGGGCCCTGCTCGCAAGAGCTTACAATCTATGAGGAATTGGGGGTGACACATAAGGTAGTGGATTGTGATTAGTAGGATTTGAGACATTATTGAACTGACAGGAGTGGTGCCGGCCGATCTGCTTCGGGTTTCGGACTACTAGAGGATCGAGTTCAGGCCAAAAGTTGGTGGGGGAGAGGTTTAGTCAGGGAATAGTCAGTTTAGGTAGCTTAATAAGCCTGCCTGAAAAGATATGTTTTTAAGGCACGTTTGAAGGTGGAGAAGTTGTGAATTGACCTAATATTCCAGGGCAGAGTATTCCAGAGAGTAGGTGCAGCTCGAGAAAAGTCTTGAAGACGGGAGTGAGAGGTATGAATTATGGAGGTTATTAATCTTCGGTCGCTAACAGAACAGAGAGCATGAGTAGGGTGGTAGATGGAGATGAGGGAGGAGATATACGGAGGTGCAGCACTGTGGAGAGCTTTGTGGGTGAGGGTGAGAAGTTTAAACTGTATTCTGTGGTGGATGGGCAACCAGTGAAGTGACTGGCACAGACTAGTAGCATCAGTGTAGTTGTTGGATGGATAGATGAGCCTGGCTGCAGCATTTAGGACAGACTGATAGGTGGAGAGTTTAGTGAGAGGGAGACCGATTAGTAAAGCGTTGCAGTAGTCAAGACGAGAATGAATCAAGGCAACAAGATGCTCTGGTTCCAAAGCTATCTGGGTCCTTGCTGGAATTTACTTCCTGTAATATCTCAACATAGACATGTTACTGCTGAAGCCACAGTCGCAGTTACCTGCTACAGGCAGTGTTTGTATGCAGTGGTCACATGTCTGTGTCAAGAAAGAGCAAGAGGCAGAGACCAGGGGAGGGATCTTGGGAAATGACAGGGCCAGGGGCATTGCTAGGGTTTAGGAAGATCAGGGGCAAAATATGTAGCAGATTTTCCAAAAATTTTTACATCCTGTGCGGGTGTACCCTAAATCAACTTTTAAAACACCTGATAATCAACTTTTGAAATGCAACAGTTACTGTCACGTACTCCTGCATATAGTCTCATTAGGAGGCTCAAAAATGTTTCCCACTATGAACATTTTTTTAAATGAGTATAAAAATAACTGAATTCAGTTCTCACAGAACTCTTGGATGTAATGCATCTGGACCTGGAAATTTGTTGACATTTACTTTATCTTACATAGTTTGGACCAGATCTATATTATGGTGGCTGCCATCTTGCCTGAGCTGTTCTTAACATCATTTACAAATAATTTAAAAAATTTCTTTACGGCAGCCACGTGGGCCATAGACACAATAGTCAGGAGGGACCCTATTGATAAAATAAGATGTGACAATCACCTATTGTGAATAGTAGATCCTGTCTTATCTATACACAGAGATGATATAATTATAGGCATGATTAGAATGAGTTAACTGCAGAAAAGTGATCTGTATAACCCAAGAAGTGGCGCCAATTATTAGACATAGAGGCCTGTGCAAAAACTGCAGGATTTTTTAACTTTTAGTTTAAATATGAAAAGTGAGGTTGAAAATTAAAAATAAGTGATTTAAACAGTAGGTCGTTTTCTGATGACACATTCCCTTTAACAAAGAAACCATGAACTTCAAAAGTGTACAATCCCTTTTTATGAAAATGAGAACATAGATAATTTGATACTTGGGTCTTTCACATATTTGGATTAATTAATGAATTATTTCACAGTCCAGATGCTATGGCTAATATCAGAGATACAATGGAATACATTTTCAGTATGAAATGGTATGGTATGAAATGTGGACACTCAACCAAAAATGATCAAACAAACCTACAATTTGCTCTGGGTGCTCCAGTGCTATAATGCAGAAGATAATTTTTCAGCCTTGGTAATTTGTATCAGATGGAAGGACTGATCTATGAGGTTCTAGATTATCATAATGGACCACCTCCTGCAGAACTAATGCAGACAACATTGTTAAATCTTTGCTCGTCTCCTGTGTCTAATGTTTGTTCTCTTCTGCTCTTCAATGTTCCCAGCAATATAAACAGGCAGAATATTTTGACTTAGCGGGTTGGACTTAACACATACAAAGAGGCTGACACCATAATCAAGACACACTCATAAATGCTATAGGAATGCTGGCAAGTTAGTTGTTTCAATGAAAGGTGTTTTATAGTTTCCTTTCTTTGCTGCTTTTCATCGTTCTTCTGTCCTGGCTGTGATTTTTTTATTTGTACTTAAGATTTGCTTGAGTGCACTTTTTATTAGTTAAGAAAAACAATGAATTTACTGGCGTTACTGAGGACTTGGCACAGACCAATAGCGTCAAGTAGAAAAGTGATGAATGAAAAAAAATGCAATAACATTAAAGGGGGGGGGGGGGGGGACTGTCATTTACACTTCTGAGGAATGGAATATGTGGATATTCTGGTTTGAAAGTCTATGTACATACCAATTAAGTAGGACTTTATCCCAGCTAAATGTAAACATATGTGACATCCAGCACCTACTGCCGCAAAACACAAGGTTTGCAAAGAAAAAAGATGCTTTAAGGGGGTGTTCCTAGAATCAAAACTTACCCTGCCCCGAGGAGCAGTGGCCGAGCGTGTATTCTGATGCTCTTTTTGAAGTCTATAGGAATGACTATTGCTTTACCTCCACTCCATTCAAAAGGGGGACATGTGACATCTGTGCTTGTGATTGCTCAGGGTTCCATCAGTTGGACCCCCAATTATCAGATGCTTACATAATATCTTGGGAATAAGGTTTATGTTTCAATTATACATAAACCTTTTTAACCCTCCCCCCTCAGAGGTTATGGTCAATAGCAACTGCAACAACACAATCACAGGTTAATTACAGACAACTGGAGGAGGAGGAGGACAAAAAATGGCATCTATTGATGGCCACCAAAGAGTAACAGCATTTGGGGTAATAAATGGTGCTGCACTGTGGTATATGGTTCTGATGGAATGACATTTTGTGCTATGGTATTGCTGACTCTGCCTATTTGTGTTGCCCCAACTTCCATCAATTTGAACCTGCCAACAACATTGGGTCACTTTAATTATTTTTTTTCCAGGGCCACTTTAGGTTCCCAGTCTGCCCCTGAATATCTCCATGGAGGCTATGTCACCCATAATTAATATTTATGCATCTGTAAAAGTCCAAACTATTAGGCTAGTTTCACACTAGCGTTAAACTGTTCCGACAGGATGTTCCTGTAGAGCAAGAATGCCCATCCTGCGGCCCTCTAGCTGTTGTAAAACTACAACTGCCATCATTCCCTGCTGTAGGCTGATGGCTGTAGGCTGTCGGGCATGCTGGGAGTTGTAGTTTGTCAACAGCTTGAGGACCACAGGTTGAGCATCGCTTCTGTAGAGGAACCTCCTGCTGGAGTCAACCGCATCCGACACAGCATCACCAAGGCCTATTGACTATTATAGGACCGTTGGGGATCTGGCCTGTTTCCGGTATTAGTGCTGATATTCAACTGGACAAATACTGCTGTAAGCAGTGTTTTTTGTCCAGTCGAATGCCGTCACTAATGTCAGAAACAGGCCATTATAGTAAATGGGCTCCGGCTGGGACAGGCAGTATCAGGCTATACCTCATGCAATGAACTCCAGCAGGCTGTTCCTCTACCGGAACAACCTGCAGTGTAAAACTAACAGTTTTCTTCAGTGCCTGGGCTATTACCGCCTTGCTGAGGCCATTGCTGAGGCCTTGCTGAGGCCAAGTGCTGAGGCCATTGTGTTAAAAAAAAAGGTTTTTAAAAATCCTACTTACCTCATCCATTTGATCGCAACGAGCCACTGTCATCTTGATTGAAGATCTTGCACGAAATCTCGACATGATTACATAATCATGACCCGTGCAAGATTTCGCCCTAGATCTTTAATCAAGATGGCGGCGTCCGGCTTGTCGCGATCAAATGGATGAGGTATTATGATTTAATTTATTTATTTTTTCAATTTACTCTGTGTTATTACTCTCAGATGCCATGATCAGCTATGAATGCGGCATCTAAGGGGTACAATGATGAGGAGCGGCGCAATGGCTGCTCCCTGTCATTGCACCCACTACTTACAAAGAAATGTGCTTCATGACGAAATTTTCAAATACTTCGCTCATGACTACTTATCAGCCTTGCTGTGTGGACTAATATGGTAAAAAATAAAAAATAAAAAAAGTAATACAGCTCACAAGTTGGTGTGGTGTATGGCATATTTTCACCATAATTTGTGACTTTTTAAGCTTATCGCTAGGGATGAGCGAACTCGAACTGTATAGTTCGGGTTCGTACCGAATTTTGGGGTGTCCGTGACACGGACCCGAACCCGGACATTTTCGTAAAAGTCCGGGTTCGGGTTCGGTGTTCGTCGCTTTCTTCGCGCTTTTGTGACGCTTTCTTGGCGCTTTTTGAAAGGCTGCAAAGCAGCCAATCAACAAGCGTCATACTACTTGCCCCAAGAGGCCATCACAGCCATGCCTACTATTGGCATGGCTGTGATTGGCCAGAGCACCATGTGACCCAGCCTCTATTTAAGCTGGAGTCACATAGCGCCGCCCGTCACTCTGCTCTGATTAGCGTAGGGAGAGGTTGCGGCTGCGACAGTAGGGCGAGATTAGGCAGATTAACTCCTCCAAAGGACTTGATTAACTGATCGATCTGCAGCTGTGGATCATTGAGCTGCTGATCCTCAATTGCTCACTGTTTTTAGGCTGCACAGACCGTTTGTCAGTCTCATTTTTCTGGGGTGATCGGCGGCCATTTTGTGTCTTGTGGTGCGCCAGCACAAGCTGCGACCAAGTGCATTTAACCCTCAATGGTGTGGTTGTTTTTTGGCTAAAGCCTACATCAGGGTGAAGCTGTCACACCAAGTGCATTTAACCAGCAATAGTCTGTTCATTTTTTGGCCATATACAAAATCAGGGGCAAGCTGCGCCTGTCACCAAGTGCATTTAACCCTCAATGGTGTGGTTGTTTTTTGGCTAAAGCCTACATCAGGGTGAAGCTGTCACACCAAGTGCATTTAACCAGCAATAGTCTGTTCATTTTTTGGCCATATACAAAATCAGGGGCAAGCTGCGCCTGTCACCAAGTGCATTTAACCCTCAATGGTGTGGTTGTTTTTTGGCTAAAGCCTACATCAGGGTGAAGCTGTCACACCAAGTGCATTTAACCAGCAATAGTCTGTTCATTTTTTGGCCATATACAAAATCAGGGGCAAGCTGCGCCTGTCACCAAGTGCATTTAACCCTCAATGGTGTGGTTGTTTTTTGGCTAAAGCCTACATCAGGGTGAAGCTGTCACACCAAGTGCATTTAACCAGCAATAGTCTGTTCATTTTTTGGCCATATCCCAGTCTAATTCTGTCACTAAATCCATACCGGTCACCCAGCGCCTAAATACTAGGCCTCAAATTTATATCCAGCTAAATCTGTCCCTAGTGCTGTAGCTGGGCGAGTTATTTAGTGTCCGTTCAAGCACATTTCTTGTTCTGGGTTGAAATACAATTCCCAATTTAGCAATTTCATAATTTAGTGGTTCCTGCTATATCAGAGCTCTTTGAAATCTATCCCAAAAAGGGTATATAATATTGAAGGTGCACATAGGGTCATTCAGAGTAACTTCACACACACCCGCTACTGTGTATTTCCAAGTCTAATTCTGTCACTAAATCCATACCGGTGACCCAGCGCCTAAATACTAGGCCTCAAATTTAATTCCCTCTAAATCTCTCGTTACCCACCGCTGTACTGTTGTTGCTGGGCAAGATATTTAGTGTCCGTCAAAGCACATTTTTTGTTCTGGGTTGAAGTACAATTCCCAATTTAGCAATTTCATAATTTAGTGGTTTCTGCTATATCAGAGCTATTTGAAATCTATCCCAAAAAGGGTATATAATATTGAAGGTGCACATAGGGTCATTCAGAATAACTTCACACACACCCGCTACTGTGTATTTCCAAGTCTAATTCTGTCACTAAACCCATACCTGTCACCCAGCGCCTAAATACTAGGCCTCAAATTTAAATCCCTCTAAATCTCTCGTTACCGTTGTCCTGTTGTAGCTGGGAAAGTTATTTAGTGCCCGTCAAAGCACATTTTTTGTTCTGGGTTGAAGTACAATTCCCAATTTAGCAATTTCATAATTTAGTGGTTCCTGCTATATCAGAGCTATTTGAAATCTATCCCAAAAAGGGTATATAATATTGAAGGTGCACATAGGGTCATTCAGAATAACTTCACACACACCCGCTACTGTGTATTTCCAAGTCTAATTCTGTCACTAAATCCATACCGGTGACCCAGCGCCTAAATACTAGGCCTCAAATTTAATTCCCTCTAAATCTCTCGTTACCCACCGCTGTACTGTTGTTGCTGGGCAAGATATTTAGTGTCCGTCAAAGCACATTTTTTGTTCTGGGTTGAAGTACAATTCCCAATTTAGCAATTTCATAATTTAGTGGTTTCTGCTATATCAGAGCTATTTGAAATCTATCCCTAAAAGGGTATATAATATTGAAGGTGCACATAGGGTCATTCAGAATAACTTCACACACACCCGCTACTGTGTATTTCCAAGTCTAATTCTGTCACTAAACCCATACCTGTCACCCAGCGCCTAAATACTAGGCCTCAAATTTATATCCAGCTAAATCTGTCCCTAGTGCTGTAGCTGGGCGAGTTATTTAGTGTCCGTTCAAGCACATTTCTTGTTCTGGGTTGAAATACAATTCTCAATTTAGCAATTTCATAATTTAGTGGTTCCTGCTATATCAGAGCTCTTTGAAATCTATCCCAAAAAGGGTATATAATATTGAAGGTGCACATAGGGTCATTCAGAGTAACTTCACACACACCCGCTACTGTGTATTTCCAAGTCTAATTCTGTCACTAAATCCATACCGGTGACCCAGCGCCTAAATACTAGGCCTCAAATTTAATTCCCTCTAAATCTCTCGTTACCCACCGCTGTACTGTTGTTGCTGGGCAAGATATTTAGTGTCCGTCAAAGCACATTTTTTGTTCTGGGTTGAAGTACAATTCCCAATTTAGCAATTTCATAATTTAGTGGTTTCTGCTATATCAGAGCTATTTGAAATCTATCCCTAAAAGGGTATATAATATTGAAGGTGCACATAGGGTCATTCAGAATAACTTCACACACACCCGCTACTGTGTATTTCCAAGTCTAATTCTGTCACTAAATCCATACCGGTGACCCAGCGCCTAAATACTAGGCCTCAAATTTAATTCCCTCTAAATCTCTCGTTACCCACCGGTGTACTGTTGTTGCTGGGCAAGATATTTAGTGTCCGTCAAAGCACATTTTTTGTTCTGGGTTGAAGTACAATTCCCAATTTAGCAATTTCATAATTTAGTGGTTTCTGCTATATCAGAGCTATTTGAAATCTATCCCTAAAAGGGTATATAATATTGAAGGTGCACATAGGGTCATTCAGAATAACTTCACACACACGCTTCTGTGCATTTCCAAGTCTAATTCTGTCACTAAATCCATACCGGTGACCCAGCGCCTAAATACTAGGCCTCAAATTTAAATCCCTCTAAATCTCTCGTTACCCACCGCTGTACTGTTGTTGCTGGGCAAGATATTTAGTGTCCGTCAAAGCACATTTTTTGTTCTGGGTTGAAGTACAATTCCCAATTTAGCAATTTCATAATTTAGTGGTTTCTGCTATATCAGAGCTATTTGAAATCTATCCCTAAAAGGGTATATAATATTGAAGGTGCACATAGGGTCATTCAGAATAACTTCACACACACCCGCTACTGTGTATTTCCAAGTCTAATTCTGTCACTAAATCCATACCGGTGACCCAGCGCCTAAATACTAGGCCTCAAATTTAATTCCCTCTAAATCTCTCGTTACCCACCGGTGTACTGTTGTTGCTGGGCAAGATATTTAGTGTCCGTCAAAGCACATTTTTTGTTCTGGGTTGAAGTACAATTCCCAATTTAGCAATTTCATAATTTAGTGGTTTCTGCTATATCAGAGCTATTTGAAATCTATCCCTAAAAGGGTATATAATATTGAAGGTGCACATAGGGTCATTCAGAATAACTTCACACACACCCGCTACTGTGTATTTCCAAGTCTAATTCTGTCACTAAATCCATACCGGTGACCCAGCGCCTAAATACTAGGCCTCAAATTTAATTCCCTCTAAATCTCTCGTTACCCACCGGTGTACTGTTGTTGCTGGGCAAGATATTTAGTGTCCGTCAAAGCACATTTTTTGTTCTGGGTTGAAGTACAATTCCCAATTTAGCAATTTCATAATTTAGTGGTTTCTGCTATATCAGAGCTATTTGAAATCTATCCCTAAAAGGGTATATAATATTGAAGGTGCACATAGGGTCATTCAGAATAACTTCACACACACGCTTCTGTGCATTTCCAAGTCTAATTCTGTCACTAAATCCATACCGGTGACCCAGCGCCTAAATACTAGGCCTCAAATTTAAATCCCTCTAAATCTCTCGTTACCCACCACTGTACTGTTGTTGCTGGGCAAGATATTTAGTGTCCGTCAAAGCACATTTTTTGTTCTGGGTTGAAGTACAATTCCCAATTTAGCAATTTCATAATTTAGTGGTTTCTGCTATATCAGAGCTATTTGAAATCTATCCCTAAAAGGGTATATAATATTGAAGGTGCACATAGGGTCATTCAGAATAACTTCACACACACGCTTCTGTGCATTTCCAAGTCTAATTCTGTCACTAAATCCATACCGGTGACCCAGCGCCTAAATACTAGGCCTCAAATTTAAATCCCTCTAAATCTCTCGTTACCCACCGCTGTACTGTTGTTGCTGGGCAAGATATTTAGTGTCCGTCAAAGCACATTTTTTGTTCTGGGTTGAAGTACAATTCCCAATTTAGCAATTTCATAATTTAGTGGTTTCTGCTATATCAGAGCTATTTGAAATCTATCCCTAAAAGGGTATATAATATTGAAGGTGCACATAGGGTCATTCAGAATAACTTCACACACACGCTTCTGTGCATTTCCAAGTCTAATTCTGTCACTAAATCCATACCGGTCACCCAGCGCCTAAATACTAGGCCTCAAATTTATATCCCGCTGAATTTGAATACAATACATTGGGCCAAATAATATATTTGTTGTTGTGGTGAACCATAACAATGAGAAAAACATCTAGTAAGGGACGCGGACGTGGACATGGTCGTGGTGGTGTTAGTGGACCCTCTGGTGCTGGGAGAGGACGTGGCCGTTCTGCCACATCCACACGTCCTAGTGTACCAACTACCTCAGGTCCCAGTAGCCGCCAGAATTTACAGCGATATATGGTGGGGCCCAATGCCGTTCTAAGGATGGTAAGGCCTGAGCAGGTACAGGCATTAGTCAATTGGGTGGCCGACAGTGGATCCAGCACGTTCACATTATCTCCCACCCAGTCTTCTGCAGAAAGCGCACAGATGGCGCCTGAAAACCAACCCCATCAGTCTGTCACATCACCCCCATGCATACCAGGGAAACTGTCTCAGCCTCAAGTTATGCAGCAGTCTCTTATGCTGTTTGAAGACTCCGCTGGCAGGGTTTCCCAAGGGCATCCACCTAGCCCTTCCCCAGCGGTGAAAGACATAGAATGCACTGACGCACAACCACTTATGTTTCCTGATGATGAGGACATGGGAATACCACCTCAGCATGTCTCTGATGATGACGAAACACAGGTGCCAACTGCTGCGTCTTTCTGCAGTGTGCAGACTGAACAGGAGGTCAGGGATCAAGACTGGGTGGAAGACGATGCAGGGGACGATGAGGTCCTAGACCCCACATGGAATGAAGGTCGTGCCACTGACTTTCACAGTTCGGAGGAAGAGGCAGTGGTGAGACCGAGCCAACAGCGTAGCAAAAGAGGGAGCAGTGGGCAAAAGCAGAACACCCGCCGCCAAGAGACTCCGCCTGCTACTGACCGCCGCCATCTGGGACCGAGCACCCCAAAGGCAGCTTCAAGGAGTTCCCTGGCATGGCACTTCTTCAAACAATGTGCTGACGACAAGACCCGAGTGGTTTGCACGCTGTGCCATCAGAGCCTGAAGCGAGGCATTAACGTTCTGAACCTGAGCACAACCTGCATGACCAGGCACCTGCATGCAAAGCATGAACTGCAGTGGAGTAAACACCTTAAAACCAAGGAAGTCACTCAGGCTCCCCCTGCTACCTCTTCTGCTGCTGCCGCCTCGGCCTATTCTGCTGCTGCCGCCTCGGCCTCTTCCTCCGCCTCTGGAGGAACGTTGGCACCTGCCGCCCAGCAAACAGGGGATGTACCACCAACACCACCACCACCACCTCCGTCACCAAGCGTCTCAACCATGTCACACGCCAGCGTTCAGCTCTCCATCTCACAAACATTTGATAGAAAGCGTAAATTCCCACCTAGCCACCCTCGATCCCTGGCCCTGAATGCCAGCATTTCTAAACTACTGGCCTATGAAATGCTGTCATTTAGGCTGGTGGACACAGACAGCTTCAAACAGCTCATGTCGCTTGCTGTCCCACAGTATGTTGTTCCCAGCCGGCACTACTTCTCCAAGAGAGCCGTGCCTTCCCTGCACAACCAAGTATCCCATAAAATCAAGTGTGCACTGCGCAACGCCATCTGTAGCAAGGTCCACCTAACCACAGATACGTGGACCAGTAAGCACGGCCAGGGACGCTATATCTCCCTAACTGCACACTGGGTAAATGTAGTGGCAGCTGGGCCCCAGGCGGAGAGCTGTTTGGCGCACGTCCTGCCGCCGCCAAGGATCGCAGGGCAACATTCTTTGCCTCCTGTTGCCACCTCCTCCTTCTCGGCTTCCTCCTCCTCTTCTTCCACCTGCTCATCCAGTCAGCCACACACCTTCACCACCAACTTCAGCACAGCCCGGGGTAAACGTCAGCAGGCCATTCTGAAACTCATATGTTTGGGGGACAGGCCCCACACCGCACAGGAGTTGTGGCGGGGTATTGAACAACAGACCGACGAGTGGTTGCTGCCGGTGAGCCTCAAGCCCGGCCTGGTGGTGTGTGATAATGGGCGAAATCTCGTTGCAGCTCTGGGACTAGCCAATTTGACGCACATCCCTTGCTTGGCGCATGTGCTGAATTTGGTGGTGCAGAAGTTCATTCACAACTACCCCGACATGTCAGAGCTGCTGCATAAAGTGCGGGCCGTCTGTTCGCGCTTCCGGCGTTCACATCCTGCCGCTGCTCGCCTGTCTGCGCTACAGCGTAACTTCGGCCTTCCCGCTCACCGCCTCATATGCGACGTGCCCACCAGGTGGAACTCCACCTTGCACATGCTGGACAGACTGTGCGAGCAGCAGCAGGCCATAGTGGAGTTTCAGCTGCAGCACGCACGGGTCAGTCGCACTACAGAACAGCACCACTTCACCACCAATGACTGGGCCTCCATGCGAGACCTGTGTGCCCTGTTGCGCTGTTTCGAGTACTCCACCAACATGGCCAGTGGCGATGACACCGTTATCAGCGTTACAATACCACTTCTATGTCTCCTTGAGAAAACACTTAGGGCGATGATGGAACAGGAGGTGGCCCAGGAGGAGGAGGAGGAGGATGAGGAAGAGGGGTCATTTTTAGCACTTTCAGGCCAGTCTCTTCGAAGTGACTCAGAGGGAGGTTTTTTGCAACAGCAGAGGCCAGGTACAAATGTGGCCAGCCAGGGCCCACTACTGGAGGACGAGGAGGACGAGGATGAGGAGGAGGTGGAGGAGGATGAGGATGAAGCATGGTCACAGCGGGGTGGCACCCAACGCAGCTCGGGTCCATCACTGGTGCGTGGCTGGGGGGAAAGGCAGGACGATGACGATACGCCTCCCACAGAGGACAGCTTGTCCTTACCCCTGGGCAGCCTGGCACACATGAGCGACTACATGCTGCAGTGCCTGCGCAACGACAGCAGAGTTGCCCACATTTTAACCTGTGCGGACTACTGGGTTGCCACCCTGCTGGATCCACGCTACAAAGACAATGTGCCCACCTTACTTCCTGCACTGGAGCGTGATAGGAAGATGCGCGAGTACAAGCGCACGTTGGTAGACGCGCTACTGAGAGCATTCCCAAATGTCACAGGGGAACAAGTGGAAGCCCAAGGCCAAGGCAGAGGAGGAGCAAGAGGTCGCCAAGGCAGCTGTGTCACGGCCAGCTCCTCTGAGGGCAGGGTTAGCATGGCAGAGATGTGGAAAACTTTTGTCAACACGCCACAGCTAACTGCACCACCACCTGATACGCAACGTGTTAGCAGGAGGCAACATTTCACTAACATGGTGGAACAGTACGTGTGCACACCCCTCCACGTACTGACTGATGGTTCGGCCCCATTCAACTTCTGGGTCTCTAAATTGTCCACGTGGCCAGAGCTAGCCTTTTATGCCTTGGAGGTGCTGGCCTGCCCGGCAGCCAGCGTTTTGTCTGAACGTGTATTCAGCACGGCAGGGGGCGTCATTACAGACAAACGCAGCCGCCTGTCTACAGCCAATGTGGACAAGCTGACGTTCATAAAAATGAACCAGGCATGGATCCCACAGGACCTGTCCGTCCCTTGTCCAGATTAGACATTAACTACCTCCCCATAACCATATATTATTGGACTCCAGGGCACTTCCTCATTCAATCCTATTTTATTTTCATTTTACCATTATATTGCGATGCTACCCAAAGTTGAATGAACCTCTCCTCTGCCTGTGTGCTAGGCCTAAATATATGCCAATGGACTGTTGCAGTGGTGGCTGACATGAAGCCTGATTCTCTGCTATGACATGCAGACTAATTCTCTGCTGACATGAAGCCAGATTGTCTGTTACGGGACCTCTCTCCTCTGCCTGGGTGCTGGGCCTAAATTTATGACCATGGACTGTTGCAGTGGTGGCTGACGTGAAGCCTGATTCTCTGCTATGACATGCAGACTGATTCTCTGCTGACATGAAGCCAGATCGTCTGTTACGGGACCTCTCTGCTCTGCCTGTGTGCTAGGCCTAAATATATGCCAATGGACTGTTGCAGTGGTGGGTGACGTGAAGCCTCATTCTCTGCTATGACATGCAGACTGATTCTCTGCTGACATGAAGCCAGATTGTCTGTTACGGGACCTCTCTGCTCTGCCTGTGTGCTAGGCCTAAATATATGCCAATGGACTGTTGCAGTGGTGGGTGACGTGAAGCCTCATTCTCTGCTATGACATGCAGACTGATTCTCTGCTGTCATGAAGCCAGATTGTCTGTTACGGGACCTCTCTGCTCTGCCTGTGTGCTAGGCCTAAATATATGCCAATGGACTGTTGCAGTGGTGGGTGACGTGAAGCCTCATTCTCTGCTATGACATGCAGACTGATTCTCTGCTGACATGAAGCCAGATTGTCTGTTACGGGACCTCTCTGCTCTGCCTGTGTGCTAGGCCTAAATATATGCCAATGGACTGTTGCAGTGGTGGGTGACGTGAAGCCTCATTCTCTGCTATGACATGCAGACTGATTCTCTGCTGACATGAAGCCAGATCCTCTGTTACGGGAGCTCTCTCCTCTGCCTGGGTGCTGGGCCTAAATTTATGACAATTGACTGTTGCAGTGGTGGGTGACGTGAAGCCTGATTCTCTGCTATGATATGAAGACTGATTCTCTGCTGACATGAAGCCAGATTGTCTGTTACGGGACCTTTCTCCTCTGCCTGGGTTCTGGGCCTAAATTTATGAAAATTGACTCTTACAGTGGTGGGTGACGTGAAGCCTGATTCTAGGCTATGATATGAAGACTGATTCTCTGCTGACATGAAGCCAGATTGTCTGTTACGGGACCTTTCTCCTCTGCCTGGGTTCTGGGCCTAAATTTATGAAAATTGACTCTTACAGTGGTGGGTGACGTGAAGCCTGATTCTCTGCTATGATATGAAGACTGATTCTCTGCTGACATGAAGCCAGATTCTCTGTTACGGGACCTCTCTCCTCTGCCTGGGTGCTGGGCCTAAATTTATGACAATGGACTGTTGCAGTGGTGGCTGACGTGAAGCCTGATTCTCTGCTATGACATGCAGACTGATTCTCTGCTGTCATGAAGCCAGATTGTCTGTTACGGGACCTCTCTGCTCTGCCTGTGTGCTAGGCCTAAATATATGCCAATGGACTGTTGCAGTGGTGGCTGACGTGAAGCCTCATTCTCTGCTATGACATGCAGACTAATTCTCTGCTGACATGAAGCCAGATTGTCTGTTACGGGACCTCTCTCCTCTGCCTGGGTGCTGGGCCTAAATTTATGACAATGGACTGTTGCAGTGGTGGCTGACGTGAAGCCTGATTCTCTGCTATGACATGCAGACTAATTCTCTGCTGACATGAAGCCAGATTGTCTGTTACGGGACCTCTCTCCTCTGCCTGGGTGCTGGGCCTAAATATATGCCAATGGACTGTTGCAGTGGTGGCTGACGTGAAGCCTCATTCTCTGCTATGACATGCAGACTAATTCTCTGCTGTCATGAAGCCAGATTGTCTGTTACGGGACCTCTCTGCTCTGCCTGTGTGCTAGGCCTAAATATATGCCAATGGACTGTTGCAGTGGTGGCTGACGTGAAGCCTCATTCTCTGCTATGACATGCAGACTAATTCTCTGCTGACATGAAGCCAGATTGTCTGTTACGGGACCTCTCTCCTCTGCCTGGGTGCTGGGCCTAAATTTATGACAATGGACTGTTGCAGTGGTGGCTGACGTGAAGCCTGATTCTCTGCTATGACATGCAGACTAATTCTCTGCTGACATGAAGCCAGATTGTCTGTTACGGGACCTCTCTCCTCTGCCTGGGTGCTGGGCCTAAATATATGCCAATGGACTGTTGCAGTGGTGGCTGACGTGAAGCCTCATTCTCTGCTATGACATGCAGACTAATTCTCTGCTGTCATGAAGCCAGATTGTCTGTTACGGGACCTCTCTGCTCTGCCTGTGTGCTAGGCCTAAATATATGCCAATGGACTGTTGCAGTGGTGGGTGACGTGAAGCCTCATTCTCTGCTATGACATGCAGACTGATTCTCTGCTGACATGAAGCCAGATTGTCTGTTACGGGACCTCTCTGCTCTGCCTGTGTGCTAGGCCTAAATATATGCCAATGGACTGTTGCAGTGGTGGGTGACGTGAAGCCTCATTCTCTGCTATGACATGCAGACTGATTCTCTGCTGACATGAAGCCAGATTCTCTGTTACGGGACCTCTCTCCTCTGCCTGTGTGTGTGCTGGGCCTAAATATATGCCAATGGACTGTTGCAGTGGTGGGTGACGTGAAGCCTCATTCTCTGCTATGACATGCAGACTGATTCTCTGCTGACATGAAGCCAGATTCTCTGTTACGGGACCTCTCTCCTCTGCCTGTGTGTGTGCTGGGCCTAAATATATGCCAATGGACTGTTGCAGTGGTGGCTGACGTGAAGCCTCATTCTCTGCTATGACATGCAGACTAATTCTCTGCTGACATGAAGACAGATTCTCTGTTACGGGACCTCCCTCCTCTGCCTGGGTGCTGGGCCTAAATATATGCCAATGGACTGTTGCAGTGGTGGCTGACGTGAAGCCTCATTCTCTGCTATGACATGCAGACTAATTCTCTGCTGACATGAAGACAGATTCTCTGTTACGGGACCTCTCTCCTCTGCCTGGGTGCCGGGGCCTAAATATCTGAGAATGGACTGTTCCAGTGGTGGGTGACGGGAAGCCAGATTCTCTGCTATGGAACCTCTCTCCAATTGATTTTGGTTAATTTTTATTTATTTAATTTTTATTTTAATTCATTTCCCTATCCACATTTGTTTGCAGGGGATTTACCTACATGTTGCTGCCTTTTGCAGCCCTCTAGCTCTTTCCTGGGCTGTTTTACAGCCTTTTTAGTGCCGAAAAGTTCGGGTCCCCATTGACTTCAATGGGGTTCGGGTTCGGGACGAAGTTCGGATCGGGTTCGGATCCCGAACCCGAACATTTCCGGGATGTTCGGCCGAACTTCTCGAACCCGAACATCCAGGTGTTCGCTCAACTCTACTTATCGCCAATAAAGAGAAAAGGGAGCAGGGCTTTGTGGGAGAGGACAAAGCTTGGCATGGCCCAGCAAATTTACTATAACTTTCTCCAGAAACTCGGGTAAGCCAGGGCAGAGATGCATCTGCCTCTTAATAAATTAGGCACATCTCCCTCCAGTGCAGGGAAATCAAGACTGGTGTATAAGTACGCCAGTCTTGATAAATGTCTCTCATTGACTCAAATTTACCACTAACATAAAGTATGATTTGCCACTAAAGAACAATATCAGAATTGCTTGGATAAGTAAAAGCGTTCCAAAGTTATTACCACATAAAGTGACATATGTTAGATTTAAAACAGGGGGCTGCATTCTTAAGGCATTAATTGCATGGGGCTGAGTGCGATACCAAGTACAGCCACTATACAATGTACAGGAGTCCTCCATTGCATAACGGAAATGGGACGGATCTGTCTTGCAGCCCATAGACTTCCATTATGATGGAATGAATAACAGAATGCCTCTAAAGGCATTCCGTTATGCATTCCGTCATAGAATTGCGTTATGGTCCGTGGTAACGGAATCCATAACGCAATTCACCTTTTACCCAAAAACTAAGCGTGAACGAATTTCAAAATATGAAATTCACTTATCTCTAATCATGAGTATCGACATACTGACATATGTTTTTTTTCCCACTGCAAATAGCTTCAATGAAAATGATGTCACCTGTATCAATTTGAACACACACACAAAATCACAGTTCTGGGGACCAAAATATAAGGAAGCTAGAGAACTAGAGGAGATCCCACATGAAAAACTCCTTTCCTGTTGCTCTATTAAGGCTAGTTTCACACTAGGGCTTGAAATCCGGCAGGCTGTTCCCGCAGGGAACAGTCGGACGGATCTCTTTGCATTCTGGCATTGCTGGAAGTTTATAAGTCTCCGGCCCCATTAACTATGGCATATTTGCCGAGTTGAGACCAAATCTCCACCAGTCCCCATTATAGTTATTGGGGCCGGATGGAGACTTACGAACTTCTAGCAATGCTGGAATGCAACGAGATGTGATAGGCTGCCAGATCTCAAGCACTACTGTAAGATAATGGTGTTGGAGGGCTGAGGGATTTCACAAGTGAATATTGGTTATTTTTTATTTTATCACATTTCTCCCTGTCCATTTTTAAACTCCCTTTAAGCAGTCTTCAATTAGGTCAATTTCAGACAATTTCTGTGACCAAATTACAGCTGTAACTTTTGGCCTGATAGGGGGATGCGGGGCTGAATAGCCAAACTAAGAGATGATTTCAGAACAAAATAACACCAATGCTTATGAGATGTATAGATGTCTTAGGAAAAATGAAGACCAGCATTAAGTGATTTAAACACTAAAACCTGCAACTTTTATTAAAGGTTTCCAAATAATTCATCACATATTCATGACCTATATTACTTATGTGTTTTGTGCCTTATATTTATGAATTCACTGTGACATTTAAATTAAAATACAACCAATCACAATCTTAACCTTTTGCTGAAGCAGCGATTTTGCCTTCCCAGAGCCATAGCTTTTTTTTATTTATTTTTTGTTCACATAGACATATGAGAGCTTGTTTTTGGTGGGACAAGTTGTACTTTCTAATTCTACCATTTAATATTGCATATAATGTAGTAGGAAGCGGGGGGGGGGGGGGAACAGTTTTACGAGATTTGTTTTATGGCATTCACTATGCGAAACCACATATGTATAGTTTTTCTTGCGTTTTAATAATGAAAAAATAAAAACTTTTGAAAAAAATTTTTTTCTTGTCATTGCTGTATTCTTACCCCCATAACTTTGTTATAGTTATGTCTACAGAGATATGTGGATGTTCATTTTTGACAGGACAATCTTTAGTATTTGCTAATACCATTTTGAGGTGTGTATGACTTTTTGTTCACTTTTATTCAATTTTTTTGAGAAATAAAAACAGGAAAAAATAGCGAATCAGCCTTTTCTATTTTTTTCTGTTCCGCCATTCACCATAGGGGATACTTTAAAAAAAAATATTTTAATAGTATGGGTGTTTTTGCACACAGAGATGTGATGTAAAAGGAGCTGATGCTATTTAAAAAAAATATATAAAATTGTGATTTTGGGGAAAGGGGGTGATTTTAATTTTTAGATTTTTTTAAAATTATATTATTCAAAACTTTTTTCCTTTTTAGCTTTTTGTTAGATACCCAATTGGAACCCAACTTGCAATCATCAGATTGCAATCTGTATAGAATAATGACATTTGCTCCATTATTCTATACAGAAATCACTATATTACAGTTCAGTGCTGCCACCTGCTGGCCTGAACTGTAATATACAAGTAATGGGCCTGGAAGCCTAGTATAGGATCAGGCTGATTAATATGAATAAACAACTCCCCGATTTATGCCCAATGGAAGTGTTCCTTACCAGGAAGAGCGCACTTCCAGGTTTAAGCCCTCTCAGATGCCATAATCAAATCTCACCATGACATTTGAGGTATTAAATGTCCACGGTCAGCATTGCTGCCGATCACATTCATTAGCCGCAGGTGTCTGCTGTATGAAAGCAGGCACCCAGTGGCTATCTTTAAAGACCCGAATATCAGGAAGAGGTTAAACAGAAGGTCACATGACCTCTAGAGGTGTACTGTGGAATAATTAAGAAAAGACATCACAAAAATGCAAGCAAGTTTTAATGTTAAAGGAGTTATCCTGGAAAAGATAATGATGACTAAGGCCCCTTTCACACGGGCGAGTTTTCCGTGCGGGTGCGATGCGTGCGGTGAACGTATTGCACCCGCACTGAATCCTGACCCATTCATTTCTATGGGGCTGTGCACATGAGCGGTGATTTTCACGCATCACTTGTGCATTGAGTGAAAATCGCAGCATGCTCTATATTGTCCAATTTTCACGCGACGCAGGCCCCATAGAAGTGAATGGGAAGCGTGAAAATCGCATAGCATCCGCAAGCAAGTACGGATGCGGTGCGATTTTCACGCACGGTTGCTAGGAGACGATCGGGATGGAGACCCGATCATTATTATTTTCCCTTATAACATGGTTATAAGGGAAAATAATAGCATTCTGAATACAGAATGCATAGTAAAACAGCGCTAGAGGGGTTACATTTTTTTTAACTCACCTTAGTCCACTTGATCGCGAAGCCGGCATCTCCTTGTGTCTCCTCTGCTGCTACACAGGACCTGGGGTGAGCTGCTGCATTAAATAGAGGTTAAGGACCTTTGATGACGTTCCTCCGGTCATCACATGGTCTTTTACCATGGTGAATCACCATGGTAAAAGATCATGTGACGTACCATGTGATGACCGGAGTGACGTCATCACAGGTCCTTAACCTCTATTTAATGCAGCAGCTCACCCCAGGTCCTGTTCAGCAGCAGAGGAGACACAAGGAGATGCCGGCTTCGCGATCAAGTGGACTAAGGTGAGTTAAATTATTTTATTTTATTTTTTAACCCCTCTAGCGCTGTTTTACTATGCATTCTGTATTCAGAATGCTATTATTTTCCCTTATAACCATGTTATAAGGGAAAATAATACAATCTTCAGAACATCAATCCCAAGCCCGAACTTCTGTGAAGAAGTTCGGGTTATGGTACCAAACATGCACGATTTTTCTCACGCGAGTGCAACGCATGACAATGTTTTGCACTCGCGCGGAAAAATCGCGCATTTTCCCGCAACGCACCCGTCTCTTATCCGGGCAAAAAAACTGACGCCCGTGTGAAAGAGGCCTTAGGGCTCATGCACACAAACGCCCTTCAATGGGGCCCTTAAAAAGTCATCATCCCTTAAAAAAGTTTAGTTTATAGTTAAATACAATACATTTTTATAATAATTAGCTGGATTTAACTATAAGGAAAGGGGACATTCACAATTTCACACCATAACGTGACTGTATGTCATTGGTGTACAGGAAATGTATGGAGTGAGCTCACAAGCTGAGCCTACTCCATACACAGCGTGTGCCAGCTGTGTAATGCAGCTGACATCTCACTACAATGACTGGGATGCCTTGGTCAGTAATAACCACAGTATCTGGGCAATTAAGCTGATGTATAGGGTTTATGGCTTAAAAAATGAGTTGAAATTTTCATGGGTACTGCTTTATGAATATATAACTTATTGAACTTTTTTTTTGGGGGGGGGGGGGTGAAAAAACGGCCATTCCGACATAGTTTTTAGTTGTCTTTTTATGGCACTCACCATGCAGCATAAATTACATGATAACTTTATTCTCCATGTCGTTATAATTACAGTGATACCAAATGTATATAATTTCTTTAACCCCTTATTTACCAGGCCCATTTTTGGTTTTGCATTTTAATTTTTTCCTCCACATGTTCCAATAGCCATAACTTTTTACATTTTCTGTTTATATAGCCATATGAGGGCTTATTTCTTGTGGGATAAGTTGTACATTTAATTCACCAAGTTAGTTTTTGGAAACGGGGAAAAAAAATCTTTGTGGCGTTAAATTGATAAAAAAAAAAACATGATTCCACCAAGGTTTTTGGGGTTTTTACATCACGATGTTCACTGTGCACTAAAACTGTACAAGTAATTCTACCAGGCATTTGTCCCGTTCAGCAAGGTGTGTTCTTTATTGTAGCATATAAATCATAGTTTTTTCAGATAGGAAAAACTATGATTTATATGTTACAATAAGGAACACACCTTGCTGAATGAGACAAACGCCTGCTGGGATTACTTGAACATTGATTGTGGGGATCATCCCTTCCTGTGCAGTGCGGACAATGGATCGAGTGCTGTGCAATTTCCTACACAATCTGTGCGCTAAAAATGACATCAAGTCCTAAGGCCTCATGCACACAACTTTGTTTTTTGCAGTCCTCAAAAAGGGGTTCCGTTGTTCCGTGATCCGTTTCCGTTTTTGCATCCGTTGTGTTTCCGTGTGTCTTCCGTTTTTTTTTCATGAACCGCAAAAAAAAAGGAATGTTGCAAAAATGAAAAAAAAAATAAAATAAAAAAAGAGATTTTAATATCCACACCCAGGATACAAGTATATATGACGGTCACCTGTGGTTTGCTTGGTGGCCATTTTCTGTAGTCTTTGCATGGTACAGAGATGCATTTGGTTGCTTGGCTTTGCTTGTCTTGCCTTTTTCCTTGTTGCGTCTTGGTTTCACCATGGCGGATGAAGTTTTACTGCACTGGCTAGTTTCTCGGCGATGGGGACAGCGCTCAGTTTTGTTGGATTAGGAACCGACTAGAAGGAGGTGATTTTGGGTTCATCCGATTATTTCCCAACGCTACCGGAAAGGACACTTTCATACCCTCCACCAAGATCTTTGGCAGCATCCTGAGAAGATTATTTCTTACTGTCGGATATCAGTGTCTACATTTGATCATTTGCTGTTGTCTCTACGTACTGTCCTTACCTTCATGGACACCAATATGAGACACGCAGCATTACTCCTGAGAAAAGGCTCATTGTCACGTTGAGGTAAGACAATTTTTTTAGTCATAGTTCAAACTGTCATGTGCATGGCTTATGTAATCAGTAACCGTTTCTGAAAATGGCTGTGTGAATGTTTGTAGAAGTAACTTATTTTTCCCCCCATAATATGTTTGAACAATTGTCTAATATATTATTGGGGTTAACTGACTGACACATAACATGGCCAAATTATAGGTAGTCGTGTATGTTAAAATGGTTAATTATTTATTTGGCTAATGTCATCATCATGTTCACATCATGTTTGATGTCGCCTATACATTCTGCATGCAAATGGCGTAAACACAGTTGCTGTAGCATAGCTAGTGTGAGTAGTGCCCACACCCCAAATTCTGGAAGTGTTTTGGTCAGTTGTACCCATATGTCTCATATCAAACATTAGACAAAAAATGATGTATTGTTAGTTTACATTTTTATTTTCAATATTCTTCAACAGAATCCTTGCAACTGGGAACTCCATTGCATCCCTGCATTTTGAGTTCTTTTTGGGAACCTCAACCATTTCTCGGATTGTTCTTCACACTTGCCAGGTCATCTGGCACAAACTCCAAGAGACGGTGATGCCACAGCCCAAGATGGACGATTGGATTTGCATCGCTGAGGGCTTCAATATTTCTGCACAGTTTCCCAACTGCCTCGGGGCACTTGATGGCAAACACATCCGTGTGAAGAAGCCTCCTCACTCAGGGTCCATATTCTTCAATTATAACCAATATTTTTTGGTAGTGCTGATGGCTGTTGCTGACAGTAACTATCGGTTTATAATGGTTAATATGGAGGCCTAGCAGATGCTCGCATCTTTAGTGCTTCTCGAATGGGTGAACGGCTTCGTGCCAACCAGCTTGCCCTGCCCGAGTCCAGAAGACTGCCCGGATCTGCTGGTCCGCCGGCTCCATTTGTCATTGTGGCGGATGAAGGGTTTGCATTGACTCACCATGTTATGCGGCCCTTTCCAAATCGTGGTTTGGATGTCAGGAGGTGTATTTTCAACTACCGGTTGACTCGTGCCCATCGGTATGTTGAGTGCGCTTTCAGGATACTCTCTAGCAAGTGGAGGGTGTTTTTGTCATCCATACAGATGGATCCGGAGAATGCTACCCTGGCGATTCAAGCTTGTGTTGTTCTACACAACTTCACCAGGATTCACGAGGCTTCCTCTTCTGTTGACATGGAAGATTTGCCAGCGTCATCAGGTTTGGGTTTGGAGAGGACCCTGCATAGATGACCTGGGACTGCAGGCATTGCAGTTCGAGAACTCTATGCAAACTACTTTTTAAGCCAAGAGGGCTCCTTGCCATGGCAGAGGAACGCGATTTGTGGCAGTGTTTGATTTCTTCTGTGCTCGCTAGTATTTTTTTGTTTTCTAGATGGCTTGTGTAATTTATGACATAGCTGAGTGTAGGGACTCGCAAGAGAATGACCCTTGACGTGGGCTTGCGGACTGAGGTTTTTTAGAACCAAAACATAATCAAGCTCATTCTAAATAAAAATGATGTTTATGGTTTAAATTTTTGATCCATCATTATTGGATTGCCTATATGTTTCCAAAAACCTTCTAATACCTAATTTTTTCTAAATTTGATGTCGGTTTCACCACGGAAAATAAACTTTGTTCATTACTACAAGTATTGTGTGTGTCTTTTAAGCATCTAAATAGGTTCTAATGTTACACTCACCTAAAGAATTATTAGGAACACCATACTAAGACGATGTTGGACCTCCTTTTGCCTTCAGAACTGCTCAGGTAGCCCGTGGCATCTAAACGATGGCCAATTGGCACTAAGGGGCCTAAAGTGTGCCCAGAAAACATCCCCCACACCATTACACCACCACCACCAGCCTGCACAGTGGTAACAAGGCATGATGGATACATGTTCTCATTCTGTTTACGCCAAATTCGGACTCTACCATTTGAATGTCTAAACAGAAATCGAGACTCATCAGACCAGGCAACATTTTTCCAGTCTTCAACAGTCCAATTTTGGTGAGCTCGTGCAAATTGTAGCCTCTTTTTCCTATTTGTAGTGGAGATGAGTGGTACCCGGTGGGGTCTTTTGCTGTTGTAGCCCATCCGCCTCAAGGTTGTGCGTGTTGTGGCTTCACAAATGCTTTGCTGCATACCTCGGTTGTAACGAGTGGTTATTTCAGTCAACGTTGCTCTTCTATCAGCTTGAATCAGTCGGCCCATTCTCCTCTGACCTCTAGCATCAACAAGGCATTTTCTCCCACAGGACTGCCGCATACTGGATGTTTTTCCCTTTTCACACCATTCTTTGTAAACCCTAGAAATGGTTGTGCGTGAAAATCCCAGTAACTGAGCAGATTGTGAAATACTCAGACCGGCCCGTCTGGCACCAACAACCATGCCACGCTCAAAATTGCTTAAATCACCTTTCTTTGCCATTCTGACATTCAGTTTGGAGTTCAGGAGATTGTCTTGACCAGGACCACAACCCTACATGTATTGAAGCAACTGCCATGTGATTGGTTGACTAGATAATCGCATTAATGAGAAATAGAACAGGTGTTCCTAATAATTCTTTAGGTGAGTGTATGTATTTCATATCAAGAACTAATCTAATAATAACACTATCACATTCTACACGTATTCCTGTAACATTATATGGTTTATTTCTAAAAGAAAACTCAATACAAAGTGTTGTTGTCCGAAGATGCACATACCCAATTAGTTTCCTGTGCAACCATTTGGTTATTAATATTTCACTCAACCCATTACTTTTATAGTGTGTTTGTACATTTGTGCCTTCTACTGTCAATCAATAATAGTTTAGATTGATCCCCGTACAAACAGATGTTTGGACTAACAGCAATTCCTTTGGCCTATATAATCTGTATTGCTACTTCACCATCAAAAGTTCAGTTGGTTGTTGAGCCACATCCCATAGTTATTTTGTTTGTTTGGAGGCACAATTGTAGTTGTTTATGAAAAAATACAAGACACATTGCGTTTGAGAATATTTTTTTTCAACGGAAACCCAAGCCACCCAAATAAAATAACGGCACACAATTTTGCAGAAAAAAAAGCAAACTTAAATAACTATAAATGCATACAACATTAGTTTTGACACAGTTTTACAAATCAAATAATTCCCTGCTGAAGGGACCAGGAGGAAAAGAGGTTCCTGGCCTAACCTGGTCAGGTTGCTGTGGCACCGTGGAATAAGTGGCAGCCTGACTCAAATAATAGGAAGGGGGGCGGCTTGGCTCTTGTACCACCTGGTAACGTGGCACAGGTAAAGGTGGGCCATGGGGTTGTGATTGGCTGGGCATAGGAGCACGCTGGTATGGTGAAGAAAACATTTCAATTACCATGGCCAGTTCCGCCACACATGGACTAAACTTGTTGGCAGGGACCTCCCTCAGTAATGGCGCCAGCCCCCTCACCACCGCTTCCTCTGGGCCCTCACTCCTCCTCTTTGCAAGGAATTCTATGACTCTGGAGTCAATCTGCTCCCGAGTCTCTTGTGCAGAGGAAGACTGGGGCACATTTTGCCGACGCCTAGGCTAAGGCTGCTGTGTCCTTTCGGGGCTCCCCTGGGAAACGGTGGCTGGCTCCACGGACTGGAGTCGGACTACTTTCGGGTGAGAAAGCGGCTGGAGTCTCACTACCCCCGAAATCCGACTCCTCCGGGTCATCCAAACTGTCCACAGTACTGTATAGAAAAAAAAAAAAAAACATATATGAAATCATTTGAGTACAACATTTCAGTTTTACCTAATGATTGTAACCGAAAAAATAATTAGTGTGTACTATAGACGTTGATTCTGCATAGAAGACATATTTTTGGGGAATGTGTTATTTCCACCTTAAATGTTAATTTCACACATCCACCAACACAAATTCACTGATGTTTCTTTTGGGGAGCCTAAACACTAAATGGGAAACTATTTTTCTTAACATTTTTTGTAGTTTTGGGATGTCCACCCCGAAAACAGGTAGACACATTCAAGGAGCTAACCAAGTGCTAAGATTCTGTGCATCTGCATCAGACCTGTTTGTACCATGGCACCCTCTTTTTTGGGGAATAATAAGCCAAAAACACCAGACCAAAAACAGGTATCATGCATGACAAGGCCATGGTGGTGGTTGGATTTCTAAATCGGCTAGAGGAACGCAGTTGTAGCATCTATACTCAATATAATTGTACTATGTATTGTGCCTTTTATTTTAACCTAATAAAATACATTTTTAGCCTTGTAACCCAACATGCAAAATATGTTAAATGAAATTACCGTAATGAAGGGTTAAATACCAATTTTTTTATATAAATAATACAACACATGGCATGTATGTACACAAACATAGGAACACAAAGAACCAAATGGAAATCCTAACACTATTCAGGCACCTAATACTGCTAAGGCCTTGGACCAGCATTTTCATATTTGGAACAGATCCAAAGGATAGGTACACATTATCTTATTGGCGGTGGGCCAACACCTGGCAAAATATGACAGCTGTATGATGAGAAAATGCGTGCAGTGCGCAGGTGCCATCTCCCTTCTCAATTCCAGCACTGATAGCACTCTATCCCAGCAGATATCTGTGATTTGATCTAGCAAAAAGTGGCACACAGGAAGAAGAGAGACGGCAGACGGCAGGGCATGTGTGATGTGCACGTGTTGTCTCGTCATACTGCTGAACAGCGTTGTTGACCGGTGTTTTCCAAGCCTAAAAAATAAAAAATATCACCTACACAGAGGATAGGTCATCAATAGTCAAACGCCATCACAAACATACTTATGGCCTCGAATCCATAACCGCTTTTAGAAATTGTAAATGTGCAGTGTATACAGGTCCTTCTCAAAAAATTAGCATATTGTGATAAAGTTCCTTATTTTCTGTAATGTACTGATAAACATTAGACTTTCATATATTTTAGATTTATTACACACCAACTGAAGTAGTTCAAGCCTTTAATTGTTTTAATATTGATGATTTTGGCATACAGCTCATGAAAACCCCAAACTCCTATCTAAAAAAATTAGCATATTTCATCCGACTAATAAAAGAAAAGTGTTTTTAATACAAAAAAAGTCAACCTTCAAATAATTATGTTCAGTTATGCACTCAATACTTGGTCGGGAATCCTTTTGCAGAAATGACTGCTTCAATGCGGCGTGGCATGGAGGCAATCAGCCTGTGGCACTGCTGAGGTGTTATGGAGGCCCAGGATGCTTCGATAGCGGCCTTAAGCTCATCCAGAGTGTTGGGTCTTGCGTCTCTCAACTTTCTCTTCCCAATATCCCACAGATTCTCTATGGGGTTCAGGTCAGGAGAGTTGGCAGGCCAATTGAGCACAGTAATACCATGGTCAGTAAACCATTTACCAGTGGTTTTGGCACTGTGAGCAGGTGCCAGGTCGTGCTGAAAAATGAAATCTTCATCTCCATAAAGCTTTTCAGCAGATGGAAGCATGAAGTGCTCCAAAATCTCCTGATAGCTAGCTGCATTGACCCTGCCCTTGATAAAACACACTGGACCAACACCAGCAGATGACATGGCACCCCAGACCATCACTGACTGTGGGTACTTGACACTGGACTTCAGGCATTTTGGCATTTCCCTCTCCCCAGTCTTCCTCCAGACCCTGGCACCTTGATTTCCGAATGACATGCAACAGTCCAGTGCTGCTTCTCTGTAGCCCAGGTCAGGCGCTTCTGCCGCTGTTTCTGGTTAAAAAGTGGCTTGACCTGGGGAATGCGGCACCTGTAGCCCATTTCCTGCACACGCCTGTACACGGTGGCTCTGGATGTTTCTACTCCAGACTCAGTCCACTGCTTCCTTAGGTCCCCCAAGGTCTGGAATCGGTCCTTCTCCACAATCTTCCTCAGGGTCCGGTCACCTCTTCTCGTTGTGCAGCGTTTTCTGCCACACTTTTTCCTTCCCACAGACTTCCCACTGAGGTGCCTTGATACAGCACTCTGGGAACAGCCTATTCGTTCAGAAATTTCTTTCTGTGTCTTACCCTCTTGCTTGAGGGTGTCAATGATGGCCTTCTGGACAGCAGTCAGGTCGGCAGTCTTACCCATGATTGCGGTTTTGAGTAATGAACCAGGCTGGGAGTTTCTAAAAGCCTCAGGAATCTTTTGCAGGTGTTTAGAGTTAATTAGTTGATTCAGATGATTAGGTTAATAGCTCGTTTAGAGAACCTTTTCATGATATGCTAATTTTTTGAGATAGGAATTTTGGGTTTTCATGAGCTGTATGCCAAAATCATCAATATTAAAACAATAAAAGGCTTGAACTACTTCAGTTGGTGTGTAATGAATCTAAAATATATGAAAGTCTAATGTTTATCAGTACATTACAGAAAATAATGAACTTTATCACAATATGCAAATTTTTTTAGAAGGACCTGTATATATGGCCTTTTTCGGGCTCCTTCCTCGCCACTACACCCTCTTTCATTCTGCTCCCGGCGGAATTGATCCTGGCAACTATTCCACCAGGTCTTCATCTGTTTCACTGTTAAGAAATTAAACCATAAAAATCATATAAATAGCACAAAGAAATATGCTATAATAAGAGGACTAATAGCAAAGCAGACATTTCTCCAAAATGAAGCGGCCACCTGAAGATAAATGTCCAATAATGCACGAATAGACACCACATGGTACAGTAGTGCAGGTGTGGGTATACTAATTAAATACGTTAATGAAGCCAGTGATTATTTGTGCTATCCATTTGTATATTATTATTTTTAGAAATATGGGATTATTTCTAAAAATAATCAACTATTATTATTGGCAACTATTGTATACTCAATTACAACAGGAACACGTGTCACCAAATAGCACGTGCACATGCATTTTATCCATTACTACAGTTTTCAGTAGCATAGGTAGGGCCAGGCATTTAAAATACACCAAAAGGCATGAGTATGGTATATATTGCACGATTGGTGCCTAAAAACCATATATAGGCCTATATAAAATAAGGCAGGCCACCAAAATATACCGTTTATGAACACGGAGGTGAGCGTTCCGTGGTATCCCGGCCAAGCATCCTGCTGAGAGCAGGAGTTCACAACATCATTAGTTGCTAGGACGCCGTGCCCTTAGTGCCTCCACTTTCTCCCATGCCACCTCCTTGCGTACTCGGTCCTGGTATATATTCAGCCTGCTGACCCATAATTCAGGCCTCTCCTGAACCAGAGTAATTAATTTCTCTACATTCCAGCGAGGCATTTTTGTCACAACACTGAAAATTCACCACAAATCAAACCACCACACTTTTACCACAGGTGCCTAGCAATCAGCTATCAGATAACCTGTGACCTTGAGCTTCCTTCCTGTATTCAAATAAAAAAATGTTTTATTTTATTTGGCTCAAATCTGGCAGACAGTTTGCCATGCCAAAAAATGTAAAAATACGGACGCGGTCGCGGATGACATACGGTTGTGCATCCACACTTTTTGCGGACCCATTGACTGAACCATTTTCCGTGAAAAAAATAGGACAGGTTATATTTTTTTGACGGACTGGAACTACGGATAAAAAAAAAGAAAGGCAAACGGTGCATTAGCCGAGTTTTCAATGGGTCCTCAGAAAGTCACGAAAAACGGAACAACGGACACGGAATAAAACAGCGGTCATGTGCATGAGGCCTTATTCTGCTGTTTAATACAAATATGGCGATACCAAACTTGTCGATTGTTTTTTGTTTTACTATTTTTTTTATTTAATAAAAACCTTTAAAAAAATTCATTTTCTTTGCATCGCCATTTTAACACACCCATAACTTTTTAGATTTCACTCTAGAGATCTGTATGAGGGCTTTTTTTTTGTTGCGAAAAGAACTATAGTTTTTATTGGTGCCATTTTTGTGGTATGACTTTTTGATCAATGTTATAAAATTGTTATAAGCGGGGTGCCGGCAGGGGCACCCTCTTGTCGTTTCTCTGCCTGTTATTACTGGCCGTGCGCCCTGGCTCCCTCCCTCCCTCTGAGATCTCGCCTGCCCTGCGACCTGCGCCCGAGTCCTCTCACTTTTATCTACAGACAGTGTCCGTACGTACCGAGTCCAGTCACTCAGCTCCGGTACGTGCGGGCGGCACTTATTGACGTCACGCGCCTGCTCCTCCCATTAGGCGGCACCGGCGCGTGACGTACAGTGAGTAAGTGAGCGCCGCACTGCCTGCCTGTTACCGCCCGCCCTGAGCCCCTGAGCAGTGCTGATTGCTGAAAAGAAGCCTGCTGTGAGGCGAGCCTGAGTTTATTCTGTGGATCCGGGACAGTGGGTCACTGGGTGGGTCGGGTGCAATGTGGTTAAATTAAACAAACAATTTTTTTACATTGGGGACAGTGACACTGTGGATGGTCTGGGGGGGGGGCACTGTGGGAGACATAAAAATGGGGGCCACTGTCACTGTGGGGGACATTAAGTTTAATAAGGATCACTATGGACATTATTTAGAATGGAGGCTGCTGTGGGTGTCATTACTCATTATAACTATAATGTCTGATAGGCCTAGTCCTGAGCTGAGTTATATTACCCTGCCTATGCCCTGTATAATAATGTACCCATCCCTGATACCCCTTAGTTATATTACCCCGCTGGGGTATAACTAAGGGGTATCAGGGTACATTATTATACAGGGCAGGGTAATATAACTCAGGACTAGGCCTATCAGACATTATACAGTTATAATGACACCCACAGCAGCCTCCATTCTAAATAATGTCCATAGTGATCCTTATTAAAAATAATGTCCCCCACAGGCAGGCTCTGCGGGCGGCGGCGCTCACTCACTGTACGTCACGCGCCGCGTGACGTACAGTGAGTGAGGTGAGCACCGCCGCCCGCACTACCTGCCTGTTACCGCCCGCCCGGAGCAGTGCTGATAAAGAAGCCTGCTGTGAGTGCCTGAGTCTGTGGGACAGTGGGTCACTGGGTGCGTCACTGTGACCATCCGTGCAATGTAGTTACACATTTTTTACAATGGGGAGACACTGTGGGTGGGCATTAATTACAATAGGGTGCGGGGATGGATGTGGGGTACATGAAAATGGGGGCCACTGTGGGGGACATTATTTTTAATAATGATCACTATGGACATTATTTAGAATGGAGGCTGCTGTGGGTGTCATTTAGCGCTGCAACGATTAATCAACGTTATCGCTAATATTCGATAACGGGATTCGTTGTCAATGAATAATCGGCCGATTCGTTGCTATGCGGGCGGGAGCGGGTGGTCAGACACTATGCCTGCGGGTCCTTGAACTTTAGATCACTGCATCTTTATTACCTTACAATGAAGCTCCAGTAACAGGCAGAGCGGGCGGCGGCGTAACGTCATTAACTCACGTGACGCGTCATTCATAAAGTAGGTGGAGCAGGCGCATCACGTGAGTAAGTGATGTTATGCTGCCGCCCGCTCTGCCTGTTACTGGAGCTTCATTGTAAGGTAAAAGAAGATGCAGTGATTTAAAGTAAAAGGAATACTGCTGTGAGCGGCGGGGCCAGGACTGTTATTGTCACGGAAGGTGTACAGAAAACTAGAAGACACAAAATGAAGATCCGACTGACTGGATCCAAAACTAAGGAACCAAAGGGAGAGCCCTGCAACAGACCTGGCTCTCTCCCTAACTGCTCAGCCTATGCAAAAATCTCAATGGTAGATGATCGCGTATCCTCGACTGTATAAGACCTGAACACCCTATAATAGTGAGGGGACACGACCACCGGCTCCCTACACTTGATACGGAGGGAGTCAGGGTCACCTGGGATCCAGCAAACAGGAAAACACAAATGAATGAACAAAACTTATCTGTAGAAGACTCAGTAGTAGCATCCAGCATGCACACACTCCAGGAAGTTGTATAAACCGCAAAGTGATGCAGTATGGGCTGGGATTTAAAGGGATGCAATCAGTGCAACTACATGACAGCTGAGGGAGGCTAACGAGATGAAAAAACGAAAGCAAAACAAAAGGAACCTCAAGGAGGAGGTTCTGAAGAACGTCTGTCAGAGCTTCTCAGATGTCTGGTGGTGACAGTACCCCTCCTTCTACGAGTGGACTCCAGACACTCAGAGCCCACCTTCTCAGGATGGGACCTATGGAAAGCCCTGATGAGACGAGTGGCCTTAATGTCCGTCACTGGGACCCACATCCTCTCCTCAGGACCATAACCCTCCCAATGAACGAGGTACTGGAGAGAACCGCGGACGACACGAGAATCCACAATCCTAGAGACCTGAAATTCAAGATTACCATCAACCACAATCGGAGGAGGAGGCAAAGACGAGGGTACAATGGGTTGGACATAAGGTTTTAATAAGGACTTATGAAAAACATTATGGATCTTCCAAGTCTGAGGAAGATCAAGACGGTAGGCAACAGGATTGATGACGGACAAGATTTTGTAAGGCCCAATAAACTTAGGACCCAACTTCCAGGAGGGAACCTTCAATTTGATATTCTTAGTAGACAACCACGTCAGATCACCAACATTCAGGTCCGGACCAGGCACACGTCTCTTATCCGCCACACGCTTATATCTCTCACTCATGCTCTTTAGATTATCCTGAATATTTTGCCAAATAGATGACAAAGACGAGGAGAATCTGTCCTAATCAGGTAAACCAGAAGACCCCTCTCCAGAGAATGTCCCAAACTGCGGATGAAACCCATATGCACCAAAAAATGGTGACTTATCAGAGGACTCCTGACGACGGTTATTTAAAGCAAACTCAGCAAGGGACAAAAAAGAACACCAATCCTCCTGATTCTCCTCCACAAAACAGCGCAGATATGTCTCCAGATTCTGATTGACGCGCTCTGTCTGGCCATTCAACTGCGGGTGGAAAGCAGAAGAGAATGACAACCGAACCCCCAAGCGAGAACAGAAAGCCTTCCAGAATCTGGAACAAACTGTGTGCCCCTATCAGAGACTATGTCTAAAGGAATACCATGCAATTTGACAATGTGATCATAAATGCCTGCGCCAGCGTCTTAGCATTGGGCAAGCCAGGAAAAGGAATGAAATGCACCATTTTGCTAAAACGGTCCACCACCACCAGAATCACAGTCTTCCCCGAGGAACGAGGCAGGTCCGTAATGAAGTCCATGGACAGATGTGTCCAAGGACGGGAAGGAATGGGTAACGGAAGGAGAGGACCTGATGGCCGTGAATGAGGGACTTTGGCAAGAGTGCAGGTCTCGCAGGCTGCCACAAAACCCTCAACCGACTTACGAAGCGCCGGCCACCAGAATCTCCAAGCAATGAGATCCACTGTGGCTCTTTCCCCCCGGTGCCCAGCAAGGACAGTATCGTGGTGCTCCTTAAAAATCTTGTGTCTTAAAGCGAGAGGCACAAACAACCTCCCAGGAGGACAAAGATTAGGAGCCTCTGACTGGGCTACCTGAACCTCTGCCTCCAATTCAGGATAAAGAGCAGAGACCACCACACCTTCAGCCAAAATGGGACCCGGAAAACAACGTGACAGGGCATCCGCCTTCACATTCTTAACCCCAGGGCGGAACGTGACAACAAAATTGAACCTTGAAAAGAACAAAGACCATCTGGCCTGTCTCGGGTTCAGACGCTTGGCTGACTCCAAGTAGGCCAGATTCTTATGGTCAGTAAACACGGTAATAGGGTGTCTGGCTCCCTCTAGCCAATGGCGCCATTCCTCAAAAGCTAACTTGATGGCCAACAACTCCCTATCTCCCACATCGTAATTTCTCTCTGCGGAGGAGAGTTTCTTCGAGAAAAAGGCACACGGTCGCCATTTGGCAGGAGAGGGACCCTGAGACAAGACCGCACCCACACCCACCTCAGAAGCATCAACTTCAACTATGAAGGGTAGACAAATATCAGGTTGTACCAAGATGGGAGCGGAAGCAAAACTCTCCTTGATATTAGAAAAGGCCTTACGTGCCTCTACCGACCAGGAGAAAAAATCTACTCCCTTTCTAGTCATATCAGTGAGTGGTTTAACAACAGAGGAATAATTCAAAGTAAACTTCCTGTAATAATTGGCAAAACCCAAAAAACGCATCAGCGCCTTCTGATTCTCAGGAAGCTCCCACTCAAGCACAGCGCGGACCTTCTCGGGGTCCATGCGAAAACCAGAAGCGGAGAGAAGAAACCCCAGAAATTGAATTTCTGGAACCGCAAACACACATTTTTCCAGTTTAGCGTACAATTTATTCTCCCGCAGGATGAGCAAGACCTGACGTAAGTGTTCCTTATGAGTTTTGAAATCAGGAGAAAAAATCTAAATGTCATCTAGATACATTAATACAAATTTCCCCATTAAATGATAAAAAATGCTGTTCACAAAATGCTGAAAGATGACTGGAGCATTCATCAAACCAAAAGGCATAACCAAATTCTCAAAATGGCCCTCAGGGGTATTGAAGGCCATCTTCCATTCGTCTCCTTCTCTGACCCTGACCAGGTTGTATGCCCCTCTTAGATCCAACTTGGAAAAAACTTTAGCCCCAACAATCTGGTTAAACAGGTCCGGGATCAGAGGAAGCGGATAAGGGTCACGAATTGTGATACTGTTCAGCTCCTTGAAATCCAGACATGGTCTTAAAGAACCATCTTTTTTCTTAAGAAAAAAGAAAAAAACAGCGGCAACAGGTGACTTCGAGGGTCGTATGTGTCCCTTTCTCAGACTCTCAGAGATATAAGCACGCATAGCGACCCTTTCAGGTTGGGAGAGATTGTATAAACGAGATTTAGGCAGCTTGGCGCCTGGGGTGAGATTAATAGGGCAATCGTACTCCCTGTGAGGGGGCAAGACCTGAACACCACTCTCAGAAAACACATCCGAAAATTCAGAGAGAAAAGATGGTACAGTCTTAGTAGAAACTTTAGAAACAGATGTCGTGAGGCAATTGTCTCTGCAAAAGTCACTCCAACCATTTATTTGCCTCGCTTGCCAATCAATGGTGGGGTTATGTTTAGTGAGCCAGGGTAGCCAGAGTAGGCAACCCGCTTAGGACGAAACATGACACATCCTCAACATGAGTATCACTCATAATCAAACGGATATTGTGAACTATGCCCTTTAACGATTTCTGAGAAAGTGGAACGGAATCAATACCAAAAACAGGTATATCCTTTCCCAAAGTGCATACCTGGAAACCATGAGTTATCGCAAATTGATTATCAATGAGATTGACAGCTGCTCCACTATCTACAAAAATCTCACAAAAAATGTCCTTGCTCTCTAGCGCCACCCTGGCAGGTAGGACAAAACGGGAACTACAAGCAAACAGAAAACCTTCAATTTCCGCATCAACCTTGCCAATAGTAACAGATGGAACATTTTTAGAGGATTTTTTTCTTTTTGTTTCTTTATTACTCTCAAAAAACTGCCTGAATCTCCTAGAGGGACAAACATTTGCCAAATGATTTATACCTCCACAACAGAAACAAACCTTCCTATAAGAGCTGAATCCTCTATTGTCAGAGGCAAGCAAACCCAGCTGCATGGGCCCCTGCTCAGAATGGATTGAGAGCGACTGAGACCCCTGTGCACTGAATGAGACCGCCACACTGTCCTTGGACTGAGTATGACAGGAAGGAGTGATCTCTCCTCTCTCTCTAAGACGCCTGTCAATACGAACGGCCCGAGACATGGCAGAGTTCAAGGAGGTAGGTCTCTCATGAAAGGCAAATGCATCTTTCAATCCCTCTGAAAGACCATGGCAAAATTGACTTCGGAGTGCAGCATCATTCCAACAAGTATCAGCTGCCCATCTCCGAAATTCTGAACAGTATATCTCTGCGGACTGTTTACCTTGGCATAAAAGACGTAGTCTAGACTCAGCCACAGCAATACGATCCGGATCATCATATATCTGACCCAGGGCTAAAAAAAATTCATCCACTGAACAGAGGGGCCGTGCCCCCACCGGCAGCTAAGAAGGCCCAGGACTGAGCATTATTCCTGAGCAGCGAGATGATGATCCCCACCCTCTGCTCCTCATCACCAGAGGAATGGGGAAGTAGGCGAAAATGGAGTTTGCAAGCCTCTCTAAAACTAACAAAATTCTCACTACCCCCGGAGAACGTATCCGGGAGCGAGATCTTAGGCTCAGAATAAACTCCATGAACGCAAGCTGAACTGGTCACCTGAAACTGAGAAACTGTTTTACGGAGATCTGCTACCTCCAATGAAAGACCCTGCATGTGTTCAGTCAAAAGTGAAACCGGATCCATGCTTGAGAAAGTTTTGGCGGTTTATATTGTCACGGAAGGTGTACAGAAAACTAGAAGACACAAAATGAAGATCCGACTGACTGGATCCAAAACTAAGGAACCAAAGGGAGAGCCCTGCAACAGACCTGGCTCTCTCCCTAACTGCTCAGCCTATGCAAAAATCTCAATGGTAGATGATCGCATATCCTCGTTCCTCGACTGTATAACACCTGAACACCCTATAATAGTGAGGGGACACGACCACCGGCTCCCTACACTTGATACGGAGGGAGTCAGGGTCACCTGGGATCCAGCAAACAGGAAAACACAAATGAATGAACAAAACTTATCTGTAGAAGACTCAGTAGTAGCATCCAGCATGCACACACTCCAGGAAGTTGTATAAACCGCAAAGTGATGCAGTATGGGAAGGGATTTAAAGGGATGCAATCAGTGCAACTACATGACTGCTGAGAGAGGCTAACGAGATGAGAAAACGAAAGCAAAACAAAAGGAACCTCAAGGAGGAGGTTCTGAAGAACGTCTGTCAGAGCTTCTCAGATGTCTGGTGGTGACAGTTATGGGGAGGGGGATCTGTGTCATAAGATGCTATATAGTGCCGTCCACAGATCCCCCTCCCATAACAGAGCCGTCCACAGATCCCCCTCCCCATAACAGAGCCGTCCACAGATCCCCCTCCCCATAACAGAGCCCTCCACAGATCCCGCTCCCCATAACAGAGCCGTCCACAGATCCCCCTCCCCATAACAGAGCCCTCCACAGATCCCGCTCCCCATAACAGTGCCGTCCACAGATCCCCCTCCCCATAACAGAGCCGTCCACAGATCCCCCTCCCCATAACCGAATCGTCCACAGATCCCCCTCCCCATAACAGAGCCTTCCACAGATACCCCTCCCCATAACAGAGCCCTCTACAGATCCCCCTCCCCATAACAGTGCCATCCACAGATCCCCCATAACAGTGTCATCCATAGATCCCCCCATAGCATAGTCATCCACAGGTCCCCCTCCCCATAACATTGTCATCCACAGATTCCCCTCCCCATAACAGTGCAATCCACAGATCCCCCCATAATAGTGCCATTCACAGATCCCCCCATAATAGTGCCATCCACAGATCCTCCATAACAGTGCCATTCACAATTTGTTTTAATATGGCCTTTGAACATAATTTTTCAAGTAAAATCATATAAACCCCTTTTTTGGTCATTTTGGTATTTTTTCATGCTTAATCGATGAAATTATCGACAACTAATCGATTATTCAAATAATCGTTAGTTGCAGCCCTAGTGTCATAATAACTGTATAATGTCTGATAGGCCTAGTCCTGAGTTATATTACCCTGCTGTGGCGAAACCAACCTCGCCACTGGGTTTTGGATGGGCCTGGTTACCAGCCTCTTGCCCCAGGATTATGGCCCATACTAACTTTTATGGAGAAGACAGACCGGCCGCACAGTTTTTGTACATTTACTTGCGTGTATTAGTTGAGGCCTGCTGTGATTGGGTTTTGGTTAGTTAATAAATGCTAACATGACAGTTTTTTGGTTTTGCACATTATTGATGATTGTATTTCATGACTACTCTTCTGAGGGCAGTTTTGATAGGGGGGGGAGTTTTTTTGACACTCGCCCTGAGAGAAATTTTACCTAGAAACTGCACTGACCTTCGCAGCCGCCTTCCCCTTTAACAGTGACTTTCACAGCATACCACCCCCTTGAGAGTGACCTCCACAGGGGCCTGCCTCTTTAACAGTGGCCTTTACAGCAATCTGCCCCTTAACACTGACCTCCATAGCGGACCATCCCCTGATTTGTGACCTTCACAGCAGCCTTCCTCTAGGGTGGCCATAGGTCCAGTTTTAGGCCGGACAGTCTAACTTTCAGACTCCCTGTCCTCCATCTGGCGTAGGGCCTGGATGGACACAAGGCTGTCCTTTTGAACAGCTCACTCTCATAAAGCAGCACTGTATTGTCTGAGTGTGAGCTGCAGGAAGAAAGTCACCGTCCCTCCCACCTGTGCAGCTGACAGAAGTTGATTTTTAACCTAATTTTCTCAATCTCTGTCGGCTGAGGCATGGGAGGGGCGTGTCATAACCAGATCAGGGCGTGGCTTAGCAGGACCTAGAAGTTGATGTTTAACTTCATTTGTTCTAACCCTGTCGGCTGAGGAGTGGGAGGGGGAAGGCTTAATTGGATCGGGGGCGTGTACATTTGAACAGCTCACTCTAAGACAGCAGCACTGTGCTGTTTGAGTGTGGGCCGCAAGGAGAAAGTCACCCTCCCTCCCACCTTTAAAGCTGACAGAGGTTGAGTTTTAACTTAATTTTTTCAATTCCTATCGGCTAATAAGTGGGGGGTTGATCTAGCTAAATCATGGGTGTGGCCTGGGGGACCTAGAAGTTGATTTTTAACTTCATTTTTTCAATCCCTGTCGGCTAAGGAGTGGGAGGGGAGTGGCCTAACCAGATCAGAAACTGGATTTTTAGAAGATAAAAACATCTATTGCTGGAACAAAGGCACATCTTGAAATAAGGTACTAAGTGCTATTTGGCTAAGGCTTTACTTCAATAGCGATTATCCTGGTGACAGATTTCCTTTAAAACTCATCTACAGCAGTGAAAATAAATAGCTGGGTTGTTATGGAAACCTGAAGTAAAACTGTATATGGAGGCTGAAGGACCTGCAAACGTCAATTGCCTGATAAGGGTCATGTGATCAGGCCTCTTTTGGCTAATGTATTATTTGGGAATATCTCAGGAACAGTACGTCCTAGAGAGCTGAGACCTGTTCTAAAAGCTTCCCGGACACCTGATGTACCTGTGTGCCAAATTTGATTTGATTGTAAATGCAACGGTGTGGATTCCTTTAGCGGACATACACACACACACACACACACACACACACATACACTCAGCTTTATATATTAGGTAAAAAGATGAGTTATTTAAACTGTTAATTATAGATGAACAAATTTTTCAAAAGTTCGATTCGGCTGATTCGCCTAATTTATTTGTAAGTAGTGGGTGCAATGACAGTGAGCTGCTATAGTGCCGCTCCCCATCATTGTACTCCTCAGATGCCGCGTTCATACATGATTTTGGCATCTGAGTGTGAAAACAGTGTACAATTAACATTAAAAAGAGTTAAATCAAACTTACTGCCTGCCTTTGCTCGCTATGGGTCGGCCGCCACCATCTTGCTTGAAGATCTTGCACAAAATCTTGCATGGCGCAAGATTACGTCATCACACCGGCCGGGGATTTCGGACCGAGCTCTTCAATCAAGTTGGCCGCCGGCGGCCCGTTGCGAGCAAATGGAGGAGGTAAATATTAATTTTTTTAAGCACTATTTTAGGTTAAATCGATTCGCTTAAACAAAGCTCAAGAAAATTCGGCTTCGAGGCGAATCAAATTTATCCTGAAATTCAGATCGAATTCCACTTTGTGGGATTCGATTCGCTCATCTCTACTGGTAATTATATTTTTATTTTTTTCACTACTGTTTAACCCCCCCCCCAGGGAGCTAGAACCTGGGATCTTTTGATCCCCTTTCCTATTCAGCCTAATAGAGATCTATTTGGGTGAATAGGATTTTCATATGCTCCCTGATGCGTTGTGCTTCTTGCCCAGCTTGACAGGGAGCTTACTATGGCAGGCATGGTTAGTTTCAGAAGTGTCCAGGCTGTTATGGTAACAGATTTCACTGCAGGGACTCCGATCAGAAGGTAGGCAGTATCGCATCCCTCTACCCTTGCCTCACAGATGCCGCCATTGGTGTTGATCACAGCATCTGAGTGGTTAATTGACAGGGTTAGTGACTGGTATGCCACAGTGGTTGAAGGGGTTAATGTTTTGCTACTGTTGTGCAATAAAAATCTTTTAAAAAATATTCTTGTGTTGTCGCACTCCAATAGATGGAGTCGTATAAAACTTATTGTTTATGGACAAGCAGACATTTTCATTTTTTTTATACAAACAACTTAATGATTATCTTTTATTCTTTTTTGGAAGGAAAGTTAACAAAAGCAGCAATTCTGCCCAGTTTTTTTAAAGTTATTCACTATGCAGAATAAATAACATGTTAATTTTATTGTACTGGTGTACTTTTCTACATCCTCCCATCCTCCCGATCAATGTCCAGGATCCTCATAGTGTCTTATACTCATGAGGCAAACAAACAAACTTCCAGCATCCAGGGCCTAATAAAATCCATAAACGTTTATTTCTTGCTTTTAAAATCCAATCCAGCCTTGAATCACAAAATGGTCAACGTGTTCCGATGTGTTGTCTTAATCATGACCAGATTAGATGTGCACACATCACTTCCTTAAAAACATTTTTATAGTACCACCCCCAGCACGCCTTTTACCATGTGTTTGCATAATCATTAAATCAAAACAGGCGCACAGAGTGCCACATTAAAACAAAAAGAAATAAATCAAAACATGTAAATACTGCAATAAATACCAGAACTCTATTAATATAAAAAAAAAAGATCATGCAATTTATATCTTTCTTATTTATTACATCCTGGATGGTGGAAGTTTGTTTTGGAGTTTATTCCTGGTCATCCATTACTACTGGAGTGGCTCCTGAGTCTATTCTACAAATTCATAGCTCTCTTTTTTTTTTTTCACCATGTGAGGAAAATGGGGCACATTTTTTTAAGACTGATATTTTAGAGGTGGAGGTGGTTCACCAAAGTTTTGAAGATGCGCTGGCCTCTTCATAACTTTGGTGGATCCTCCACCAGTTCTAAATGTAAGACAGCTTCCTAGATATCTTACATTTAGACATTTTTCTACATCTGAAACAGGCATAGAAAATGGTAAATCAGACGGGCTTGTCCGCCGTCCCCTTCCCCACCCACAATTTTTGCCCTGGTGTGAGAAGGGAAAAGTTGCAGATGGAATCATCTGCACGTGAAATATACACCTAATATGGGCGTATTTCAGTATAATATGTGCCCCACAACGCCCCTTTTTAATTTAGTTATTTTACATGAAACAACCTTTTTACATGGAATCCCTTAGACATCTATAAATACATTTCTTTTAATCTTTGCTCATAAGATCTTCCATGCCATGCCCCTTACTAGTTTAGCAACCATTTTTATTTACGTCAAACAATACAAATATATTGTATTGCACAATATTCATATTACATCATTAGTGTACTCATCTGTGTGTGTTCATTAATCACAAGTCATACAAATTAGGGTGACAGCATGATGATCAGGGACAAATCAAGGGAATGATGTATATTCATACCGACCAGGTGTGACGGGGACTCCAAAGCCGAAAACTAGGCGTACTAAACACTGCAGTGCCCTTGCGCCAGATTACGTCAAACATCCACCCAGGAACCAGTCACTCCAGCCATCGCAGGAGTGTGCGCTCTTCCATATTGCATTCCCGGCAGTCATCTTTGAAATGGTACTAGTAGTTTGACTCAGTGGCACATGCGCATCTGCCAGATGCTGTATAGAGCACCATTTTGGTTTAGGTAAATTGCCCAATACTCCTCTATTATAGAAGCAAAGATGTATATTAAGGTGCATCCTGGAATAGGGGAGGTGACCTCTTGTCAAAGAAGACAAACCTCATCCCTAAGGGACCGACAGTGTATACGCGCACAATGCGTTAGTATCAAGCGCATATCCTATCAGGTCCACAAACCAGTACCTGCTCCCATGAACAAGAGGGTTCTCCTCATATTGTTAGGGTTATATCAACTTCAGATATAACATTGGCGCAACCATGGTATCATGAAAAAAATCATAATAAAAATAACAGTGTACACGTAAGTCACAGTATACATCCGGTGGATACATGTCAAGACATCCTCCCGATCAATGTCCAGGATCCTCATAGTGTCTTATACTCATGAGGCAAACAAACAAACTTCCAGCATCCAGGGCGTAATAAAATCCATAAACATTTATTTCTTGCATTTAAAATCCAATCCAGCCTTGAATCACAAAATGGTCAATGTGTTTCGATGTGTTGTCTTAATCATGACCAGATTAGATGTGCACACATCACTTCCTTAAAAACATTTTATAGTACCACCCCCAGCACGCCTTTTACCATGTGTTAGCAAAATCATTAATCAAATCAAAACAGGCGCACAGAGTGCCACATTAAAATGAAAACAAATAAATAAAAACATGTAAATACTGCAATAAATACCAGAACTCTATTAATATAAAAAAAAAAAGATCATGCCATTTATATCTTTCTTATTTATTACATCCTGGATGGTGGAAGTTTGTTTGTTTTGGAGTTTATTCCTGGTCCGGGGGTTCCTTGCACAGCCGCAAACAAGCGTGGGTGAGCTGAAGTTTTTGTTTGTGTTTTTCTTTTTATAATAAGCATTTTGTACTGGAATTTTTTTTTCTTCTAAAAGATCTATTAATATATATATATATATATATATATATATATATGTATATATATATATATATATATATATATATATATTATATATATGTGTGTTTTTAATGTTTGATCTTGCCATTCACTGACTGCTTCAATGATACATTGCAATGCTTATACAGGTAAAACTTGAAAAATTTGAATATTGTTTATTTCAGTAATGCAACTTAAAAGGAATTGCATTAATGCAGCTTAAAATTAGAATTTTGTGAAAAGGCTCAATATTCTAGTCTCAAAGTGTCACACTCTAGTCAGCTAATTACTCCATACCCCCTGAGCAAAGGGGACCTCAAAATTGTGACTTTGGGGTTTCATGAGCTGTAAGCCATAATCATCCAAATTATAACAAATAAAGGCTTGAAATATCTCGCTTTGCATGTAATGAGTCTCTCATATGTTAGTTTCACCTTTTAAGTTGCATTACTGAAATAAATAAACTTTGCACGATATTCTAATTTTTCGAGTTTCACTTGTATATTGCTCTGTCTTATGCCTGTTAGTATTATTGCAATTGCAGCAAGCCCCTGAGGATTTGGTGCAGAGGATGGGAGTGGAAATGGCCCTGATAAGATGTTGTGTCACAGTGTACTGCCTCAGGCAATCACTCCCTGGGGTTCAGTGCGGTGAAAAGATGACGTGAAGGAATCAGGCAGAGAAAGGAGAACATCAAATGTTAACATCCAGCAATAGTATGTACAATGTGCAGTTTCTGACACCAGATGATGAGGTATGGTGGCTGATTAGATGGCAATTAATGGCAAAGAACATCATTTGAATTTTAGTTGACAAGACTGTGAAGAAGCAAGAAAAATACCCCCCTGCAGATTTTTAGGAAATAACACATAAGTAGAATAAAAAGTAAAACAGATGTGTAGCCTATGAGACAAAAGGAGAGAGGTCCTGATTTTAAGAGCTTACAGAAGATCTTAAGAGCTTAGAAGAAGAGATTAAATTAAATGTAAATGTATGCATCTAAATTCCAATAACATGCTTATATCATATACCCAAGAAGTATTAAAGAATAATGCATATTCCAGTTCATAAAAAGCATTGGAAAAATAAAAAATAAGAATTGCTAAACTAATAAGGGGCATGGCATGGAAGATCTTATGAGCAAAGATTAAAAGAAATGTATTTGTAGATGTCTAAGGGGGTCCATGTAAAAAGGTTGTTCCATGTAAAGTAACTAAAATAAAAAGGGGTGTTGTGGGTCATTTATTACACTGAAATACGCCCATATTAGGTGTATTTAAATTGCAGATGATTCCATCTGCAACTTTTCCCTTGTCACGCCAGGGCTAAAATTGTGGGTTGGGAAGGGGACGGCGGGCAAGCCCGTCTGATTTACCATTTTCTATGCCTGCTTCAGATGTAGAAAAAGGTCTAAATGTAAGGCCTCATGCAGACGACAGTTTTTGTGGTCCGCATCCGAGCCGCATTTTTCGCGGCTCAGGTGCGGACCCATTCGCTTCAATAGGGCTGCAAAAGATGCGGACAGCACTCCTTGTGCTGTCCGCATCCGTTGCACTGTTCTGTGGCCCCACAAAAAAAATATAGCATGTCCTATTCTTGTCCATTTTGCGGGCAAGAATAGGCATTTCTAGCTTTTTTTAATGCAAAGCTATATTTTAAACAGTATGCTTGGTTACATTATGATAATGGAATAGTTTTCTTCTGATTGATCATTGTTTGTCAGTGATCACATTTTTATGCTGAAAAGTTGGGCTCACAAGAAATGGCAAATCCTACAGAGCTGCGAAGAAGTATCAGCTGCAGTTCTTCAGTGTGTTCATGGACTGGATTAAAAGTTTAATCATGTCCATCCGGCAAAATGGTAAACACATAGAACACATCATGTAAAGCACTTTAGGGAACTTTGACCTTGTAAATGTCATAAACAGGTACAGATAGGTCAAATCTGACAATTCCAGTGTGTTTCTGAGTAAATTCTAGCCAAGACTGATATATCATATGACCCACTTCCTATAGGAAAAACCTGAGCTGAATTTAATTTGGTGGATTTCAAAATAGCAGGTGAAAAAGTTTCCCCATCAATAATGCAGCAACCCTCCTAATTAATACTTTTATGCATTGGACGTCAGTTTTCTACAAATTACACCAGTTAAATGATGTTTATATACAGTACAGACCAAAAGTTTGGACACACCTTCTCATTCAAAGAGTTTTCTTTATTTTCATGACTATGAAAATTGTAGATTCACACTGAAGGCATCAAAACTATGAATTAACACATGTGGAATTATATACATAACAAAAAAGTGTGAAACAACTGAAAATATGTCATATTCTAGGTTTTTCAAAGTAGCCACCTTTTGCTTTGATTACTGCTTTGCACACTCTTGGCATTCTCTTGATGAGCTTTAAGAGGTAGTCACCTGAAATGGTTTTCACTTCACAGGTGGGCCCTGTCAGGTGTAATAAGTGGGATTTCTTGCCTTATAAATGGGGTTGGGACCATCAGTTGCGTTGTGGAGAAGTCACGTGGATACACAGCTGATAGTCCTACTGAATAGACTGTTAGAATTTGTATTACGGCAAGAAAAAAGCAACTAAGTAAAGAAAAATGAGAGGCCATCATTACTTTAAGAAATAAAGGTCAGTCAGTCCGAAAAATTGGGAAAACTTTGAAAGTGTCCCCAAGTGCAGTCACAAAAACCATCAAGTGCTACAAAGAAACTGGCTCACATGCGGACCGCCCCAGGAAAGGAAGACCAAGAGTCACCTCTGCTGCGGAGGATAAGTTCATCCGAGTCACCAGCCTCAGAAATCGCAGGTTAGCAGCAGCTCAGATTAGAGACCAGGTCAATGCAGACACATCTCTAGAACAACTGTTAAGAGGAGACTGTGTGAATCAGGCCTTCATGGTAGAATATCTGCTAGGAAACCACTGCTAAGGACAGGCAACAAGCAGAAGAGACTTGTTTGGGCTAAAGAACACAAGGAATGGACATTACACCAGTGGAAATCTGTGCTTTGGTCTGATAAGTCCAAATTTGAGATCTTTGGTTCCAACCACCGTATCTTTGTGCGACGCAGAAAAGGTAAAGGTTCCCACCGTGAAGCATGAAGGAGGAGGTGTGATGGTGTGGGGGTGCTTTGCTGGTGACACTGTTGGGGATTTATTCAAAATTGAAGGCATACTGAACCAGCATGGCTACCACAGCATCTTGCAGCGGCATGCTATTCCATCCGGTTTGCGTTTAGTTGGACCATCATTTATTTTTCAACAGGACAGTGACCCCAAACACACCTCCAGGCTGTGTAAGGGCTATTTGACCATGAAGGAGAGTGATGGGGTGCAATTTGACCATGAAGGAGAGTGATGGGGTGCTGCGCCAGATGACCTGGCCTCCACAGTCACCGGACCTGAACCCAATCGAGATGGTTTTGGGATGAGCTGGACCGCAGAGTGAAGGCAAAAGGGCCAACAAGTGCTAAGCATCTCTGGGAACTCCTTCAAGACTGTTGGAAGACCATTTCAGGTGACTACCTCAAAGCAAAAGGTGGCTACTTTAAAGAACCTAGAATATGACATATTTTCAGTTGTTTCAAACTTTTTTGTTATGTATATAATTCCACATGTGTTAATTCATAGTTTTGATGCCTTCAGTGTGAATCTACAATTTTCATAGTCATGAAAATAAAGAAAACTCTTTGAATGAGAAGGTGTGTCCAAACTTTTGGTCTGTACTGTATATTGGAAAATTTTGGGATCACTTAGCTCTCTAGGATCGCCGTCTTCTCGGACAGTAAGCACACCTCAAGAAGCCACACCAACACCATAGATTTGGGTGCAATCTGGCCGCAACCAGCTTTATTATCTCATTCACAGCAATCAGTGCACTTTCAAACACCGTATCAAACAAAATCCTTTGCTGTCTGGCTACTAATTAAACAGTAGTTTCCCTCACCGGCCGAGTACCGGTTCAGCTCGAGCATCGCTATGCTCGGCAGATCCGAGCGCTTGGCTGAGTACCACATGTGCTCGAGCGCCATGCTCGAGTCTCCTCCCTGCACGTTTGGCGCCTTCTAAGCAGCCAATAAACATGCTGGTAAGTATTGCAATCACTGTAATGCCATTAGCCATGTTTTCTACTGGCATTACAATGATTGGCTGGCCGGAACACGTCATCGGATGCTTTATAGCACCCGGTCACGCGTGTTCGGCTCATTGCTAGTCAGGGAGAGCTGCTGTTAGGAAGGGACAGAGAGTGTAGAGAGAATTTGATTGCAAATTACTCATTTTAAAGACATTTCAAAGACCCAAAAGTCATTTTAAGGACTACTGTGTATGTTGGCAGCAATTTAAAGTGCAGATTTTTGTTGGGAAAAAGTGAAAATCAATATATATACAAACTTTACTAAATCTACACACAGTTTTCTTGTCTGCGGTAGAAACCGTTTATCGCAGCGCACTACATTTCTATACTGTCTGAGTGCTTCAATCCCATACATTGGGAAAAAGTGAAAACCAATATATATACAAATTTCACTGAATCTACACACAGTTTTCTTGTCTGCACTAGAAACCGTTTATCGCAGTGCATTGCATTTCTATACTGTCTGAGTGCTTCAATCCCATATAGTAGAAAAAAGTTTAAATTAATATATATACAAATTTCACTTAATCTGCACACAGTTTTTTTGTCTGCGGCAGAAACCGTTTATCGCAGCGCATTGCATTTCTATACCATCTGAGTGTTCAATCCCATATATTGGGAAAAAGTTAAAATCAATATATATACAAATTTCACTGAATCTGCACACAGTTTTGTTGTCTGCGGTAGAAACCGTTTATCACAGCGCATTTTATTTCTATACCGTCTGAGTGCTTCAGGCCCATATATTGGGAAAAAGTGAAAATCAATATATATACAAATTTCACTAAATCTGCAAACAGTTTTCTTGTCTGCGGTAGAAACCGTTTATCGCAGTGCATTACATTTCTATACCGTGTGATTGCTTCAGGCCCATATATTGGGAAAAAGTTAAAATTAATATATACAGTACAGACCAAAAGTTTGGACACACCTTCTCATTCAAAGAGTTTTCTTTATTTTCATGACTATCAAAATTGTAGATTCACACTGAAGGCATCAAAACTATGAATTAACACATGTGGATTTATATGCATAACAAAAAAGTGTGAAACAACTGAAAATCTGTCATATTCTAGGTTTTTCAAAGTAGCCACCTTTTGCTTTGATTACTGCTTTGCACACTCTTGGCATCCTCTTGATGAGCTTCAAGAGGTAGTCACCTGAAATGGTTTTTACTTCAAGGGTGTGCCCTGTCAGGTTTAACCACTTCAACCCCGCTAGCTAAAACCCCCTTAATGACCAGGCCACTTTTTACACTTCTGCTCTACACTACTTTCACCGTTTATTGCTCGGTCATGCAACTTACCACCCAAATAAATTTTACCTCCTTTTCTTCTCACTAATAGAGCTTTCATTTTGTGGTATTTTATTGCTGCTGACATTTTTACTTTTTTTGTTATTAATCGAAATTTAACAATTTTTTTCCAAAAAAATGACATTTTTCACTTTCAGCTGTAAGATTTTGCAAAAAAAACAACATCCATATATAAATTTTTCGCTAAATTTATTGTTCTACATGTCTTTGACAAAAAAAAATGTTTGGGCAAAAAAAAAAATGGTTTGGGTAAAAGTTATAGCGTTTACAAACTAAGGTACAAAAATGTGAATTTCCGCTTTTTGAAGCAGCTCTGACTTTCTGAGCACCTGTCATGTTTCCTGAGGTTCTACAATGCCCAGACAGTAGAAAAACCCCACAAATGACCCCATTTCGGAAAGTAGACACCCTAAGGTATTCGCTGATGGGCATAGTGAGTTCATAGAACTTTTTATTTTTTGTCACAAGTTAGCGGAAAATTATGATTTTTCTTACAAAGTCTCATATTCCACTAACTTGCGACAAAAAATAAAAAATTCTAGGAACTCGCCATGCCCCTCACGGAATACCTTGGGGTGTCTTCTTTCCAAAATGGGGTCACTTGTGGCGTAGTTATACTGCACTGGCAATTTAGGGGCCCATATGTGTGAGAAGTAGTTTGCAATCAAAATGTGTAAAAAATGGCCTGCGAAATCCGAAAGGTGCTCTTTGGAATATGTGCCCCTTTGCCCACCTAGGCTGCAATAAAGTGTCACACATCTGGTATCACCGTACTCAGGAGAAGTTGGGGAATGTGTTTTGGGGTGTCATTTTACATATACCCATGCTGGGTGAGAGAAATATCTTGGCAAAAGACAACTTTTCCAATTTTTTTATACAAAGTTGGCATTTGACCAAGATATTTCTCTCACCCAGCATGGTTATATGTAAAATGACACCCCAAAACACATTACCCAACTTCTCCTGAGTACGGCGATACCAGATGTGTCACACTTTTTTGCAGCCAAGGTGGGCAAAGGGGCACATATTCCAAAGAGCACCTTTCGCATTTCGCAGGCCATTTTTTACACATTTTGATTGCAAAGTACTTCTCACACATATGGGCCCCTAAATTGCCAGTGCAGTATAACTACGCCACAAGTGACCCCATTTTGGAAAGTAGACACCCCAAGGTATTCCGTGAGGGGCACGGCGAGTTCCTAGAATTTTTTATTTTTTGTCACAAGTTAGCGGAAAATGATGATTTTTTTTATTTTATTTTTTTCCTTACAAAGTCTCATATTCCACTAACTTGCGACAAAAAAAAAATATTCTAGGAACTCGCCATGCCCCTCACGGAATACCTTGGGGTGTCTTCTTTCCAAAATGGGGTCACTTGTGGCGTAGTTATACTGCCCTGGCAATTTAGGGGCCCATATGTGTGAGAAGTACTTTGCAATCAAAATGTGTAAAAAATGGCCTGCGAAATCCGAAAGGTGCTCTTTGGAATGTGTGCCCCTTTGCCCACCTAGGCTGCAAAAAAGTGTCACACATGTGGTATCGCCGTACTCAGGAGAAGTTGGGGAATGTGTTTTGGGGTGTCATTTTACATATACCCATGCTGGGTGAGAGAAATATCTTGGCAAAAGACAACTTTTCCAATTTTTTATACAAAGTTGGCATTTGACCAAGATATTTATCTCACCCAGCATGGGTATATGTAAAATGACACCCCAAAACACATTCCCCAACTTCTCCTGAGTACGGCGATACCACATGTGTGACACTTTTTTGCAGCCTTGATCACCCCCCTGTAAGGCTCCATTCAGACATCCGCATGTGTTTTGCGGATCCGATCCATGTATCAGTGGATCCGTAAAAATCATACGGACATCTGAATTGAGCCTTACAGGGGGGTGATTAATGACGGAGGTGATCAGGAAGTCTATATGGGCGATCACCCCTCTGTCATTGATCACCCCCCTGTAAGTCTCCATTCAGAAGTCCGCATGTGTTTTGCGGATCCGATCCATGTATCAGTGGATCCGTAAAAATCATACGGACCTCTGAATGGAGCCTTACAGGGGGGTGATCAATGACAGGGGGGTGATCAATGACAGGGAAGTGATCAGGAAGTCTATATGCGATCACCCCCTTGTCATTGATCACCCCCCTGTAAGGCTCCATTCAGACGTCCGCATGTGTTTTGCGGATCCGATCCATGTATCAGTGGATCCGTAAAAATCATACGGACGTCTGAATGGAGCCTTAAAAGGGGGGTGATCATTGACAGGGGGGTGATCAATGACAGGGAAGTGATCAGGAAGTCTATATGCGTGATCACCCCTTGTCATTGATCACCCCCCTGTAAGGCTCCATTCAGACATCCGCATGTGTTTTGCGGATCCGATCCATGTATCAGTGGATCCGTAAAAATCATACGGACGTCTGAATGGAGCCTTACAGGGGGGTGATCAATGACGGAGGTGATCAGGAAGTCTATATGGGTGATCACCCCTCTGTCATTGATCACCCCCCTGTAAGGCTCCATTCAGACGTCCGCATGTGTTTTGCGGATCCGATCCATGTATCAGTGGATCCGTAAAAATCATACGGACCTCTGAATGGAGCCTTACAGGGGGGTGATCAATGACAGGGGGGTGATCAGGGAGTCTATATGGGGTGATCAGGGGTGATCAGTGGTTCATAAGGGGTTAATAAGTGACAGGGGGGGTGTAGTGTAGTGTTTTCTGGTACTTTGCACAGCTACCTGTGTCCTCTGGTGGTCAATCCAAACAAAAGGGACCACCAGAGGACCAGGTAGCAGGTATATTAGACGCTGTTATCAAAACAGCGTCTAATATACCTGTTAGGGGTTAAAAAAATCACATCTTCAGCCTGCCAGAGAACGATCGCCGCTGGCAGGCTGGAGATGCACTCGCTTACCTTCCATTCCTGTGAGCGCGCGCGCCTGTGTGCGCGCGTTCACAGGAAATCTCGCGTCTCGCGAGATGACGCATATATGCGTGACCGTGCGCAGCGCTGCCGCCTCCGGACCGCACATCTGCGTTAGGCAGTCCGGAGGCGGTTAATAAGTGGGATTTCTTGCCTTATAAATGGGGTTGGGACCATCAGTTGCGTTGTGGAGAAGTCAGGTGGATACACAGCTGATAGTCCTACTGAATAGACTGTTAGAATTTGTATTACGGCAAGAAAAAAGCAGCTAAGTAAAGAAAATTGAGTGGCCATCATTACTTTAAGAAATGAAGGTCAGTCAGTCCGAAAAATTGGGAAAACTTTGAAAGTGTCCCCAAGTGCAGTCACAAAAACCATCAAGCGCTACAAAGAAACTGGCTCACCTGTGGACCGCCCCAGGAAAGGAAGACCAAGAGTCACCTCTGCTGCGGAGGATAAGTTGATCCGAGTCACCAGCCTCAGAAATGGCAGGTTAACAGCAGCTCAGATTAGAAACCCGGTCAATGCCACACAGAGTTCTAGCAGCAGCAGACACATCTCTAGAACAACTGTTAAGAGGAGACTGTGTGAATGAGGCCTTCATGGTAGAATATCTGCTAAGAAACCACTGCTAAGGTCAGGCAACAAGCAGAAGAGACTTGTTTCGGCTGAAGAACACAAGGAATGGACATTAGACCAGTGGAAATCTGTGCTTTGGTCTGATGAGTTCAAATTTGAGATCTTTAGTTCCAACCACCGTGTCTTTGTGCGACGCAGAAAAGTTGAACCGATGGACTCTACGTGCCTGGTTCCCACCGTGAAGCATGGAGGAGGAGGTGTGATGGTGTGGGGGTGCTTTGCTGGTGACACTGTTGGGGATTTATTCAATATTGAAGGCATACTGAACCAGCATGGCTACCACAGCATCTTGCAGCGGCATGCTATTCCATCAGGTTTGCGTTTAGTTGGACAATCATTTATTTTTCAACAGGACAATGACCCCAAACACACCTCCAGGCTGTGTAAGGGCTATTTGACCATGAAGGAGAGTGATGGGGTGCTGCGCCAGATGACCTGGCCTCCACAGTCACCGGACCTGAACCCAATCGAGATGGTTTGGGGTGAGCTGGACCGCAGAGTGAAGGCAAAAGGGCCAACAAGTGCTAAGCATCTCTGGGAACTCCTTTCAGACTGTTGGAAGACCATTTCAGGTGACTACCTCTTGAAGCTCATCAAGAGAATGCAAAGCAGTAATCAAAGCAAAAGGTGGCTACTTTGAAGAACCTAGAATATGACATATTTTCAGTTGTTTCACATTTTTTTGTTATGTATATAATTCCACGTGTGTTAATTCATAGTTTTGATGCCTTCAGTGTGAATCTACAATTTTGATAGTCATGAAAATAAAGAAAACTCTTTGAATGAGAAGGTGTGTCCAAACTTTTGGTCTGTACTGTATACAAATTTCACTTAATCTGCACACAGTTTTTTTGTCTGCGGCAGAAACCGCTTATCGCAACGCATTGCATTTCTATACCGTCTGAGTGCTTCAATCCCATATTTTGGGTAAAAAGTGAAAATCAATATATATACAAATTTCACAGAATCTGCACACAGTTTTTTTTGTCTGCGCTAGAAACCGTTTAGCGCATTACATTTCTATACCGTCTGTATGTAAATATGAAGAAGGCCAGCACTAAGGAATGTGGAAGTGGGCGTTAGGCTACTTTCACACTAGCGTTCGGGCGGATCCGTTCTGAACGGATCCGCTCATAATAATGCAGACGGAGGCTCCGTTCAGAACGGATCCGTCTGCATTATATTAGCAAAAAAAAGCTAAGTGTGAAAATAGCCTGGGACGGATCCGTCCAGACTTTCAATGTAAAGTCAATGGGGGACGGATCCGCTTGAAGATTGAGCCACATTGTGGCATCTTCAAACGGATCCGTCCCCATTGACTTACATTGAAAGTCTGGACGGATCCGCACGGATCCGCACGCCTCCGAACGGCCAGGCGGACACCCGAACGCTGCAAGCAGCGTTCAGCTGTCCGCCTGTCCGTGCGGAGGCGAGCGGAGCGGAGGCTGAACGCCGCCAGACTGATGCAGTCTGAGCGGATCCGCCTCCATTCAGACTGCATCAGGGCTGGACGGCTGCGTTCGGGTCCGCTCGTGAGCTCCTTCAAACGGAGCTCACGAACGGAAACCCGAACGCTAGTGTGAAAGTAGCCTTATGCTGATGGTTCAGGCAGAGGTTGTGGCACTGGGCGCAATGAAACTGTGCCTGCTGCTAGTGCACCCAAAAAAAAAAAAGTAATAAAACCGTACCTAGCTTCATGTCCAACTTAGCTAGGCGGCGCACGACAACACTGTCCAAGTCAGACCAGTGCGAACAGTTGGTCGGGTGGCTTGCTGACGATAATGCTTCCAGTCGGCTAAGCACCACCCTCTCTTCCACCAAGTCCAGTCTCTGTAGCTAAGAGTCTGGTCAGCCATCCCCTCGCTCAGATCATCCTTCCTCCCACCATGGAGAGGCCTGCCAAACGAGTGATCCCACACTCGGGTAATACCAGGAGCTCTTTTCAGCTCCACTATTAGATTTGGCCCTCGCGGCCAGCATGATTGAAGAGGGACCTGAGATATTGTGCCCTGATTCCCAACCTCTTGAACCTTCACAGTCTCAAGAATATGATGGTGCTGAACATCAATCATTAGTTCATGAGGTGGATGACGATGAGACAAAGTTGTTAATCACTGAGGTTGTGGTTAGGTCAAGACAGGAGGATGATCAGAGTGAGGAAGTGGAGGAGGAGGCGTTGGACGATGAGGTCATTGACCCAACATGGGAAGGTGAAAAGCCGAGCGAGGACAGCAGTACAGAGGGGGAGGGATCCGCAGCACTGCAACAGGCTGTAAAAGGCAGTGGGGTTGCAAAAGGGAGAAGTCGGCCCACACCAAACAGGCCCGCAGCAGTTACACCGATCACCCCCATGCGTAAATCAACCTTAGCAAGGGGTAGGTGTTCCACAGTATGGCGCTTTTTTGAGGAAAGTGCAGAGGACAAAAGAGTGGTAGTTTGCAATCTGTGCAGTACCAAAATGAGCTGAGGCATGAACAATAGCAACCTCACCACCACCAGCATGATCCGCCACATGGCATCCAAGCACCCTACTAAATGGGCTGAACGCCTGGGTCCACAATCTGGGTCTGCGGGTCACACCACTGCCTCCTCTTCCCCTGTCCAATCCCCTGTCCAAGGTGCAGGCCTGGATGCCTCTCGCCCTGCACCTGGACCTTCGAATAAACCAGCAGCAACAACATCCACTTCCCTGTCCCAGTGCAGCATCCAAATGTCCATACCACAGTCATTTGATCGCAAGCACAAATACCCACCCACCCACAGGCCATAGCACTTAATTGCCAACTTTCAAAACTACTGGCCCTTGAAATGTTGCCATATAGGCTTGTGGACACTGAGGCCTTCCGCACCAGTATTTTTCACGGTGTGCCCGCCTTACACCAGCATGTGTCCCAGAATATCACCTGTGCCCTGACCAACGCAGTTACTGGGAAGGTCCACTTAACCACGGACACATGGACAAGTGCTGGTGGCCAGGGATGCTACATTTCCCTGACCGCACACTGGGTGAATGTGGTGGAGGTCGGGAGTGAGTAGTACCCTGGGATGGCACATGTGCTACCCACGCCCAGGATTGCAGGCCCTACGTCCATCAGGATCTCCGCAAGCAGCTATGTTACTGGCTCCAACTCCCACTTCTCCTCCTCTTCTGCCTCATCCTCCTCCACTTCCACCTCCAGCAGCAGTCAGCCATCAGTCGCTAGCTGGAAGCAGTGTAGCACTGCTGTGGGGAAATGTCAACAGGCTGTGCCGAAGCTGATCTGCCTAGGGGACAAACAGCACACCGCCGCAGAGCTTTCGCAGGGTATAAGGGACCAGACCGAACTGTGGCTCTCTCCACTCAACCTACAACCAGGCATGGTTGTGTCTGACAATGGCTGTAACTTGGTGGCGGCTTTGGAGCTCGGCAACCTGACACACATTCCATGCCTAGCCCATGTCCTAAACTTAGTGGTTCAGCGTTTTATCAAAACATACCCCAATTTGCCAGAGCTACTAGTGAAGGCGGTACATCCCACTGCTGTGTCTACTCAAACAATCGCTGCTCACAATTAAGGATGACACTATGAATGTGACAGATGAGGAACAAGGGGAGGACATCTCACAGGGTGATACCCAGAACACCCACAGTTTGTCTTCTCAGCACGAATTGGACCCTGAAGAGGAGGAGGAGGAGATGGAGACTGTTGCCTCTGCTACAGAGGCTAGTGCCCATGGAACTTTAATTCCATCTGTTCAGTGTGGATGGGCTGACGAGGAGGAGGAGGAGGGGGAAGAGGAGATGGAGAGCCATCCTGATGTCGACATCTTGCCTGTTGGTACTCTGGCACACATGGCTGAATTCATGTTAGGCTGCCTTACCCGCTACCCTCGCATTATATACATTTTAGATAACACGAATTACTGGGTGTACACCCTTCTCGACCCCCGCTACAAAGAAAACTTCTCATCTCTCATTCCTGTGGTGGAGATGACGAGTAAAACGGTGCAATACCAGAAGGTACTTGTTGAAAGATTGCTCCAGAATTTTCCATCTGACAACGCTGGCGGCAGAGTCCATACTCCCTTAGGCAACCGGGGAAGGGAGACAATGGGAACACACAGCAGTTCCAACAAAGGCAGGGCAACACTCTCCAAGGCATGGGACACTTTCATGACACCCCGCCAGCAACCTCACCCTGAAGCACGGTCTACTGCTAAAAGGAGGGAAAAGTTTTGGAAAATGGTAAAGGAATACATAGCAGAACGTGTCAGCATCCTAAATGATCCCTAAGTGCCTTACAACTACTGGGTGTCCAAGCTGGACACGTGACACGATTTTGCGCGCTACACATTGGAGGTGTTGGGTTGCCCTGCTGCCAGCGTTTTGTCTGAGTGTGTATTTAGTGCTGCTGGTGGCATCATAACAGATAAGCATATCCGCTTGTCCACTGGCAATGCCTGTATGGCCCCTGACTACTCCACTCCACCAGAGGAACGCTGATCTAATGAGGAACAAACACGCATTTTAAATGAATGCTTTACAATGTACTCAATCCACAAGATTCAGATGCACCCTTTTCACCTCCAAAAAAGGGTATATGTTTGAGTCTTGTTTACTCCTCCTTCTCCATACAGTATATATTCCCTCAGTACAATGTTTTATACTGTCTGCTCACCTGTAGGCTCTCACTCCAATGTTTCATACGGTCTGCTCACCTATAGGCCTTCACTCCAATGTTTCATACGGTCTGCTCACCTGTAGGCCCTCACCTCCAATGTTTCTTACGGTCTTCTCACCTGTAGGCCCTCACCTCCAATTTTTTATACGGTCTGCTCAGCTGTAGGCCCTCACTACAATGTTTTATACGGTCTGCTCAGCTGTAGGCCCTCACCTCTATGTTTCATACGGTCTGCTCACATGTAGGCCCTCACCTCCAATGTTTCATACGGTCTGCTCAGCTGTAGGACCTCACTACAATGTTGCATATGGTTTGCTCAGCTGTAGGCCCTTACTACAATGTTTTATGGGGTTTGCTCATCTTCAGGCCCTCACCTCCAATGTTTCATACGGTCTGCTCAGCTGTAGGCCCTCACTATAATGTTTTATGGGGTTCGCTCACCATAAGGCACTCACTATAATGTTTTATGGGGTTTGCTCACCTGTAGGCCCTCACTACAATGTTTAATACAGTCTGCTCACATGTAGGCCCTCACCTCCAATGTTTCATACGGTCTGCTCAGCTGTAGGCCCTCACTACAATGTTTCATACGGTCTGCTCAGCTGTGGGCCCTCAATACAATGTTTTATGGGATTTGCTCACCATAAGGCCCTCACTACAATGTTTTATGGGGTTTGCTTACCTGTAGGCCCTCACCTCCAATGTTTCATATGGTCTGCTCAGCTGTAGGCCCTCACTACAATGTTTTGCACGGTCTGCTCACCTGTAGGCCCTCACCTCCAATGTTTCATACAGTCTGCTCACCTGTAGGCCCTCACCTCCAATGTTTCATACGGTCTGCTCAGCTGTAGGCCCTCATTACAATGTTTTATGGGGTTTGCTCACCTTCAGGCCCCCACCTCCAATGTTTCATACGGTCTGCTCAGCTGTAGGCCCTTACTACAATGTTTTATGGGGTTTGCTCACCATCAGGCCCTAACTTCAATGTTTCATATAGTCTGATCACCCGTAGGCCCTCACTCCAATGTTTCATACGGTCTGCTCACCTGTAGGCGCTCACTACAATGTTTTATGGGGTTTGCTCACCATCAGGCCCTCACCTCCAATGTTTCATATGGTCTGCTCAGCTGTAGGCCCTCAATACAATGTTGTATGGGGTTTGCTCACCATAAGGCCCTCACTACAATGTTTTATTTGGTTTGCTCACCTGTAGGCCCTCACCTCTAATGTTTCATATGGTCTGCTCAGCTGTAGGCCCTCACTGTAAAGTTTTATGGGGTTTGCTCACCATCAGGCCCTCACTCCAATGTTTCATACAGTCTGCTCACCTGTAGGCCCTCACTACAATGTTTCATATGGTGTGCTCACCTGCAGGCCCTCACCTCCATTGTTTCATACGGTCTGCTCAGCAGTAGGCCCTCACTACAATGTTTCATACGGTCTGCTCACCTGTAGGCCCTTACCTCCAATGTTTCATACGGCCTGCTCACCTGTAGGCCCTCACCTCCAATGTTTCATACGGTCTGCTCAGCTGTAGGCCCTCACCTCCAATGTTTCATACGGTCTGCTCAGCTGTAGACCCTCACTACAATGTTTAAAACGGTCTGCTCAGCTGTAGGCCCTCACTACAATGTTTTATGGGGTTTGCTCAGCTGTAGGCCCTCACTACAATGTTTTATGGGGTTTGCTCACCATCAGGCCCTAACTCCAATGTTTCATACAGTCTGCTCACCCGTAGGCCCTCACTCCAATGTTTCATACGGTCTGCTCACCTGTAGGCCCTCACTACAATGTTTTATGGGGTTTGCTCACCATAAGGCCCTCACCTCCAATGTTTCATATGGTCTGCTCAGCTGTAGGCCCTCAATACAATGTTTTATTGGGTTTGCTCACCATAAGGCCCTCACTACAATGTTTTATGGGGTTTGCTCACCTGTAGGCCCTCACTCCAATATTTAATACGGTCTGCTCACCTGTAGGCCTTCACCTCCAATGTTTCATACGGTCTGCTCACCTGTAGGCCCTCACATCCAATGTTTCATACGGTCTGCTTAGCTGTAGGCCCTCACCTCCAATGTTTCATATGGCCTTCTCAGCTGTATGCCCTCACTACAATGTTTTATGGGGTTTGCTCACCTTCAGGCCCTCATCTCCAATGTTTCCTACGGTCTGCTCAGCTGTAGGCCCTAAATACAATGTTTTATGGGGTTTGCTCACTATAAGGCCCTCACTACAATGTTTTATTTGGTGTGCTCACCTGCAGGCCCTCACCTCCATTGTTTCATACGGTCTGCTCAGCAGTAGGCCCTCACTACAATGTTTCATACGGTCTGCTCACCTGTAGGCCCTTACCTCCAATGTTTCATACGGTCTGCTCACCTGTAGGCCCTCACCTCCAATGTTTCATACGGTCTGCTCAGCTGTAGGCCCTCACCTCCAATGTTTCATACGGTCTGCTCAGCTATAGGCCCTCACCTCCAATGTTTAATACCGTCTGCTCACCTGTAGGCCCTCACTACAATGTTTTATGTATATGGAAAAATTTTATGGCACTCCTGTAGATATGGTGAAAAAAAGTGTCCTTTATTTATACACATGTCACAGCGACGTTTTAGTCCCCTCACAGAACCATTTTCAAGCCAAGGCTTGAAAAGGGTTCCGTGAGGGGACTGAAACGTCGCTGTGAATAAAAGACACTTTACCATATCTACATGTTCTCTGGTGGCTGGGACTGCGGGAGCACACATAGGCCGACACTTCTTCCTATAGTGTGCAAGCACGGCCACTGCGGCTGGCTTGTAGGGTGGTCGTAACCATGGAAATGAGCACTGTGTAATGCGATGGAAAAAAGAATACAGCCAGCAAAGGAGGCAATGTGGATAATCACAATACATTAGTAAGTGCCTTGTATTAAATTTCTCTACAAGATAAATGCCATTTGCTGAAGTGAGACAACTCCTTTAATCATTTTAAGCCTGAAGACAGGAATTCAATAGTAAACACATTTCTGACATTACTTGACACACCTTTGACTTTATTAAGATGGTTCTGGATTCATTATTACAATACTAATTATCAGTGTGGTGTAGGGTAGCACAAGGATCACTTTTCCTGGTGGTAATATCGCCCTAGGTACCATATTTACATAGTGTGGGTCAAGTGACTGCAACATTGACCTGACAACCTTTGTACCGCTGTGGGGCAAACAATATATGTTCTACCAATAGTGCTGTTATTAAAAACGACAAGACCTTGACAAAAAGAGTTATTACACTACATTTCTCATTTATACTTGTCAATTAAATGAGTGAGTAAGATATATATTAATATAGACTGTGACTCATAGTATGATAGATTATCTAAGCAATAGGTTGTGTATGCAGTGTGTGTGTGTGTGTGTGTGGGTATAGGGGGACAGCATCTGCAACATCAAAATTTATATGCAAATTCCTATATATATGTAGATAACCACAAACAATATATAGAACATAATGGGGTAATTTATTAAGACCAGCGATTTAAACACTGGTTTTAATACCCCTGCATCGGTGGTGGACCCACCAAAGTCATGTATAGGCCTCTACATAATTTCGGCGCATGATCTGCCGGCATACACCAAACTTAAATATATGACCCAACATTTGAGAACTTCAAAATGAGTTCTGACAAAAAAGATTTATTCTAACTTGGACGTTCATAGATTTACGGAATACAATTAAACTGTCCAGAATATATTGTTATAAGTAAATCTGATGTGTTATGTAATTTGATTGCAACATGCTTTTTAATTGTATTAATCCAAATGACATCTTGGCATAGATACATTAAATGAACAATGCTCAAATCTCTCATACTTAATTTTACATAGCTTCAGTTGATTTATATTCTATCCCCTTTAGTTTATATGATCTGTGGGTGTATTTCATGGAATGGAAGGAAATTGGCCAAGAGTTTTGGTAAATTGATCTGTGTTCTTGATCCTGCAATCATAGTGTACAGTACAGTCCTTGCCAATGCAAACGTCATTTATTTGCAGTGTGGAAAGCACTGTCCTGGCCTATGTATGTGTGGCATAGATGCAAACATATCATATGTGCAACTTGTGCAGCTATACAGAGGTCCTGAAAATATTGGAGCCACTGCTACCTAATTGTTACAATGCAACCTACTATCTGGTCACTCTTGATGCACATTCCCATCTGTACTAGAGAATCTGATTTTTTGAAAAGCTCTATGACTAGCACTCTGCTGTCATTATATTGTTTATAGGAAATCACAATATACCGTACTTCTCTTGCTCAGGAGCCTGCTGTTGCCAGTGTCCACCCATGTACCGCCATAATACTACTCAGATCACATATAGTATATATCAGTTTTAGTTTGAATATATATTTTATATAAATGTGAACACCATAGCACATTCATATTTCATAATTACAGTATCAACATTTTAGTTGCATAGCTTAGGGTTATAATCACTGCAAAGCTGAGGGCTTGTTCACAACTGAATCAGAGGCTTCATTTGGGGGCTCTATTGCAGATTCAAAAACAGTGGACAAAAAATTCCTATGCAGGACCTTTTTCCCACCGCAAAGAAAGCGGGCTCCCGAACGGAAACCAAATGGACCCCGTTAAAGTAAATGGAATCTGTTTGGCTCTGTTCAGGACAGTTATTTTTAATAATAAATAAACAAGTAAGCAAAGGGTATAGGGAAAAAAGGACACATGATTGTGGGGTGCCAATGGTTGCTGTGGTGTTCAGAGTTAAATCAATGCCTCTGGGTCTGCCAGCTGGCAAAGTGGATTAGACCCTGTAAGAGTAAGAAAAAGAAAAAATATAGAAAAAATGCCTTTCACCTTTTATGCAGCCTTTTACTATTGAAAAATAAGTACCGTAAATAAATAAAGTATACTACATATAATTTGTAGCCCCCCGTCCGTAACAACCCAATCTATAAAATCATTACGACACTTATACCTTATGTTACGCAACAACAACAAAAATAACTGCTGCTTTAGACCACCCTACCAAAGAAGCATAATTACTCCAAAATTGTAATAATAAAAATGAAAGCTTGTCCTCCCACAAAATTAAAAAGTGATCTAAATGTGATATGTACCACAAAGTAGAACTAATAGAAACTACAAGTCATCCTGCAAAAATTAGCTTTATTATTTGTGCTTGCAGAGTGCTGTTGCATTGTGTTTGTTTTGCTTTTGCGCTTTCAGCCATGGTGTTGTGCACCTGCACATTGGGATGTGCTGACTAACCCCCATTTCTTTCTTTGCAGATTGTTAGCAATGATCTGCCTGACTGTCTCCAGGTCAAATATAGCCCTTAGGCCTCATGCACACGGCCGTGTTCCGCGGCCGAGAGCGGTCCGTGGTAACACAGCCTGGATTCCTGTTGAGAGCAGGAGCACATGGAGTCATTGGTTGCTATGACGCCGTGCGCTTCATGCCGTTGCTGCACTACAGTAATACACTCGTATGATCTATATGGGTGTATTACTGTAGTGCAGCGGCGGCATGAAGCGCTCGGCCGGCCGGGTTACCACGGGTTACCTCCCCTCCCAAACATTAAAATAAACTATTAAAAAGTAATATATGCATTGTCCAAAATGGTACCAATAGAAACAACAATTACCCACAAGTCACAAAGGATGCTGAAAGTGGTCCTCGTTCACATGCATCTCTGGGCACTTCTGATTATGTTGGCTGATACTGCTTGCAGCTCTTCAACAGTAATGCTGCTGAAGAAAAAATGCCGCACCTCACGGAGCTCACAGGCACGGGTTAATGAACTATTTATGGAGGAACGAACTGTGAGCAAGGTGTTGTGACCACAACGTTCCCCGGGTTTGTCCACATGCGATTTTTAACTGTGGCAGAGGGTGTCCGCTAACCATCCACATCCCCTGGATGAACTCAAGGAAAACATCACAAACACTATTTGCAGCATCACAAGCAGTATCTGCCAACATAATTGAACGTGCCCAAAGATGTATAGACGGTAACTGGGACCACTTTCAGCATCTTTTGGGGATTTTCTCTTTCCTTGGTTGACAGTCATTATGAGACATTTTTGTTAACTATAACTATTCACTTAATGTCACATGGGTAATGTGCATTAATAAACTAAAATGCTGTATATGGAATGTATCAGGATGGGCATTCCTTAACATTTTTCTAGTTGGGCTACATGCAGGCTCAGACTGGCCCACAGGTGTACAGGTGAATCCCTCAGTGGACCCCTGAACAAGATGGGCCCTTGTCTTCCACTTCCTGCAAAAGTAGCGCATGACACAGTAGACTTACTGCAATACATATAGATAGGCAGCGTACAGCACCTCAACCGGCCTAAGTTCATATAAAAAACTGGGTAGAATATTTTAGAAACTACCCAGGTTATTATTATAGATACGTTCTTGTAGCTGAGTGTAAAGGGGGAATATTAATCACCAATATTATGCGAATATCGATAATTAATATTCCTAAATAGGAGGAGCCGTCTAGTGAGGACTCCGCCTATTTATACCTTTATATAACAATTACACAATATCTTTGCTATGCCTTACCCTAATCACTATACTAGCTGCATGCGCCTTACTTACTACCGCTAACAAGTACACACTACACAAAGGGTACAAGTAACACAGTATTTATTACAATACACTACGCACACAATACTGACAACACAACACTAAATATACAGTACTCAACTACACTACACGTTCCCAAATTCCACCCATAAACTAACTAGACAGTTCACACATCCAAGTAACATTAACAACCCACCCACCTGACTAATATTCTATCCCTAGGGGAACGACGAGGGTTAACGGTGGTTTTGCAGGGGATAAGCAGACCACAAACACTAAGGGGGGCTCAGGGGTATGAAAGGGGTTATAATCAGGGGTGGTAAGATCAGGGAGGGTAATTAGGGGTGGTAGGATCAGGGCAGTATATATGGCGATGGTCTAATGAGACCTTGAATCCCTGTAGGGGTCCCTAACTGATATTAAAACTTATATCTTTAATGGTTATTAATTAAAAATTTGAAACGAAAAAGAAAAAACACGCTCAGAAGAACAGTTATTTAAAATTGTCAGTGTCTGATATTGGCTAGGGTTAATTCGGAGTGGTGTGGTCGCGTTCCCTTTAAATCAGCGGGATGTTTTGATGGATTTGAATACGTCCCACCTAGTGTTGTGAGATAACATTGGAACCAGCAATTGGATTGAGGGTGATTTGCTTTGTTCAGAGTGATTCTTGGTCACATTACATGTGCTGGCTGAAGTGTCACTCCTACTATAGGTTCACTGTGCCCTTTAGTAACGCTCTGCTAACAATGTTGCCGTTTCCACTCCTGCAGATGTAGCAGTCAGCTTCTCACACGCAGCTATCGCTACTATCATGTGCTGGCTGAAGTGTCACTCCTACTATAGGTTCACTGTGCCCTTTAGTAACGCTCTGCTAACAATGTTGCCGTTTCCACTCCTGCAGATGTAGCAGTCAGCTTCTCACACATCGCTATCGCTACATCACCATTCATCCTCTATCTGTGCTGGCTCCCTGTCATCTCCCTCTGCTTTTACTCTAGCGTGGCCTCTATTAACATTCATAGAGGCACGCTGTAGCACTATCTGTCCCTGTTAGGGCTCGCTCTCACACTCTCTCCTATGTTTGCAATGCTGCTGATTGCAGCGTACTAAATACTTCGTTTCCCTGCCGGTCAGACACTGCTTAAAATTGACAACACATTTCCCTCCCTCCCGACATGTTTCGCCACACCGTGGCTTCGTCAGGGGATAGAGGTGGAGCAGACCACAAACACTAAGGGGGGCTCAGGGGTATGAAAGGGGTTATAATCAGGGGTGGTAAGATCAGGGAGGGTAATTAGGGGTGGTAGGATCAGGGCAGGGACTATATAGGGTTAATCAGGAGGCACAATAGGGGTATCAGGGCAGGGAGTAGATAGGGTTAACCAGGAGGCACAAATAGGGTATCAGGGCAGGGACTAGATAGGGTTAACCAGGGGTGGCAGGGACTAGGGTAAATCAGGGGTCTATGGGGTCAGGGAATTAAAGGGTTTAAACGTAGGTGGTATAGTGGTCAGGGAATCGTTGGTGGTATAGGGATCAGGGGTTAATGATACTTAATGTTCTGCTCGTTGTCCAGGGGGGCTCGTCAGTCCAGGGGTGATGTCCTGCCCGGTGGTGTCTTGGACTGCTGAGCGGAGCGCCGCCTGCCTATTTAAACTTGGCGGCGCCCGCTCGCAGTCCCCCTTTTGCCGCCGTGCGCATGCGCACGGCCGGCCTGAACACGTGGGCCGGCGCAGTGATGTGACGTCACCGCGCCGGCCCGAGGATCTTGGAGCGCGCTTCCAGGGGGGGGATCCTTTGATCCTCCCGCCTGTGAAGCGGACGCCTACCTCCGGCGCTGTAATTACAGCGCCGGAGGTCAGCCACTCACAGGGGCATGGGAACGCTTTGTTCCCATGTCTCTGTTAGGCGTACCATCTCCGGCGCGATCGGAGATGGTGACAAAGGGCAGAGGATCTCATTGATCCTCTGTCCTTTGTAGAGGCCGACGCTGGACATGATTGTCCAACTGTCGGTCTCCTCCACCCCTCCAGCAGGCAGCATGATTCCGGCATATATGCCTATAGATGCTTGGGGCACATCTATAAGCATATATGAACGGACAGTACATATGGGGGCATATATTTATCAAAGGGGGCAATATCAAGGGGGTATATGTATATTTTCAGGGGGCACATCTCAAGGGGGCACATATCAAGGGGGCATACATATCACATATCAAGGGGGCATACATATATATCAAGGGGGCACATATCAAGGGGGCATACATATATATCAAGGGGGCACATATATATCAATCCCCACAGGGGCATGAATGAGCCCCTGGGGAATATCAGAGGCAGATGGGCGCAGGTGCTGGGCACATCTGCGCACATCGCCCTCTGAGGGGATTATGCACCGCAAATATATATATGTATGCCCCAGTAGGCATGCATATCTACCACCCTTCCTCAACACTGAGTTAACTTCAAGGTATAGAGGCAGGACAGCTAGTATCCTCCTTTCCCAGGGACCTGCCTTCTCAAATTTTCTGCAAGGACCCCATAATCAATCATGTTTTAGCGTCTTGCTGCTGTTTAAGCAGGTAATATTTGTATGTGTCCATACAGTGGGCCCCCAAAATAAATAAATACATTTGACTGGTGGGCCCTAGACAGCCCAGTCTGACACTGGCTACATGTATAATTATGTGATGAGCCAGTATAATAATACTAAACAAAATAAAAGTGATGAATAAAATGTAATTAATAGTCACATTAGAAACGTAAATGTTATAAATCAGTACTGTGCAAAGAATACAGAATGATGTAAGCATATTTCTTCATAAATATCCTAAAATGGATTTCAGTTTCATATTATATTTGTCAAAATTTTGGGGATCATTTTGGCAACTGTTGGAATTTCCCTGCTCCTATATACTCACCTTATGCAACATTCAGTGATTCAATATTGTACTGCAATGTATGTTGGTGTTGCACCTGCCCTGCATATTGGGTAAAAGTTGGCACATTGTGGCGGCAGCACGGTCACTATCACCTGTTTAAAGTTCAAGACAAAAGTAATGAAGTTCCTGGATGCCATTCTGCAGGTAAAGGTGGAGGTTAATGGGGGTTATTGCCTTGAAGCCCTGCACTGTTGACGGCAAACACTGGCGCCAAAAGCATTGCTCCAGAAACTTTGTAGGTGAGGCTAAGGTGTGTCCTTAAAAGTGTATGTTTGGTGCCAAGTGTGTATGTTCACAGGAGAACCACTGTGAAAGAGTACCAAGGTTTAGACCTAGCCAGCCACTGTGGAGCAAGCTTATTGACTGGATGAGTGAGGCAGAGAATTATGGAAACCTTAGGGAAGTACTGATCTTGTATAGTGGTTGCTATGAATGATATGTCAGGACCAGTAGAAAGAGTGAGAAGTGAGACCTTAAAGATTTGTTGGCCAGTTCGAGAGAGACTGTATGATCTTGGGCTGCCAATTGTGGACATAGTATTGTATCTGCCTGGAAATAAGTTAATCTCATATTTAGAACTGGTTGCCCAACAGCTGGAAGTGGAGGAGCAAAGAAAGCATCTGCATCTAAACCCTCCTCCTGCAAGTATAGACTGCAGATGCCTCTTAATAAATCTAGTCCTCCATGCGCTAGAAATTCAAATCTACACCTTGAGCTCTAACTTACACCAGTGTGTGATGTAAATTATAGTAAATTCTGCGAGCATTGAAGCTCCACCACTCCTCATGAGCAACGCCCTTTTTCTTGCCAATTAAGAAAAGTTCCTTCCTAGATTTCTCAGCTTAGTGGGGGCAGTTACTTACAAAAAAAGCCATAATATGAACAGAATACAAGAATTAGCCTGGGTTGGTATTGATTTCTTCCGGGTCTAGATCCTCAACATATGCGAACTATCATAAACAGAAATTTGTATAAGTGAGGCTGCTGGGAATATAGAACAAAATTGTTATCCCTACCAACACTACTTGGTTACAAAAGTTTTAGAACAATTTAAAGCCACTCCAGACATTAAGAAATAGCTAATCGGGATGTAGGTTGCTATTGGTGTTTTGCCAGGGAAGGATGAGAGCAGGGAATTAGTTGCAAAGTACTCATCAGTAAACACAGCTCAGTTTGAGAAACTGCAGAGTTGTTTTCATCTCATCTTTACAAGTGTCTTAGAGACAGATATAGAAATAAGACATATTATATGCAAATAAAAGGGCTCATTTGTTCACAGATCAAAGCCTTGTTGCTGGGGAATAATTTGTCCCATCACACATTTCTTGATCTGTTTTAAATAAGATGTTTTGTGTGTTAAGCAGCCATTTATATTGGGCGGGGAAATGGCCCTCAGTTGTAAGGCATAGACTAGCTATTTTTTGGTATTTTGTTGCATTATTGTAAGTCACATTCTGATGTCCATCAAAAATTTAACACTGATGCATTGAGGGTACTAAGGCACACAGTCAGGTTTCTGAATGCAGTTTCAGAAGCTAAAAACAGGGGAGAATTGAAAAAAGAGAAGTTGTCCTTTATATTTTCTCTCCTTTTATGATCTACTCCTGATTTTGGCTTTCAAAATCGCATACAGAAACTTAACCGTGTGGCTGTACCCTAACATCGGCATAAAAGCTGTGTGCTGGGAGCCTCAGACAAGCAGCTGCATTTACATGCCTTATATCACCAAGCAAAATACCAAGCATAGGATGGAATATCATAAAACATGTTGCACTGGACTCTGGAGCAGTGAAAACATGTTCTGTGGAGTGACAAATCACGCTTCTCTGTTTGGCAGTCTGATAAATGAATCTGGGTTTGGCGAATACCAAGAGAACATCACCTGCCTGACTGCATTGTGCAAACTGTAAAGTTTGGTGGAGGAGGGTGTCCTAGGTCCCTTAGTTCCAGGAAATCTTAATGCTTCAGCATACCAAGATATTTTGGACAAATTGTATGCTTCCAACATTGTGCCCCAGTGCACAAAGCAAGTTGGGTGAGTTTCAAGTGGAAGAATGTGAATTGCCTGCACAAAGCCCTAACCTCAATGCTATCAAACACCTTTTCGATTACCTAGAATGGAGATTGCAACCAGGCCATCTTGTCCAACATCAGTGTATGAGCTCACAAATGCTCTTCTGGTGGAATAGGCAAAGATTCCCATAGACACTCCAAAACCTTGTAGAAAGCCTTCCCAGAAAAATGGAAGCTTTTTTAGCTGCATATGGGAGAACAACTCCATATTAATACTTATAGAATGAGGCGTCATAATTAGGGTTCGGATTGCTGTTTCTGAACAAAGCAGAACTCGACTTTGTGCCTCATTAATTAAGCCAAGTTCAGCTTTGCATTTTGATACAGTAATTTATGCAAATAAACATAGTGACATGTGACAGAGGAAAGACAAAGTAAGTCTCGCGATATTTGCTGAACCTTCGGAAAGACCTCTGCAGAGGCAATACATTTTACAGTAGGACAGAACTGATATTCTTCACATAGTTTTTAAAACAATCAGGTTCGGATATAGCAATCCGAACCTGATTTGTTCAACCCTAGTCATAGATGTAAAGTGTAGGTGTATACTATATAGTGTACCTTTTGCAGAGCTTTTACTATCAAGAGCAGTGAGAATATGAAATGTTATTCTGCCAGATTCTGCTCTTGTAAGTTCCTGAGGCCAGGCTTCAATGTGAAGTGCTATCTGCACTGACCTGCTTAACAGCCCTAACCCTCTGCTCTGAGTGACAGCTGTAGTAGTCTCCTGGTTGGTTGCTACAGCTGTCACTCAGAACAGAGGGAAAGAGTTGTGAGGCATCTCAGTAGTGAGAGCAGTTCATAGTGAATCTCTGCCCTGGGCACTTGCAAGAACAGAATAAATATTCATACTCACACTTCTCCTAATAATAAACACTTCACAAAAGCTATGTTTGTGCTCTACTTTGTGCCATCAGCAGTTTAACATGGTCAAAACTGCTGGCAGACTCCCTTTAAATGTGCCAGAACTGTAGTCATAAGTAAATTTATTCTGTCAGAATTTAGGAGGTTTCTTTAAAATATGTAATAATATGTAATAGCACTCGTAGCTCTTTTATTAACAGAAGCCATGTTTATAATGTGAACCAAGCCTTACAAAGTGCTTTTTAAATAAAGTTTGTAACCTTAAAACCAGTAGGATACCAAGTTTCTAACAATGGATATATTAGTCAGTGATTTTCTTGAGAATGGTTCGGCTTAACCTATAGCATATTTCTCATAATGTTAAACCTTAAAAAAAATCTACTTTACATTTAAGGAAAAAAAACTTGGGTTGCTATAACTTATTCATAATTCATGCTGTTTGCTCATGAATCAAGTAACCGAATTGGAAGTACTTATCAATTAAATTGTTACGCTAAAATAATACATCTGGTTATGTTATAGTTGAGCCAAGATCCAGCTGAGATACTTGACATGGTTCTGCAGTAGCTACAGAAATAAATGTGATCTCTATACTAAATTTACTTTTATCACAGATGACTTCACTAACTCTGTGGATGCTCTATGGATTTTAGAAGAAGAACTTACTTTATTTTTGACTTTGTCTCTGTGTCCTGGAGTCCAACTGATGCGCCTTTGTTTGACAGTTTTATAGTGAGACAAAGTATATCAGGAAGAAAATCTCTAACCTTAGGAATACAGAAGAGCTGTGGAGATGAATGGAAGTCATTGTTGCATCTGTCTGCAGGGTGTCTGAATGAGGGAGGTGGGGAGAACTGATGCAGACCAGGGAACTCCGCTTACTGAAAGCAAAACAAAAGCACAGGTGCAGAATTTATTGAAGCACTGCAGGTGCAGGCCTTTATACCATATACAGTGTTTACAAAAAGAAAAACACATCTTCAAGCTCTGCTTTCCACCCCTCTTTAAAGTCAAATACATGAATAGCTCCAGCTTGCAAAAGCTATTGCCCCAGCTCGTTGACTTCTCTTTGGCTCTGAGTCTTTAGTCCAATATCATTAGACATGGTGGTCCCACTCTTCAGTTAGAAACATGCAAACAGACATTTCAAAAATAGTTTTAGATCTCCATCCAGAGCCTGTTGTCATAAAAGCTGGACTTGTGCTGTGCATAGCAAAAAGGAATAACAACAGTCTAGTCATTACAGCTAATCCCCCTATTAGTAGTACACTGCAAAGAATTCCTGCAAGTAAAAGAGTTGTAGAAATGTTAACTGTAGTACATGCAAACTATGCATCTACAAGAGGCTTCTAATAGAAAAATAAAAAATTAGATGAAGACATACATAGCATATGGTGGGACACCATTTGTCAAATGTTCTGCCATATGCCCCCTTTTTTTTTTTAAGCAAAATTATGAGACATTTATCCCCTTATGCCATACTTTACCACTTTCCAAAGTGGTGTATTTTTAAGCAATGGTTTTGTGTTTAGATCTCTTTAATGGTGCATTTACTATGTGCAACTTTTGCAAAGCTGCATCTCCATGCCAGTCAATCTCCTGTCTAGAGTAGCGAAACCACACCACACTTGTGCCAAATTTAATAAAACTAATAAATAATACATTTCATAAATTTGGTGCAGCAACACAAACTAAAGACAAACTTAAAACTGACACCAAAAACACAGCAAACAAATAAAATTGCCTTCTATGTGTATATATTACCGGGTATAATATTGAGTATTTAGTTGAGGTACTGAGCTCAAACTAAATACTTACAGTATATGACATAAGATGTGGAGCAGATTCCTGAGATAGGAACAAGTACAGTAGATCAGTGGTCAATACAGAACTGTGTAATGATCATATCTAGGCCCCTACCTATAATAAGGGGGCATCACCCACTAGAGAAAAGAACATTTCATTTTTAACAGAGACAGCTTTTAGAGATGGCCTTGCAGTTCGCCCCGCGGTCGTTTCGCGGCGAACTTTGCGCATTCGTGATTCGCAGAACATGGGAACATATGGAGATATTTGCTCCCGCCATATTCTTTTACATTGTGAAGAATTTTGACCCATGACACATCCATCAGGTGGTGCAGGACAGCCAATTGAGACGTTTCAGCACATGGACATACCCCCTACCTTATAATTAAACCTGATCTGGCCGCCATTTTACATTCAGTGTTTTGCCAGTGTATGGAGAGATTGCTGTGTGGAGCAGGGACAGGCTGTTAGGGACACCAAACGCAAGCTAATAGTGCTATCAATAGGTGTGATACACAGAGGGGTGCGATATACTTATAATATACTTTTATAATGAGTCAAAAACACATAGATCTATATAGTGATCACCTGGGTCAGGGGCCTAGGGGCTAGGGGCTTACTAGGGCCATTTTTATAAAGGGTAAGGTTGTCTCTTATCAGGGCGGATGGTCTTTGGTTAGGCTATCAGGCCAGAATAGCACCCCCTGTAGAGCAATATCAGGGACAGTTCTTTGCCCACCCTGTCCTTCAATACCACATCATGATCTAGCCTAGGGATAGATGTTTTTTGCTTTCCCTCCGGGATTCATGGATGTGCACTGGAACCCCCCGGATTGTGGTAGGACATATGGTTTCTGATATGGTGCCACCGAGCACTTGTTATTGCCTACCACATCTATGCTTTTTGCTTAACTTTGATAATTTAATTTGTTTTCATTTTGAGGGATATATTTTCCATTGACACATCCGCAAAATGGGTCTGCATCCGTTCCGCAATTTTGCGGGAATGGGTGTAGACCAATTCATTTTCAATGGGGCCGGAATGTGCTGTTTACATCTGCATTTGCGAATCTGCATCCGCATTTGCAGATCCGCATCCGTGCTTCCGTTTCCGTAAAAAAATGTCTTCAATTGCAGACAAGATTAGACATTTTCTATTATAGTGCCGGCATTGTGCGGTCCGCAAATTGCGGAGTGCACATTGCTGGTGTCCGTGTTTTGTGGATCCACACTTACGGACGTGTGAATGGACCCTCATAGTAACATTATTAAAGGTTATGTTTTATCTTTATGTATATTCTAATGGATTGCCTTCCTTGTACAATGTTATAATATACTTTCTATGTTAGAAAGTATATTATATTTGCACTACTTTGTAAAACTGCAAATTGTGCCTATATTTTCTTTGCGAAAAACTAATAAAACAGATATTTGATAAAAAAAAGAAAGTATATTATAATGCATTTGTATTCTGCGGCAGTTGTGTGCGGTTCTGCTGCGATACTGCAGGGACAAGCGCTATTGGAACAAATAATTTCTACTGGTGTGATATACCAGTTGCCCCCCCAAAAAACTGATTGAAGAGGGGTGTTTATATACCAATATACTGCCGTACGCGGAAATTATATTGCCGATATTTTGCATTGAAAAATCTAATGAATGGAGATCAAAAATTTGAATAATACATCTGGTATGTCACTGTCCATGTTGTGGGACTATTTGTGCACTTCTAGTTATTTTTTCTTGGCTGCAAATATGAGCTGAAGGTTTCTCAGGTTTGCCTGCCTTTAAAATGAATGGGACCCGCCGCAAACTTGCAGTTAGCGAACATTTGATCGTGTTCGCAAACCGTCCCAGCAGATGTTCGTCCATCATTAACAGCTTTATTACCTTTAGAGCATCCTAAGAAACTTCCTCAACAGGCTTGTGTCAAGAATTGCTTGACTATGTCCTTACTGAATATAAACCCTTTTTATCACAGCTTTTGAACATCTATTGTAAGAGGTAATGCATGCTTAGCAATAAACAGTAACAATATTCACAACACTTTACAAAGCTTTGGTGTGGCCTCATCTGGAATATGCAGTTCAGTTCTAGGCACCCGTCCATAGAAATTATGGGATAGGGTGGTAGTGAAACAATACTGTGAGTCAGTATGACATGTAGATGACAGGCGTCGCTCTTAAAATCACTGCACACTTCACTTATTTGAGCAATAACTCAAGTATGAACTCAGCCTTACGCCTTACAGGTAATGTTAGCGTCAAGAAGAAGGGCACTCCTTTTACACCGTCGGCAGCTGATTCCACATAGATGTCTACAGAACCTGTTCTATTAAACGCTTATACAAGTAGAGCCCCCCGAGTGGGTGTCAGCAGTAAGTTTGTGTTTGTTGACATCACTGATTATTTTGCCCTTTCTCGGATCCGTCAGAACAATACCCAAAAAAAACAGATCCTGTCTGTGGAGCATCCGCCTTCACTCGGTCAACATTTGGTTAGTAATCCATCAATATTGCTAATCCCCCAAAAAACTGTGGATCCTAAACAGTGATGTGTTTTGTACCCACTCCTGCTTTTGGCTATGATGCAAAATAGGGACCATGTCATGCAGGCCTTACAGCTGTTACATAGACAGGATCCATTGTACATCTAATTTTTCTTTCCTTCTGACAGATCAAAAGAAGGGTCAAATAAATAATGATGTCAGCTAGGTCAAAAGGCAAAATAGTGGCCCAGTCATGAAGTAGGGAGGGTTGGAACAGCATGAGAAGTCCACAGGGTAGTACTATGATATAGTGGTGAGGTGGAAGCAGCATGAGGAGGCCACAGAGTGGCCCGATGACAAAGTCTGGAGGTGGCAGCAGCATCAGAAGGAGGCCGCAGAGTGGCACAATGACAGTGTGGAGGTGGCAGCAGCATCAGGAGGCCACAGAATGTCACAATGACAAAGTGTGGAGGTGGCGGCAGCAGCAGCATCAGGAGGAGGCCACAGAGTGGCAAAATGACAGTGTTGAGGTGGTAGCAGCATCAGAAGACCACAGAGTGGCACAATGACAGAGTGTGGAGTTGGTGGCAACAGCATCAGGAGGAGGCCACAGGGTGGCACAGTGACAGAGTGTGGAGGTGGCAGAAACAGCATCAGGAGGCCACAAAGTGGCAATGTGACATAGTGTAGATGTGTAAGCAGCATCAGGAGGCCCCAGAGTGGAACAATGACAGTGTGGAGGCGGCGGCAACAGCATCATGAAACCACATAGTCGCAAGGTGACAGTGTGGAGGTGGCAGAAGCATCAGGAGGCCACAGAGTGGAACAATGACAGTGTGGAGGTGGCAGCAACAGCATCAGGAGGAGGCCATAGGTTGGCACAATGACAGTGCAGAGGTGGCAGCAGTATCAGGAGGCCACAGAGTGGCACAATGACAGAGTGTGGAGGTGGCAGCAGCAGCAGCATCAGGAGGAGGCCACATGGTGGCACAATGACATTGTAGAGGTGGCAGCAGCAGCATCAAGAGGAGGCCACAGGGTGGCACAATGACAGAGTGTGGAGGTGGCAGTAGCATCATCAGGAGGCCACAAAGTGGCACAATGACAGTGCGGAGGTGGCAGCAGCATCAGGAGGCCACAGAGTGGCACAATGACAGAGTGTGGAGGTGGTGGTAGTAGCAGCATCAGGAGGAGGTTACAGGGTTGCACAATGAAGTGTGGAGATGGCAGCATCAATTGGCCACAGAGTGACAAGGTGACATAGCGTGAAGGTGGCAGCCGCATCAGGAGACCACAGAATGGCAAGGTGACATAGTGTGGAGGTGGCAGCAGCATCAGGAGGCCACAGAGTAGGATAATGACAGTGCGGAGTTGGAAACAGCATCATGAGGCCACAGAGTGGCACAATGACAGAGTGCGGAGGTAACAGGAGCAGCAGCATCAAGAGGACACAGGGTGGCACAATGACAGAGTGTGGAGGTGGCAGCAACATCTTCAGGAGGCCACAGAGTGGCACAATGACAGTGTGGAGGTTGCAGCAGCATCATGAGACCACAGAGTGGCACAATCACAGAGTGTGGAGGTGTCAGCAACATCATCAGGAGGCCACAGAGTGGCACAATGACAGAGTGTGGAGGTGGCAGCAGCAGCATCAGGAGGAGGCCATAGGATGGCACAATGACAGTGTGTAGGTGGCAGCATCATTATCAGGAGGCCACAGATTGGCACAATGACAGAGTGTGGAGGTGGCGGCAGCAGCATCAGGAGGAGGCCACAGGGTGGCACAATGGCAGAGTGTGGAGGTGGCAGCAACATCACCAGGAAGCCACAGAGTGGCACAGTGACAGTGTGGAGGTGGCAGCAGCATCAGAAGGCCACAGGGTGGCACAATGACAGAGTGTGGAGGTGGCAGCAACATCTCCAGGAGGCCACAGAGTGGCACAATGACAGTGTGGAGGTGCCAGCAGCATCATGAGACCACAGAGTGGCACAATCACAGAGTGTGGAGGAGTCAGCAACATCAGGAGGCCACAGAGTGGCACAATGACCGAGTGTGGAGGTGGCAGCAGCAGCATCAGGAGGAGGCCATAGGATGACACAATGACAGTGTGTAGGTGGCAGCATCATCATCGGGAGGCCACAGATTGACACAATGACAGAGTGTGGAGGTGGCGGCAGCAGCATCATGAGGAGGCCACAGGGTGGCACAATGACAGAGTGTGGAGGTGGCAGCAACATCATCAGGAAGCCACAGAGTGGCACAATGACAGAGTGTGGAGGTGGCGGCAGCAGCATCATCAGGAGGAGGCCACAGGGTGGCACAATGATAATGTAGAGGTGGCATAAATAGCATCAGGAGTCCACAGAGTGGCAAGGTGAAATAGTGTGGAGGTGGCAGCAGCATCAGGAGGCCACAGAGAGGCACAATGACAGAGTGTGGAGGTAGTGGCAACAGCATCAGGAGGAGGTCACAGGGTGGCAAAATGACAGTGTGGAGGTGACTGAAGCATCATCAGGAGGAGGCCACAGGGTGGCACAATGACAGAGTGTGGAGGTAGCAGCGGCAGCATGAGGAGGCCACAGAGTGGCACAATGAGTGTGGAGGTGGCAGCAGCATCAGGAAACCACAGAGTGGCACAATGACAGAGTGTGGAGGTGGCAGCAGCAGCATCAGGAGGCCATAGAGTGGCAAGATGACATAGTGTGGAGATGGCAGCTGTATCAGGAGGCCACAGAGTAGCACAATGACAGAGTGCGGAGGTGGTGGCAGCAGCAGCATCAGGAGGAGGCCACAGGGTGGCACAATAACAATGTAGAGGTGGCAGCAGCATCATCAGGAGGTCACAGAGTCGCACAATGACAGAGTATGGAGGTGGCGGCAGCAGCATCAGAAGGGGAGACCACAGGGTGGTACAATGACATAGTGTGGAGGTAAGAGAAAAAAGAAGAACCCAACCACAGTGTGGGCGCCAGTCCACAGATTGAAATCGGATCAAATAGTTCTATAGATCCGTAGGAATAAAAAAAATATTCAGCATTTATGGCAAATATCAAATATTAAATATAAAGTATATAATAGATCTTAGTGGGAAATAATCCTAAATAGGAAGCTGGGTTAGTATATAATGACCTAAAGAAGCTTTGCAAACTAGTAAATATCTGAACACTCAAAGACGGTTAAAAACATCAATATAGGTAAATATGCAAGTGTGTATTGGATAACTCACTTCACGGGGGAAGATAGTCTATGGTATAAAGCTCAAGACACCCATAGGCTAAACCCCCCTGCCAGGATTGCTTGAAGAATCACAGGAATAACCGCAGCAACCACGGACGGTAGTTCTGGAAGATTCCCTTTATTGAAATCAAGGCTCGATGTGTTTCGGGGGTTTACAGAAAACACCCCCTTCCTCAGGAGCAAATAGCATGCACAAGAACATAAAAGACATAAACATGGATGGTACCTGTGGCTTTATATACCTAGGCAGCCTTGCACCTTTCTTTAGAAACTACTATTTCCCGCTGCCTCACAGGTAAGCTACCACCCTCTTCTCCTGATGATGAAGCTCGTAATTCACCCGGCTCCCAAGTACAATCAGCTACATCGTCATCGAGTACTGTCCGCACATCACTGATGTCCTCCTCAACGGTCTCTAGGTCAGGAGCCTGACCGCTCGCAAGACCAGCTCCCATGCCACTCTTTTCATCACTACTTGCCTGGCTAGCGGAGGAAGCAGCGGATGTCTCCTCAACATCTTGGCTGGCCAGTAGCTGCTGATTGTCCTCTAGTATCTCATGCTCGCTGTATAGTGGAGCTGAGCCCACAGCATATAATACTTCTCTGGCTGAGGGTAAAGAAAAGGACAGAGGCAGGTTGAGGACAGGTGAGGGCACAGGGCCTGCTCCCGGGCCATGTCAACTAAGGGTTGTGTCTGATGAACCCACCGACTCTTGGCTGGGGGTGTCTGACATGGACATGGTTTGGACAAAGTGCGTGACTGAGTCAACCATTCAAGAACCGCTGGGTTGCTGGTCAAAACACGACCGCTAGATATCACTGGAAGCTCAGGCCTCTCACTGCAACTCCTGCTGCATGCCCTCTTACTCTGCTGCGACCTATGCCTGCTCCAGAAACATTTAGGCCCCTGCCACTCCCCTGTGCAGGGCCTGGCACTTCTCTGTCTGACATACTGTTAGATCAAATAAATAAAAGGGAAATTAAAACATCCCCAAAAAGTCTGTAATTTTCTCACCACACAACGGCTAATAAGCCCTTTTTTTTGCTACTAATACATGCCTAAAAGGGCTTTAGAACATATAACTGCACTGCTGAATGGCAAATAGGCCCTTACTTTTTCCACTTATACACTCCACAAAAGGCTTTAGAACATATAACTGCACCACTGAAGGCAAATTTATATTTTTTTGCCACTAATACATGCCAAAAAAGGCTGTAGTTTTCTCACTTCACTACACAAAGGCAAATAATTTTTTTGGGCCACTAATACATGCAAAAAAGGTCTTTAGAACATATAACTGCACAGCTGAACGGCAAATATATATATTTTTGTCCACTAATACATGCCAAAAACGGCTGTAATTTTCTTTTTCTCACTTCACCACACAAAAGCAAATACTTTTTTTGTGCTACTAAGACATGCAAAAAGGGTCTTTAGAACCTATAACTGCACCGCTAAACAGCAAAAAATATATTTTTTTTTTGCCAGTAAAACACGCCAAAAAGGGCTTTAGAAAATATAACTGCACCGCTGACCGGCAAATAGGCCCTTACTTTTTTCCACTTAAACACTCCACAAAAGGCTTTAAAACATAAAACTGCACCACTGAACAGCAAATAATATGTATTTTTTGCCACTAATACACGCCAAAAAGGGCTATAATTTTCTTACTTTACCACACAACGGCAAATACTTTTTGTTGTGCCACTAATACACGCCAAAACGGGCTTTAGAACACATAACTGCACTGCTGAACGGCAAATATATTGTTTTTGTCACTAATACACACCAAAAAGGGCTTTAGAACATATAACTGCAACGCTAAACAGCAAATAATATATATTTTTTGGCCACTAATACACGCCAAAAGGGCTGTGATTTATTCACTTCACCACACAACGGCAAATACTTTTTTTGTGCCACTAATACACACAAAAAGTGCTTTAGAACATATAACTGCACCGCTGAACGGCAAATATTTTTTTTTTTTGCCACTAATACACAACAAAAAGTGCTTTAGAACATACTGTATAATTGCACCGCTAAACGGCAAATAATATTTATTTTTTCCACTAATACACGCCAAAAAGGGCTTTAGAACATATAACTGCAACGCTAAACAGCAAATAATATATATTTTTGGGCCACTAGTACACGCCAAAACGGGCTGCACCGCTGAACAGCAAGAATATGTTTTTTTGCCAGTAGTACACGCCAAAAAGGGCTGTAATTTTCTCACTTTACGACACAACGGCTAATACGCCCTTTTTTCCCACTAATACAAGACAAAAAATGCTTTAGAACATATAACTGCACCAAACAAGGGCAAATAAAACATAAATATTTCCTTGTAATAAACCCTGTTAATGGCTGTATCATAAAGCACTTGCACACCAATAACACAAACAGTTTGCTGGAATTACAGAGCTGTATAATGGCAATTAGGATCCGCAGTCAGCGCAGCAAGGTTTAATAGGACTGTTCCTATTACCCAGGCTGTAACCTCTCCTACTGAACCCTGTTCTGCTTCAATACTGTGGAATGATTCCTACCTTTCCTTTCCCCGAATTTCTGAATAGTTTTTTCAGCACAATAAAGTATTTTCTACCACTGTCCCTAGCGTGTGCTGACGTCTCTCCCTGCACTAAGTACACTGGAAAACGTCTGAATCCAAGATGGCTGAGGCTATTTATAGGGCTGTGACATCACAGGGCTGGCTGGTTGCTGATTGGCTGCATGCATGGCATTGTGGATGATCCCTCGTTCCAAGAGTTCCTTGCTCCATGTCCTAACTCGTGCAGAAGCCATTTTAGGAAAAAATGTGATTCGTTACCACCAGTGGCATCGCTACAGGGAGGCAATTGCCCCCCTAGGTTATTTCTTGCCCCCCTGGGAGCCCCCACGCTTATTCCCCTTTAAAACCAATGCCGTCTTTAACACGCGGCAGCTGCTCTGGGCCCAGTTGCTCCTGGCGGGCCCAAAGCAGCTGCCTCTTGAGCCCCGTTGGCCGGTGAATACTAATGAAGTGCTTCTATTTTGGAAGCGCTTATTAGTACCGGAGGACCAGGAAGCGGTGAACACTCTGTACTTACCGATTCCTGGTCCTCGGCTGTCAGCTGTGCACACCTTACCATCGAGGCCTTCTGCAATTTTGCTGATAAAGATATTAAACAATATGAGTCCTAGAACAGATCCCTGAGGTACCCCACTGGTAACAAGACCATGGTCTGAATATACTCCATTGACTACAACCCTCTGTTGTTTGTCCCTCAGCCACTACCTAATCCATTCAACAATATGGGAGTCCAAGCTCAAAGACTGCAATTTATTGATAAGCTTTCTATGTGGGACAGTATCAAAAGCCTTACTAAAATCTAGATAAGCAATGTCTACTGCACCTCTGACATCTATTATTTTAGTCACCCAATCAAAAAAATCAATAAGATTAGTTTGACATGATCTCCCTGAAGTAAACCCATGCTTTTTTTCATCTTTCAATCCATGGGATTTTAGATGTTCCACAATCTTCTCCATAAGTATGGTTTCCATTAATTTCCCCACTATTGATGTCAGGCTTACTGGCCTATAGTTGCCCGATTCCTCCCTACTTCCTTTCTTGTGAATGGGCACAACATTTGCTAGCTTCCAATCTTTTGGGACGACTCCTTTTACCAGTGATTGGTGAAATAAATCTGTTAATGGTTTTTCTAGTACACCGCTAAACTCTTTTAATAGCTTTGGGTGTATCCCATCAGGCCCCTGTGACTTATTTGTATTAATTTTAGACAGCTGACTTAGAACCTCTTCCTCTGTAAAGACACATGCATCAAAAGATTCATTAGTCTTCCTCTCTGAGGTCCTTTTCCTTAATTTTCCTTTGTAAAAACTGAACAGAAGTATTCATTGAGGCAGTCAGCTAGTTCTTTATCTTCTTCCATATATCTTCCTTCTTTTGTTTTTATTTGGTAATTCCTTGTTTTAATTTCCTTTTTTCATTTATGTATCTGAAGAATGTCTTATCACCTTTTTTCACTGACTGAGCTAATTTCTCTTCTGCCTGTGCTTTAGAAGCTCTTGGGGGGCTAATGAGGCATAAGGGCTGATAATGAGGGTTAATACGGCATAAGGGCTGATAATGGGGACTAATGAGGCATAAGGGCTGATATGGGGCTAATGAGAGGCATAATGGGGGCTAATGAGAGGCATAATGGGCTAATGAGAGGCATAATGGGGTCTAATGAGGCATAGGTGCTTATAATGGGGCTAATGAGGCATAAGGGCTGATAGGGGGCTAATGAGGCATAAGGGCTGATATGGGGGCGAATGAGGCATAAGGGCTGATATGGGGTCTAATGAGAGGCATGGGGGCTGATATGGGGGTGATGAGAGGCAAAATGGGGGCTAATGAGAGGCATAGGGGCTGATTTGGGGGTAATGAGAGATATAATGGGGGCTAATGAGAGGCATAATAACAGTGTCATCCACACATCCCCCATAACAGTGAGTCATTAACAGATCCCCCATAACAGAGTGCCTGCGCACTGAGGAGAGACAGAAAGGAGGGGTAAGAATCAGCAGAAGCCAGCAGGGGACTGTACAGCAGACGACTGAATAGCTTCTTTTGTAAGTAAATTGTTTTATTATAAATTTATCCCTGCATACCGCAATACTCTAGTATTTTGTAATCTTAATTATATATACTTATTTTGTTTTATTCAGTAGTATTAAGTGCTAAAAATTATTAGTGCCCCCCCCCCCCCCCTATTTTTGACTGTGGTATCTTATGTGCCCTCCCCCTTATATATTGTTCCTAGAGTCGCCACTGGTTACCACGAAGCGTGAGGAAATTCGGATTCGGTGCAAATCAAAAAACTTCGATTCGCTCATCTTTAACCACCACACATGATAAACTCCCCCCATAGTGTTGTACATTTGGTTGCAGTGTATTCACAGAAGGGTGTTAAATTGATGCTCACAGGACAGAGACTGTTGCTGACACTGAGGCTGACACTGACCAGTGAAGACAGATATGAAAGTCAGACATCATTTGAGATTGGAATCTGAAATCTAGCTAGCTATAAAACTTTTGACAATGTCCTCAGACTCCTTAATTTTTGAACTAGAAAATATTTAGAGCTAGCAATGTTTCAGGTTACAATCTTAAATGATGTCTGACTTTTACATCTGATCGTCTTCACTGGTCAACATCAGCCTTGGGTCATTGTCAGTCTCTGATCTGTGAGTGACAGTACCCCTCCCTTCTATGACAATACTCCACTGCACAAGATAGATGGAGCTAGAGAGGGGATCAACCTGCTCATGCTGATGCTGACACAGACCACTCAAGCAGATGTGAAATTTCAGTGTCTAAACTGGAACCTAGGTAGCTAGGAAGTTTTTCTGGTTAAAGTGTTATCATAAGAGATTTCTGAAGGCGCCTAAGAACACTGTCAAAGGTTAAATTCTGTGAAGGCAACACAATATAAGTAAACTATTTGTCTATATATTCAGGGACCAATTGTATAAATTATTATTTATAATAACTAGAATTAAGACACAGATATGTACTTTACCTTTACTGTAATCAAATGGATTTTCCTATTGTATGAGCATTCTGCATTAATCAGGAGACAAAGGTGAAGATTTATCAAAACTGGTGTAAATAAAAACTGGCTTAGTTGCCTATAGCAACGAATCAGATTTCACCTTTCAGTTTCCAAAGGAGCTCTGGAAAATTAAAGGTGCTATGAACATCTAAGCTAGTTTTCCTTTACAGTTTTTTTGAAATTTCCTCAATATCAGTGAATTCAGTGGCTAGACCGAATCTGTGACCAATCAGAATTGTTACATGCATAATGTAGCAAATTAAAAAATACCGTAATAGCAAGTAAGTGTTCATTCATACATCCGTAGTGTTTTGCGGTCCGCACATCACTGGCACTTAATAGAGGATTCCTATTCTTGTCCGCAGCTGGAGCCGCGGAGTAGAAGTTCGGGGCCGTGTACCGGAAATGCGGATGCGGACAGCACACTGTGTGCTGTCCTCATCTTTTCCAGCTCCATTGAAAATGTATGGGTCTGCACCCGTTCCGCATAATTGCGGAACGGATCCGGACCCATTCTACGGACGTCTGAATTGACCCTTAACATGTTTGGATGACCCTAAAAACTGAGTGATCAGCATCAGAGTCAATGTCAGCATCAGGGTTAGCATCAGACTCAGTGTTCGAGTCAGTGCTGTTTTGTTTTTTATATCTGAGGCTGTCCTAATATTGACACTGTATACTTGAAATAAATTTTGGGTTTGTATTTAAGGAATCAGTTGGCACATTTTATTCAGGTAGGAATAAATTTGTCCAGAATCAAAAGTGCTTAGATTGTCCTAAAAAGGTCTGCTAGGACTGCATCAACCCCTTTCAAGCTCTTTAACACCAAAGCACCATTCATAATGTCAAAGTGACTGTGACATATATGGCTATGGGTAAATGCATGCCAGCCGATGGTAACAAACAGACTGTTTAAAAACACACTGCAGTGTTAGATTTTATTTTTAAATTTAAACATAGCACACAAATCATCCCTTATTTGGAAATGTCTTCTTTTTCATAACATGTTGGCTACCATTTTGGGAGAGTCTACCAAATCCAATCACCAAAGATTCAGATTTGACTGGAATCCGAATTTAGGGGAAATTTGAGACACATTTGATTAGTTTAGAAGGGATTTGTCCATCTCTAGATATGTCATTTAGAGGACATTTGTAGACAGAATAAAACCTTCCGCAATAACAGGCTTCTGTCACTGCCTGTAACATACAGAAGAACATCGAACAACTGTCTAGCTTATGCATTCCATAGTTCTCGGCACAATTAAACAAGTAACATATTTGGGCCTACAGGATCTATAAAATTATTGAGAGCTGTCATACTATGCTATACATCTTTCACGGGTTTGCTTACATTCTCATACGTGTTTATCCAAGCAAACAGTGGTGCAATTAATGACCTTCTCTTGGTTCTAATGTATCTTGTGTAAGCTCCGTTTGCATTACCTCTCACTTTCTCTCACATACCTTTTTAAACTATATAAATTACAGATCAATATCTGTTGCATTCATTTACATAACATTTTACATTATTGCCATGGAAACACAACATAGATATTTTTAAAGACATTTGTTTAATTAAAACTACAGTAAGACAAAATACATCTTTTCCAAATGCAAAACAAGAGATGGGTGCAGATATGCGGGTAGTGTGCTCTATCTGGTAAACAGTACAGTTAAATGATGTTCGTCAGGGGATTCCTGCCTGAGCCTGTTTACATTTGCACAATTGCACTTAAAAATTCTGTAACAATACAAATCCTTTTGTGCATACTGCCAGACTGCTGTACTCTCCATAACCGTGTCTTTATTATGTCTACACAAATAACCCTAGACAATCATATTTTGGTTACACAGAGTTTTCAGTATTACACCACCACTATGAGTTTTTGTAGAATGAGGACACGCTCTAGATATGTCATCTGTAGATATAAATTTGGTCTTTTTTTAAACTAAAAATACACTAAGTCATGTGGCTTTGATAAAAACAATATCTTCATTGGGGGTTATGAAGAGGAGAGATCTGTTTTAGAAATTTAGCTGCCTTTTGTTTGATATTCAGGCAAATTATACTTGATGTCACCCATTCAATGTAATTCTTCATTAATGCTAGATATTTTGATTCTTTCCAATGAATAGGAGATCTATGTTTAATTGCTAGAGTGCTACAAATAGCTACAAATTTTCATAACTCCCATAGTGTTTTTATTAAATGTCAATGTGAATACCCAACCAACTCCTCATACACACTCCTACTAGTACCCAGGGTTGGGACCTCACATATCCTGTTGATACATGAATAATATTGGCAGAATTCCTTTAACCACTTCAACCCCGCTAGCTGAAACCCCCTTAATGACCAGGCCACTTTTTACACTTCTGCACTACACTACTTTCACTGTTTATTGCTCGGTCATGCAACTTACCACCCAAATGAATTTTACCTCCTTTTCTTCTCACTAATTGAGCTTTCATTTGGTGGTATTTCATTGCTGCTGAAATTTTTACTTTTTTTGTTATTAATCGAAATTTAACGATTTTTTTGCAAAAAAATGACATTTTTCACTTTCAGTTGTAAAATTTTGCAAAAAAAACGACATCCATATATAAATTTTTCGCTAACTTTATTGTTCTACATGTCTTTGATAAAAAAAAAATGTTTGGGTAAAAAAAAAAAGATTTGGGTAAAAGTTATAGCGTTTACAAACTATGGTACAGAAATGTGAATTTCCACTTTTTAAAACAGCTCTGACTTTCTGAGCACCTGTTATGTTTCCTGAGGTTCTACAATGCCCAGACAGTACAAACACCCCACAAATGACCCCATTTCGGAAAGTAGACGCCCTAAGGTATTCACTGATGGGCATAGTGAGTTCAAAGAACTTTTTATTTTTTGTCACAAGTTAGCGGAAAATGATGATTTATTTTTTATTTTATTTTTTTCTTACAAAGTCTCATATTCCACTAACTTGTGACAAAAAAAAAAAAATTCTAGGAACTCGCCATGCCCCTCACGGAATACCCTGAGGTGTCTTCTTTCCAAAATGGGGTCACTTGTGGGGTAGTTATACTGCCCTGGCATTTTAGGGGCCCATATGCGTGAGAAGTAGTTTGCAATCAAAATCTGTAAAAAATGACCGGTGAAATCCAAAAGGTGCTCTTTGGAATGTGTGCCCCTTTGCCCACCTAGGCTGCAAAAAAGTGTCACACATCTGGTATCGCCGTACTCAAGAGAAGTTGGGGAATGTGTTTTTGGGTGTCATTTTACATATACCCATGCTGGGTGAGATAAATATCTTGCATTATGCCAACTTTGTATAAAAAAAATGGTAAATGTTGTCTTATACCAAGATATTTCTCTCACCCAGCATGGGTATATGTAAAATGACACCCCAAAACACATTCCCCAACTTCTCCCGAGTACGGCGATACCAGATGTGTGACACTTTTTTTGCGGCCTAGGTGGGCAAAGGGGCACACATTCCAAAGAGCACCTTTCGGATTTCACCGGTCATTTTTTACAGATTTTGATTGCAAACTACTTCTCACGCATATGGGCCCCTAGAATGCCAGGGCAGTATAACTACCCCACAAGTGACCCTATTTTGGAAAGAAGACACCCCAGGGTGTTCCGTGAGGGGCATGGCGAGTTCCTAGAATTTTTTATTTTTTGTCACAAGTTAGTGGAATATGAGACTTTGTAAGAAAAAGAAAAAAAAATAATAATTCATCATTTTCCGCTAACTTGTGACAAAAAATAAAAAATTCTAGGAACTCGCCATGCCCCTCACGGAATACCTTGGGGTGTCTTCTTTCCAAAATGGGGTCACTTGTGGGGTAGTTATACTGCCCTGGCATTCTAGGGGCCCTAATGTGTGGTAAGTAGTTTGAAATCAAAATGTGTAAAAAATGACCTGTAAAATCCTAAAGGTGCTCTTTGGAATGTGTGCCCCTTTGCCCACCTAAGCGGCAAAAAAGTGTCACACATGTGGTATCACCGTACTCAAGAGAAGTTGGGGAATGTGTTTTGGGGTGTCATTTTACATATACCCATGCTGGGTGAGAGAAATATCTTGGCAAAAGACAACTTTTCCCATTTTTTTATACAAAGTTGGCATTTGACCAAGATATTTATCTCACCCAGCATGGGTATATGTAAAATGACACCCCAAAACACATTCCCCAACTTCTTCTGAGTACGGCGATACCACATGTGTGACACTTTTTTGCAGCCTAGATGCGCAAAGGGGCCCAAATTTATTTTTAGGAGGGCATTTTTAGACATTTGGATCCCAATCTTCTTCTCACACTTTAGGGCCCCTAAAATACCAGGGCAGTATAAATACCCCACATGTGACCCCATTTTGGAAAGAAGACACCCCAAGGTATTCAATGAGGGGCATGGCGAGTTCATCAAAATTTTTTTTCTGGGCACAAGTTAGCGGAAATTGATTTTTTTTTTTCTCACAAAGTCTCCCTTTCCGCTAACTTGGGACAAAAATTTAAATCTTTCATGGACTCAATATGCCCCTCACGGAATACCTTGGGGTGTCTTCTTTCCGAAATGGGGTCACATGTGGGGTATTTATACTGCCCTGGCATTTTAGGGGCCCTAAAGCATGAGAAGAAGTCTGGAATAGAAAATGTCTAAAAAATGTTACACATTTGGATTCCGTGAGGGGTATGGTGAGTTCATGTGAGATTTTATTTTTGGACACAAGTTAGTGGAATATGAGACTTTGTAAGGAAGAAAAAAAAAACAATTTCTGCTAACTTGGGCCAAAAAAAATGTCTGAATGGAGCCCTTACAGGGGGGGTGATCAATGACAGGGGGGTGATCACCCATATAGACTCCATGATCACCCCCCTGTCATTGATCACCCCCCTGTAAGGCTCCATTCAGACATCCGTATGATTTTTACGGATCCACGGATACATGGATCGGATCCGCAAAACACGTACGGATGTCTGAATAGAGCCTTACAGGGGGGTGATAAATGACAGAGGGGTGATCACCCATATAGACTCCCTGATCACCCCCGTCATTGATCACCCCCCTGTAAGGCTCCATTCAGACGTCCGTATGATTTTTACGGATCCACGGATACATGGATCGGATCCGCAAAACACATACGGACGTCTGAATGGAGCCTTACAGGGGGGTGATCAATGACAGGGGGGTGATCAATGACAGGGAGTGATCAGGGAGTGTATATGAGGTGATCACCCCCCTGTCATTGATCACCCCCCTGTAAGGCTCCATTCAGACGTCCGTATGTGTTTTGCGGATCCGATCCATGTATCCGTGGATCAGTAAAAATCATACGGACGTCTGAATGGAGCCTTACAGGGGGGTGATCAATGACGGGGGTGATCAGGGAGTCTATATGGGTGATCACCCCTCTGTCATTGATCACCCCCCTGTAAGGCTCCATTCAGACGTCCGTATGCGTTTTACGGATCCGATCCATGTATCCGTGGATCCGTAAAAATCATACGGACGTCTGAATGGAGCCTTACAGGGGGGTGATCAATGACGGGGGTGATCAGGGAGTCTATATGGGTGATCACCCCTCTGTCATTGATCACCCCCCTGTAAGGCTCCATTCAGACGTCCGTATGCGTTTTGCGGATCCGATCAATGTATCCGTGGATCCGTAAAAATCATACGGACCTCTGAATGGAGCCTTACAGGGGGGTGATCAATGACAGGGGGGTGATCAGGGAGTCTATATGGGGTGATCAGGGGTTCATAAGGGGTTAATAAGTGACAGGGGGGGTATAGTGTAGTGCATGGATGTCAAACTCCTGGCCCTCCAGATGTTGCAAAACTACAACTCCCATCATTCCCTGATAGTTGTAGTATTCCCAGGCATGATGGGAGTTGTAGTTTTGCAACAGCTGGAGGGCCACGAGTTTGACATCCCTGGTGTAGTGTAATGGTGTTTGGTGCTACTTTACTGAGCTGCCTGTGTCCTCTGGTGGTCGATCCAAACAAAAGGGACCACCAGAGGACCAGGTAGCAGGTATATTAGACGCTGTTATCAAAACAGCGTCTAATATACCTGTTAGGGGTTAAAAAAATCACATCTCCAGCCTGCCAGCGAATGATCGCCGCTGGCAGGCTGGAGATCCACTCGCTTACCTTCCGTTCGCACCTGTGTGCGCGCGTTCACAGGAAATCTCGGCTATCGCGAGATGACGCACAGATGCGTCCAGGAATGAATCAACCACCTTCCGGACGCATCCGTGCGTTAGGCGGTCCGGAGGTGGTTAAAAGGGAATTTTTCAGCAGTTTTGACAATTCCAAACCTTTGACAGCACTAGGTGGGGGGCAAACAATGCAAATATACAGTCCTGGTCAAAAGTTTAAGACCACTTGAAAAATGGCAAAAAAATCATATTTTACATTGTTGGATCTTAACAAGGTTCCAAGTAGAGCTTGTAACAACAAGAAATGAGAATGAGACAAAACATTTTTTGAGCATTCAATTAATAGAAAATAACGATTAAACTGAAACAGGCTGTTTTTCAGCTGATCCAAATTTTAGGACCACATGCCTTTAGAAGGTCAAATCTGTGCAAAGATGTGGATTCATTGTCATTTTCTGTCAGGTAGTCACACATTGTGATGGCAAAAAAACTCTCCCTTTTTGAACGTGGTCGGGTTGTTGAACTGCATAAGCAGGGTCTCTCACAGCGCGCCATCGCTGCTGAGGTGGGATGCAGTAAGACAGTCATTTGGAATTTCTTAAATGATCCTGAGGGTTATGGAACAAAAAAGTCAAGTGGAAGACCCAAAAGAATTTCATCAGCACTGAGCCGGAGGATCCAATTGGCTGTGCGTCAAGACACTGGACGATCCTCGACCCAAATTAAGGCCCTTACTGGTGCTGACTGCGGCCCCATAACCATCATACGGCATCTGAGACTGAAGGGCTTCAAAAACAAAAAATCGTCTTCAAAGACCCCGTCTCCTTGAACGCCACAGAACTGCTCGTTTAGACTTTGCAAGAGAGCACCAAACATGGGACATTCAAAGGTGGTAGAAAGTGTTATTCCCTGATGAGAAAAAATTTAACCTTGATGGTCCTGATGGTTGCCAACGTTACTGGCATGACAAACAGATCCCACCTGAGATGTTTTCTACGCGCCACAGTGGAGGGGACACCATAATGGTCTGGGGTGCTTTTTCCTTCAGTCGAACAATGGAGCTTCAGGAAGTGCAGGGGCGTCAAACGGCCGCTGGCTATGTCCAGATGTTGCAGAGAGCATTCCTCATGACTGAGGGCCCTCGTCTGTGTGGTAACAACTGGGTTTTTCAACAGGACAAGGCTACAGTACACAATGCCTGCAAGACAAGGGACTTCTTCCAAGAGAATAACATCACTCTTTTGGCCCATCCTGCGTGTTCCCCTGATCTAAATCCAATTGAGAACCTTTGGGGATGGATGGCAAGGGAAGTTTACAAAAATGTACAACAGTTCCAGACAGTAGATGGCCTTCGTGCGGCTGTCTTCACCACTTGGAGAAATGTTTCCACTCACCTCATGGAAACGCTATCATCAAGCATGCAGAAACGAATTTTAGAAGTGATAAACAATAACGGTTCATGTTTGGAAGTTGGACTTCTGTTTTGGGAGGGGTTTAGTTTTTTTTTGGAGGTGTGGTTCTAAACTTTTGATCAGCTGAAAAACAGCCTGTTTCAGTTTGTTCGTTGTTTTCATTAAATTGAATGCTCAAAAAATGTTTTGTCTCACTCTCATTTCTTCTTGTTGCATGTTGAAACTCTACTTGGAACCTTGTTAAGATCCAGCCATGCGAAATATGATTTTTTGCCATTTTTCAAGTGGTCTTAAACTTTTGATCAGGACTGTACATTTTGTGGAGCTTTTATTACCAGGAGTAGTGAGAATGTGGACTTTTAGTATGCTCCTTTATCATACTGGAGGAGGAGCTTCACTGTGAAGTGCTTTCTGCATTGATCTGCTTCACAAACCCACTGTTCTGTTTTGAGTGACACCTGTAGTGGTCGCCTGGTTGGATGCTGTAGATGTCATTGAAAGTAGAGGGAGAGGCTGTAAAGCAGCTCAGTGCAAAGAGAAGAGAACACCTCAAAGTGAAGCTCTGTCTCCATTGCATATTCACACTACTCCTGATAATAAAAGCTCCACAAAAGGTATGTTTATACTGTATTTCTCAGCCCCTACATAGTACTGTCAGCCGTTTCAGCCGTTCAAAACTGCTGATAGACTCTCTTTAAGATCAACAAAATCTAAGCGTTGATACTTAAATAACCACTGATAAAGTCGTATTGAAAAACATTTATGATCATCATCTCCATTATAAATGTCAAATTAGTTAATGGGGTAGTTCAACTCAGAGCTTAACCTGTTGGGGATACAGGGCATACAGGTACGCCCTGATGTCCCGGTACTTAAGGACACCTGTATGCCCTGTGTATTCCCGATTATTCTGTTAGGTTTAGGGTAGGTACGCGAACACCAGTGCGCCCACACACACGCACACTAAATAAAGTTTTCCGCACATACACACACCTATGGCCCGCCAGACGTTTTTAGCCGAGGAGGCATACGCCTTGCTTGCCTCCGACTCCGAGAGCCCCAGTGAGGACGAGGATGACCCCACTTTCCTCTTGTCATCCGCATCGTCCTCATCATCTAGTGATGATGATGAGCCCCCAAGGTGGCAGAGATGCCGCCAGGAGGAGCAAGGGGACCTCCATGTCAGGGACCCTGTGGCCCACATTAGTACAAGCAGCTCCGGCCCACCAGATGAGTCAACCTGAGCCCCCTACCGGTGAACTAGCATGGTGTACCCCAGAGGATTTTGAGCCCGTGATTCCTGATTTTGTTGGCCAATCAGGAATCCAGATTCCCACAGTGGGCTTCACTGAATATGACTATTTTAGTTTTTTTTCAGTAACCACTTTGTGAATCTGATGGTGGAACAAACAAACTTGTTCGACCCAACAGTTCATTGCTCAACACCCGGGCTTCTTTTTGGCTAGGTCCGGTGGCTGGACTCCGGTCAGTGCAGCCGAGATGAGGACGTTTTGGGGCCTCGTGCTGCACATGGGCCTAGTCAAAAACCCAGTGTCAGGCTGTACTGGAGTGGGGACGTCCTCTACCAGACCCCACTCTATTGTATGGCCATGACACGTTCCCATTTTGAGGCCATCCGGATATGCCTGCATTATGCAGATAATGCAGCATGTCCCCCCCCAAGGTGTACAAAATCAGGCCAATCATCGATCACTTCGGGGCCAAATTTCTGGAGGCCTATGTACCTGAAAGAGAGCTCGCTGTTGATGAGTCTCTCATTGCTTTCAAGGGAGACTAATTTTCCGTCAGTATGTTCCCTCTAGGCGGGCGAGTTATGGTGTGAAGCTATACAAACAGGGTACACTTACAAGTTTCGTGTGTACGAGGGGTGAGATTTCCATATTGAACCCCCAGAATGTACCCCCACTCTGGGTGTTAGCGGGAAACTTGTGGGGGACCTTATGTACCCACTGCTAGATAAGGGTTACCACTTGTACGTGGATAACTTTTATACTAGTATCCCCTTGTTCCAGTCCCTCGCCGCCAGATCCACATCCGCTTGTGGGAGTGTGCGGAAAAATCAATGCGGCCTCCCTACCCACCCCCTCCAGGTACCTATGCCCAGGGGTGAGACCCGTGCCCTTACCAGTGGAAACCTGTTGCTGGTCAGATATAAGGACAAGAGGGATGTCCTTGTACTTTCCACAATTCACAGTAACAGCATCACCCCTGTCCCTGTGCGAGGTACCGCAGCAACGGTCCTCAAGCCCGATTCTAACATCAACTAAAATCGGTATATGGGAGGAGTTGATCTCTCTGATCAAGTCCTCGAGCCATATAACGCCATGCACAAAACCCGGGCATGGTACAAAAAAATTGCGGTCTACTGGGTACAGGTTGCCTTGTACAACTCTTTTGTGCTGTCCAACACAGGGACATTCCTCCAGTTCTATGAGGCAGTCCTCAAGGCCCTGATCTTTTCTGACCGGGAAAGAGCAGGCCGGAGTACCTCGGGAACTGGAGGCGCCCGGATCGTCCATGGCCAACACATTCCAGGTGTGGTCCCCCATACTGGAAAGAAGGGACGGTCCCAAAAAAAAGTGCAGAATGTGTCACAGGAGGGGGATATGGAAGGACACCACCACTCAGTGTGACACGTGCCCCGATCATCCGGGTCCCTGCATTGACGGTTGCTTCAGGGAGTACCACACCTCCATGGAGTACTAAATTAATAATCTTCTTCCACAATTTAAATTCTATTTAGCCACTGACAATCGCCCAGAAACTAAAAAACGAAAAAAAAACTATGCCTCTCATGACCTAACCCCTCAGATGAACACAGTCAAAAAAATAAAATATTATTATTTACTTTTAGCCGATTATCTTAAGTAGGGGCTCATTTTTTGCGGGAGGAGAGGACGGTTTTATTGGCACTATTTTAGGGTGCATATTACTTTTTAATCGCTTGCTATTTTAGTGATGTAAGGTGACAAAAAAAATTGCTTTTTTTTTGTCACCTTATGGTGTTCCTTTCCTTCTGCGCCCTGTCGTGTGCCTGTACAGTAGTTTACAACCACATATGGGGTGTTTCTATAAACTACAGAATCAGGGCAATAAATATTGAGTTTTGTTTGGCTGTTAACCCTTGCTTTGTTTTTTGGCTTGTTCGCGCGCGTTCGCGCATGTTCGCGCGCGTTCGCGCATGTTCGCGCGCGTGCGCGCGCATGCGCGCTTCGCTCAACGAGGCAGAATCTAAAAGTCCGCATGGGCGCATCAGGCACAGGCCTGTGCGCACGCGCGGGATCTTTGAAAAGGAGGAGGGGGCACTGAGGAGAGCCGGAGGCGGATTTCATTACATCTAGGTGGCGCTGAAAGGATCATGGGAGGAGCTGGGCACCAACGGCGGCGGCGAAAAGCGGCAGATTCAGACCTTCAGAAACGCCCTGGGCACCTTATCCACAAGATTGACAGGTTAGATAAAAGCGGTTTTTATCAAAACTACAAGCCGGATTTATCTTATAACAACAGCTTTGTAATGACAAGGGCACCATGGAGAGAACAATAGTTTTAAAAGGGGGGGTTAGAAACTGGTGACAGAGTCCCTTTAAAGTTATTCACACATAAAGTGACACTGGTCAGATTTGCAAAAAATGGCCTGGTCCTTAAGGTGAAAATTAGCCCACTCCTTAAGGGGTTAAAAATTCAACAGTATCTGCACTTAAAGGGATTCTGTCACCTCGTTTTAGCTTATAGAGCTGCGGACATGCACGGCTAGATCGCCGCTAGCATGTCCGCAATATACCTGTCCCATAAAGCGGTGTCCTTTTATTGTGCTTAAAAAATGATTTTAGAGATATGCAAATGAGCCTGGTAAGGAGCCCAAGGGGCTGTACTAACCTTCTTCGTGCCCAGAAACGCCCCCCCCCCCCCCCCCCCCCCCGTGAAGGAGCCCAGCACTGCCTGCGTCCTCCGAATCTCCTCCTTTCTTCACAGTTAGATTGCTGTAATCTTGCGATTCGCGATTTCGAGCATGCAGTTTAAAGCTATGAAGCCCAAATGCAAAATTTGTAACTTGACCCACCAACTACCACTGCATTTATAATACAGATCTTTGTATGTGGTAAAGGGGTCTTGACCCTCCTTACACACCAAGGACCTGGTGATACTCTGCTGTCAAGGTGTAAAAGATTCTGTAAAATTGTGTTCTGTAGAGTGCATCTATAGAATTCCCAACTACTATTGACAACATAAAACTTCTACCTGTAGGAATACCATATTGAAGGAGCTATCGGTCCCCCCAAAATCACGTATCAAGATGGTAAAAATATTTTAATATACTTACCTTTTAAAGCGGTTATCCCATGACTAGTGTAAAAATGACACCATATAGTACAAAGTGACCTCTTTCTAACAAAGCTAGAACCAGCCCTGTACCTCACATGGATCCAGAGATCTCCCTATTCAATGCTCTGCTAGATTGATATCAAGCTGGCAGCTTAAAGGGAGTGTCTTCTCTGCTGCAGCTAAGGGGGCGTGTCCATGCTCTCCCTATCCCAGCTCAGGAGCCAGTTGAAGGATGGAACTGAGCATGTGCAGGCCATCTCAGTGAGCAGGTCAAAGAAATAAGAAAAAGAACAAACAGCAGATGCAGATACAGATATGGTGCTATGCAGATACATTTTATTGAATAACTCTGTGGCTATGCAAAAAAATTTATTACATGCAATTACAAAAGTATTCAGATCAAGGTGCTGGTTTCAAAACTGTAGAATATTTTTTGTGGGACAACCCCTTTACACTGCTCGATAGAGCAGATGATTGTCGTCAGTGGAGGAGACCACTGGATTTATATGCAGTGAGCTCCTCCATAGTATGGGGAGGAAGCGATCGCTAATGAAATACCTTGTCCCCATACATAATCACTGTTTGTGGGTAGCAGAAACAATAATTTAGTTGACCACACCAATGATCTATTACACAATGAATGTGTATTTCGCACATTCAGCGGGTAACCAGCGGCACCATTAAATAAACCGATTATTGCTAGCGAGAGTTAGTACAAATGCTCGTTAGCAATAATCTGTCTAAATATCGGGCAGTGTTAAGGAACATTTAATGTGGCATTGTTCTCATTTAACTGCTTCCTTTTATTATCATATTGTGATAAGCTGACATTTGCAGATGGTTGGAGAGGTGATGAGTGTCACGGATGATCCGCGAGAATATTGAACCGTCCTCCCAATATTATCAATATTACTTACTATCCCTTATTGATCAATGGGTCTATTAAACAGTATTTATTTCCATAGGCCCCAGAACCTACAATCTGATTACTCAGAGCGTCTCCTTCTGTGTACCCAGAGAACAAAATGGTCCTTTTGTTCAAGTCAGTTAATAGATGCCCAGCAGATAACGCAATTACAGCTGGTTTCCTTAGGTTGACCCTACACAAAACAACTTCCCTTTCTGCAGAGATATTACAGCTAGGTGTGAAGACTACACCTGGGGGGAGCCATTTGGTGTCGCTGCCATAAGGGGCTTGTAAGCTAGCTTGAGTCAGACAGGCCGGCACCAAGGTTCCCAGATTGAAACATGAATCTGAGATATGATTTTTACCCTTTTTAAGAGAGACCATGCATCTTACGGACGTAAAAATTACATCATCGTGTCACTCAGAATTCACTGGACATTTACATATGACAAACATAACTCTAGGAGATGCCCAGATAGAACCAGTTATAATAGTCATATTTGGTATCCCTGAACTCCATATTTTGTGGGGAATGTGAATATGTGCTTGTTACTTGTGTACAGCGGAGACATCCCGAGATATGGTATGTGCCATATTTCAGAACTCACATTTACCTCAGGAATACAGCCTGCCCCAGCAGGCGGACTCAATACCCCGCCTTGATCCTGGGACCCTTATAACAAAGACCTAGAATCTGCTAAAGGAGTTCTCCACTTTTAACAACACCTGAAGAGGGCCTCAGCCAGAGAACCCGTGGGCTGTAGGCAGATTCGGATTATTACACTCTGGACAACGGTTTCTTGGACTTTATCCCTGCAACGGACTATTTCATCCAATGGACATCTTTTCTGCGGAAAATAAGTATTTTCTTTCTTTTCTCCTTTTTTGCTTATTGGACTAAACTTTCCTTAATCACTGCACATATTGAGAAGTGGTATTGTGTATATATACAGGTCCTTCTCAAAAAATTAGCATATTGTGATAAAGTTCATTATTTTCTGTAATGTACTGATAAACATTAGACTTTCATATATTTTAGATTCATTACACACAACTGAAGTAGTTCAAGCCTTTTATTGTTTTAATATTGATGATTTTGGCATGCAGCTCATGAAAACCCAAAATTCCTATCTCAAAAAATTAGCATATTTCATCCGACCAATAAAAGAAAAGTGTTTTTAATACAAAAAAAGGCAACCTTCAAATAAATATGTTCAGTTATGCACTCAATACTTGGTCGGGAATCCTTTTGCAGAAATGACTGCTTCAATGCGGCGTGGCATGGAGGCAATCAGCCTGTGGCACTGCTGAGGTGTTATTGAGGCCCAGGATGCTTCGATAGCGGCCTTAAGCTCATCCAGAGTGTTGGGTCTTGCGTCTCTCAACTTTCTCTTCCCAATATCCCACAGATTCTCTATGGGGTTCAGGTCAGGAGAGTTGGCAGGCCAATTGAGCACAGTAATACCATGGTCAGTAAACCATTTACCAGTGGTTTTGGCACTGTGAGCAGGTGCTAGGTCGTGCTGAAAAATAAATCTTCATCTCCATAAAGCTTTTCAGCAGATGGAAGCATGAAGTGCTCCAAAATCTCCTGATAGCTAGCTACATTGACCCTGCCCTTGATAAAACACAGTGGACCAACACCAGAAGCTGACATGGCACCCCAGACCATCACTGACTGTGGGTACTTGACACTGGACTTCAGGCATTTTGGCATTTCCCTCTCCCCAGTCTTCCTCCAGACTCTGGCACCTTGATTTCCGAATGACATGCAAAATTTGCTTTCATCCGAAAAAAGTACTTTGGACCACTGAGCAACAGTCCAGTGCTGCTTCTCTGTAGCCCAGGTCAGGTGCTTCTGCCGCTGTTTCTGGTTCAAAAGTGGCTTGACCTGGGGAATGCGGCACCTGTAGCCCATTTCCTGCACACGCCTGTACACGGTGGCTCTGGATGTTTCTACTCCAGACTCAGTCCACTGCTTCCGCAGGTCCCCCAAGGTCTGGAATCGGTCCTTCTTCACAATCTTCCTCAGGGTCCGGTCACCTCTTCTCGTTGTGCAGCGTTTTCTGCCACACTTTTTCCTTCCCACAGACTTCCCACTGAGGTGCCTTGATACTGCACTCTGGGAACAGCCTATTCGTTCAGAAATTTCTTTCTGTGTCTTACCCTCTTGCTTGAGGGTGTCAATGATGGCCTTCTGGACAGCAGTCAGGTCGGCAGTCTTACCCATGATTGCGGTTTTGAGTAATGAACCAGGCTGGGAGTTTTTAAAAGCCTCAGGAATCTTTTGCAGGTGTTTAGAGTTAATTAGTTGATTCAGATGATTAGGGTAATAGCTCGTTTAGAGAACCTTTTCATAATATGCTAATTTTTTTAGATAGGAATTTGGGGTTTTCATGAGCTGTATGCCAAAATCATCAATATTAAAACAATAAAAGGCTTGAACTACTTCAGTTGTGTGTAATGAATCTAAAATATATGAAAGTCTAATGTTTATCAGTACAATACAGAAAATAATGAACTTTATCACAATATGCTAATTTTTTTAGAAGGACCTGTATATAATAAATGACCTACAAGTCATTTCTCTAGCCATATGCCTGCTTTCAAACACTGCAAAAACTTACCCTATCCTCTCTGAAGAGAAATCTACTCGGTTCTGTTATCCAGATAGTGGGTTCCTTGCTCTCATAAATTGCAAGGTGGTGGCAGTTAAACTACCCTGTGTGTGGTTCCGGTCCGGTCGCTCACACGCTTACTTGTGGTCAACCTGCGGTCCAATCCCCGCGCTTTCAGCCTATCGACTGTACGGACTCAAGTTTGACTGTCGGTCTGCTGAAAGAGGCTGGGAGGCTTGTTTGCGGATTGACCACTAGGTGCGCTGTGACGGTTTTGTGACGTATTGTGGCCACGGCGGTAACAGTTCGTCACATATCCCACTGCTGCCACCAATATGTGACGAACTGCGACCGCCGCGGCCACAATACGTCACGAAACCGTCAGCAACTGTTAGCAATCAGTGTTGACAGTAAGTGTTACACACATGGACACAGGTAAAAGGTTTTGGTTTTCAGTACAAAGTAATGATATGTATATATTCAATGTAGGGAGGCAGTGGGCAGGAAGAGACAGGCTGAGAAGTCTGCCTTGTTAGTTTATGTTATGTCTGTATTCAATATACAATATATGCAAAAGATTTCCTTAGCAATGCTTTGATTGTCAGTATGGAAGCAGTTTAGAGTAGGGTTTAGTGATATACAAAATATTCCCATGATTACGATATTAAGAAATTTATTGCGATAGCAATATATATCGCGATAAATACTAGAAGAAAAATATTTTGGGGCTACAAGGAGACATTATACTGTATGGGGTATTAGTAACAGTTGAGGCAATATAGCAGACCCAGTAATCATGCTCTAGAAATAGAAAAAAATATCTATAATCAGAAAATAAAAACAGATTGGAAAAAAGGATATGTGTAACTCTCTGGTTTTAACTGGCAGAAAAAAAAATTGGTGACACATTCCCTTTAAATAGACCCTACTGGAAAGTTTGACATGCATGAGAAAATTCAGCAGAGGTTACTGGGACATGACAAGCCTGGAAATTTCCAGTAAAATAGTTAAGATGGTTAATGATTAATATTATGACCTTGAGAAAGTGAAAGAGTTTTCCATCATATTTTGCATAGATGTTGATAAAAAGGAACAAAAATTTGGAGGAAATTTATACAGGAAGGTATACTCATAAGCTAAGTGAATGAGCCATAGCTAAAATAAAGTCCCAAAACCTGCAAACTGCCAATTCTCAAAATTCAAAGTGCTGTTATATGGAATGAATATTTTGTATGTTCTTTATGTAATGCTGCTTCTTAGTTACAAGTAAGATATTGCACTGAGTCTTGTTTCTTTCTAAATTCCATGTCATAGCAGTCAAAAGTGAGGAGTCTATCTCTTGTGCTAAAACAGCTTTTGTAAAATAACCTCACCCAGTAAGTTCCTTCTATTTTTAGAATCCAATGTTTTAGTAGTTTCATCATGAAAATGCTAAAAGAGAAAACTAAATAAAATTTAAATGAAACAGTCAAAATGGGTGTGCAACTCCAGTAGCCTGACAACACTTGACAATGTTGCTAAATCATATAGGGTAACAATTCAAGCATGTTGTCAAATCACATTTCAGATATATAAATCAGGGCATGGTTGTTGCTCAGAATAATAAAAAAAAAATCTTAATTGTGATTGTAGTTTGGGTAGACAATTGTCACGTACCAGGGACCAGACAGGCCCACCGCATCACGTAACAAGGGTTGCCCAAGCCCTTCAGGCCGATTCACCTCTCATGTCCTCACATGATGTTACGCCCTTCGCCAAGCCGTAACTCGAGCATAAATTGCCACCTGAAGCCTGCAAGCACACCCATGCAATAACACTAAACTTTTGCCGCCACCACCCGCCCGTTCTAAGTTCGACAGGACACCCCTGAGTGTTCCACTCGCAAGCAAACACACACACGATAGTAGGCCTCACAGAAAAACAACATACAGCCTCAGACTGCACACGTACTCTTCATGGAGCTAACAGGTTCTTAAGGTTACAAGACAAAAAATAAAAATTTTAGGTTTAATGTATGAAAAATTAACAGCACTTGGTTACAGAAAATGATTTAACAAGAGACATACATAAATGGCAAACAAATGTAAAATAAAAAGGTGAAAACATAGAAAGTTCTGATACTAAGCATGTGGGTGTTAAAAGTCCTTTCCTCCCAGATTTGGGCAGAGTAATGGTGCACAAACCAATTCGATTGGATCTCCCACTTTGTGACACCCAAATTTCCAGGGATTGCATTTTTATGCCTTTCCTCCAGGGGCAGGCCTGAGGGGGATTCTCACCCCCATCTCTGGCTCAGCCCCTCTGGGCCAAGCTACATTACCCATGCAGCCGGCCCCCTGGCCAACTAGGGAACAGGTATAAAAATATCAAAAAGATAGTTTCCCAGTTGCCCTGGTGAAGATACAGATCCCAGCCCTTCTTCATAATTCATATCTCATCGTTTTCAGTCTGAGCATATCAAACGCTACACGTCCAAGACACTCGGAAGATGAGATCCTTATTTTAAGAAGATGAAGGTGAGTTGATATGCCATGTCTGGTGTCCATGCGATGCCCCCATCATACCAGAGATGATAAGCTAGATTTTGGGGACATCCGATCCCTCCTGAACAAGTTATGAAGGGTTACGGATTATGGTTCATGCTCTGGTTAGGAAGCCCCCATGCTGACACAAGGCGCGGGAGAGTCTGCTGTCCGCTGTCCCGAGTGTGACGAGGCAGCGAGGACATCCTCGTTAGCATCTCTGTTCTAACTATCCCCTGGGAGCAGGCTGCTGCTTTCCCAGGTATGAGGCAGACATTTCGGCCTATATGCAGGCCTTAAAGGGAACCTGTCACGGGGATTTTGTGTATAGAACTGAGGACATGGGTTGCTAGATGGACGCTAGTACATCCGCAATACCCAGTCCCTATAGCTCTGTGTGCTTTTATTCTGTAAAAAAAACTATTTGATACATATGCAAATGAACCTGAGATGAGTCCTGTCCCTGACTCATCTCACGTACGGGACTCATCTCAGGTTAATTTGCATATGTATCGTCGTTTTTTTACAGAATAAAAGCACACAGAGCTATGGGGACTGGGTATTGCGGATGTGCTAGCAGCCATCTAGCAACCCATGTCCTCAGCTCTATACACAAAATCCCCATGACAGGTTCCCTTTAAACCAATTCATCAATGGCTGCAGGCCTGGCAACACAAATACATAAATACATACTGTATATATATATATATATATATATATATATATATGAATCACACCAGAACATGTTACACCACAACACATAACCATAAAACATATATTATCACAGCAAACATTATAATAACTAGGAATAAGGCGGTCCTCATTCCTGACAACAATAAATAAGCACAATTCAGTAATGTAATGTACAAAATATGTATTACAGTATTTTAAGGTTTTAACGTCTAAAACCTCTGAGGATGTTGCTGTCCACCAGTGATACGCATAGGGTAGAAAATGTGCATGTCTTAACCTCAACACCTTCATTATCCTGATTGGATATTTATCTTTGTTATTGGATATCATGTGAGCCATTTTGCTGGATTGTATTATTTGTTTTGGGTTGTCTAGGTATAACTACCATTCTTATTCTTAATTAGGGGTGCATTTATAAGTAGGGAAATATATAAGCCCTAGTTGTTACAGTACAATGGCTAGCGTATGGTGCGGGAGTCAGAAATCAGGCCAGACATAGCAAAATAAAATGCATCTCTTTACTCAGGTGCAGAAGAGGATTGTAGTACATCCAACAATAGCAAAAACACAGTTCCTATAATATACAGTGCAAATCTTCCTAGATGGTTTTGTACAGATTTAAAGGGAGTCTGTCAGCAGATTTACCCCTTTTTAACAGTTGCCATTATGCTGTAGCCGCAAAACAGACGATTAACACGGTACCTTTAAACGCTTTGGTGGACTTTTAAATCTGCAAAAAACGAACTTTGATGAGGGCTCGCAAGTGCCCAGGGCGGAGTCCACCGTGTTGGAGCCCAGGCAGCTCTGCCTCTTCGGCTCTTATCCCCGCCCAGCCTCCTCCTCTGCTCGCCTATCTGTTGTCTTTCCCCCTCAGCGAGATCCCGCGCCGACGCGATAACTTCCTTGGCCGGGGCATGCGCACTGCCATGCCCATTGCTGACACGGCATCGCAGTAGCTTATGCGCATGCCCCGGCCAAGGAAGTCATCGCGTCGGCGCGGGATCTCGCTGAGGGGGAGAGACAACAGATAGGCGAGCAGAGGAGGAGGCTGGGCGGGGATAAGAGCCGAAGAGGCAGAGCTGCCTGGGCTCCAACACGGTGGACTCCGCCCTGGGCACTTGCGAGCCCTCATCAAAGTTCGTTTTTTGCAGATTTAAAAGTCCACCAAAGCGTTTAAAGGTACCGTGTTAATCGTCTGTTTTGCGGCTACAGCATAATGGCAACTGTTAAAAAGGGGTAAATCTGCTGACAGACTCCCTTTAAGCAATGATGGAAACTATCATACTCTTTCTCTAGTTTTTCAAGGTAAGACTGGCCAAGTCATGTTCAATTGTGAAGGGTGTCTTAACAGTATTTCCCTCACTGAAGTAAAGTCTGAAGAGCCTTGGTAGCAGGATACATTACTGACTCCAATACTCTTCAGATTTCAGAAACTTCTTGCCTTTTTCTCTCCTTCTGTAGGCCATGTAGAGATTGGTGAGTCTCTGTAGCTCCTGTCCAGTTGCTTTTATCCACACTTAAACCCCCACCAATCAAAACTTTTGATATGTCTCTATGATATATAAAAAGTTATTTCAAAAGTTAGTGACGCTAACAAAACACAGATGATTTTGCATGTAGATAGGTATACAGTAATATGAACATGTAATATGATCTCCAAATGACAAAATGAAGACTATATAGGAAAAAAATAAAATAAAATACTGGACATTGCTATCTAGATTAAAGAATTGTTTCATTTGCATGTTCCTGACTTACGCCAAACTCATGGTGCAAAGCTCTCTGTAGAATACCCTCTGGACATTATCACTTTTGTTGATGACTTGTCCTCCCAAGTGTTTTCATGCTTAACTAAGACAATGTTGGCATTTTATTAAATTTCCTAGTGTCTATGAACTACAGCAAAAGGTCAAGAGGCCATTTACACCTCAGAAAGGCATATCACCTGAGAAGGCTACAACTGATGGCACTCACGTTGTCCTTAAATATACTTTGTGAACAGGAGGATAAGTTTCCAACAAGAATGTGCATGCCATTTTCAAAAACCTACTTAAGATTCTTTCATCATTTGTCCCTCATAAGTGATCCGTGAAATAGCAAATGGCTAATAGGCAAAAGCACCTGAAATAAAAAGATGCTCCATAACATAGTAGTGTTATGTGTCTTTTATTGCAGTTATACCTTGCTCAATTTTATTATAGTAATACAGGAAAAAGTGGTCTATTGACTTCATAAATATTGCATCCTGTATGGACATTTATATTTACAAAATTAATAAATGTTTATAGGTGGATTATACGGTAAGTAAAAAAAAATCCCATGAAAATGCAGTATTTTATATTATAAAATACTCTCTAACAGATCTACCCTGTTTCACTGGTCCTGACATTACAATATAAGTACTGTACCTGTACTCTTATTTTTTGTCCAATGGGCTGCTCCGTTCCCCTGCTGCCATTCTGGTTTCCCTCCCTGTATTCTAATCCATACCATCGGTAAAGGGAGGAGGAGATGGCCCTGTTTCTCATGGGGCATCTCCTTCTCCCTGGCTGTGAGATGGCCAATCGCAGCAGAGCGCATCAGGGAGAAGGCAAGCTTTTTTTCTCCCTGGCTGTGACGCTCTCCACTGTGGTTGGCCAACTCACAGCCCTGAGAAACACTGCCGTCTCCTCCTCCCTGTACCGATGGTATGGATTAGCATATAGTGCACCAAAACAGAACATGGGGAACACGGAGCAGCCCATCGGAAAGGACATCTCCTCAATATGCCCTACAGCAGTGGTGCCCAACCATTTTTCATCTGAGGGCCGCACTAGACATGGTATACATTTTGCGGGCCAGAAAGAAATGCAAACACTGTGAGGGGGCATGTGTGAGCATTACTAAAATACATAATACGTAGGCCTTCAAATCTGTGTTTGGAGCCTCTGTTGCAGATTCTGAAAGAGCAGACAAAAAAGCATTGTATGCAGCACTTTTGTGTACGGTTAAAAGACAGGATCCGAACGGAAACTGAACGGATCCCATCATAGTCGGGGGAGTCTGTTCAGCTTCTTCCCTGTGGGGTGACAGGAGGAGGGGGAAGCAGGGTCACTAGTGAGGTGTCAGGAGGAGGGGGGAGCAGGGTCACTAGTGAGGTGACAGGAGGAGGGGGAAGCAGGGTCACTAGTGAGGTGACAGGAGGAAGTAGGGAGTAGGGTCACTAGTAGGGTGACAGGAGGAGGGGGAGCAGGGTCACTAGTGGGGTTATAGGAGGAGGGGGGAGCAGGGTCACCGAGGACCAGTCACATGAGTCCACGGCTCCTTACCTGTCCAGGTGACAAGAGGAAGGGGAAGCAGGGTTAAAAGTGAGATGACAGGAGGAAGGGGGGAGCAGGGTCACTAGTGGGGTGACAGGAGGAGGGGTGAGCAGGGTCACTAGTGGGGTGACAGAAGGAGTGGGAAGCAGAGTCACTAGTGGGGTGACAGGAGGAGGGGGGAGCAGGGTCACTAGTGGGGTGACAGCAGGAGGGGGTAACAGGGTCACTAGTGAGGTGACAGGAGGAGGGAAGCAGGGTCACTAGTGAGGTGTCAGGAGGAGGGGGGAGCAGGGTCACTAGTGAGGTGACAGGAGGAGGGGGAAGCAGGGTCACTAGTGAGGTGACAGGAGGAAGTAGGGAGTAGGGTCACTAGTAGGGTGACAGGAGGAGGGGGAGCAGGGTCACTAGTGGGGTTATAGGAGGAGGGGGGAGCAGGGTCACCGAGGACCAGTCACATGAGTCCACGGCTCCTTACCTGTCCAGGTGACAAGAGGAAGGGGAAGCAGGGTTAAAAGTGAGATGACAGGAGGAAGGGGGAGCAGGGTCACTAGTGGGGTGACAGGAGGAGGGGTGAGCAGGGTCACTAGTGGGGTGACAGAAGGAGTGGGAAGCAGAGTCACTAGTGGGGTGACAGGAGGAGGGGGGAGCAGGGTCACTAGTGGGGTGACAGCAGGAGGGGGTAACAGGGTCACTAGTGAGGTGACAGGAGGAGGGAAGCAGGGTCACTAGTGGGGTGACAGGAGGAAGGGGGAGCAGGGTCACTAGTGCGGTGACAGGAGTAGGGAGAGCAGGGTCACTAGTGGGGAGACAGGAGGAGCAGGGTTACTAGTGGGGTGATAGGAGGAGGGGGGAGCAGGGTCACCGGAGACCAGTTACATGAGTCCATGGCTCCTTACCTCTCCAGGGGCCGTCATGTTTCCCAAGGTCCTCAGGCAGCACGCCCCGCTTTCCTTACAACAGCCACCCCTTGAGCGGGCCCCTCCTCCTTCCTGCTTCCGCCGGCTTCCCCTGCTGCAGGACCTGTATTGCTCCGGTGCGCACCTATACCAACCAATAACAAAGCTTTTTGCTGTAAGCCTGCACTGCCTGTGCCGTTAACATTGCTCACTGCGCAGATGAATGTGGGGGAAAAGTCTAAGGTGTATTGGTAATCTTTAGACTTTCTCCAGGGAGTGGAACGGGCTGCATGACACAGCTTTGTGGGACGTAGGTTGGGCATCACTGCCCTACAGTAACAGGTACTTATATTGTAATGTCAGGTCCTCTTTAAAGCTCAGAGGTAACTCATTCCACTGAGCTCCTGGTGTCAGGTGGGAATGCCATCTGCAGTGTATCTACCAGCGTGCGCTTGTACTCGCGCATCTTCCGATCACGTTCCAGTGACAGAATTAAGGACGGCACGTTGTCCTTGTAGCGGGGAGGCCACCCAGTAATCAGCACTGGTTAGAATGTGGGCAACTCAGCGATCGTTGCGCAGGCACTGCAGCATGTAGTCGCTCATGTGTGCCAGGCTGCCCAGAGGCAACGACAAGCTATCCTCTGTGGGAGGTGTATTGTCTGTGTCCTCTGTATCCCCCCTAGCCACGCTCCAGTGATGCCCATGAGCTGCTTTGGGTGCCACCCTGCTGTGAACACGGTTCCTCCTCCTACTCCTCCTCCAGAACTGTGCACTGGCTGGACAATTCTGTACCTGGTTTCTGTTGGTGCAGAAACCCAACCTCCGAGCCACTTGTGAATGACTGGCCTGATAGCCGTGGAAATGATCCCTCTTCCTCCTCCTCTTCCTCCTGTGCCACATCCTCTTCCATCATCGCCAAAGTGTTTTTTCCAAGGAGACATAGAAGTGGGATACTAACGCTGAGGACTGCGTTATCGTCACTGGCCATGTTGGTGGAGTACTCGAAACAGAGCAACACGGCACACACGTCCCGAATAAAGGGTCACTCGTTGGTGGTGAAGTGGTGCTATTTTGCAGAGCGACTCACCTGTGCGTGCTGCAGTTGAAACTCCACTATTACCTGCTGCTGCTCACACAGTCTCTCCAGAATGTGCAAGGTGGAGTTCCACCTTGTGGGCAAGTTGCATATGAGGCAGGGAGCGGGAAGGCTGAAGTTACGCTGCAGAGCAGACAGGCGAGCAGCAGCAGGGTGAGAACGCCAAAAATGCGCACAGAAGGACTGCACTTTGTGCAGCAGCTCTGACATATCGGGGTATTTTTTCAGGAACCTCTGTACCACAAAATTCAGCACATGGCCAGGCAAGAGATGTGCGTCAAACTGGCTAAGCCCAGAGATGCTACAAGATTTCGCCCATTATCACACACCACCAAGTCGGGCTTGAGGCTCAGTGGCACCAACCACTCATTGGTCTGTTGTGCCATGCCACAGCTCCTGTGCGGTGTGGGGTTTTTCCCCCAAATAGATGAGTTTCAAAACAACCTCCTCTCGTTTCCCTCTGGCTGTGCTGAAGTTGGTGGTGAAGGTGTTACCCTGACCAGATGAGGAGGCGCTAGTAGAGGAAGCGGAGTAGAGGAAGAGGAGAAGGCAACAGGAGGCAAAGAGAAACGTCCTGCAATCCTTGGTGGAGGAAGGACATACGCCAAACTGCTATCCGCCTCAGGCCAAGCCACCACTGCATTTACCCAGTGTGCAGTTAGGGAGATATAATGTCCCTACCCGTGCTTACTGGTCTACGTATCCGTGGTTATGTGGACCTTGCCACAGATGGTGTTGTGCAGTGCACACCTAATTTTGTCCACCACTTGGTTGTGCAGGGCAGGGATGGCTCGCCTAGAAAAATGGTGGCGGCTGGGAACCAAGTACTGTGGGACAGGCACCGCCATACGTTTTTTAAAAGTCTCCGTCTCCACCAGACGTAATGACAGCATTTCAAAGGCCAGGAATTTTGAAATGCTGGCATTCAGGGCCAGGGATCGCGGGTGGGTAGGGGGGTACTTCCTCTTTCTCTCCAGTGTTTAGGAGATAGACAGCTGAATGCTTCCATGGAACATTGTGGAGATGCTTGGTGTTTACGGGGTGGCAGGTGTCACTGTCACTCCAGAGGGGGAGGAAGAGGCTGAGACTGCAACAGAAGAGGGACCAGGAGGAGCCTGAGATCTTTTGTGGATTTTGAGGTGTTTACTCCACTGCAGCTTGTGCTTTGCATTTAGATGCCTGGTCATGCAAGTGGTGCTCAGGTTTATAACATTTATGCCTCGCTTCAGGCTCTGATTTGTAGTCAGCACATTGTCCGAAGAACTGCCACACCAGGCAACTCCTTGGAGCTGGCTTTGGTGTGCTCAGTCCCTGGGTGCGGTGGGCAGTAGCAGGCGTACTGGCTAGGAGATGGCCACTCTGCTTTTGCACACAGCTCACTCTTTTGCTGTGCGGCTGGTGCTGTGTGACCACCCCTCTTCCTCCGAACTGCACACGTCACTTGCATGGACCTTGATTCCATGTGGGGTCTAGGACCTCATCATCCTCCACATCATCTTCCACCCACTCTTCACCCCTACCCTCCTTGCCAGTCTGCGCACTGCAGAAAGCCGCAGCAGTTGGCACCTGTGTTTCGTCATCATCAGAGATGTGTCCTGCGGTGGTCCTCCCATGTCCACATCCTGAAAACATAAGTGGTTAAGCATCAGTGCACTCAATCTCTGGAGAAGGGCTATGTGGACGGCCCTTGAAAACCCTGCCAGCAGATTCATCAAAAAGCTGAAAAGACTACTGCATGACTTGGCACTCAGACTGCTTGGTTGATTTGCAAGGGGGCGAGGTGAAAGACAGATGCCCATGTGCTGCAGGTGCCAATTCTGCGCTTTCAGCAGGGGACCGGGTGGGAGACAATGTGAAGGAACTGGAGGCACTGTCAGCCACCCAAGTTACTACCACCTCTACTTGTTCTGGCCTCACCATTCGTACACCGGTATTCGGACCTACAAAATAACGCTGAACGTTCTGCCTACGTGCAGCTGAGGAAGGTGTTTAATTTTGGGGCGTGTAGCTGGCACAGATCGACCACGTCCTCTCCCTGCAACAGGAGCTCCATCAACCCCAGCAACACCACAACCAGGGCCATGTCCCTTATTTGATGGTCTCCTCATTCTTTGAGGGTCACCCACTGAACTAACAGACAGATTAACTATATTATTTACTCTGTCATGTATGCAGTGCAGGTGTACTACACGCAATAAATGGGTATATGAGGTACACCTAACAGACAGATTAACTATACAAATTTCACTGTCACGTATGCATTGCAGGTGTACTTCACTCAATAAATGGGTATATGACATGCACCTAACTAACAGACAAATTAACTATATTATTTTCTCTGTCGCGTATGCAGTGCAGGTGTACTTCACGCAATAAATAGGTATATGACGTGCACCTAACTAGTAAAGGATGAACATCGGCGCGATCAAATGTTAGCGAACCGCACGTTCGCGGCGGGCCCCATTCAATTTTATAGCAGGCGAACCGGACAGTAACATACCAAAGGGGGGTCAATGTCAAAAATTTCCACAAAGAATATGTATTTTAATCAGGGGTCATTTTTATGCGTCTTAAAGGGAAACTCTCAAAAATGTGCCCTGCTGGAGCCTAGAAGATTTTTATTTTAGGCCACGGGATTACAAGCCCCAAAAATTTGGCATTCACCTGACAGGAAAAGAACAAGTGATTATGTGGCTGAAGGTACTGTATTTTTCGCCCTATAAGACGCACCGGCCCATAAGACGCACTTATGTCTTTGAGGAGGAAAATAAGAAAAAATTTATTTTTATTCAAAAGGTGTGCTTTTGGTGGGTTTGAACTAATGGCGGTCTGTGCATGACACTATTATGGCAAAAAAGGAAAAATTGTAGCAGGTCAACAAAAAAACTTATGTTTACAGTTCCTTACTGTGATGGTGCCCGCTGTGTCGGAAGCCAGTCTTGAACTTCCCCAACTTCAGATGTAATCATAAAAAAACTGCAGCACTCTCCAGCCTTATCTTTCAGAGTTTTATTCACCAATATAATGCGACGTTTCGATCTGTGCGCTTGAGAAAGATCGCACAGATCGAAACGTCGCATTATATTGGTGAATAAAACTCTGAAAGATCAAGGCTGGAGAGTGCTGCAGTTTTTTTATGATTGCATCTGACACTATTATGGGGGATCTGTGGATGACGCACTGTTATGGGGTGGGGGATTTGTGGATGGCACTGTTATGTGGGGGATCTGTGGATGGCACTGCTATGGGGGGAGCTGTGGATGGCATTATGATGGTGGGGGGGAATCTGTGGTTGGCATTATGATGGTGGGGGGATCTGTGGATGGCATTATGATGGTGGGGGGATCTGTGGATGGCATTCTGATGTTGGGGGGATCTGTGGATGGCATTATGATGGGGGGGATCTGTGGATGTCACTGTTATGGGGTAGTGGATCTGTGGATGACACTGCTATATGTGATCCCCCCATAACAGTCCCATCCAGAAATCCCCCCATCATAATGCCATCCACAGACCCCCCATCATTATCTCATCCACAGATCCCTAAGGAGGGTCTGTAGTAGGCGGGGAGAGCGGCGGGGCCGTGCAGGCACTGTACTCTGGCCCTGCCGATCAGTATGTACTGTATACGTAGTGTTAATCATCATATCTAAACTGCGCTCCCCCTGCTCCCCATGTGTACCCTACTTACCAGTACACGTCACGCTCCTGTAGTAAGCACTAGCAGCTAGCAGGCCGGGCTGCAGGCGGCTGTAACTCACGGAGGTCACGTGCCTGCTCCGCCTACTTTATGAATGAAGTAGGCGGAGCAGGCACGTGACCTCAGTTAGTTACGGCCGCCTGCAGCCCGGCCTGCCTGCTAGCTGCTAGTGCTTACTACAGGAGCGTGATGTGTACCGGTAAGTATGGTACACATCGGGAGCAGGGGGAGTGCAGTTTAGATATGATGATTAACACTACGTATACAGTACATACTGGGCGGCAGGCCAGATTACAGTGCCTGCACGGCCCTGCCGCTCTCCCCGCCTACTACAGACCCTTCTCCCTCCTCACTAATACATCGCAGTCTGCGATGCTGCAGCATCGCAGACTGTGATGTAAATTGGCAGCATTTTCCCTATAAGACGCAGGGGCACTTTCCCCCCACTTTTGGAGAGAAAAAAGTGCGTCTTATGGGGCAAAAAATACGGTATTTTAGACAGTCAGAGGATAAAATTTTTACTGTTGGCCAGTACAGGCCCAAAAAAATTAGGCATTCACCTGACAGAAAAGAACAAGTGATTACCGTATTTTTCGCCCTATAAGATGCACCGGCCCATAAGACGCACCTAGGTTTTAGAGGAGGAAAATAAGAAAAAAATATTTTCCATTACACCTCAGGTCAGACGAGCAATCAGACTACCAATGTTAATCAGAACTCAGTTCACAGCCCCAATCAGACCCCCAATGTTATTCAGACCTCAGATCAGACCCCTAATGACTCAGATCAGCCCCCATGTCAGCTATAAGCCCCCCATGTCAGCCATAAGCCCCATCCATCAGCCCCCCATTGTCAACCATCATGCCCCCATGTCAGCCATCATGCCCTCATGTCAGCCATCATGCCCCCATGTCAGCCATCATGCCCCCATATCAGCCATCATGCCTCCATGTCAGCCATCATGCTCCCATGTCAGCAATCAGAGCAAATATAATAAAATTAAATAACTTACCTCTCCTGCTCCTGGACGCCGCAGCTCCTCACCACCAGTGCTTTCTCTCTTCTTCCTGGTTCTTGGCTGTCAGCTGTGAAGGCTACGCACAGTGAGGTCAAATGGTGCGCAGCCCTGCACAGCAAACAGTCGAGCGGAGGACCAGGAAGCGGTGAGTACAGATCCTTCACCGCTTCCCGGTACTAATGAAGCGCTTCATTAGAATTCACCCCATAAGACGCAGGGGCATTTTACCCCCACTTTGGGGGGGGGGGGGAAACTGTGTCTTATGGGGCGAAAAATACGGTATGTGGCTGGAGGTACATTAGGCGGTCACTGAATAACAATTTTACTGTAGGTCAGTGGAGTAAAGGCCCCAAAAATTGGGCATTCACCTGACAGAAAAGAGCAAGTGATTGTGTGGCTGCAGATATATTAAACGGTCAGAGGATATCAATTTTACTGTAGGCCTGTACAGGCCTCAAAAATAAGGCATTCACCTGACAGAAAAGAACAAGTTATTATGTGGCTGGAGGGATATTAGGCGTTCACTAAATAAATTTTTTATTGTAGGCGGGTGGAGTAAAGGCCCCAAAAAATAGGCATTCACCTGGCAGAAAAGAACAAGTGATTATGTGGCTGGAGGTATATTAGACGGTCAGTGGAAAACAATTTTACTGTAGGCCAGTACAGGCCCCAAAAATTAGGCATTCACCTGACCGAAAAGAACAAGTGATTATGTGGCTGGAGGTACATTAGGTGGTCACTGAGTAACAATTTTGCTGTAGGCCACTGGAGTACAGGCCCCCAAAATAAGTCATTCACCTGACAGAAAAGGCCTTTTATGCTGCTGTATATACATAAGACAAGGACCATTCTTTGTTCTGTGTGGTGGCGGATATGTGTGGGCTGGCATGAGGAAATTCAAATACACATGGTCATCACAGGAATTCCTCCGAGATCCATGCCTCATTCATTTTTAGAAAAGTGAGGTAGTCCACACTGTCGTGAGCTAGGCGAGTGCGCTTATCGGTCCCCTCTGCTGCGCTGAACGTCCTTTCGGACAGGGCACTCGACAAGGGGAAAGCCAGGACACTCGACAAGGGGAAAGCCAAGAGTTCCAAGGCAAATTGTGCCAGCTCTGGCCACAGGTCAAGCCTGAACACCCAGTAGTCCAGGGGTTCCTTGCTTCTCAGAGCGTCCACATCTTCCGTTAACCGGATGTAGTTGGACAACTGTCGGTCTAGGCGTTCCCTGAGGCTGGAATCGTAGGGTGACTGTCGATGGGTTCGCTGCAAGAATGATCTCATATCCGAAGTGACCAACACATCTTTAAACCATGTAGATTGTAAGCCCTCACGGGCAGGGCCCTCTCTCCTTCTGTACCAGTTTGTAACTCATCTTGTTTATGATTAGTGCAATTGTCTGTATTATGTATGTGCACCCCTTATCATATGTACAGCGCTATGGAATGAATGGCGCTTTAATAATAAATAATAATAATAAACCGCCCTCTTCTTGCAGGCGTGGTAGGATTGGTACCCACACCTGTTTCGCTGTGGGTGTAAATTCCTCTGCTGCCCGCAACAGCAGAATTCAGCATCTCTCGCAGCAAGGCCTGGAAATGCTGCATTTTGCCAGCCCTCTGTGATGCTGGTAACATGTCCGCCATTTTGTGTTTGTACCGTGGGTTTAAGTACGTTGCCAGCCAGTAGTGGTCTTTGCTCTTTATGCTTTTTATACGGAGGTCCCTCTTCAAACACTGGAGCATGAAGGCCCCTACTTGCACTAAATTGGAAGGGGTGGAGCGCCCTGGCCCCTGATCATCGCCCAGGAGAATGTTGTCCTCGGTCTCCTCCCCCAGCCACGGACAACATCAGGGATCCCTAAAAAGTTTAAAGTCCCCCTCAAAGCCTGCTCTTCTTGCTCCACCTCATCACCCCAGCCAACATCCTCCTCAGACTCCTGCTGGCTTGTATCAGATGGAGTAGCCCCTCTGGGAATTCATTCAGCATTGCTACTTCCTCATCTTCCAGCTCCTGCTCCTCGATGGCATGATCAATAACTTGACGCAAAGCACGGTCCAGAAAGAAGGTGTACGGTACAATGTCACTAATGGTGCCCTGGCTGCGACTGACCAGTTTGGTGATCTCATCAAATGGCCGCAGAAGTCTGCATGCGTTGCGCATGTGCAGCCACTGGCGCTGTGAAAAAAAAAACAAGCTCCCTAGAACCTTTTTTCTGCTGCAGAGTTCGTAGTAGATAGTGGTTAACGGCACATTGCTGCTAGAGTAGCCTATCAAGCATATACAAGGTAGAGTTCCAGCGCGTTGGGCTGTCACAAATCAGACGTCTGATGGGCAGGTGGTGTCACCGCTAAACGTCAGCAAGGCGAGCCATGGCCGTGTAAGATCTTCTAAAATGTCCAGAGATTTTCCTGGCCTGCCGCAAGACGTCCTGGACCCCGGGGTATTTGGGAACAAATCGCTGCACGACTAAGTTCAGGATGTGTGCCATGCACGGTACTTGTGTCATTTTGCCCTATTTCTCAGCGCTCAGCAGATTGGCACCGTTGACGCACACCACTTTACCAACTGTCAAATTGAGCGGGGTTAGCCACTGATTGGCCTGTGACTGCAGAGTTGAAATCAGTGCAGTACCGGTGTGGCTCTGCCAGGCACAACAGCCACAGCACAACATGGCAACGTCTTACCTGGCACGTCAAATAGGTTCTGAGGAGCTTGGGGGGTGCAGCGGAAGAGGCGGTAGCAGTGGAAAAGGAGGAGTCAGCTGAGGAGGAGACGGAGGATGGAGTAGGAGGAGGAGAAGAAGAGGCAGGCCTGCATGCCATCCGTGGCGGTTACACCAAATCCACACGGGTTACATGCTTGATGGCTGTCAGAAGGTTCACTTACTGGGCAGTAAAAGTTATGTCCCATGCCTGCCCGTGTTTGCTAGAACACGTGTCTGTTATCAGATATATCTTGGCACCGAAGCTGTGTGCCAGATATATATTCACTTGCCGCTAAATGTGGCCATAAAGCTCTGGGGTACCCTTCTGGGAGAAATATTTCCTTCCGGGGACTTTCCATTGCGGTGTGCCAATGGCCACAAATTTTCTAAAGGCCTCCGAGTCCACCAGTTTATATGGCAGTAGTTGGTGGGCCAGCAGTTCCGACAAGCCAGCGGTCAGCCGTTGGGCAAAAGGGTTATCCGGTGTGATCAACTTTTTGCACTCGAATATTTGGGCCACGAAAGCCTGCCTTCTGCCAGATGAACGCGACGACGGCACGGTGAAAGATGGAGTGGAGGACAAATGGGAGGAGAGAGGAGAAGGAGAAGAGGCAGGACGTGGAGTGTCGGGAGTGTGGCTTTGTGGGTTCTGACAGCGTTGTTCCCACTGGAATCAATGATGAGATGCCAGGTGCCATCTTAAGGTGGTAGTCCTTAGGTGAGTGTTGGGCTTACCGCGACTTATGCGTTGACAGCACAGGCTGCAGGAGGCATCACTATTGTCAGCACCTGACACATTAAAAAAAGCCCACACTGCAGAGCCATGTGCCGGTGTCCTGGGAGTGCAAGATGTGACCATGCATGGGGGATCGCTCGCTCCAGATACATTTGCAGTCTGCTTTTTGCCTCCTGTTCTGCCTGCTTCTTCTCCCTATCTGCTGCTCCGTCTCTCCCTCTGAACTCCCTTCCTCTTCCTCTTGTGGACACCCACGTCAATCGACATGTCATCATCGTCACCTTCACCACCACTGACATTAGAGATCTCGGAGTAGGCAGCAACAGCGGGGACCACCCTACTTAGGGTGATCTGGGTACTGTCATCAGAACGCTGGATGGCGGCCGTTGCTACCTCCTCTTCCTCATCCGATGCCAAGAATGGCTGCGCATCAGTAAGGTCTAGGAATGAATGGGAAATTAATTCCTCTGACTCATGTGGAAGGGCTATGGTGGTGGTGGTTTCTTTGGTGGTGCACACAGCAGAGTGAGGAGGGTGGAGATACAGAGGAAGCGAAGGATGCAGAAGCGGAAGGCTGAGTGCGTCCTTTAACGTAATCGCACAGACCTATTACAACTTCCCACTTAGGCTCAGGCCTGGTGCACCTGCCTGACCCCTACCACTCCTGTGGAACGACCTGCCTCTTCCTCTGCCTGTCATTTTCTAAATGATCCTGTGCCAGAGAAGAGCAGTATTAGTGGAAGCAGGTATATGGCAGGCCTCAATCAATATTTGGTGGAAGCAGGTATATCAAACCCCTTAATCAGTATTTTGTGGAAGCAGGTGTATCGTAGGCCGCAATCAATATTTGGTTGAAGCAGGTATATCAATCCCCTTAATCAGTATTTTGTGGAAGCAGGTGTATCACAAGCCTCAATCAATATTTGGTGGAAGCAGGTATATCAATCCTCTTAATCAGTATTTTGTAGAAGCAGGTGTATCGCAGGCCACAATCAATATTTGGTGGAAGCAGGTATATCAATCCCCTTAATCAGTATTTTATGGAAGCAGGTATATCGCACCCCTCAATCAGTATTTTGTGGAAACAGGTATATAGAACCCCTTAATCAATATTTGGTGGAAGCAGGTATGTTGCAACCCTCAATCAGCATTTTTTGGAAGCAGGTATATCAAACCCCTTAATCAGTATTCTGTGGAAGCAGGTATATCAATCCCCTTAATCAGTATTTTGTGGAAGCAGGTATATAGAACCCCTTGATCAATATTTGGTGGAAGCAGGTATTTTGCACCCCTCAATCTGTATTTTGCGGAAGCAGGTATATCAAACCCCTTAATCAGTATTTTGCGGAAGTAGGTATATCGCAGGCCTCAATCAATATTGTGGAGGAAGCAGGTATATCAATCCCTTTAATCAGTATTTTGTGGAAACAGGTATATAGAACCCCATAATCAATATTTGGTGGAAGCAGGTATATTGCAACGCTCAATCAGTATTTTGTTGAAGCAGGTATATCGCACCACTCAATCAGCATTTTGTGGAAGCAGGTATATCAATCCCCTATTGAAACTTAACATTTAATACATATACGTTATAAAAAATGAGCCCAAAAATAGATATTCAATGTGTAAAATACATATAAAACTATTGATAGCTTATGCCTAATAATCCAACACTGTATGGTGGATACACAGTGGAATGACAGAAACAAATAGGAAGGAGGAAATAGCAAGAACAGTATTAAGATATAGAATACTGGGTCTATGTCCCTGTATGTCCCTATATGCTAATCTTTGGACCCAAAAGAACTAAAAGTCCCTACCTCTCTCTCCTAAAGACAGGACAGTGACTGACCAGCTTCATCAAGATGTATAAGTAAAAGAGAGGTGAAATAATAATAGTAACTGAAAGTGTCCCAACACATTTCATTGGCTCTCGCCAAATCTTCAGGGGACAAGTACATAAATACGATGATGTTGCAACTATAAAATCCATGATAAGAATAACTGTATAAAGCGGGGATTAGTTGCCTAATAGGACTACTTAGCTGTCCGATGAAGTCCGGATGACGGTCAGCTGTAGCATGTTGGAGATCCTGTGTATGACAGTCCCTAGTGGCCTTCCGCGTGTGGTAGCAGCGGCATCAACGCCGAACGTACTTACATTTATAGAGCACGCCGGCTCGCTCTTCCCACGCCCCCTGCGCCACATGACCGGTCACGTGATGCACCAAACACACGTGACCGGTCGCGCGCGTCATAGATACACAGACGTGCACGACTGCAATGCCGACCCACGTGATCACAAATGCACTATCATATACTTTCTATGTTAGAAAGTATATTATAAGTATATCACACCCCTCAGTATATCACACCTATCGTTAGCACACCTATACCAATCCTTAAAAGGACTTTTGTGGCCCTGTTAGCTATAGTTTGGTGTCCCTAACAGTCTGTCCCTGCTCCACAAAGCAACCTCTCCCTACACTGGCAAAACACAGAATGTAAAATGGCTGCCAGATCGGGTTCTGTTATAGGGTGGGGGTGTGTCCATGCGCTGAAACGTCTCAATTGGCTGTCCTGTCCCACCTGATGGATGTGTCATGGATCAAAGTTCGGCGCAATGCAAAAGAATATGGCGCATGTGAACATTGCCATATGTTTGCATGTTCGGCGAATCGCGAACGAGCATAGTTTGCCACGAAACAATAGCCGGGCGAACCGCAAGGCCATCTCTACACCTAACTAATAGATGGATTAAATATTATATTTGTGTGTCAGGGGTATAAAGTACAATGTTGCATTGCACCCACAAAAAAAAATCGCTGTAGGTCACCCACAGAATTAACAGCCAGATTTTTTATTAGCTTTCTGTGTCAGGGGTGCAAAGATCGCACTAACATTGTCTCTCACTTCAGCTGCCTGCTTTCTGTCCCTTCAGTACTGAGAGCTGATAGGCGGTGCTACATGTGAAACAGCTTATATAGAGGCTGGGTCACATGATGCACTGGCCAATCACAGCTATTCCATTAGTAGGCATGGCTGTAATGGCTTCTAAGGGCACACAGCTTAAAAGCCTTTCAACAAGCTTTACAGGGAATGCAGAATTATTAGGCAAGTTGTATTTTTGAGGATTAATTTTATTATTGAACAACAACCATGTTCTCAATGAACCCAAAAAACTCATTAATATCAAAGCTGAATATTTTTGGAAGTAGTTTTTAGTTTGTTTTTAGTTTTAGCTATTTTAGAGGGATATCTGTGTGTGCAGGTGACTATTACTGTGCATAATTATTAGGCAACTTAACAAAAAACAAATATATACCCATTTCAATTATTTATTTTTACCAGTGAAACCAATATAACATCTCAACATTCACAAATATACATTTCTGACATTCAAAAACAAAACAAAAACAAATCAGTGACCAATATAGCCACCTTTCTTTGCAAGGACACTCAAAAGTCTGCCATCCATGGATTCTGTCAGTGTTTTGATCTGTTCACCATCAACATTGCGTGCAGCAGCAACCACAGCCTCCCAGACACTGTTCAGTGAGGTGTACTGTTTTCCCTCCTTGTAAATCTCACATTTGATGATGGACCACAGGTTTTCAATGGGGTTCAGATCAGGTGAACAAGGAGGCCATGTCATTAGATTTTCTTCTTTTATACCCTTTCTTGCCAGCCACGCTGTGGAGTACTTGGACGCGTGTGATGGAGCATTGTCCTGCATGAAAATCATGTTTTTCTTGAAGGATGCAGACTTCTTCCTGTACCACTGCTTGAAGAAGGTGTCTTCCAGAAACTGGCAGTAGGACTGGGAGTTGAGCTTGACTCCATCCTCAACCCGAAAAGGCCCCACAAGCTCATCTTTGATGATACCAGCCCAAACCAGTACTCCACCTCCACCTTGCTGGCGTCTGAGTCGGACTGGAGCTCTCTGCCCTTTACCAATCCAGCCATCTGGCCCATCAAGACTCACTCTCATTTCATCAGTCCATAAAACCTTAGAAAAATCAGTCTTGAGATATTTCTTGGCCCAGTCTTGACGTTTCAGCTTGTGTGTCTTGTTCAGTGGTGGTCGTCTTTCAGCCTTTCTTACCTTGGCCATGTCTCTGAGTATTGCACACCTTGTGCTTTTGGGCACTCCAGTGATGTTGCAGCTCTGAAATATGGCCAAACTGGTGGCAAGTGGCATCTTGGCAGCTGCACGCTTGACTTTTCTCAGTTCATGGGCAGTTATTTTGCGCCTTGGTTTTTCCACACGCTTCTTGCGACCCTGTTGACTATTTTGAATGAAACGCTTGATTGTTCGATGATCACGCTTCAGAAGCTTTGCAATTTTAAGAGTGCTGCATCCCTCTGCAAGATATCTCACTATTTTTGACTTTTCTGAGCCTGTCAAGTCCTTCTTTTGACCCATTTTGCCAAAGGAAAGGAAGTTGCCTAATAATTATGCACACCTGATATAGGGTGTTGATGTCATTAGACCACACCCCTTCTCATTACAGAGATGCACATCACCTAATATGCTTAATTGGTAGTAGGCTTTCGAGCCTATACAGTTTGGAGTAAGACAACATGCATAAAGAGGATGATGTGGTCAAAATACTCATTTGCCTAATAATTCTGCACTCCCTGTATTAAATGCCCAAACACCGAACTCAAACTTTTCTGGCAAAGTTCGGTTCCAGGTACCAGAAATAGTAAGTAGTCCAGGTTTGCACAACACTAATCCAAAGTCAATTCGTTCAAACAATTTGTTTTAATGCTGTATGGAGACCTGTCTCTGTACAGCATTAGAATGTATTTTGCCATAGAAGCAAATTTCACCCAAAGTCATGCGAGAATTCAGTGAATGAATTCGGTTTTCATTTCTACACATTTAAAAACATTTAACATTAGCAATCCAAAGTTGGGTTTGGTACTGAGGTACCAAACCTGACTTTGTATTCTGAATTTTAAATGTTTTTAAGGATGTAGAAATCAATAACGAATTCATTCACCAAAGACTTGCGGAACTTCGGGTGAAGCTAATTTTGCCTTCACGGAGGCTCGATTTGCTCAAGCCTAATTACCATCATTCACTTTCCTCTAGGGGAGCTCACAATCTAGGTTCCCTATCAGTAAGTATGTATTCGGAGTGTGGAAGGAAACTGGAGTACCCAGAGGAAACCCACGCAAACACATCCAAACTCCATGCAGATGTTGTCCTTGGTCAGATTCAAACTCAGAACTACAGTGCTGCAAGGCAACAGTGCTAACCAGTGAGCCACCGTTCTGCTCAGTGTGATGATCAGTGGGGGCATATGTTGTGCAGGCAGCAAGATGATAATTTAAAGGGGTTGTCCGGGTTCAGAGCTGTATCGCGCAGGACAAGGGCTCTATTATTAACAATAACACACTGCCGGGCAGAGGCTTCTGCCCAGCAGTGTGCTCTGTGACATCACTGGTTCTGATGGGTAGGCTTTAACGCTGTCCTAGCCGTTTTACAGGCTAAGGCAGCACTAAAGCCCGCCCATCAGTGCTGGTGATGTCACCAGGCTCACTGCTGGGCGGAAGCCTCCACCTGGCAGCCCCATGGAGAGTACGTCCCTGTGCGATTTAGCGCATAGCAAAGGAGAGCACCGAAGAACACCGATAACATAGAGATGTCTCTGAGAAAAAAATAATGTTTTAGATGTCACCTGCAGTCTTATGTAACAACACAGATAATATAGTGTATAGTGTAGACCATTTGAATGTCTGGTTTAGCTATGTTGTTATGTGTGAAAACTTGTTGGTGTCTGGAAAACCTGCTGTGTCATTGCCATTGAGTATCATTAAAGCTCTAATGTAACTTGTAACTTTGTATCTGTTATAACTTTGTATCTGTTTGTGCTGAGTTTTTCCACTCCACCCCTCCCACTAGAAGAAGTTCTAGTTTAGCCAGAAACTGCATGGAGGGGGAGACTCTGCCAGACTGCATGAGTGACCAGAAGAAGACGCTGAGATGGGGACGCTGAGCCACCGACCATGGGTCACCAGCCCTGTGACCAAGGAGCCACCTGTACTACTGAGCTAAAGACCGTGGGCCTCCAGCCTTTGACCAGGGTACCAGCCTTCTGAGAAAGAGATAGGGACAGCTGGTTCAGGCCTTTCCTCAGCATCAAACCCTTCTTCTATCAGGAAGGAGACTGGAGAAGCCAGCCCAATGCCTCAACTGTATTGTTTTGCACCTGTTTTTATCCAGTAAAGAAGCACACTGGTTTACTGCAGACCTTGACTCTCTCGACTTATTTCCCATTGGAGTGCATCATGCCTTACTATCCCTTCCGGAGAGCAGCAACACAAGGTGACATCTCACCGTTGTCTGAGGGACCCAGCGTAGCGTTGAGGCCACCCAAAACCTGGCCACTGCATATTGTATAAAGTCAGTAGTGAGGACACATACAGTATATAGTCAGTAGTTATGACATGTGCAGTATATTGTGTATCATCAGTACTGAGGACATATGCAGTATATAGCATATAGTCAGTAGTGAGGACACATGCAGTATATAGTATATAGTCAGTAGTGAGGACACATGTAGTATATAGTCAGTAGTGAGTACACATGCAGTATATAGTATATAGTCAGTAGTGAGGATGGATGCAGTATATTCTTTATAGTCATTTTGTAGGACACATACAGTGTATAGTATATAATCAGTTTTGAGGACAAATGCAGTGTATAGTTAGTAGTCAGGATACATGCAGTTAGTAGTGAGGACATATACAGTATGCAGCCTGTCTCCCTTTCCTTGTAGTCTTGTCATCCATACCTGCTCAGGCCCATCCTTCTGGTCTCACTGTCGTCGTCTTCTCCCCTCCTGTAGCAGAGCAGCCAAGGTTTCTCCTTGACAGCCACATTCTCCTATGGCTTGAAGGATCTTTCTCCCTGACGTGGATGAATGCTAGTACTATGACTCCTCTGTCCAGTGCTGCACTATAGTAGGGCAGAGCTGAGCATGGAGGTCAGACTGTAGGGTATAAAGGCACGTTGCTGCAGCTGGTGGTGGGACGTGTATGTATCTAAGCAAGAGCACTAGCTGCTGCCCCTCTAATGGATGAAACACGTAGTTATGCTCCTGTATAGAAGGGCAAATGACTCAAAAGAATCACTGCACATGCTCCAACTGTGTAAGAATGAATGACATTTGCAAGGATTCACTAGGTCTCATGCAGGGTGATGACTGACAGGAGTATTGCTAGGGTTAGGCTGATAGTATGGGAAAACAAATCACATCTACTTCATTAGTGCACTCCCAGCTATCAATATGTTATTAGCTGGAAGTGTAAAAATCAAGTGACAGTTTCTCTTTAAAAGCATGTTTACCATACTTTTTCCCCTATGCTGTGCTGAGTCTCCAATATCATCCTTTCAGTAAACAGAGTTCAGCAAGGCACTTTTGATGACTACATATTCACTTATTCTTCAGGCTGCTTAGTACAACCTATCAATAAAAAGTGCTAAACATCAGGTGCCAAATTAGCACAAGTTTATTTATTTTTTTATATTGTGGATATTCAGTAAAATTTGAAGCCAAGCTCCATTCTCATAGTATTATAGTGATAGATACGATTTTCAGTTTAGGACTGTCTACATCCTAGGAAGTAATTAACCTCAGTTGACTTATCCGTGAAAGAATCTTCAGGTGTTAGCTGTTGACAGCTCCAAGAGTGGGTTATTATCATCTGGTATGTAGTAGTAAGAGTCGACATAAGAATGGATTTCCAGCCACATGTTTTTTTTTTACAAACTATTGACAATGGTATAAAGTAACAAAAGGCGTGTTACCTTACCAACCCCCTCCCACTCTTGTGCCAATGCTTTCCTAGTCCCTAACTAGTCTCTGTTTACTTGGCTCTGGTGATATAAAGAGATTAATCAATAAATGACCCAGCAGTTTGAAGTTATGTGAATGCCTTTATGCAATTCTGAATCAAAATGTGATATAAAAAGCAAACAAGATAATGTTTATGGGTAAAAATCTGATGCAAGCCAGTCTTAGATGCAAAAAGCTTAAATTAAAAGTTAACATTAAATCAAAAGTTAAAAGATGTGCAGAGTTTGTACATGCAACATATGCCTGTCTTGTCCATGATAATTAAAGACACTATCAACGCCAGTTAGTAATACCATCAGCGCCAGTTAAGGATATTATCAAAGCCAATTAAGTACACAATCCAGGCTAATTGTGGACACTATCCTCTCCAGTATCCACTCTAATTAGGGACAGTATGCACACTATTTACACTAATTATTGCTAATTATTGATGGAAATTAGGGACAGTATTAATCTGAATTAGAGACACTGTCCACGGGAATCATGGACATTATCCACAATTATTAGGAACACTAACCACACCAACTAGGGAATCTATATACCAATTATGTACACTGTCCACACCAATTAGGGACAGTATTCATGCAAATTAGGCACACTACCCAGAGCACCTCTCTACTATAGAGTTAAGATTGTTGTATGAAATGTTAAAGCAATTATGTACAGATAAAGTGGTACCAAATATAAGGAAGTTGACTTGAAACTTCCTCTATATAGTTCAGTTCTAAATATAACACCAGTTATAGATTTACTCGGATTTACTATTAAAAGGAAAACGTATTGTCTTCTTGTTGTTAACTCTGGAAGTGTGTGTGAGAAAATTCCTAAACTATTTACCTGAGGTTTATTCTGTGACCTTTTGAATGCTCCATCATTACTATCTCAGAGCTGCTCATTTGATAAAGCTAAAGAGGATGTTTCTAGATAAAGAACAGATGTGCATATTACAAATTACAAGTTCTTAAATGACCTGAATGAGCTCCCTAGTTGGTGATGCTTTTCACAATCACCCTTAACGTTCTAGATTAGAGATAGAAAATTTATTGAAATTTGTTTTGTGTCCCATTCATCAAATTTTTCAAAAAATGTGATTAATGTCTGAATTAATTCTACACAAATCAAATACGCGCCTAATGACCTGAAACTTTGTATATGACACTCTGAGTTCTCCTAGGACTCAGATTTTTTTTATTTATATGTTAGTTATTACTTTTTTAAATCTTGCCCCCCCCTTAAGCTATTGAACACAATGACAGCAATAGCAAGTAATGTCAAATAGTGACACTGACACATATAGTAATGGGTAAACGCATGGTTGACAGTGTTAACAGCATGTTTAAAAAGACACTGCACCACTGCATGTGTTATGCTTTTTCATGTTAGAAACCTTCTAAAAATATTACTTATTGGGGGTAGATGGTGTTTGAATACACACAATGTTAAGGGAAAAAAACTGAGGCTTGTTGTGACCAAGTCTCCAAAAATGATGCCTTAATGGCTGTATGTTCCAGCCCCTGTGTATAACCACATACATATTAAAGTAATGAGAAATGGTGGCTTGTTCTGCACAAGCATTCATAAATTATGCATTAACAGGGACAGAATGCAAGCCCAGTGTTAATTGTCAGAAGATTGAATGGCTTGTTATGAACAAGCCTTGAAAAATGATTTCTTTTTTATTGGGAGCAGAAGCAGTACAGTGTGAATGTGGAAAAGGAAGGGTAATAGTAGTATGTGATTGCAATAGTAGCGGCAGCAGTAGACAAGGCAGTAGAAGTGTGTGTGGCTGTTTAATGGGTATTAGTAGTGCTGGTTGTGTAGCGGTAATGGAATAGGCAGTAAGGGTAATTGTTGTGGCAGTAGGGGAGTTAGCAGCAGGGAGTTAGCAGCAGGGAGTAGCAGCTGCGGTGGCAGCAGCCAAACGGTACAGAACATGATGGTATGATGGCAGCAGCAACAGCTATATCTTACAGAACATAATGGTATGTAGGCAGACAGATGCAGTGGCATGGTGCGGCACCGTCAGCAAGGGCAGATCTATTTGTTGGCCCCAGTAGGATGTGTCCTCAAATCTTCAAGGATCCATGCCTCATTCACTTTGCCACAATAGCAGAGGACAACTTTGCCCATTTTAGCATCACAATGCCACCTGCCATACTGAAAACCCTCTATGAGATGAGACTGGAGGTCGGGAAAGACGCTACAGACAGTGCATACCTTTCCAATATGGCTACCCAGAAGTCCATAGGTTCAAGCAAGACAGCATGTGCTAGAGAAAGCCCAGAGTATACATACGGCTGAAACTGGGTCTTTAGGCAGTATATCTCTGTTTGCTGATTTGCGTCAGCCTGGCGCAGCACATGGAAAAAAATTCTCAATCATGTTGATAATGCTATACTAACTGTGGCAGAGAAGGTGGGAGGTGGGTGACTCTGCAGGGGTGTGAAGAGGGGCCTTCCTGTCAGACATGTGGACGGCAGGTATCTGCTTACTAAAAGCAGCAGCAAGCTGCTTACATAGTGTATCTTGGTAATAACGTAGTTTAGCCTCCCTTTTGGCAATAGGAAAATATTTCCCCATTTTGTTTATGTAGTGAGGGTCTAAAAGCATGGTTATCCATTAATCATCAGATTGCTTAATAGTAAGGATACGCCTGTCATAAGCAAGGAAACCTACTGCTTGCCCAAGGACCAAGTTCATTCCGCCTCAACGCCCCACTGAGATTGGTCATCATCATCATCAGCTTCATCCTCCTACACAAGTGACTCCTTCTCCTCCTACTCTTCCTCCTCCTTCAGTGGTAGCTTCTCATCCTCTACTTCATTCTCTAAGGGATTTCTTCACATGGATCCCTAATAGCTGCAGCACAGGCAGCAAGATGTGTAAGCTGTTCTTTTTCCACCATCCCTTGTATCATCAGCATGAGCATCTTCTCTAAGATAAATATCGGGGGATGACATACGGTAGTTGACGCCTCAGTTATCCCTACTGACAAATCTGTTGGCCCCTTTGAAGGGACTGAGTATACAACAGACATGTCTGGTGAGCTGCTACTGCCTTACCTGGAAAAAACACATGGTCCCTGTTGCAGAGGTCTGATGCATGGCGAAACCATTCACCACTTTATGCTGCTCATACACATGCTCTAGCAAATGCAAGATGGAATTTCAGCAAGTTGGAATGTCACGGATAAAGCAGTGAAATGGCAGACTGTTCTGTCACATAAGAATAGTTGAAATGTGAGGACACTTTACTGGACCTGTCCAGCACCCTTTCCGTGCCACTGTACTTTTTTAAAAAGCATTGCACAACAAAATTTATCACATACACACTGACCACCTTGCCCAATGGGACTGGGCAGTCAGTGGGATGTTTTTGCTGCTTGATGTACTTTAGGAAGTGAATGACTGTGGTTATTCTCACCCAGGCTGATCAGCTCTAATATGGCATAGCAATAAACGGCCACTCTTCCTCTGTTGTTACCTTCTCCTCAGCACCCCAATCTGGCTCCCAGGTCCAGTCCAAGAAACAATCATTGTATTCATCATCCTCACCCTCTATTCCACTTTTATCAGACTGCGATATGTCATTATGGGCTCCTTGGCTCTGGATTCCCTTCTCTGTATTTTCCCAGAGTTCCACTGCCGCTACCAGTGCCCCTACCAACACCACCACCAACACAGCTGTGCATGGGATCCCCAGCATACCCCTCCAGTCCAAATGCTGACTGTTCTCACATCAAGCAATCAGCAGGGAGAATATCTTGAGTATCTTCTATAGCAGGGATGCTCAACCTGCGCCCCTCCAGCTGTTGTAAAACTACAACTCCCACAATGCCCTGCTGTAGGCTGATAGCTGTAGGCTGTTCGGGCATGCTGGGAGTTGTAGTTTTTCAACAGCTGGAGGGCCGCAGGTTAAGCATGCCTGTTCTATAGCCCTTCTTCTATAGCACTTGTGGTTTTGTAGCCTCCTCTTAGGAAAAAAGTAGGCGCCCTACTAGGTAAAGACAGAGAAGATGCAACTGAAAGGCTTCTCCGGGGATGCAAGAAGGAGGAGCAGGATAAATGCTGTGACCAAGATGAATGAGGTGACATCCACATCATCCTGCTGTGAGTGAGAGGAGGATCGAGCCATCAAGTCCACAGTGTCCTCCTCTTTGTCCTCAATAATAATGTGGCAACTATAGGAAGCTAGGGAGAACAGCAGCCTACTACTACTGGCTGGATGGCTGGTGCTGCCAGTGCTGCTACTACCCACATTCTGACTCTCTAATGATGAGGCCTGGGTATTTCATTTTGCTCCCTTCTGTTTTCTAGACATTTTAGTATGAGGCCTATAAATAAAAAGTCACTGATTTCCTATAACTGTAAAGGCATGGGTTTGATACACAGATTTGCAAGTGTGTTTTCTGTAATGTAAAGACAGGCAAAAATAAAGGGGTTAGTTATTCAGGAAAATACATTTTATGTTCTCAGTATAGGTCATTTGCAGGGGTGAGACACCCGGGACCCACCAATCAGCTGTTAGAAGAGGTCTTGAGCGCCGCAGCCTCTTCCTAGGCCAGTGACATCACTGTATATTGGTCACATGGCTTAGTTGCATCTCAGCCCTACTTAAGTCAATGGGGATGAGCTGCAATACAAATAACTGCCACTATACAATGTACCGCGCTGTCCTTGCATAGCTGCCGGGAGCCCTCTTCTCTCACGAGAGCTCTGGTGTTAATAAGAGGGGATACTGGGACATGGACCCTACTTATGTGATAATGATGACCTATCCTGAGGATAAGTCATCATTATCTTTTCCAAGATAATCCCTTTAAACACCCCTTCCCTTCTACAAACACACTGCACACTATTATTGATAATTTACTCTGGTAATAATGCAATGTTTGCAGTAAAATGTCTTTGAGCTATGCGTCCATTAACAGGGATATAACTATGCAATTTTTGCAATAAAATGTATTTGAACTATACACTTAACTGCTGTGGGGAAATGTTTTTGAACTACTACACGACCTGATGCAGTAATGCATTTGATAACACAGCTATAGCAATGCAATTTTTGCATTGCAAAACCATGCGTTCAATAATATGGATTGTTGAAATGTCTTTGAACTACACTTTCTGATGCAGTAATGCGTTCAATACCATGGATATAGCAATGCAATGTTTTCATTAGAACTAAGCATTCAATATCATGGGTATAACAATGTAATTCTTGGAGTGAAATGTCTTTGAACTACAAGATTTAATGCTGTAATGCGTTCAATAACATGGCTATAACAACACCATGTTTGCAATAAAATGTATTTGAACTATGCAGTTAATAAGGGTATATTATAACAATGCAATTTTTGCAGTGAAATGTCTTTGAAGTCTGATGCATTAATGCACTCGCAAATACAGATATAACAATGCAATGTTTGCTATAAAATGAACTATGCATCTAACACTGGTATAAAAATGGTGTATTTTCAGATAAATGCTTTTGCTATAATGCAACGTGTTTAAAAACACAGATATAATGCACTGCAATGTTTTTAGGGAGAAAATACAACGTGCTCTTGCTCAGCATTTGCAGCAGAATGCTACTGTGTGCTGGCAATAGGCTAATGAGCCCAAGAGGTTTTTTTTTTATGTCTGTTCAAATTTTTCTTGCTAGTGGTTTTGTAATGGGTTTTGTAATGCAGAACTAGCTGTTAACATCAACTGTATTAAAAACAGTGTGACTAGCCCCACACTCCCTCAAAGCTTCTCTTAAAGCTTCCCCTAATTAAATTTACTAAAATATACCTAATTATATCTCCTTATTCTCTCCCTATAGTGCCTCTATTACACTACATTAGTGGCTATTGTCTGTAATAGCTTTTTGTCAGACACTACCTTTCCAAGTCACCAGCTGAAGACAGAATGGTTATTCTTTTGTCTTAGCATCAGGAGCAGCCTGTCCACTGTCTCCTAATTGGCTGATCCAGGCTATTAGGGCATACTCCCCACTTCATCCCAGTGTTATGTGATCTTCCATCTTCTTCCTTCCTCATGGTTTTGTTCGCCAATATTCTCAGTAAAATGGGTGCCATTTTTACGCAAATTCATCCAAAGCAAATAAAAAAATCTTCAGATTTGTTTTGCGGATTAATTTTTGTAAAATTCAGAATGAATACGATTTGTTAAGGAATTGATTCGCTCATCTCTGTTCTATATGTTCACAAAGATCTGATTGAAGCCACTGTTTCAAAAGGTAATAAATGCAATGACCATATACATCTCATGTCAGAATCTTAGTTCACAAACATGACAAAGTTTTAAGGACATCTCTAGATAAACACAGCTGTTTCCTTTGTTAGCTTAATGCACAGCTGTGCCCTGCAAGGGTTATTCTGACAATCTATATGCATTGCACGTACAGGAATGTAATAACGGAGGTTAATCATTGCAATCTTTTATTCAAGAACAAATTGATTTATCGTTTTATTTAGTTTTAGCCTTTTTAACCCCTGAATAAGGCCTGAAAAGACCCCAATAACCAGCATTTCTTTTTTTTCCCTCTCAGCATTTCAGCAGCTATAATGTTTTTATTATTTTTATTGATGTAGCTGTCTGAGGCCTTGTTTTATTTATTTATTTTTTAAATAAAAGTTAAAATTTTATTTTTAATTTTAGACAATAATATTTCCATACAAAATAAAACATCAAAGTTATTATTTCTATTTTCTTAAGCCTTAGACCCCCAATTCCTCCCGGACTCCCACCCCTTTGCGATGCGTCTCCTACCCCACCCCATCCCGTAAAAAAAAAAAAAGAAACAGAACGGAACAAATTCCATTCTCCCCATACCTTAAACCATTTATCCTCAGAGTTTCTTTGTTTATCTAAAATATTTTCATACCTTTTAATTTTGTTAATGAGCTTTAACCATGTATTTATACCTGGAGTATTGGATGAGAACCAGGCCTGTGCAATCAAGAGCCTTGCCAAAAACATTATTTTAACCAAAAAAATCAATTTATATTTATAGCACCCAACCTTGGAAAGATCACTTAAAATCCAATACTCCACCGTAAATGGAATCACCACTTTCAATTTTTGGGTAATATAGTTATGAATTGCCCCCCAATATTCTTTTAGTTCTGGACAAGTCCAAAACATATGTAGATGATCTGCCTCAGATGAATCACACCGTGGACAATTAGAGGTGTTTCTCAAACCCCGTTTGTTAAGGCATACAGGTGTAATATAAATTCTGTGTAAAATATTAAATTGAACCAATATGTGATTAAAATTATAAGAAACTAATCCCACATTCACCAATATATTATCCCAATCATCCAATTGAATCATTGGGCAATCCCTTCTCCAGGACTTTTGCCCAGGGGAATATATGTTATTAAATCATGCTTTAAGTAGACTTTTATAACATTGAAAAATCTTAACCCTCCGTGCTGACTTTACTATTAAATTATGCAGCAATGTGGAGGTGTCTATATCAAAAAGCGATTTTTTTTTTATACTAGAAAGTGCCGAAAGTAACTGAAAATACCTAGAGATAAATAATAAAGAGATAAAGATAAATAAGATATATTTTCTCTTTGTGCTGACTCCAAAAACAAAAGAAATATGCCCATTCCCAACCACTTGTGCAAGATAATAAATATTATTCTTTTGCCAATACTGATCCCCAACCAATTCATCTAAGGCCTCTAGATGACATCTAAACCAAAGGGGCGTACAATAAAAGGGATCCCTTTATTCCCAACCAATCTCTAATAGTATTCCAGCACTTAATAAGTAGCTTCTGTCATGGTCTTACCTTCTTGCTGTTCTCCTTCGTTTGACATGTGCTGGCGGCCATCTTGGTTTCTGGGTTTCTTGTAGCCTCCCACCCTGCGGCTTCTCCTTCCCACTGGGAGGAGCTGGATGCCTAGCTCATATATATAGGAGGTCTGTGGCTTCAGTTCCTTGCTTGGTCCTCCTGTGTTCACATGCTTCTAAGACTGCTGCTGCTTCTGGTTCCTGATCCTGGCTTCGTCTGACTACCCTGCTGGTTCCTGATCCAGGCTTCGTCTGACTACCCTTCTGGTTCCTGACCTCTGGCTTCGCAAGACCCTGCTTCGGTTTAGCCATCCGTTTGGACTTTTGCCTGACAGCTTGATTTTCAATAAAGCCTTCTTATTTCCACTTATCTCTTGTTGTACGTCTGGTTCATGGTTCCATGACATTAGGACCAAGCCATGAATTCTGACGGTACAGGGCCATCCTCGCTACCTACGCTGGTTGCCAGACTTGATCAGCAGGATCACCTGTTGGGTCGGTTCGCTGTGGCGTTGCAAACCCTGCTTGAACGCACGGCTCATTTAGCTTCCGTTGCCGATGGGTCGGTTGTCGCTCCTGGGCCCGCTCCTACTGCCGCTCCGGTTGTTGCGCCAGAGTCTACCCCGACACCTGTTGCTGCGCCTGCGGTGTTTCGGGGTATGACCGGTTCTGCCCCCCTTCCACAGCGCTTTGGGGGAGAACCAACTCAGTGCCGAGGTTTCCTTAACCAGGTGGGCATTTATTTCGAGTTGCTGCCACATGCCTTTCCTACTGAGAGATCAAAGGTGGGCTTTTTGATCTCGCTGCTCTCGAACAAGGCCTTGGCCTGGGCCAGCCCTTTATGGGAGAACAACAATCCGGTGGTTGCCGAGTTTTCCGGTTTTGTTGCTTCTCTTCGGAAGGTATTCGATGTGCCGGCTCGTGCTGCCTCTGCTGCGAAGCTCCTTATGTCCATCAGACAGGGTTCACGATCCGTAGCTGAATACGCCATTGAGTTTCGTACCCTGGCAGCAGAGGTGGGCTGGAATAATGAGGCTCTGGTCGCTGCTTTCTCTCATGGTCTCTCGGATGCCTTGAAGGATGAGGTTGCAGCTAAGGACCTACCAGTGGAGCTCGAGTCTCTTATTTCTTTCCTGATTTTGATTGACACCAGACTCAGGGAGAGACCTTCCTTTAAGGAGAGCCTGCGGAGGTCTTCTAACAGATTGGCGCCTACGTTTGCTGTCCCACCCGTGCCTCCCTCTCCTCCCACGCCTCCTGGGGATGACTTGTCTGGGGGTGAACCCATGCAGCTGGGGTTTGCTCGCCTGTCCGAGGGGGAGAGGGTACTCCGGAGACGCAAGGGCCGATGCATGTACTGTGGTCTCGGTGGGCATTTTCGGTTGGCATGCCCGAACCGTCCGGGAAACGCTCGCACCTGAGATCCTGTCGGGGGCAGATCTTGGGTGGAGTCTCCTCGTCCCCGGTTTCCCGTGTTGACAAACCACTGATTACTGTTGTCTTCTCCTGGGTCGGGGGCTCGGTGACGACCCAGGCGTTGGTGGACTCTGGTGCTGGTGGTTTGTTCATTGATAGTGTGTTCGCTGCCGCCAATTCCATTCCTCTGCAGCCTCGAGGTTCCCCACTGGCTCTTGAGGCGATAGACGGCAGACCCCTTCTGCCGCCACACGTGACTCATGAGACCCTTCCAGTGGGGATGGCCATTGGTGCCGTTCACAGAGAGTCGGTCTGTCTCCAGGTTATTTCGTCTCCACACTACTCGGTGGTCTTGGGGTACCCCTGGCTCCAGAAGCATAATCCGACTTTCGATTGGAGATCGGCCGAGATCCTCTCGTGGTCACCGCAGTGTGGGGCTAGTTGCATCCATGGGTCTGTCAAGTTGCTGTGTACTTCCTCGGACTCTCTGTTGACTCCTGAATACGAGGAGTACCGGGATGTATTCGATAAGGTGCGTGCGGTTGCCCTACCTCCGCACCGCCCATACGATTGTGCCATAGAGTTACAATCTGGTGCCGTTCCTCCTCGTGGCAAGGTCTATCCACTGTCGGTAGCGGAGAATGAGGCCATGGAGGAGTACGTGAGGGAGGCGCTTTCACGCGGACACATTCGCAAATCCTCGTCCCCGGCAGGGGCTGGATTTTTCTTTGTGAAAAAGAAGGGCGGTGAGTTGAGGCCTTGCATCGATTACAGGGGTCTCAATCGCATCACGATCAAGAACGCTTACCCGATACCCTTGATTTCCGAGCTGTTCGATCGCCTCAAAGGGGCCACGGTCTTTACCAAACTCGACCTGAGGGCGGCATATAACCTGGTAAGGATCAAGGCGGGCGATGAGTGGAAGACCGCGTTTAACACCAGGACCGGTCATTATGAATCCTTGGTTATGCCCTTTGGGTTGAGCAATGCGCCCGCAGTCTTCCTGGAATTCATCAACGATGTTTTCCGTGACCTGTTGCAGCAGTGTGTGGTGGTCTATTTGGATGACATCTTGGTATATTCTGAATCCATGGAGGCCCACATTCTGGATGTCAGACGAGTGTTGCAACGGTTACGAGAGAACAAGCTGTTCGGTAAGCTTGAGAAATGCGAATTTCACCGATCCCAGGTAACCTTCTTAGGTTACATCATTTCCGCTGAGGGGTTCTCCATGGATCCTGAGAAGGTTTCGGCTGTCTTACAGTGGCCCCAGCCCAGTGGTCTTCGTGCCCTGCAGCGCTTTTTGGGCTTCGCCAATTATTATCGGAAGTTCATCAGGGACTTTTCCATGCTAGCCAAGCCTCTCACGGATCTGACCAGGAAGGGTAGTAATCCCCAGGTTTGGCCGCTCGAGGCCATCCGAGCTTTTGAGGCTCTAAAGTCCGCCTTTGTGTCGGCTCCGATTCTGTCGCATCCCAACCCTGGGTTGCCTTTTGTCCTCGAGGTGGACGCGTCTGAGACGGGAGTAGGCGCCCTTCTGTCTCAGCGTAGAACACCAGAGGGTCCTCTGCTTCCTTGTGGGTTTTACTCCCGGAAACTGTCTTCCGCGGAGTGCAACTATCAGATTGGTGACAGGGAGTTATTGGCCATCGTGCAGGCCCTTAAAGAATGGAGGCACTTGCTCGAGGGCTCGGTGGTTCTGGTTCTCATCCTGACGGACCACAAGAATCTGACCTACCTCTCTGAGGCCAAGAGATTGACACCACGTCAGGCCAGATGGGCTCTGTTCTTGTCACGTTTTAATTACGTGGTCTCCTACCTACCCGGTTCCAAGAACATCAGAGCGGATGCCTTATCACGGCAGTACTCCGAGCTGTCCGGGGAGGAGTCGATTCCGACTTCGGTCATACCTCCGAATCAGATCCTGGCCGCCATTCGCACCAGCCTGACCTCTCCCCTGGGTGAGCAGATTTTGGCGGCTCAATCAGGTGCTCCCTCTGGGAGACCCAACGGCAGATGTTTTGTGCCTGAGGAGTTGCGCACTCGGTTGTTGCGAACCTACCATAACTCCAAGGCCGCGGGGCATCCTGGAAAGAATCAGCTGTCCTGGGCTGTTTCACGTCTGTTCTGGTGGCCTTCTCTACGTTCCGACATCGCCGCATATGTAGCGGCATGCTCCGTTTGTGCCCAGAGTAAGTCCCCTCGGCACCTTCCGTTGGGTCTTTTGCAACCCATAGCCACTGGGGAGCGTCCATGGTCACACCTGGGGATGGATTTCATTGTGCACCTCCCTGCATCCCGAGGCCATACGGTCATTCTCATGATTGTGGATCGGTTTTCCAAAATGTGCCACTGTGTTCCTCTCAAGAAGTTACCCTCTGCACAAGAGTTGGCCACGATTTTTGCCAGGGAGGTCTTCCGGTTGCACGGTTTGCCCAAGGAGATTGTGTCGGATCGGGGGAGTCAGTTTGTGTCCAGGTTCTGGCGCGCCTTTTGCTCCCAGTTGGGGATTCATCTCTCTTTCTCCTCGGCCTACCACCCTCAGTCCAATGGGGCCGCAGAACGATCCAATCAGGCCTTGGAGCAATTCCTTCGTTGCTATGTCTCTGATCACCAAGACAATTGGGTTGACCTCCTGCCTTGGGCTGAGTTTGCCAGGAACATGGCGGTGAACTCTTCCTCTGGGACGTCTCCCTTCATGGCCAATTATGGGTTCCAACCTGCCGTGTTACCGGAGGTATTCTCTCCCCAGGATAATCCGGCTGTGGAGGATCACCTTTCCGTCCTACGTGCTTCTTGGGTACAGATCCAGAGGTCGCTTGAGGTCTCTGCGCGGCGCCAGAGACTCCAGGCTGATCGCAGACGAGCGCCCGCTCCTTCCTACCAGGTCGTAGACCGCGTATGGTTGTCCACCCGCAACCTCAACCTTCGAGTGCCCACTCCCAAGCTGGCGCCTCGCTTTGTTGGTCCCTTCCGAGTGCTTCGCAGGGTAAACCCGGTAGCCTATGCCCTTGCGCTTCCTCCTGGCATGCGGATCTCCAACGTGTTTCATGTCTCCCTGTTGAAGCCACTGGTGTGTAATCGTTTCACTTCCTCGGTTCCTCGGCCTCGTCCGGTCCAAGTGGGCAATCGTGAGGAGCATGAGGTGAGCAATATCCTGGACTCACGCCTGGTCCGCGGTCGGGTGCAGTTTTTGGTCCAGAGGAGCGTTCCTGGGTTCCCTCCGCAGATGTCCATGCTCCTGCCTTGCTCCGAGCCTTCCACGCACGCTTCCCTCAGAAACCGTTCTTTACTCCGCGGAGGAGGGGCCCTTGAGGGGGAGGTACTGTCATGGTCTTACCTTCTTGCTGTTCTCCTTCGTTTGACATGTGCTGGCGGCCATCTTGGTTTCTGGGTTTCTTGTAGCCTCCCACCCTGCGGCTTCTCCTTCCCGCTGGGAGGAGCTGGATGCCTAGCTCATATATATAGGAGGTCTGTGGCTTCAGTTCCTTGCTTGGTCCTCCTGTGTTCACATGCTTCTAAGACTGCTGCTGCTTCTGGTTCCTGATCCTGGCTTCGTCTGACTACCCTGCTGGTTCCTGATCCAGGCTTCGTCTGACTACCCTTCTGGTTCCTGACCTCTGGCTTCGCAAGACCCTGCTTCGGTTTAGCCATCCGTTTGGACTTTTGCCTGACAGCTTGATTTTCAATAAAGCCTTCTTATTTCCACTTATCTCTTGTTGTACATCTGGTTCATGGTTCCATGACAGCTTCACAGCAACTCTATATTCCTGTTGAAGATTGATTAATTGACCAGATTCAAATAAAGTAAAGATATTATCATGTGAAGAAATCTTCACCGGGGTTCTGCAAAGTGGGCTTTTCTCCCATTCATAATACAGTCATAACTGTGATGCTATAAAATTAACCTTGAAACAGGGAACATTTAATCCTCCCCGTTCCATCGGCTGATAAAAATAGTCCAATCTAAGCCTTACTCACTCCCCCCCCCCCCCAAAGTAGATCATTCTCTCAATCAGTTTAAAAAACTTATCTTCAATCCATATTGGGGAGTTCCTGAGGATGTACAGTAATTGGGGCAAAATCATCATCTTCACCAGGGACATTCTATCGGCTCTAGATAGCGGGAGTCTGAGCCATATCTTAATTTTAGATCTCAATTTAGTTATCAATGGGATCAAGTTAAGCTGTAGGAAGTCTTCAATCTTAGAAGAAATAGTAATACCCAAGTATTCAAATGAATCAGCAACCTTCAAAATACTAGAAAACTCCTCAGTGAAAAGTTCAAATTAGTGTTGAGCGAGCATGCTCGGCTAAATACCAGTCTCCTCCCTGCACGTTTTGCGGCTGCTAAGCAACCAATAAACATGCAGGTAAGTACTGCCCTCACTGTAATGCCAGTAGCCATGTTGGCTACTGGCATTACAGTGATTGGCTGGCCGGAACGCGTCATCGGGTGCTATATAGCACCCGATGACGCGTGTTCGGCTAATTCTAAGTCAGGGAGAGCTGAGCATAGAAAGAGAGTATAGGGAGTGTAATTCAATAAAAAAAATTCGACAAAAATGTTTCATAGACCTTGTGAGGACTATTGTGTTTGACAGCAGCAATATATGTTTGTAGCACAACCTGCGCTAAATTGCTCAGTGTTAGAGAGAGCTGTGCATAGGAAGGGACAGGCAGTGTAGAGAGTGTAATAGGAAGATTTTTATACAAATTTTTTTTCATAGACCCAAAAATCCTTTTAAGGACTATTGTGTGTGACTATGTGCAATATACATTTTTAGCACATCCCCTGTGTAAATTGTGCGCATCCCTAAAATATCAATGACATCCAGTGCACTTTTTCCGTAGACGGTGTCCCAGCGGACAGTAAAATTAGCTGCGCCACATCTCCTGTTTAAAGTGTGCGCATCCCTAAAATATCAGTGACATCCAGTACACTTTTTCCGTAGACGGTCTCCCCTGCGGGCAGTAAAATTATCTGCACCACATCTCCTGTTTAAAGTGTGTGCATCCCTAAAATATCAGTGACATCCAGTGCACTTTTTCCGTAGATTATGTCCCCTGCGGGCAGTAAAATTATCCGCACCACATCTCCTGTTTAAAGTGTGCGCATCCCTAAAATATCAGTGACATCCAGTGCACTTTTTCCGTAGATTGTGTCCCCTGCGGGCAGTAAAATTATCCGCACCACATCTCCTGTTTAAAGTGTGAGCATCCCTAAAATATCAGTGACATCCAGTGCACTTTTTCCGTAGATGGTGTACGCTGTGGACAGTTAAATTATCCGCGCCACATCTCCTGTTTAAAGTGTGCGCATCCCTAAAATATCAGTGACAACCAGTATACTTTTTCCATAGACACTGAGAACTGTGACATTACCTGTGGTACCTGTGCTGTATAACGTTCTCATCACAAATACCTTCATAAATTATTTTGCACATACACTTCCAAATCCTACGCTACTGTACGTGTGACATACTTTCAAGCATAAATCACATTTAAAATTAAGAAGGCAAGTAGTAAGGGACGGGGAAGCGGCCGTGATGCTGATGGTGCATGTAGAGGCTGTGGCTCTGGGCGCGGAGAAACAGTGCCTGCTGCCAGAGCACAAGAAAAACAATCATCCAAGATACCTAGCTTCATGCCCCAGTTTGCAGGGCGGCGCAGGACACCACTCTTGAAATCAGACTGCGACCAGGTAATTGGTTGGATTGCAGCAGATAATGCTTACAGTCGGTTAAGAACCACCCTGTCTTCCACCAAGTCCAATCTTAAAACACCAAAATGATGTAAATATATGTTATAAAGTCACCACTGCAGGATTTCAAATCTTCTTCGGCGTCACAGACCAACTGTGTGATGTGGCTGATTTTCACAATAAGTCTGCCAGGCACACTTCAAAGCATCAGAGTGCAAAGTCAAGGAAAAGCAACAGCTCTTTTTCTGTAGCTATAACACAGGCTTCCACCAAAAGGCAATCTCTATCATACGAGTTCCTCCTGTGGATTACAAAATTGCGCCAATCTTTATCTCTCAAATACTTTTTAATATACTCACAAGAGTTGTTAAAATTCAGGCATTTAAACAACGCCTGATCCGGGTTTCGCCAGGATAGCTTGGTCAGGGGCGAATGTCCCACACTTCCTTGGGCGTTCCTTTATACCAAGTGTGACGCGATGTCATGTCCCGGTCCGGATCTTATTAAAAAAATGACTGTCAGTTTAGAAAAATTAACCACATTTAATCAGGAAACAGGACGTCCATATATGGTCGTTCCTGTAGCCCTTTGGAGACCACAGACTCTAATCACCCCCTGCTGAGATCACGTCACACCTCGGACAACTTCTAATAACAAACCCCAGCCCATACGTCTCCTGCCCACCTTGGAACCATGAAAATTAAACACATGCTAGTTGGCCCTTCCTTGCAGCCTGCTCAATTTACACATCAGAAGCAGAGATAGCTGGGAGGGAGGAGCGCATAGGAGAGACATGTGAACCGTGCTCTGAGAACCCCAAAAAGCATATTGGGGCTATATGGAATTATGACCCAAAAATGTAGGTACCCTCAAAATGCACCTCTCACCCAGAGGAACCAGGAGAGTCCAAACATGACAGCTCTGGGGTCTTCCCAGGCTGGGAAATGGGTTACTAGTCACCTGGAAGGGAGAGAGGTGGGGTGTCACCCATAGAATCGTCCATAAATTCATGGGGGACCCAGCACAAGTGCCCGGTTTTTCATATTTATTACGCCGGCAAAGTTATGGGCCATTTTTGTAAAATTAGGGAAAACTGGCCTGGCCAGCAGCTGGGAGGGGCGAACAAGCCCTCCCAAACCCTCCTTCAGAAACACCCACCGTGCAGCCCTTGGCCAGCGATTGGCTGGGCCAAACCCCCTTACCCTCCCACAGAATGGGGGCATAAAAGTCCGTGCGCAATGGAAGAGGGGAGCTTCTTGCCCTGTGGTCACATCGCCGATAGGCTGTCCGTTGGAACGTAAGTTTGTGGCGTTTAATAAGACTTAACGTTTAATAAGTTTACAAGTAAAATATATGGACAAACACATAAATCAAAAAAGTGTGCACACCAAAAACGTGTCACAAACAACAAACACATAAATAGTCACAATAGGCAACCACAAGACTATGGTTAAACCCATGTGAACAGGGTAACACTGTATCCCACCGCAGGTATAAATTCCACAGAAATATAAAAATATAAACGGGAACAGTCTTACCAGTGGGTGACGCTCATCTGGGTGTGGTGGCACAATCCCAAGAGTCAGTGTTACCTGGTGGAGCAGCGTCCAAGCGAGGATCACTGTCCCTACACACCCCTGCCAGGCCTATAGAGCCCTATGACCCGGCTAGGGGTCGCACGACCGGGGGCTGATCCTACAGTGATGGACTCCCAAAATGACCCTAACTAGGGGTACACAGTAGATGATTATACGGTCATGCGCAAGATCCCTACGCGTTTCGTCAATTAATTAGAGTCCCAGACTCATCAGGGGATCAGGGGACAGCATGGGAGGGAGTGTGTCCTCATCGGCTGATGTCACAAACAGACAATCCCCATGCTAATGGAGAAGATGTTGCAGCAATGACCTAAAGAGGGGACCTAGTAAGGGCTACTGAGCAGCGTGTCGCTAATGTGAAACAGGCCCTATTCCCAGGTAATGGGGGTCCCTTGGTCCTGGTCAAAGCATAAAGAGGGGGCAACGTGTGGCGCTTCCCTGTGCACGTGTGGCGGCAGTCGGCTTGTATCGCCGTCCACACTTTAAATGTGCGTCCTAATGCGCGCTAGCCCCGCCCCCCTGGGGCGTGGATACATGTGACATCACCATCACATGATCGGCCTAACCAGGGGGGGGCGTGTATGGGGGCGCGGCTAGCCCTGACGTGCTGATGATGCCGTGTTGGGAACGGCTACAGGGCACGTCACAGAAAAGGGGCGGTTACTCCAGCAGGAGTGTGCACAGCCCATCGGGCAGAAGAGAGGACTTAAAAGGCTGGGTAATACCTACAAGCGGTAGCAGATCTTAGGATAGGTTGAGGTTAGAGGTCTGTTATAAACAATGTGTATATGAGAATAGATGAAAGCTGGCAGAACCGCCGATCTGACAGCAGTACATAAGTACATCAATAGTATATAGGCAGAGAAGAAGCATTAGATTAATTCATCCACAGCATGAAGGATTATGTGCAAAGATGGTATAGCAAAGACATATTGACCAGATGCTGTGTTGTATAGTGAGCATAGGGGGGGGGAAAAAAAGTATATATATATATCAATTAGATAAAGCATCCAAAACTCAGCTGTTCATTGAGTCCATTGGGGCTGGGGGTATTTAATTTGTATATCCACCAGGTCTCCCTCTGCAGGATGCGTTTATCCCAGTCCCCTCCCCTAGGGGGTCTGGTGATTACTTCAATGCCCTTAAATTTAAGGACACTTCTCTGACCTTGGTGGCACTCGTTTACATGTCTTGCCACTGATGTGTCCCTTTTATTGCGGATATCGTTCAAGTGTTCCCCAATACGGCGGCGAAACTCTCTCTTTGTTTTGCCGACGTATTGGGTACCACACTCACATGTGATTTGGTACACCAATCCAGACGTCCGGCAATTAATGAAGCCATTTATGTGATGATTGTACCTATTGTCACGATCAGAAAAAAGCTTACCAGTTTGTATAGCGTTGCAAAAGCTGCAACTGCCACACCTATAGCAGCCCTTCACAGGACCACCCAGCCAAGTCTTCTGGCTTGGAGCCCCTACGAAGTGGCTATGCACCAAGCGGTCTCTCAAGTTCCTACCCCTCCTATAAGTAATGGATGGGTAGGGCATGAGTGCGTCCCCCAAATCCGGGTCCATTAGGAGGGTCTCCCAATGTTTCGCTATAATGCTTCGGACTTGACCAGCTGCCGTGTCAAATGTACCAATCACTCTCATGGTGTTTGCGGTTTTTCTCTCTGGGTGATTGGTGCCATGGAGCAAGTCAATACGTTCTCGAGCCAGTGCTTTCTGGAAGGCAATACGCAGAACCTTATCTGGGTAGCCCCGTTCACGGAACCTACTGCGTAGGTCGCCTGCCTGTTTGATAAATTCTGTATCGTTTGAACAATTACGTCTAAGACGCAGATATTGCCCAGTGGGGATGCCCCTTTTAAGGGGACCTGGATGGTTGCTCTCCCACTTTAATAAAGAGTTGGTGGATGTCGGCTTGCGATAAACGCAGGTCTCTATTTGCCCCGACACACCTTTATGAATTGAGATGTCCAGAAATGGCAGATGGTCCTTTTCAATAACTGACGTAAACCGCAGATTTATTTGGTTATTATTAAGGCCAGCCACAAATTCCTTAAATGACCGTTCAGGTCCGCTCCAGATGACAAAAATGTCATCTATGAAGCGTGACCACATTACCACGTTATTGAGGCCGATCATGGGGGGGTCACTGAACACCATGGTTTCCTCCCACCAACCCAGGAGCAGATTTGCGTACGATGGCGCACAAGAACTGCCCATCGCAGTACCCCTGAGCTGGTGGAAGTATGTGCCATTAAAAAGAAAACAATTACGTGTTAGTACGAACTGAAGGAGTTCAATGATGAGATCGTTATGGCTCAAGAACTGTTGGCCCCTTGCTCTCAAAAAATGACTGATGGCTGAGATGCCTGCTTCATGGGGTATTGAGGAGTATAGGGCCTCTACATCAATTGATGCGAGGAACCAATTCTCCTCAATTGAGATACCCTCAAGTTTAGTCAGAAGGTCACTGGTGTCCCTGATGTAGGAAGGGAGACTTTCGACAAATGGTCTAAGCAGTTGATCTATAAAGATTCCACAATTTTGTGATAAACTACCTACCCCAGACACAATGGGGCGCCCTTTCAAGGTTGACCCCCCCTTGTGTATCTTGGGTAGGCAGTAAAATGTAGCCATCACTGGAAATAGAGGATATAAAAAATCAAACTCGTTCTGGCTAATAAGATGGTCAAGTTTTGCTTTCAACAGAATCTCATAGAGCTCTGATCTGTATTGCGTGGTGGGATCCATAGGAATAGATTCATAATTACTCCCATCTTTCAAGATAGTGAGACACATGGAACGATATGCAGAGGTGTCCATCACTACCACATTGCCGCCCTTGTCAGATGGCTTGATGGTGATGGATAACTCTTTTTCCAGATCGCCAATTGCCCTCCTCTCCTCCTGACTACAGTTATGTTTAAAAGGAGATGGTTCAAGCATAGTTAAATCAGCGATCGTATGTTTGAGGAACACGTCTATACAGGAGACTTCCCCCTGTGGTGGCATTCTGGAACTTTTGTTTTTTAATTCTGTAAAGGGACCAAATCCTTTATTTGATAGTGGTTCAGAGTCAAGGTTGTAAAGAGTTTTTACATCCTCCAAGATCTCGACCGGGATGCCAAGCTCGCGACTTTCCTTTTTTTGTTGGATTTTAAAATGTTTGTGCCATCTAAGTCTACGTGCAAACAGGTGGAGATCTTTAATCCAATTGAAAGTTTCAAAATTGGAGGTGGGGACAAATGATAGTCCACGGCCGAGTAGTGAAATTTCGGCAGGGGATAGGGGTCTCGATGATAGATTAATCACCTGATTATTTGTGGCCGGTGTTATTATACTGTCGGCCCCTGTGTGATCCGGTTCCGGAGGGGGTAGTGGGATCCCTGTTCTAAAAAACCCTGTTGGTTGGCTTGGTTACGCGTATAGCGTCCACCTCTACCTCGGGACCGACGTCCACCCCTCCCTCTGCCCCGAAAGTTCCCCTGTTTCTCCCTATCACTATCTGAGGCTTCCGTCTCTGTTGAAGATAAGTCGGAACCCCTATCTTTCCTAGGGTCAGAGTTGTCCAAGAATAAATATGCCCTGTTGTCCTTAAAGTCCTGAAGGTCCCTTGCAAACTGGCGATGTTTCCGTTCCTTTAGGTGGAACTGATATCGCTCAACGGTATTCTGTAATTGTGTCTCTTTTTCAGTGAATTCTTGCTCACTGGAGAATTTTTTAGTTATTTCAATCTGATCCTGGAGTTTTTTATCTATTGATTCCAATGTAGTCTTCTCCTCATCAAGTAAGAGCTGCATGAGCCTCAAGGAGCTATTGGTTGCCTCCCTTTCCCATTTCTTCATGAGTGCTGGGCTCCTACAGCGCTTAGCCGGTGTAAGGGTGATTCGAAGACCCCTTGGTACTATGCCTTGCTTAATGTAATACTCAAGGCCCTGGATTTCCCACCAGGATGAGATCTGCTCCTTATATAATTTAGTTAGTTCATTAAATGCCCCTATAAACGTGGGGGTATATTTCTTTTGTATGAATGTGTGTTCCGAAAAGACCTCTTTAGCCTCAGACAGCCATTGATTTTTGTCTAATCCCGCTGTAAGGAAGCCAGCCATGTCCCTCACAGAGTCAGAATATATAAAAAAAAAAAAAAAAAAAAAAATATGCCCTACCAGCGAGGGTAAGTGAATAACGCCCGCTGGCTACCACAGTTATGGATATATATGGAAGAGGAGGTAGCGTTTAATAAGACTTAACGTTTAATAAGTTTACAAGTAAAATATATGGACAAACACATAAATCAAAAAAGTGTGCACACCAAAAACGTGTCACAAACAACAAACACATAAATAGTCACAATAGGCAACCACAAGACTATGGTTAAACCCATGTGAACAGGGTAACACTGTATCCCACCGCAGGTATAAATTCCACAGAAATATAAAAATATAAACGGGAACAGTCTTACCAGTGGGTGACGCTCATCTGGGTGTGGTGGCACAATCCCAAGAGTCAGTGTTACCTGGTGGAGCAGCGTCCAAGCGAGGATCACTGTCCCTACACACCCCTGCCAGGCCTATAGAGCCCTATGACCCGGCTAGGGGTCGCACGACCGGGGGCTGATCCTACAGTGATGGACTCCCAAAATGACCCTAACTAGGGGTACACAGTAGATGATTATACGGTCATGCGCAAGATCCCTACGCGTTTCGTCAATTAATTAGAGTCCCAGACTCATCAGGGGATCAGGGGACAGCATGGGAGGGAGTGTGTCCTCATCGGCTGATGTCACAAACAGACAATCCCCATGCTAATGGAGAAGATGTTGCAGCAATGACCTAAAGAGGGGACCTAGTAAGGGCTACTGAGCAGCGTGTCGCTAATGTGAAACAGGCCCTATTCCCAGGTAATGGGGGTCCCTTGGTCCTGGTCAAAGCATAAAGAGGGGGCAACGTGTGGCGCTTCCCTGTGCACGTGTGGCGGCAGTCGGCTTGTATCGCCGTCCACACTTTAAATGTGCGTCCTAATGCGCGCTAGCCCCGCCCCCCTGGGGCGTGGATACATGTGACATCACCATCACATGATCGGCCTAACCAGGGGGGGGCGTGTATGGGGGCGCGGCTAGCCCTGACGTGCTGATGATGCCGTGTTGGGAACGGCTACAGGGCACGTCACAGAAAAGGGGCGGTTACTCCAGCAGGAGTGTGCACAGCCCATCGGGCAGAAGAGAGGACTTAAAAGGCTGGGTAATACCTACAAGCGGTAGCAGATCTTAGGATAGGTTGAGGTTAGAGGTCTGTTATAAACAATGTGTATATGAGAATAGATGAAAGCTGGCAGAACCGCCGATCTGACAGCAGTACATAAGTACATCAATAGTATATAGGCAGAGAAGAAGCATTAGATTAATTCATCCACAGCATGAAGGATTATGTGCAAAGACGGTATAGCAAAGACATATTGACCAGATGCTGTGTTGTATAGTGAGCATAGGGGGGGGGGGGAAAGTATATATATATATCAATTAGATAAAGCATCCAAAACTCAGCTGTTCATTGAGTCCATTGGGGCTGGGGGTATTTAATTTGTATATCCACCAGGTCTCCCTCTGCAGGATGCGTTTATCCCAGTCCCCTCCCCTAGGGGGTCTGGTGATTACTTCAATGCCCTTAAATTTAAGGACACTTCTCTGACCTTGGTGGCACTCGTTTACATGTCTTGCCACTGATGTGTCCCTTTTATTGCGGATATCGTTCAAGTGTTCCCCAATACGGCGGCGAAACTCTCTCTTTGTTTTGCCGACGTATTGGGTACCACACTCACATGTGATTTGGTACACCTATCCAGACGTCCGGCAATTAATGAAGCCATTTATGTGATGATTGTACCTATTGTCACGATCAGAAAAAAGCTTACCAGTTTGTATAGCGTTGCAAAAGCTGCAACTGCCACACCTATAGCAGCCCTTCACAGGACCACCCAGCCAAGTCTTCTGGCTTGGAGCCCCTACGAAGTGGCTATGCACCAAGCGGTCTCTCAAGTTCCTACCCCTCCTATAAGTAATGGATGGGTAGGGCATGAGTGCGTCCCCCAAATCCGGGTCCATTAGGAGGGTCTCCCAATGTTTCGCTATAATGCTTCGGACTTGACCAGCTGCCGTGTCAAATGTACCAATCACTCTCATGGTGTTTGCGGTTTTTCTCTCTGGGTGATTTTATGCCATGGAGCAAGTCAATACGTTCTCGAGCCAGTGCTTTCTGGAAGGCAATACGCAGAACCTTATCTGGGTAGCCCCGTTCACGGAACCTACTGCGTAGGTCGCCTGCCTGTTTGATAAATTCTGTATCGTTTGAACAATTACGTCTAAGACGCAGATATTGCCCAGTGGGGATGCCCCTTTTAAGGGGACCTGGATGGTTGCTCTCCCACTTTAATAAAGAGTTGGTGGATGTCGGCTTGCGATAAACGCAGGTCTCTATTTGCCCCGACACACCTTTATGAATTGAGATGTCCAGAAATGGCAGATGGTCCTTTTCAATAACTGACGTAAACCGCAGATTTATTTGGTTATTATTAAGGCCAGCCACAAATTCCTTAAATGACCGTTCAGGTCCGCTCCAGATGACAAAAATGTCATCTATGAAGCGTGACCACATTACCACGTTATTGAGGCCGATCATGGGGGGGTCACTGAACACCATGGTTTCCTCCCACCAACCCAGGAGCAGATTTGCGTACGATGGCGCACAAGAACTGCCCATCGCAGTACCCCTGAGCTGGTGGAAGTATGTGCCATTAAAAAGAAAACAATTACGTGTTAGTACGAACTGAAGGAGTTCAATGATGAGATCGTTATGGCTCAAGAACTGTTGGCCCCTTGCTCTCAAAAAATGACTGATGGCTGAGATGCCTGCTTCATGGGGTATTGAGGAGTATAGGGCCTCTACATCAATTGATGCGAGGAACCAATTCTCCTCAATTGAGATACCCTCAAGTTTAGTCAGAAGGTCACTGGTGTCCCTGATGTAGGAAGGGAGACTTTCGACAAATGGTCTAAGCAGTTGATCTATATAGATTCCACAATTTTGTGATAAACTACCTACCCCAGACACAATGGGGCGCCCTTTCAAGGTTGACCCCCCCTTGTGTATCTTGGGTAGGCAGTAAAATGTAGCCATCACTGGAAATAGAGGATATAAAAAATCAAACTCGTTCTGGCTAATAAGATGATCAAGTTTTGCTTTCAACAGAATCTCATAGAGCTCTGATCTGTATTGCGTGGTGGGATCCATAGGAATAGATTCATAATTACTCCCATCTTTCAAGATAGTGAGACACATGGAACGATATGCAGAGGTGTCCATCACTACCACATTGCCGCCCTTGTCGGATGGCTTGCCATCCGACAAGGGCGGCAATGTGGTAGTGATGGACACCTCTGCATATCGTTCCATGTGTCTCACTATCTTGAAAGATGGGAGTAATTATGAATCTATTCCTATGGATCCCACCACGCAATACAGATCAGAGCTCTATGAGATTCTGTTGAAAGCAAAACTTGACCATCTTATTAGCCAGAACGAGTTTGATTTTTTATATCCTCTATTTCCAGTGATGGCTACATTTTACTGCCTACCCAAGATACACAAGGGGGGGTCAACCTTGAAAGGGCGCCCCATTGTGTCTGGGGTAGGTAGTTTATCACAAAATTGTGGAATCTTTATAGATCAACTGCTTAGACCATTTGTCGAAAGTCTCCCTTCCTACATCAGGGACACCAGTGACCTTCTGACTAAACTTGAGGGTATCTCAATTGAGGAGAATTGGTTCCTCGCATCAATTGATGTAGAGGCCCTATACTCCTCAATACCCCATGAAGCAGGCATCTCAGCCATCAGTCATTTTTTGAGAGCAAGGGGCCAACAGTTCTTGAGCCATAACGATCTCATCATTGAACTCCTTCAGTTCGTACTAACACGTAATTGTTTTCTTTTTAATGGCACATACTTCCACCAGCTCAGGGGTACTGCGATGGGCAGTTCTTGTGCGCCATCGTACGCAAATCTGCTCCTGGGTTGGTGGGAGGAAACCATGGTGTTCAGTGACCCCCCCATGATCGGCCTCAATAACGTGGTAATGTGGTCACGCTTCATAGATGACATTTTTGTCATCTGGAGCGGACCTGAACGGTCATTTAAGGAATTTGTGGCTGGCCTTAATAATAACCAAATAAATCTGCGGTTTACGTCAGTTATTGAAAAGGACCATCTGCCATTTCTGGACATCTCAATTCATAAAGGTGTGTCGGGGCAAATAGAGACCTGCGTTTATCGCAAGCCGACATCCACCAACTCTTTATTAAAGTGGGAGAGCAACCATCCAGGTCCCCTTAAAAGGGGCATCCCCACTGGGCAATATCTGCGTCTTAGACGTAATTGTTCAAACGATACAGAATTTATCAAACAGGCAGGCGACCTACGCAGTAGGTTCCGTGAACGGGGCTACCCAGATAAGGTTCTGCGTATTGCCTTCCAGAAAGCACTGGCTCGAGAACGTATTGACTTGCTCCATGGCATAAAATCACCCAGAGAGAAAAACCGCAAACACCATGAGAGTGATTGGTACATTTGACACGGCAGCTGGTCAAGTCCGAAGCATTATAGCGAAACATTGGGAGACCCTCCTAATGGACCCGGATTTGGGGGACGCACTCATGCCCTACCCATCCATTACTTATAGGAGGGGTAGGAACTTGAGAGACCGCTTGGTGCATAGCCACTTCGTAGGGGCTCCAAGCCAGAAGACTTGGCTGGGTGGTCCTGTGAAGGGCTGCTATAGGTGTGGCAGTTGCAGCTTTTGCAACGCTATACAAACTGGTAAGCTTTTTTCTGATCGTGACAATAGGTACAATCATCACATAAATGGCTTCATTAATTGCCGGACGTCTGGATTGGTGTACCAAATCACATGTGAGTGTGGTACCCAATACGTCGGCAAAACAAAGAGAGAGTTTCGCCGCCGTATTGGGGAACACTTGAACGATATCCGCAATAAAAGGGACACATCAGTGGCAAGACATGTAAACGAGTGCCACCAAGGTCAGAGAAGTGTCCTTAAATTTAAGGGCATTGAAGTAATCACCAGACCCCCTAGGGGAGGGGACTGGGATAAACGCATCCTGCAGAGGGAGACCTGGTGGATATACAAATTAAATACCCCCAGCCCCAATGGACTCAATGAACAGCTGAGTTTTGGATGCTTTATCTAATTGATATATATATATACTTTCCCCCCCCCCCCCCATGCTCACTATACAACACAGCATCTGGTCAATATGTCTTTGCTATACCGTCTTTGCACATAATCCTTCATGCTGTGGATGAATTAATCTAATGCTTCTTCTCTGCCTATATACTATTGATGTACTTATGTACTGCTGTCAGATCGGCGGTTCTGCCAGCTTTCATCTATTCTCATATACACATTGTTTATAACAGACCTCTAACCTCAACCTATCCTAAGATCTGCTACCGCTTGTAGGTATTACCCAGCCTTTTAAGTCCTCTCTTCTGCCCGATGGGCTGTGCACACTCCTGCTGGAGTAACCGCCCCTTTTCTGTGACGTGCCCTGTAGCCGTTCCCAACACGGCATCATCAGCACGTCAGGGCTAGCCGCGCCCCCATACACGCCCCCCCCCTGGTTAGGCCGATCATGTGATGGTGATGTCACATGTATCCACGCCCCAGGGGGGCGGGGCTAGCGCGCATTAGGACGCACATTTAAAGTGTGGACGGCGATACAAGCCGACTGCCGCCACACGTGCACAGGGAAGCGCCACACGTTGCCCCCTCTTTATGCTTTGACCAGGACCAAGGGACCCCCATTACCTGGGAATAGGGCCTGTTTCACATTAGCGACACGCTGCTCAGTAGCCCTTACTAGGTCCCCTCTTTAGGTCATTGCTGCAACATCTTCTCCATTAGCATGGGGATTGTCTGTTTGTGACATCAGCCGATGAGGACACACTCCCTCCCATGCTGTCCCCTGATCCCCTGATGAGTCTGGGACTCTAATTAATTGACGAAACGCGTAGGGATCTTGCGCATGACCGTATAATCATCTACTGTGTACCCCTAGTTAGGGTCATTTTGGGAGTCCATCACTGTAGGATCAGCCCCCGGTCGTGCGACCCCTAGCCGGGTCATAGGGCTCTATAGGCCTGGCAGGGGTGTGTAGGGACAGTGATCCTCGCTTGGACGCTGCTCCACCAGGTAACACTGACTCTTGGGATTGTGCCACCACACCCAGATGAGCGTCACCCACTGGTAAGACTGTTCCCGTTTATATTTTTATATTTCTGTGGAATTTATACCTGCGGTGGGATACAGTGTTACCCTGTTCACATGGGTTTAACCATAGTCTTGTGGTTGCCTATTGTGACTATTTATGTGTTTGTTGTTTGTGACACGTTTTTGGTGTGCACACTTTTTTGATTTATGTGTTTGTCCATATATTTTACTTGTAAACTTATTAAACGTTAAGTCTTATTAAACGCTACCTCCTCTTCCATATATATCCATAACTGTGGTAGCCAGCGGGCGTTATTCACTTACCCTCGCTGGTAGGGCATTTTTTTTTATATAACGTAAGTTTGTGCCTGGATTTTGCATAGGCGAAATCCAAGATAGTATTTCTCTTTTTATCCCTGTTTATTTTCCACGTGCTTCCCCGCTCGCTATTGTAATCTTTTCTGTAAATTTTTGTATGCATTGTTTGTTTCACTTCTGTGTTACTTATAGTAAAAGATATTTTCATATCTTTTAAATTGTCTCTCTCTTATTGCTCTAAGCCCCACTGCAACAAAGTACTCGTACACCCTGAAGAGACCTACCTGTCTTATAGTCGACTGATATTCGAGACATAACTGTTTTATGATTCGATTGTGGTTAGCTTGTAGTGTGATAGTGGGGCTGATCTGTTAGTGGTCTGAACCCCTATACCTACAAGTATAGAGTCGTTCACTCACGAACGTGGTGGCAGCAGAAAATAAGGGGGGTCCAGGATTGACTGTTTGGGTAATTCTGAATCTCCCCCCTGTCACGGTCCACCCGCGGTTGGGCTTTTCTCCACGCTGGGGCGTCCTGGTGGTCGGAAGTCTGATTTAAACGGGGGTGGTCGTGACACCAAGGAGGGAGCCATATAACACACCTCATTTCCTTTGTTAATTTAAATATAACTAAATATAAAAACCGTCTACATAAAATTCTCCATACAATATTACTAGAGTTCAGCGGACACCTGGATGTTCGGGATTCACAGGTTCGGCCGAACTTCACAAAAAAGTTCGACTTCGGGACCCGAACTTGACCCCGAACCCCATTGAAGTCAATGGGGACCCGAACTTTTGAGCACTAAAATGGCTCTAAAAAAGTAATGGAAAGGGCTAGAGGCAAATGGCAAATGGCAGCAAAATGTGGTTAAGAGCATGGCAAGTGTTCTGCAAACAAATGTGGATAGAGAATTGACTTACAATAACATAAAATGCGTAAAAATAAAAAATAATAATCTTGATCTAGGATGAGGAGGTTCATATGGAGTAGGAGGTTGAGGAGGCGGTGGATGTGGCGGTGTAGGTGGAAGCAGCGGTGGAGGAGGTAGCCAACACTGGGTTTTTTATTTTATTTATTTTTATTTTTTTGTTTACATTTGGGTAGACCCCAAAACATTGGAAAATATAATCTGTGATAACCCTCTCCAGCCGTGCTAAACAAACGTTTAGACAATACACTGGCTGCAGGGCAGGCCAGCACCTCCAAGGAGTAAAGGGAAAGCTCAGGCCATGTGCCCAATTTAGAGATCCAGAAGTTGAAGCGGGCGGAACCATCAGTCAGTACGTGTAGGCGTGTGCACACATACTGCTCAACCATGTTGCACATCCCCGTGACGTCCACAATCCAATTAGATATCTTCTCTTTCGATGTTCTTTTCTGCGCCTACCATGTTGATCACGGTTAGTGGCGAATCAGGGAGCGTGAGAAAGGGATACCACATCCAAGGGAGGTCAAGGGCTGAAATGTGATCGAAATGTGGGCCAAGTTGTTAAAGCGGAAGGAGGTGACGCACGTCAATTAAAGACGAATTTTTGAAATTTAAGTCCCTGTCACCTATGCAGAGCAGGGGTTTTTCATCTGTAAAAATGGCTTAATGTCACCCACCAATGGAACAGACGATTTTTTAAAATTTCAGTCCCTGTCAACTATGCAGAGCAGGGGTTTATTCACAGCAAAAGTGTGTTCTTGTCACCCACCAATTGAACAGACGATTTTGCAAAAATTAGGTCCCTGTCACCTATGCAGAGCACGGGTTTGTAAACTGCAAAATTGGTAAAATGTCACCTGACAATGTAACAGACGATTTCTTTTTAATTTTTGTCCCTGTCACCTATGCAGAGCAGGGGTTTATTCACAGCAAAAATGGTAAAATGTCACCCAAGAATGCAACAGACACTTTTGCACCCTGCTCTCTCTTTTGCTGTGCTGGTGCCTCTGTGTGGCCACTGCCTCTTTCTCCGAACTAGACAGGTCACTCGCATGACCTTGATTCCAAGTGGGGTCTAGTACCTCATCATCCTCCGCATCATCTTTCAAGCCACAGCAGTTGGTACCTGTGTTTTGTCATCATCAGAGACGTGCTGCGGTGGTCTTCCAATGTTCTCATCCTGAAACATACGTGGTTGGGCATCGGTGCACATCTCTTCCACTTCTGGTGCAGGGTTTTTTGGATGGCCCACGGAAACCCTGCCAGCAGAGTCATCAAAAAGCATAACAGACTGCTGCATGACTTGGGGCTCAGACTGCTTGCCTGATTTGCAATAGGTTGAGTTGAAATACAGATGGACATGGGCTGTAGGTGCCAACTCTGATCTTTCAGCAGGGGACTGGGTGGGAGACAATGCGAAGGAACTGTAGGCACTGTCAGCCCCCCCAATCTACAATAGTCTGTACTTGTTCTGGCATCACCATTCGTACTGTCCAAAATGCAGTGTAGGCCGCAAATGTACTTTCTAGTGCAAAAGATGAGCATTTGTCACCCAACAATGTAACAGACGAATTAGTGAAATGTATTTCCTTGTCCACTAGGTAGAGCAGGGGTATCTTACAGCCCAAAATTGGTGAATATCACCCAACAATGTAACAGACAAATTAGTGAAATGTATTTCCCTGTCTAGTAGGTAGAGCAGGGGTATATCACAGCCAAAAATTGGTGAATTTCACCCGACAATGTAACAAACAAATTAGTGAAATGTATTTCCCTATCTACTAGGTAGAGCAGGGGTATATTACAGCCAACAATTGCTGAATTTCACCCGACAATGTAACAGAAAAATTTGTGAAATGTATTTCCCTGTCTACTAGGTATAGCAAGGGTATATCACAGCCCAAAATTGGTAAATTTCACCAGACAATGTAACAGACAAATTAGTGAAATGTATTTCCCTGTCTAGTAGGTAGAGCAGGGGTATATCACAGCCAAAATTTTGGGATATGTAACCCAACAATGTATCAGACAAATTAGTGAAATGACTTAAAATAAAATACGTAAAAATTTAAAAAATTATGAGGTGGAGGTCCATATGGAGTAGGAGGTTGAGGAGGCGGTGGAAGTAGCAGTGTAGGTAGAAGCGGCGGTGGAGGAGGAGGAGGTAGCCAACACAGTTTTTTTGTTTTAATTTATTTATTTATTTTAAATTAGGGTACACATTAAAAGAGTGGAAAATATCAAAAATACAACAATGAGCAATTGCGCTGAAGTATAACAATGGCTGGGTAAGGCCGGAATATATGTCTTTTCTGCACAAGGTACGGACAAGTCCTGTGGGATCCATGCCTGGTTAATTTGAATGAACGTGAGCTTGTCCACATTGGCTGTGGACAGGCGGCTGCGCTTGTCTGTGATAACACCCCCTGTGATAACACCCCGGCAACACACACAGGGAGGAAAAAAGGAAAGTCCTGCCCAAGGGAGAGTGAAAGGTGGTGACCCCTAACTCTCCTTGCGGCTGGCACCTGACTGCCCTGACGTCCCTAGACGGTTCCTCACCCGTGCGGCGATCACGTGCCTAAACCCTGGCTTTCCCTGAAATGAACCCTAGATAATGAACGGGCCGGTGGGATCGCTTAGTCCTCACCACTGACACTAAGAGGGAAACACCAGGGAGAGGACAGACAAACACAAACACCCAGGTGGACGACAACAACTGTCCACAAAGGGTCCAACAGGGATCCGGAGGGTAGCGTTCTGGATCAACTACCAGAGAACGCAGCAACACAGCTCCAGTGGGTCAGAATAGATGTCCAGGCAGGAAGCTCTATATCTGGCAACCAGAGAAGTGTGAGAGGGGAATATAAGGAGGATTGGGAGTGCTGGACAAGGAACAGCTGAGAGAAGGAGCTACGGATCCCTGAGTGAGCCAAAAGGGTTTGCAAAGCAAACCCAGAAAGCTACACTAAGGAAACATCCCTATCTTACATAGAGCGTGCAGCCAACCGCTGCGACCTCCTGACCCCGGGTACAACGGAGTCAGGCGTGGCTCTTGACACCCTCGTGACAGTACCCCCCTCTCTACGAGGGGCCTCTGGACACTCAGGACCAGGTCTCTCAGGATGAGAGGCATGAAAAATCCGAACTAGCCTGTCGGCGTTTACCTCAGACGCAGGAACCCACATTCTTTCCTCGGGACCGTAACCTCTCCAGTGCACCAGATATTGGAGAGAGCGGCGGACCCGACGAGAATTAATAATTTTGGATATCTGAAATTCTAAATTACCATCCACGACAACAGGAGGGGGTGGCAGCGGTGACGGTTCTAGAGGTGGAACATATTTTTTGAGTAACGACTTATGAAAGACATTATGGATTTTAAAAGTCTGAGGCAACTCCAGGCGAAAAGCCACGGGGTTGATGATGGCTACAATCTTGTACGGACCAATAAACCTAGGACCCAGTTTCCAAGAGGGAACCTTCAATTTGATATTCCTAGTAGATAACCACACATAGTCATTCACTCCTAGGTCCAGACCTGGCGACCGTCTCTTATCAGCCATGCATTTGTATTTACCTCCCATATTTTTCAAGTTAGCTTGCACCTTCTGCCATACCGATGAAAGAGATGACGAAAAACGTTCCTCTTCGGGAACCCCAGAAGACCCCCCCCTCTTTGAAAGTACAAAATTGGGGATGAAAACCATATGCACCAAGAAATGGTGACTTGCCAGTGGATTCCTGACGGCGATTATTTATGGCAAACTCAGCTAAGGGTAAATATGACGACCACAACTCTTGGTTTTCAGACACAAAACATCTTAGATATGTCTCCAGGTTTTGGTTGGTATGCTCAGTCTGTCCATTCGACTGAGGATGGAAAGCTGAGGAAAAGGACAAGTGAACCCCCAAACGGGAACAAAAAGCTTTCCAAAATTTAGAAATAAACTGGGTTCACCGATCCGAAACAACATCGGAGGGGACCCCGTGAAGCTTCACGATCTCACTGACGAATACCTGAGCAAGAGTTTTAGCATTAGGTAGTGCGGGTAACGCAATGAAGTGTGCCATTTTGCTAAACCTGTCCACTACTACCAAAATAACTGTTTTACCTGCAGACAAAGGTAAGTCAGTGATAAAATCCATAGACAGATGTGTCCATGGTCTATTGGGAATGACGAGTGGTAATAGAGACCCTGCAGGACGTGTATGTGAAACTTTTGCGCGCGCACAGGTAGAACAAGAAGACACAAAATCCAATACATCCTGACGCAACCTTGGCCACCAAAAACGACGAGACAATAGCTCCAAGGTTGCTTTACCACCCGGGTGCCCAGCAAGTGCCGAATTATGATGTTCCTTTAATAATTCGTAGGTTCAACGGTACAAACAATTTCTCTGAGGGGCAAGAGACCGGGGCGTCCCCCTGGGCCTCTAACACCTTCCCCTCCAAAGCAGAGTGTACCGCAGAGACAACCACTCCTCTTTGAAGAATGGGCACCGGATCACTCACATTACCCCCTCCAAGGAAACAACGAGATAGTGCATCAGCCTTGGTATTCTTTGCCCCAGGACGATAGGTAATCACAAAGTTAAACCTGGTAAAAAATAGCGACCACCTAGCCTGTCTAGGGGTGAGACGCTTAGCTGATTCGAGGTACAGCAGATTTTTGTGGTCCGTAAACACAGTGACGGGGTGGATTGCCCCCTCTAAGAAGTGACGCCACTCCTCAAACGCAAGTTTAATAGCTAACAGTTCCCTATTGCCAATATCGTAGTTCTGTTCTGCTGCAGATAGTTTTTTAGAAAAGAAAGCACAAGGACGCCATTTGCCAGGAGACGGACCCTGAGACAGTACAGCCCCCACTCCCACCTCTGATGCATCGACTTCAACAATAAAAGGCTGAGAGACATCAGGTTGGATTAGTACAGGTGCTGAGGTAAACCTCTCTTTTAGAGAGGAAAAAGCAACTTTAGCGGCGTCAGACCATTTAGAAAAATCAGTCCCCTTCCTAGTCATGTCAGTAAGGGGTTTTACGATCACCGAATAATTTTTAATGAATTTCCTATAGAAATTCGCGAAGCCCAAGAACCGGTGTAATGCTTTGAGGTTCTCAGGAAGATCCCAATCTAAAATTGCCTGGACCTTCCTAGGATCCATACGGAAACCTGACGCAGATAAATAATAACCTAGGAATTGTATCTCCTGAACGGCAAAAACACATTTTTAAATTTTAGCATATAATTCATTCGTCCGTAGGACCTGTAGTACTTGTCTGACATGCTCCTCATGTGTTCTCAGATCAGACGAATAAATTAAGATATCATCTAGGTATATTACCACAAACCTGCCGATTAGATGACTAAAAATGTCATTAACGAAATGTTGGAAGATGGCAGGAGCATTGGTCAGGCCGAAAGGCATAACTAGATTTTCATAATGCCCCTCAGGGGTGTTAAAAGCTGTTTTCCACTCATCCCCCTCTTTAATACGAATCAGATTGTAGGCCCCCCTAAGATCGAGTTTGGAGAACCACCTAGCACCCGCAATCTGGTTAAACAGGTCAGGAATGAGAGGAAGAGGGTATGGGTCTCGGATGGTTATCCGATTTAATTCACGAAAATCTAGGCAAGGACGCAGGCCCCCATCTTTCTTTTTAACGAAGAAAAACCCTGCAGCCACGGGTGAAGAAGAGGGTCTGATGTGTCCCTTAGCCAAACTCTCGGAGATATAATCCTTCATGGCTTGTCTCTCTGGACCTGAAAGATTATATAACCTGGTCTTGGGTAATTTTGCGCCAGGAATAAGGTTAACCGGGCAATCATAAGGAGGATGAGGTGGTAACTTCTGACAACCCTTTTCTGAAAAAACGTCCTCAAAGTCCGAAACAAAAGTAGGTAGGGTAGCTATGGAGGCGACTAAGCAATTGCTATTTAAGCAATTTTCTCTGCACGGCTCACTCCACTCCGATATCTCCCTGGCCTGCCAATCCACCACTGGATTGTGCGCTACCAACCAGGGAAGGCCCAGCACTACCGGAGTGGGAAGCCCCTCCAGAACATAACATGAGAGCATCTTGTTATGGTGGTCCCCTACCCGAAGGTGTAAGTTATGAACAATGTGGGTGAGATTTCTCTGAGACAGAGGAGCAGAATCTATAGCAAATATGGGAATAGGTCTCTGTAGTGTACAGAGAGACAAACCCATAGTGCAGGCAAAATGGGCATCTATCAAATTTACCCCTGCTCCACTGTCTAGAAAGAAAGAAATCGTCTCTGTCTTATCACCAAAAACAATAACCGCTGGCAACACAAATTGTGATGTACGTATGGAGGAAACGTATACCCCCCGGCTGACATCCTCCACACAGCCTGGGGTTAGTAGTTTTCCGACGGTTTTTTTGTTTCTGAGGAAAGAAGGACAGACATTAATGAAATGACCCCTCTCCCCACAAAAAAACCAAACCCCACGCCTACGGCGAACCTCAGGAGGACAGACCTGACGAGTAGTTCCTCCTAGCTGCATTGGCTCGTCTAAGTCCGTACAGACTAACTGCTGCTTGGGAGGGGTTACCAATGGCTCTGGTTTTTTCAACCTGTCCCTAAGACGTCTATCTATACGGATAGAAAGGGACATAACTGCATCAAGGGAAAAGGGGGTCTCATACAATGCAAGCGCATCCTTAACCCTTTCGGATAACCCAGAGCAGAACTGACTCCTGAGAGCCGGGTCGTTCCATTGGGTATCCGTAGCCCATCTACGGAAGTCAGAGCAATACTCCTCTACCGGCCGCTCTCCTTGTAGGAGTCTCCGTAATTTTGATTCAGCCAGTGCGACTCGGTCAGGGTCGTCATATATGAGACCCAAGGCCCCGAAAAACTCATCCACTGACCGAAACGCCTGAGAATCAGTAGGTAAAGAGAATGCCCAGGACTGTGGGTCCCCCTGCAGCAGGGAAATAACAACCCCCACCCGCTGTTCTTCATTACCGGAGGAGTAAGGGCGCAGTTTAAAGTATAATTTACAGGCCTCACGGAAAATCAAAAACTTGTCCCTTCCCCCAGAAAATCTGTCAGGGAGAGGGACCTTGGGTTCCGCAACAACCTGGTTACCAGTAGCAACCGCTGGACTTGCGGTCTGTTGTAATTGCTGCTGTTGCTGGAGGACCGACGCCTTCAATCCTGCCACCTCCAAAGACAGGCCATGAGATTGTTCAGACAGAGCAGCAATTTGATCCATACTGGATTCTAAGTAGGTAAAAAAAAAAATATTATTATTTTTTTATTTATTTTTTCTACACAAAAATAAGGGCCAGATATAATGTAATTACTGGCAACACACACAGGGAGGAAAAAGGGAAAGTCCTGCCCAAGGGAGAGGGAAAGGTGGTGACCCCTAACTCTCCTTGCGGCTGGCACCTGACTGCCCTGACGTCCCTAGACGGGTTCCTCACCCGTGCGGCGATCACGTGCCTAAACCCTGGCTTTCCCTGAAATGAACCCTAGATAATGAACGGGCCGGTGGGATCGCTAGTCCTCACCACTGACACTAAGAGGGAAAGACCAGGGAGAGGACAGACAAACACAGACAAACACAAACACCCAGGTGGACGACAACAACTGTCCACAAAGGGTCCAACAGGGATCCGGAGGGTAGCGTTCTGGATCAACTACCAGAGAACGCAGCAACACAGCTCCAGTGGGTCAGAATAGATGTCCAGGCAGGAAGCTCTATATCTGGCAACCAGAGAAGTGTGAGAGGGGAATATAAGGAGGATTGGGAGTGCTGGACAAGGAACAGCTGAGAGAAGGAGCTACGGATCCCTGAGTGAGCCAAAAGGGTTTGCAAAGCAAACCCAGAAAGCTACAATAAGGAAACATCCCTATCTTACATAGAGCATGCAGCCAACCGCTGCGACCTCCTGACCCCGGGTACAACGGAGTCAGGCGTGGCTCTTGACACCCTCGTGACACATGCTAAGCATACGTTCAGACAATACACTGGCTGCAGGGCAGGCCAGCACCTCCAAGGCATAAAGGGCAAGCTCAGGCCATGTGCCCAATTTGAAGACCCAGAAGTTGAAGGGGGCAGACCCATCATTCAGTACATGTAGACGTGTGCACACAAACTGCTCCACCATGTTGTTGAAATGTTGCCTCCTGCTAAGATGTTCCATATCAGCTGGTGGTGCTGGTTGTTGTGGCGTGCTGACAAAACTTTTCCACATTTTGGCCATGCTAACCCTGCCTTCTGAGGTGCTGGCAGTGCCCCAGCTGCGTTGGCGAGCTCTTCGTCCTTCTCTGCCTTCGCCTTGTGCTTTCACTGTGCCCCCGCTGTCAGGTGGGAATGCCACCAGCAGCGTGTCTACCAGCATCTTAAGATCACGCTCCAGTGACGGAATTAAGGACGGTACGTTGTACCTTGTAATGGAGATCCAGCAGTGTGGCCACACAGTAATCATCAAAAAGTTAAATTGTGACAAACTCGGCGGTCGTTGTGGAGACACTGCAGCATGTAATCGCTCATGTGTGCCAGGCTGGCCAGAGGCAACGACAAGCTGTCCTCTGTGGGAGGTGTATTGTCTGTGTTCTGTATCCCCCCAGCCACGCACCTGTGATGGTCATGATTTGCTTTGGGTGCCACCCTGCTGTGAACACGGTTCCTCCCCCTCATCCTCCACCTCGTCATCCTCCAGAACTGTGCCCTTGCTGGACAATCATGTACCTGGATTTTGTGGGTGCAGGAAGCCACCCTCTGAGTCACTTGTGAATGACTGGCCTAAAATCCTTGGAAATGATACCTCTTCCTCCTCCTCCTGTGCCACATCCTCTTCCACCATCGCCCAAAGCGTTTTTTCAAGGAGACATAGAAGTGGGATAGTAACGCTGGGAACGGTGTCATCGGCACTGGCCATGTTGGTGGTGTACTCGAAACAGCGCAACAAGGCAAACAGGTCTCGCATGGAGGCCCACTCATTGGTGGTGAAGTGGTGCTGTTCTGCAGAGCGACTCACCCATGCGTGCTGCAGCTGAAACTCCACTATCGCCTGCTGCTGCTTGCACTGTCTGGCCAGCCTGTGCAAGGTCGAGTTCCACCTTGTGGGCACGTCGCATATGAGGCGGTGAGCAGGAAGGCCAAAGTTATGCAGCAGCGTTGACAGCCGAGCAGCAGCAGGGTGAGAACGCCAAAAGCGCGCAGACGGCCCGCACTTTCTGCAGCAGCTATAACATATCGAGGTAATTTTTAAGGAACCTCTGCACCACCAAATTCAGCACATGCGCCAGGCAAGGGATGTGCGCCAAACCAGCTAGTCCCAGAGCTGCTATGAGATTTTGGCCATTATGGCACACCACCAGGCTCACTGGCATCAACCACTTATCGGTCTGTTGTTCAAGGCCCGTCCACAGCTCCTGCGCGGTGAGGAGTTTGTCCCCTAAACAGATATGTTTTAAAACTGCCTGCTGTCGTTTACCCCTGGCTGTGCTGAAGTTAGTGGTGAAGGTGTTACGCTGACCGGATGAGGAGGCGGTAGAGGATAATGAAGCGGAGTAGGAGATGGAAGCAACAGGAGGCAAAGAGAAGCGCCCTGCAATCCTCAGTGGTGGAAGTATATGCGCCAAACTGCTATCCGCCTCAGACCCAGCCGCCACTGCATTTACCCAGTGTGCTGTTAGGGAGATATGACGTCCTTGACCGTGCTTACTGGTCCACGTATCCGTAGTTAGGTGGACCTTGCCACAGATGGCATTGCGCAGTGCACACCTGATTTTGTCCCCCACTTGGTTGTGCAGGGAAGGAAAGGGATGGCTCACCTGGAAAAGTAGTGGGGGCTGGGCACGACGTCCTGTGAGACAGCCACCACCTGTCTTTCCAGACGAAATTACAGAATTTCAAAGGCCAGGAATTTTGAAATGCTGGCATTCAGGGCAAGGGATCGCGGCTGGGTAAGTGTTTGGGAGATAGTGTTTGGGAGATAGACTGCTGAGCGCTTCCATGGGACATTGTGGAGATGCTTGGTGACCCAGGTGGTGATGTTGCTGGCAGATCCTCTGTTTGAAGGGGTGGCAGGTGCCACTGTCACTCCAGAGGGGGATGAAGATGCCAAGACTGCCGCAGAAGAGAAAGCAGAAAAAGCCAGAGACCTTTCTTGGTTTTGAGGTGTCTACGCCACTGCAGCTCGTGCTTTGCACTTAGATGCCTGGTCATGCAGGTTGTTCTCAGGTTGAGAACGTTTATGCCTTGCTTCAGGCTCTGATTGGACAGCGTGCAAACCACTCGTGTCTTGTCGTCAGCACATTGTCTGAAGAACTGCCACGTCAGGGAACTACTTGGAGCTGGCTTTGGTGTGCTCGGTCCCTTGGTGTGGTGGGCAGTAGCAGACGTACTGTCTAGGGGACGGACGCACCGCTTTTGCATCCTGCTCCCTCTTCTGCTGTGCTGGTGGCTCTGTGCGACCACTGCCTCTTCCTCCGAACTAGACAGGTCACTCGCATGACCTTGATTCCATGTGGGGCCGAGGACCTCATAGTCCTCCACAGTCTACACCCCTGCCCTCCTTGTCGGTCTGCACACTGCAGAAAGCCCCAGCAGTTGGCACCTGTGTTTCATCATCATCCAAGACGTGCTGCGCTGGTCCTCCCATGTACTCATCCTGAAACATAAGTGGTTGGGCATCGGTGCATCTCTTCCACTTCTGGGGCAGGGCTATGTGGATGGCCCTGGGAAACCCTGCTAGCAGAGTCATCAAAAAGCAGAAAAGACTACTGCATGACTTGGCACTCAGACTGCTTGGCTGATTTGCAAGGGGGTGAGGTGAAAGAGTGATGGCCATGGGCTGCAGGTGCCAACTCTGATCTTTCAGCAGGAGACTTGGTGGGAGACAATGTGAGGAAACTGGAGGCACTGTCAGCCACTCAATCTACTATCGCCTGTACTTGTTCTGGCCCCACCATTCGGAGAGCCGCATTCAGCCCTACCAAATATTGCTGAAGGTTCTGTCACCTACTCGCACCTGAGGAATGTGTTTAACTTGTATGTGTAGCTGGCAGAGATCGACCAAGTCCTCTCCCTGCAACAGGAGCTCCACCAGCAGCACCACGACCGGGGCCATGTCCCTTATTTGATGCTCTCCTCATTCTTTGCGTTCAGCTACCAAACGAACAGATGGTTAATGTCAGGCGACAATGTAACCGCCAATAGTCAACAATTGAGTTCACTGAGAGTAAGGCAGGGACGGTGTCTTAAAGATGAAAAATCTCTTGAGCTCACACAATTTTTAATTTGTCAACAATGTAACTGCAGTATTGACTGGTTGTATTTGACTGTGACAAATGCAGCAAAGGCCCCAAATTTAGTGTCTTGTACAGAATGCATGTTTTTTTTTTAAACCAGAATATAACAGCAGTATCTAAAGCTTGTATATGACTGTGTAAAATGCAGGAAAGACCCAAGATGTAGGGGATTGCACAAAATGGGTGTTTTTTTTTAATGCAGAATATAACTGCAGTATTTAAGGCTTGTATTGGACTGTCAGAAATGCAGCAAAGGCCCCAAAAGTAGTGTCTTGCACAAAATGGGTGTTTTTTTAAACCCTAATAAAACTGAAGTATTTTAAAGTATAACTGTCGTATTTTAATTTTTTGGGGAGTATTGGATTGTGGTGATTAATATCACCTTGGTGGCCCTATTTCAACTTTTTACTGTATATTCAATTACACCTTAATTCCACATTTTTGTTCCCTGTACTGCCTACTTGCTAGGCATGGTCGGTCTATCTGTTGATAGACGGAGCACGCAGAAGCAGGCTGCGTGCAAGGTCACATTGCTGACAACCAGGGGCTGTAAGTAAATTATTAAAGCCAGGTCCTCCCCAGCAGCTGATAACAGTGCCTGGGCTGTGTGCACTTCTCCCTGTCCCTGCGCTTGGCAGACGCTCCCTCACTCAGCAGACTTGGACAATGCAGAGCCGAAGCAGCGCAGACCAGGGAAGGGAGCCATCTGCTCAGTGTATAAATGAAAGCAACGTGTGGTAAGAGGACCCCTTTGTGCTGCAGGAGATTAACCCTTTAGGGGGAGGGCTGTGGTTACTGACACTTTTGGGGGGCTATTGTTACTGGCTAGTGAGGGCAGGTGGGATTAGCCTCAGGGTGAGGGCAGTGGCAGCCATCTTAACTGAATAGTGAAATTGCAGTTTTATGCAGACTGGTTGCTAACGGCTGAATCTTATTAAATATGGGGTAAGTCAGTCTAATAGTAACTGATTCTGGAATATATATATGAAATTTGAAATAAGGGTCTAAATGTGACAGTTATCCTTTAAGCTTGTATTTTACTGTGACGAATTGGACGATGAAAGCATAGCGGCGAATTGGACGATGAAAAGGAGCAGGAGACGGTTGCCTCCACTACAGAGGGTATTACCCATGAAAGTTTAATTCCATCTGTTCTGCGTGGGCAAAGGAGGAAGAAGAGGAGATTGAGAGTGATCCTCGTGATGACGACAGCGAAGTCTTGCCTGTTTGTACTCTGGCACACATGGCTGACTTCATGTTAGGCTGCCTTTCCCACGACCAGAGTGGTATACGCATTTTAGACAACACGGATTACTGCTTGTTCACCCTTCTCGACCCCTGCTACAAAGAGAACTTCTCATCTCTCATTCCTCTGGTGGAGAGGACGAGCAAAATAGTGCAATACCAGAAGATTCTTGTTGAAAAATTGCTCAAAAAAATTCCAGCTGACAACACTGGCGGTAGAGTCCGTAGTTCCTTGGCCAAACGAGGAGGGGAGACAAGGGGAACACACAGCATTTCCAACAGAGGGAGGGCAACACTCTCCAAAGCCTGGGACAGTTTCATGACACCCCACCAGTACCCTCACTCAGATGCGAGGCCTATTGTCACAAGGAAGGAAACATTTTGGAAGATGGTGAAGAAGTACATAGCAGACCGTGTAAGCGTCCGCAAGCTGGACGCGTAGCACGAACTGACGCTCTACACTTTGGAGGTGCTAGCCTGCCCTGTCGCCAGCGTTTTGTCTGAGCGGGTATTTAGTGCTGCTGGTGGCATTATAACAGATAAACATATCCACCTGTCAACTGAAAATTCTGACAGGTTGACTCTTATAAAAATGAACAAGGCCTGGATTGACCATGACTTCTCGACTCCACCAGAGGAAAGCGGCTGAACATAAAGGCACTTTAAATGTGTTGTTTATAATGTACTGAATACACTGTATTCCCATGCACCCCTTCCACCACAAACAAGGGTATATGGTTGAATCTTCCTTTTCTCATCCTCCTCCTCCATCATATGATTCGTCACATATAATGACCTCACATATATGCCCTTCGCATATAATGTTTTACAGGGTCAACTCACATGCAGGCCCTCGCATATAATTTTTTAGAGGGTCAGTTTAGCTGCAGGCCATCGCATATAATTTTTAGAGGGTCAGCTCAGCTGCAGGCCCTCGCATATAATTTTTTTGAGAGTCAGCTCACCAGCAGGCCCTCACCTACAAACTTTTACATGGTCAGCTCACCTGAAGGCCCTCTCATTACATATTTTTTTAGGGTTAGCTCACCTGCAGGCCCGCACATAACATCTTTTGCAGGGTCAGCTCATCAGCAGGCCCGCACCTCAAATCTTTTACAGGGTCAGCTCACATGAAGGCCCTCGCATTTAATTTTTTTAAAGGGTCATCTCACCTGCATGCCCTCACATATAATGTTTTACAGGGTCAGCTCACCTAAAGGCCCTCGAATATAATGTTTTAGAGGGTCAGCTCACCAGCAGGCCCACACCTAAAATCTTTTACAGGGTCAGCTCACCAGCAGGCCCTCGCATATAATTTTTTACAGGGTCAGCTGACCAGCAGGCCTTCACCTAAAATCTTTTACAGGGTTAGCTCACCAGCAGGCCTTCACCTACAATCTTTTACAGGGTCAGCTCACCTGCAGGCCCTCACCTAATTATACCCAATAGGTAATTTGTACGCATGCTGCCTTGCTTGGATGTGGTAGCTGTAGCTGTTTCTCAAGCTCCCTCTCCGGAATCGAACCATGATTCCCCCGTTACCCATGGTCTACATGGTTTGGGCTGAAAATAACATCGAAAGTTGATAGGGCAGAAATCCGAATGGATCGTCGCTGTCACGGGGACGTGCGATCGTCCCCAGGTTATCTAGAGTCACCAAAGCGGCAGCAGGCCCTCGCTTATAATGTTTTAGATGGTCAAATCAGCAGGCCCTTGCTTCAAATATTTTTGAGGGTCATCAGCAGGCCATCAATCATAATTTTTCAAGACTGTGTATGATGCCCTCCTTTATGTGTAACAAAGGGTGTATTGGAGTGATGGTTCCTTGCAATTATTGGCAGCCCTTTCACTTAGTGCATAGGCTTTATGAGTGTAGGTGTCCCACTACATGAACAATTGTAACACAATGTGAATGAGGCCCTCCTTTATGTGATATACAGGTTGTATTGGAGTGCCTCTTCCTTGTAATTTGTGGCAGCACTTGTACTTTATATATAAGTAAATATACAGGAAAGAGTGTTTCCTATCCTATTTGCCTCTTCGGTTTTGTGCGTATTATTGTCAGTCTGTAAAAGTGGCATACTATTCGGACAACATCATTCCCAGCAGTGACCTGCGAGTACAAGATGCATCCAGACATCCTCCCCATGCTGTTCCAGAACCATTTCGGTGGTGTTTCCATCAATTTCTGACATTTTCCTATGAACCAGGCACCCTCCCATTTTCAGCGCAGGGGGTACCTGGTTTAATGCTCTGGTTCTCCTTTTGACTCCCATTATACTCGGGTGCTCGGTTGAGCCCCCGAACATCCCGATCTGTTCGGCCCAAGCCCCTGAGCACTATGGTGCTCGATCAACACTAGTTCTAATCTATCTAAAGGCATAAGAATGGTCTTAGACCAATTAATATCAAGACCCGAAACTTCACCAAAGAAGTCAACAACTTGAATAACGCTCAGGAGTTTAGTATTAGTATGTTGTATATAAAATAAAACATCATAGGTGTGAGGAATATGGATTAATATTTACTGTCAGCCATGTCCTCACACCCCCCCATTTGCTGACAGGATTTCCCTGCTTCAAAGCCCCCAGCCCTGATTGTAATTTTATGCATCTCTTGGCATGACTCAGGGTACATGCAAAATAAGTTTACACCCCCCATGTGCTGACAGATTGCAGAGGTAAGGAACTCCACAGGAGGGCCCTGCTTCAAGGAAAAGTTCACACCTCCATGCACCAGTTTGGAGCCAGCTGAATTTTGCAGGAAACCCCCCCCAGCAGGGGGTATCTGCTTTTGCCTGGTTCAATGAGATTTCCTAGACATATTGGCACCTACCTCTCATGAGGAATTATGAATCACCTGGCCACCGCAGACGCAAACCGGATACATATTTGTGTCCCGGTGGCCACGAGGTACGGTCCCATGGTCTTTGTTTACTCGTACCCAGTCGGGGTAGGGAGATACCCATATCTCCCCATAGAAGCCACCTACCGGTACCAGGTTTGGGCTCTAATTGTAGCCTGAACCCAGGCAGGTCCATTAGTCCCAGAACCATCTCCCTGTGACCCTCTGGTCTGGAGCTATGACCCCTAAAGTGTTTTGTGGGTCATTCACTGTCAGCCCAGAAGAGGGGGAGTTGACCCCTCCCTGAGGCAGGGAGGGGATGGACCAGCTGCAGGTTAAAAGCCTGGTGCCAGCAAGTAGGGGGCGTCTTTTCTCTGAAGAGGGGTCACATGCTACACATGTGTTTAGAGGGACCCAGGAAATAGAAGGAGAGCACAGCCCCTCGTGTGGCCTCCGATTCAGGACATCGCCAAGGAACTTTCATCATACTTGGTAACTTACTTTCACCCTGCTTAATCCTATTGTAACCATATACCCTGTAATCTGTAACCTCAGACCACTGTATATATATTGTCTGTGTATAGTGTGTTATATCTAGTGTGCTCTTATAGCGATTAAATCTATAATTTAATCTTGTGCTATCTTGTATCTCGATCACGAATCCCCACGTCCGTGTTTTGGCCTAGTTATAAGCTACCGCGGGTTGGTTTCTGACCCTATATAATCCCGTTAGCGGACCGGGCTTATATCAAACGAGAAACTGGTGGCAGTTACCCGGGCTGAGTGTGGGCTGTTTTCACTGCGGCAGTGAAAAGGCCCTTCCAGCTTGTTGCCTCTCTGTGCCCGCGTGGACAGGAGGTGTGTGTGTACACTATACCAGCCTGACCTTACGTGCTCCTCTGGAGGGCGTAACTTCACGTTTTTGGTAAACCCCGTGATCATACCAGGTCTCGTGAGCTCGACGTGGTTGACGTCAGCGGACACGAGGGGTGGTATTCATCACATATTGGTGGCAGCGGTGGGATCGAGATACTAGTGTGTGTGAGTGTGAGACCCATACTTCCAGACACTAAAGACGACCAGCAGTAGCTCTTGCTGCTGGAGTCTTAAGATCAGTTCAACACTAGACAGTCTGAGGGCAGATACAATAAGGTGTGTGTGCATCAGGTTGCAGTGGTGTCAGTGACCATCCGTTGCAATGACGGCCAGTATCACAAGGAGCAAATCGAAGGAGATGGCCGATGCTTTAAATGGGGGCGGAGAGGAGGTGGAAGGCGAGGGGGAGCACAACCAAAGCTCCCCAAGGAGCCAGTCGCCAGAGGTGAGGTCCGCGGCGGGCCTCAATCCACCTGCCCATCCCCCCAGCCAAGCTGGCTCAGCTGCTCTCCTACAAGCTGCCATGGACCGTCTCCAGGCTGGAGACCAGGCAGCCTCTGAGCTCCTACTGGCAGCTGCAGAGCGTCGCGAGCAAGCAGAGGCTGCAGAACGTCGCGAGCAAGCCCAGGCCGAGCGTGAGCACCAGCTACAAATGCTCCAGCTGAAGCTTCAATTCCAGCAGCCCTCCCCAGCCCAATGTGAGTCTCCAGAGGTCCGGATTCCCAAACTGCGGGCGGAGGACTTTCCCCTACTGGACAAAGATGGGGACCTGGACACCTTTTTGTTGGCATTTGAGACAGCCTGCCATCAGTACCAACTGCCAGAGGACCAGTGGGTCCGATTCCTCACGCCACGGCTCAGGGGAAAAGCCCTTGAAATCTTCGGGTACCTGCCCAGCGAGACCATCCTGAGCTATGAGGACATCAAACAGGCTCTGGTCAGGCAGTATAACTTAACCCCTGAGTCGTACCGGAAAAGGCTCAGGAATTTGCACCGGGGTTCTACCCAGAGCTGGGCCGATCACATGCGGGCCTTGCTGAGAGCGGTCGACCAATGGACCACAGGATTGGAGCTCTCCACCGTCCAGCAGCTGAAGGAGCTCATCGCCACAGAACAGTTCTTGTGGAACTGCCCAGAGGATCTCCAGCAGTACCTCCGTGACCGGAAGCCAAAGGGGGCCTCCGCAACAGCAGCCCTGGCCGATGAATACACCAACAACAGGACTTCAGAGGCCCGGAAACCTGTCGGCTGGAGAGGGGGTAAGACGCACGCTGCACCTGCTACCCCTGCCCCTAGGCCCAAGTGGGCACCGGCCCCTGCTGCACTTTCCACGTCGGTGGGGGAACCCCGACTTTGTCACCTGTGTAAGCAGCCAGGACACTTCCAAGCCATGTGTCCCCAGCGCCCGAGGGATCCGTCCCAGTCATCAACCCGGAAACCGTCCACTGTGTTGTGTGTGGGTGGGGGTGGTGGGAGGTCCCTTGACAATGTTCAACCGGTCACCGTGGGCCAGGCCGTGGCCATGGGACTTAGAGACACCGGCGCTGAAATGACACTGGTACGGCCTGAACTGGTGACACCCCATGATTTACTGCCCGGGAGATCCCTCACTGTCTCCGGGATTGGAGGAGTGGACCCGGCGCTGCCCGTCGCCAAGGTTTATCTGGACTGGGGCGCCGGCCGAGGAGTAAGGGAGGTGGGGGTATCCGCAAATATCCCTGCCAGTGTTTTGCTGGGGACGGACCTGGGGCGGCTTGTGTCTAAGTATGTGGCCGCTGACGCCCCAGGGTCCGATTCCCCAGAATGTGATGTAATGTCCCCCCCTGATAATACTGTGAATGTACCTATTATGCATGTTGAGGGGGATGTGGGGGATGTAATGTGTGCCTCTCCCCTCAGTGGGGAGGGGGTCATTCCTGTCAGCTGGGCTGAAGCCCCAGGATGTAGCCAGCAAGCATGCTGGGACCTGTTGTCCTCCAGTGTGGTGACTGGGGGGACAAGCAGGGGGCAGACAGCTGCGGGGGAGGAGGATGCAAATGAGGTCAGGGCTGTCCCAGGAGAAGTAGGGCTCCCAGGTAAAGCCTCAGTGCAGTGTTCCTCCACCACTGGGATGTCAGAGGGCCCGGTTGGTCCGTCTGGACTGGCGACTTGGTCGGGAGCCGAGGGGAAGCAGGCACTACCAGCGGTGGCAGCGGCTGTCACGCGCAGTGGGAGTGCCGGGGCCCTAGGGGCCCCTCAGGGGTCTGATGGCTTTCCCCCTTCCGACCAAGTGGCTGCCAAGTCAGATGGAGGCCCAGAGACAGGTCCCAGGGACCTGACAGAGGACGTGGCAGTCTCATCTATTCTGACCACGTCCAGTCAGGGGTTTCAGGTGGCGTTAGTGGCTGACACCAGCCTGAACGCTCTCAGGGAGCAAGCGGCGCTGCCTCCCTCGGACTCAGACCTCAAGCAGGTGGTCTGGGACCAGGGAAGGCTGTGCCGGGTTACGGTCCAGCAGGGCTCACCGGAGGAGTGGCCTAGGGACCAGCAGTTAGTAGAACTGACAGGGGACGTGGCAGTCTCATCCATTCTGACCACGTCCCACCAGGGGTTTCAGGGGGCGTTAGGGGCTAGCGCCAGCTTGAAAGCTCTCACAGAGCATATGGCACGGCCTCCCTTGGATTCAGACCTCCAGAGGGCGGTCTGGGACCAAGGTCGGTTGTGCCAGGAAACGGTCCCACAGGGCTCACCAGGGGCGTGGCCTAGGGACCGACCATTTGTGGTATCCTATCCGTACAGGGCAGAATTTCTGTGGACTGTGCATGAGACTCCGGTAACCAGATACCCAGGGGCCGCTAAGGCAGAGGCTTGGAGTGGAGACCTAGCCACCCCTGGGGCGTCGGTCATCGAGTGTGTCATGCGCTTCCAGGAAAAAGCGCCGGCCTTGTCGCGGTTGGTGCACGACAGTATGGGGCAGGCCCAGACCGTCCAGAAGCAGGGGTACGACCAGTTAGCTTGTGAGAGGACCCATCACGTGGGTCCGCAAGCATGGATACTGGTTTCGGTACCTCAGACTAAGCTTCAGGCGGCCTGGGAGGGACCGTACCTCGCACACCAGCAGCTCAATGCCAGGATGCACCTGGTCACCCTGGACCACGCCCGGGGAAGGCAGAAGGCACGGGAGGCAGGTGCCCTCCCAGAAGGCCACCCCTTCCGGGAAATGTTAGCAAACAAGCATGGAAGGGCTGCGTACCTGGAGGTCATTGCCGTCTTCGGTCCTACATGGGAGGATCCCCGAGAGCATCTGGCGCAGATGCTCGGGCAGATCGGCCAGGCAGGCTTGACCCTTACGCCAGGAAAGTGCCAGCTGGGCATAAGTGAGGGGCCCCGGGTAGGCAGGGAAGCCTCGGAACCGGAACCTGGGAGAAGGGATGCCAGCTCATCCTGGATCACCCTCCGGGACAAGCACCAGGCGATATCCTTCCTGGGCTCCGCCGGGTACTATAGGGAGTTCGCACCCCACTATAGTAGCCTGGCGAGGCCCCTGACGGACCGCACCAGGAAGAAGCTGCCCTCCGCAGTCGATTTGACCAACGACTGCGAGACGGCCTTCCAGGCGCTGGAGCATGCCCTTTCCAGCTTCCCGGTACTACAGGCAGCCGACTGCGTGCGGCCGTTTATGGTACCGTCTGAGGCCAGCCATTGTGGCCTCAGGGTCAGGCTCAATCCAGGTGACCACCTGGGTCAGGAACGAATGGGAGGTTGGTACGCAGGAGCCTGGCTCTCCGGCCGTACCACTTTGCCATTAACCACCAGGGAGGGCGCGGATGGGCGCACGGGGGAGCACAGGAATGTGCTGCCCCCTGGCGCCCTCTAAAAGGGGGAGGTGTGAGGAATATGGATTAATATTTACTGTCAGCCATGTCCTCACACCCCCCCATTTGCTGACAGGATTTCCCTGCTTCAAAGCCCCCAGCCCTGATTGTAATTTTATGCATCTCTTGGCATGACTCAGGGTACATGCAAAATAAGTTTACACCCCCCATGTGCTGACAGATTGCAGAGGTAAGGAACTCCACAGGAGGGCCCTGCTTCAAGGAAAAGTTCACACCTCCATGCACCAGTTTGGAGCCAGCTGAATTTTGCAGGAAACCCCCCCCAGCAGGGGGTATCTGCTTTTGCCTGGTTCAATGAGATTTCCTAGACATATTGGCACCTACCTCTCATGAGGAATTATGAATCACCTGGCCACCGCAGACGCAAACCGGATACATATTTGTGTCCCGGTGGCCACGAGGTACGGTCCCATGGTCTTTGTTTACTCGTACCCAGTCGGGGTAGGGAGATACCCATATCTCCCCATAGAAGCCACCTACCGGTACCAGGTTTGGGCTCTAATTGTAGCCTGAACCCAGGCAGGTCCATTTGTCCCAGAACCATCTCCCTGTGACCCTCTGGTCTGGAGCTATGACCCCTAAAGTGTTTTGTGGGTCATTCACTGTCAGCCCAGAAGAGGGGGAGTTGACCCCTCCCTGAGGCAGGGAGGGGATGGACCAGCTGCAGGTTAAAAGCCTGGTGCCAGCAAGTAGGGGGCGTCTTTTCTCTGAAGAGGGGTCACATGCTACACATGTGTTTAGAGGGACCCAGGAAATAGAAGGAGAGCACAGCCCCTCGTGTGGCCTCCGATTCAGGACATCGCCAAGGAACTTTCATCATACTTGGTAACTTACTTTCACCCTGCTTAATCCTATTGTAACCATATACCCTGTAATCTGTAACCTCAGACCACTGTATATATATTGTCTGTGTATAGTGTGTTATATCTAGTGTGCTCTTATAGCGATTAAATCTATAATTTAATCTTGTGCTATCTTGTATCTCGATCACGAATCCCCACGTCCGTGTTTTGGCCTAGTTATAAGCTACCGCGGGTTGGTTTCTGACCCTATATAATCCCGTTAGCGGACCGGGCTTATATCAAACGAGAAACTGGTGGCAGTTACCCGGGCTGAGTGTGGGCTGTTTTCACTGCGGCAGTGAAAAGGCCCTTCCAGCTTGTTGCCTCTCTGTGCCCGCGTGGACAGGAGGTGTGTGTGTACACTATACCAGCCTGACCTTACGTGCTCCTCTGGAGGGCGTAACTTCACGTTTTTGGTAAACCCCGTGATCATACCAGGTCTCGTGAGCTCGACGTGGTTGACGTCAGCGGACACGAGGGGTGGTATTCATCACAATAGGCATATAAGGAAATGCAATCTTCTGTTCCCGAAATCCCAAACCCTTCAATCCTGGGATCCTGCCTGACTCTAACAGCGAGAGGCTCAATATAAATATCAAATAATAGTGGAGAGAGTGGACATCCTTGGCAAGTACCTCTCCCCAAGGAAATACACCTTGTAAACATCTTATTAATATTCAACCTTTCCTAATTGGATTTGTATAAAAGCTTGATCATATTTATGAACTTAATCCCAAATCCCATCCTCTCTAACACCCTCCAAAGGAATCTCCACTCCATCCTGTCAAAAGCCTTAGAGGCATCCAAAGACAGGATGGAACGAGAGACCCCCCGGGAGGAAAAAGGCGGTGCAAATTGTAATGGATACCCTTGTTAGGAATAAACCCATTATGGTCAGGGTGTATAATAGATGAAATAACTTTAGACAACCTAGTAGTAAGAGTCCTTGAGAGAAGCTTAACATCTGTATTAAGTTAAGAAATCGGCCTATATGAACCCATATCTAAAGGATCTTTGCCTTTTTTAATTATTAGTACTATTACAGCTTCAGTCATTGATTCTGGGAAACTACAGGCTTCTATTGCCTCAATGAATACCTTCAGAAGACGGGGGAGAACAACCTCCCTATATTTACGATAAAACTCATATGGGAATCCATCAGATCCTGACGAGAAGTTTCCCACACAAGCTTTCAAAGCAGCCTCTAACCCTTGCAAGGAGAGGTTTGCACAAGGAATTCTCTTTGGATATCTGCAAGGACTAGAAGAGAGATAGAATCCAAATATAAATCAACCGCTTCATCTAAGACACTATTAACTGAATTATACAATTCCAGAAAATATTTCATGAATGCCTCTTTAATGCATTCATAGTTAGATAGGTTGAAAAAAGACAAACGTCCATCAAGTTCAACCAATGGATAGGTTGGGACGCGAATCCCAGAAGGAAGTAAGACTCAGATTTCTACACGTTTTCATAAGCATTTATATTTTTTACTTTTAATAACTCGTCTAGCAAAAAAAAAAAAAATTAGTCTAAACCCTTTTTGAAACTGTCCACTGCTCCTGCTGTGACCACGTCCTAAGGAAGTCTATTCCACAGATTCACAGTTCTCACAGTAAAGAAGCTTTGACGCTTCTGGAGACTGAACTTTCTCTTCTTCAGGCAGTGCACCCTTGTCTTTTGAGCACATTTTACATGGAACAGCTTTTCACCATATTTTTTGCATGGCCCATTTATGTACTTGTACAGGTTAATCATGTCTCCCCTTAGATGTCTCTTCTCAAGACTGAATAAATTCAATTATTTTAATCTTTCTTCATAACTAAGACCCTCCATGCCCCTTATCATTTTAGTCGCTCTTCTCTGTACTTGTTCCAGCTACAGTGCATCCTTTCTATGTACTGGTGCCCAGAACTGGACTGTGTATTCCAGATGAGGCCGCACTAGCGCTTTGTAAAGTGGTAGTATTACATCCCTGCCCCGCAAGTTCATGCCTCGTTTAATGCATGACAATATCCTGGTGGCCTTAAAAGCAGCTGATTGACATTGTATACTATAATTTAATCTACCATCCACAAGGACACCCAAATCTTTCTCTATAAGTGACACTCCCAGTGTTACATCACCTAGGACACATGAAGCACAGAGATTATTACTACCAAGATGCATAACTTTACATTTGTCCACATTGAACCTCATTTGCCAAGTTGATGCCCAATCACTCAGAGTGTTCAAGTCAGCTTGTAGTTTGTGGACATCTTTCATAGACCGTACAGTTCTACACAGCTTAGTGTCATCTGCAAAAATAGATATGGTGCTATAAATCCCGTCCTCAATATCATTAATAAATAAATTAAATAATAAAGGGCCCAGCACTGAACCTTGGGGTACACCACTTATAACCTGGGACCATTCTGAATAGGAATCATTGACCACAACTCTCTGGACATGGTCCTTCAGCCAGTTTTCAATCCAATTACAAACTATACTTTCCAAGCCAATAGACCTTACTTTACTTATTAAGCGACTATGAGGGACAGTATCAAAAGCCTTTGAAAAATCCAGAAACACTACATCCACAGCCACCCCTCTGTCCAGGTTACTACTCACCTCCTCATAAAAAACAAATCAGGTTAGTCTGACAACTTCTGTCCTTGGTAAACCCATGCTGGTCATCACTTATAATATTATTTATAGTCACATACTCCTGTATATAGTCCCTTAAGTTTCCTTCAAACATTTTTCCCACAACAGAAGTTAAACTGGTGTATAATTGCCTGTGGAGGACCTTGATCCTTTTTTGAATATGGGCACCACGTTTGCCCGATGGCCGCACGAAGGCCATCTACTGTCTGGAACTGTTGTCCATTTTTGTAAACTTCCCTTGCCACCCACCCCCGAAGGTTCTCAATTGGATTTAGATCAGGGGAACATGCAGGATGGGCCAAAAGAGTGATGTTATTCTCCTGGAAGAAGTCCCTTGTCCTGCGGGCATTGTGTACTCTAGCGTTGTCCTGTTGAAAAACCCAGTTGTTACCACACAGACGAGGGTACTCAGTCATGAGGAATGCTCTCTGCAACAACTGAACATACCCAGCGGCCGTTTGACGCCCCTGCACTTCCTAAAGCTCCATTGTTCCACTGAAGGAAAAAGCAACCAGACCATTATGGCGCCCCCTCCACTGTGGCGCGTAGAAAACATCTCAGGTGGGATCTGCTTGTCATGCCAGTAACGTTGGAAACCATCAGGACTATCAAGGTTAAATGTTTTCTCATCAGAGAATAAAACTTTCTTCCACCTTTGAATGTCCCATGTTTGGTGCTCTCTTCCAAAGTCAAAACGAGCAGTTCTGTGGCATTCAAGGAGACAAGGTCTTTGAAGACGCTTTTTGTTTTTGAAGCCCTTCAGTCTTAGATGCCGTTTGATGGTTATGGGGCTGCAGTCAGCACCAGTAAGGGCCTTAATATGGGTCGAGGATCGTCCAGTGTCCTGACGGACAGCAAATTGGATCCTCCGGCTCAGTGCTGGTGAAATTTTTTGGGGTCTTCCACTTGACTTTTTTGTTCTATAACCCTCAGGATCATTTAAGAAATTCCAAATGACTGTCTTACTGCGTCCCACCTCAGCAGCGATGGCACGCTGAGACAGACCCTGCTTATGCAGTTCAACAACCCGACCACGTTCAAAAAGGGAGAGTTTTTTGCCTTTGCCATTACAACGTGTCACTACCTGACAGAAAATGACAATGAATCCACATCTTTGCACAGATTTGGCCTTTTAAAAGGCATGTGGCCCTAAAATTTGGATCAGCTGAAAAACAGCCTGTTTCAGTTTAATCATTATTTTCAATTAATTGAATGCTCAAAAAATGTTTTGTCTCACTCTCATTTCTTCTTGTTGCATGTTGAAGCTCTACTTGGAACCTTGTTAAGATCCAACAATGTAAAATATGATTTTTTGCCATTTTTCAAGTGGTCTTAAACTTTAAGCTAGACCTGCTAATAACCTTAATACAGTTACTATTTTTGTGTGTTAAAGACTAGGGCAGAGTTATTCACAGTGACTTCACGTTTGGATGTCATATAACTGTTATACATTCACCTAAAGAATTATTAGGAACACCATACTAATACAGTGTTGGACCCCCTTTTGCCTTCAGAACTGCCTTAATTCTACATGGCATTGATTCAACAAGGTGCTGATAGCATTCTTTAGAAATGTTGGCCCATATTGATAGGATAGCATCTTGCAGTTGATGGAGATTTGAGGGATGCACATCCAGGGCACGAAGCTCCCGTTCCACCACATCCCAAAGATGCTCTATTGGGGGGTCGAGATCTGGTGACTGTGGGGGCTATTTTAGTACAGTGAACTCATTGTCATGTTCAAGAAACCAATTTGAAATGATTCGAGCTTTGTGACATGGTGCATTATCCTGCTGGAAGTAGCCATCAGAGGATGAATACATGGTGGTCATGAAGGGATGGACATGGTTAGAAACAATGCTCAGGTAGCCCATGGCATTTAAACGATGGCCAATTGGCAGTAAGAGGCCTAAAGTGTGCCCAGAAAACATCCCCCCACACCATTACACCACCACCAGTCTGCACAGTGGTAACGAGGCATGATGGATACATGTTCTCATTCTGTTTACGCCAAATTTGGACTCTACCATTTGAATGTCTCAACAGAAATCGAGACTCATCAGACCAGGCAACATTTTTCCAGTCTTCAACAGTCCAATTTTGGGGAGCTCGTGCAAATTGTAGCTTCTTTTTCCTATTTGTAGTGGAGATGAGTGGTGGGGTCTTTTGCTGTTGTAGCCCACCTTTCTTTCCCATTCTGACATTCAGTTTGGAGTTCAGGAGATTGTCTTGACCAGGACAACAACCGTACATGCATTGAAGCAACTGCCATGTGATTGGTTGACTAGATAATCGCATTAATGAGAAATAGAACAGGTGTCCCTAATAATTCTTTAGGTGAGTGTATATTGTGTTCACAAAAGCAGAAAAGATAATATGCCTTTACGATTCATTATATGGATATGAGGTAAACTCAATGACACAGCAGAAACAACAGAAAGTATAGATTTAATTCACATCAGGAGTCTAGACCAATCACACCCAGCCTCACACACAGCAGGAGTTTTGACCAATCACAGGCAGCCTCACACACAGCCTGTGTGGGAAATTCCCCTAGCAGAAGCTGCTAGAACTCATTATTCATCAGAGAGAGAAGCTGAACAGACATTCACTCCACTAAGAGCTGTGTTTTATGGAAGCAGAGAGGCCAAAATAGGTATTTAAAACTGTTATATAATGTTCCTACTGTCAATATAGTGATTAGAACTGTATACTGAACCAGTTATATGTGTGTTTACTTACAATACCACCAATTGCAAACTGCTGATACAATACAAACAATTACAACCATTCAAATTCCATATTGCAATCCAAATTGCATACAACCATACCAGATCATACTCAACCAATCTGCAAATAGTTACTGCTAACTGCATATTGCAAATTGCGACCAAATTCAGCAAGTAGAACTATTAGTTAGACCTCAGATATACCTCTCAGAGAGATCATAAAGTGCTTAAATAACTTAAAAATGAGAGTACAGATACTCAAGAGAGAAATATATCCACCATTTTATGTTGAATGACAAGACTAAACAATTGAACCACCATCTTATGCATAACGCCATCTTGTGATATCTTTTCAACACGTGTTATGTACATGGACTATCTGCTGTGGAGGCGGCAGTGTTATATATAAAGAAAAGTTGAAGTTAATAAAGAAGTTATTTCAATCATTTAGTGTGCTCTTTAAACCTACTGTTTCCATAGAACGACGTCAGAGGAATTACAGAGTAACAGACAGTCTGGTCAGACTGAAAGTCAGAAATATAAAAATTATTCTAATGCCACAGCGCAAAAGGCACTTCATAGTGCTGCGCCTGCCACAGTGGAACTATTACCCTCAGAGGGCGAAGTGATGGCGCTCCTCAACTTGCACAGTAAAGAGCGCATTAGAGCAGTGGAGCACCAGCATATACCACCGCACAGCAACTGTTCCCTGAGTGAGCAAGCAAAGACACCTCAGCGGAGCTACTATAGAGGCCATAGAACGTGTGCATTAGTAAAACTCCAGCCGACTCTTAAAGTGGCAAAATGGCAAAGGCAAAATAGTCAGAGAAAGAGCACCAACCCTCCTGCGATCCCTAGAGAGAGTAAGAGATGCATGGTCGGAGGCCAAAGTCCAGAGCTAGAGTGCTCGCACCGCTATCCATGGAGAGACCACATACTGCAGACAGTTAATTTCATGCCACTAGGCCCAAGATCTGCGTATCCAAGCCAGCGCATTGCAAGTCAGCACAAAGATTCGCAAGTCAGCACAGAACATCGCAAGCAGCATATCCAAGCCAGTGCATCACAAGCTTTGCAAGTCTGCACAGCGCATCGCAAGTCTGCACAGTGCATCGCAAGTCAGCGCAGAGCATCGCATCATATTAAGAAAAGACACATCTTCTTTAGGAATTACATTTGTTCCTGCTCTTCAGAATAAGGTCAGAGCTTTCTTTTTATTAATTATCATTGAGTATAGGCTTTGGCATAAAGAGAAATTTTTTGTGTTCAGAAATAAGAGTCTTTAAAGTAAAAACAAATGACAGTTTGTAGTATATGGACTCTAAAGTATTTAAAGTGAAAGTGTTTTTTTTTTAGCATTTTGTCAGTATTGCATTTAAAGTGAAAGTCATTTATTTGTACATTTGTCAGTATTGCATTTAAAGTGAAAGGCATCTTATTATTTTTATCGATTGTGATAGCATTGAAAGTAAAATGTCTGAGCCTAGAATTACCATGCCACTGTTAGAGAATACAAAGATAGATAGAATATAAGTTGAAGAGCAAGGGAACCTATCTGAGGTAGAAGAGTCTGATGCAGCATTAGTCTTGCCTCAAACAAATATAGCCTAAACAGATGAACTAAGACGTTCATCACGTGCCAGAAAACCGACCTCAGAGATGCTGGAAAATTTGGAGCAAGAAGCAGCATTAAAAGATAAAAAGTTTGCCCGGATGTGGAAATCATACATTAAAGACTTTCGTAGAAAGTTAAAGCAAGAAAGTATAGAAAGGAACTTGAGTGATATGGTAGCGACGGTAGATGAATCTGAATCAGAGCTTATGGCAGTATATGTCAACCTGCGGTCATTTAAGACACCTTCCCAGGATATTGTAAGGAACATGGACACATGTACTGCAGTCACTAAATAATTAGTAAAGCTTATGAGACAACTTTCATCTGCCGCTAATTATGATGAAGTTAAAGCAAGAAGTAGAATAAATGAGCTTTTTATGAGAGACTATGCTAGGTCCTTAGGGGGAACCACCAGGGGCGTAGCTATAGGCTCATGGACCCTGGTGCAAGAGTTCAATTTGGGCCTCCCCTACCCTCAATACCATTTCCTAACACCACCAGACCCCTGCACGCCCACTATGCCCAATGGCAGAACTAAAATCTCACAGAGAAAATACATTTTAATCCAATAAGTGCATAATAATAATGATGATAAGGATGCCATCTAAAAGTTGTAAATTTATTTTTGAAAAGTAGGCACTGTCTGTGGCAGCATAGTGACTTCTGTGTTACAGGGGGGCTGTCCTCGCTGCCAAAGAATCTCCCCCTGCCACTTGATTGACAGGGACGGATATCTCGCTGTACCAGGACAATTGCACGCCTGCGCTGCTGTTCTGAGTAGTGGCGCATGTGCTCAGAGTCAGTGGCTCTGCATTCACGGCTACCCAGAAGTAGCAGCACATGTACTCTGCTCTTCTACCATTCTAGCAGCAGTGCAGGAGGGAGATTTTCAGGGCCCCACAACATGTCCAGAGACTCCAGCCTCCAGCTCTATCAGTCAAGAGGCAGGGACAGATGAGATTCCTAATATGCAGCAGCCAGCAGGGACAGTCACAGACTGGGGGTCGGGGTGGGTTAGTTTATCACGCCGCCAGTTAATATATCCCTGATGTATTAACTGACCAAAAACATGGAGATCCCAGTGCCAGCTGCCTTGCTGGTGGACGATTGGCATATACTTTTGCTGTGGCCCACAGCAGAAGTATATGCCAATCATCCACCAGCAAGGCAGCTGGCACTGGGATCTTCATGTTATTGGTCAGTTAATAAATCAGGGACCCCCTGGCATGGAGCCTGGGCATAGCTAAGTGCACACTGGGTGATCCATAGGCAGGGCCGGATGGCTTCCCTCATCCACCAGCCCGTCCCTAATGCCAGTCATTATCCCCTTAGGAAATCTCTCATCAGATGTGAGAGCAGCAGCGACTGATCAGCCAGGATTAATGTGCACAGTGGGAGGCCCCCCTTTTAGGCAAGTGTCAAACTGCCCTCCTCAGTCTTAGGCAAGTGACAAACTCAGCTCTGCTACATCTACAATGAGCAACTACAGCAAATGTAATGCCAAACTGCAGTTCCTCTATGTGATGCCTTGGATAGCTTCCACTGGACCCACAGGCTGTGGGTCCAGTGGCCTGCCCTGCACAGTGCACGTGACGCAGGGCTCGCCTCTTAGCCTCCGCTCCCAGCCACCTGTGATTTTAGTTATTTAATCAACTTAGCTGCGGGCCGCGCCGCCCGCTTTACTGTGGCTCTTCTGGCTTGAGGGGGCCCCGGGGGTCCCCCTGACTTAGGGGCCCGGTCGCAATTGCGACCTCTGCGACCACTATAGCTACGGTAGTGGGAACCACAATCTCAAGTGTGACTTTCTTTGCTAGCAGAAGTGTCACCCATATATCAGAGTCCTCAAATACTTCAGACAAAAGAAAGGAATTAGCGGAACAACTTGCTGTCAAGAAAGCAGAAATTTAAATAGAAGCTCCCATCGAGACACAGCGCCATCAAATGGAACCTGAAATGGATGCACAATGCCATCAAATGGAAGCACAGCGCCAACAGATGAAAAGTCTGGAAAGGCAGAAAGAAGTTAAGATCATAGAAGCCAGTACATGAGGAGGATATGAGTCAGAGTAATCATAGGTTCAAATCTGTACTAAATGAAGAAAAAGACTCCTATTTTCCTTTATATGCTCAAGAGAATGAAAGGAAATCTCCATCATGTAGTGATGAAATAAGTCATTATCCTTCCATTTCTGCTCAGAAAGACAAAGAGAGGCCTACTCCAGTGTTAGGAAAAAGATGTGTGGATTTACCCTCTATCTCTACCGGAAAAGAAGAAGAAAGCGACTCACCTAATTCAGAACTAAGTGAGAAAATAGAAACGGATAATTTAATTCCTAGATGCCATGGCAATGGTCAGGAGAATGTTACAACCATTGTCCCAGCAAGACCACAGAAAACAGTCCTAGCTAGACTTCCTGTTCCGGAAACTACAGTATTTTCAGGAGACGCACTGAAGTTCATAGAGTGGAAGGCAAGTTTTGAGATGATCATTGAGCATCATTGCGTCAGTCCAGTTGACAAGTTATCCTACCTTCACAGGTATGTCTAAAATAGGTACTAAAGAATACTTCAGACTCCAAGAGTATGGTGACTTCCTGCAAGCATGCAGCAATGCCATCCCACATGTTCAAGGTCTAGTAGTACTGAACGACTATCTAGAAAACCACGGGATGCTAGTCAAGCTACCTGAAGAAGTGGCTTCTAGATAGAATCGCTATTTGACTGAACAGTTAGATCTAGGCAAGAACTTCCCAAGTTTTAAGGAGTTCTCTGAGTTTGTCAATAAGGAAGCACCGATAGCATGTAATCCGGTAACATCATCTTACGTTTTAAAATCCTTCAAAGAATGGCCTGCAAGTGAGATAAAATGTGCAAGAGCAACTAACTTTGCAACCAACACAGCAACTAAAGGTCCAGATACCTACGAGAGCAAGTTTAAAGTCAATATTGGGATCAGTAGAGAGACACAACCGACAAATCTTCAGACTACCCTTAAAGGGAACCTGTCACCGGGATTTTGTGTATAGAGCTGAGGACATGGGTTGCTAGATGGCCGCTAGCACATCCGCAATACTCAGTCGCCATAGCTCTGTGTGCTTTTATTGTGTGAAAAAAACCGATTTATTACATATGCAAATTAACCTGAGATGAGTCCTGTACGTGAGATGAGTCAGGGACAGGACTCATCTCAGGTTAATTTGCGTATGTATAAAATGTATCTTTTTACACAATAAAAACACAGAGAGCTATTGGGACTGGGTACTGCGGATGTGCTAGCGGCCATCTAGCAACCCATGTCCTCAGCTCTATACACAAAATCCCGGGGACAGGTTCCCTTTAAGTGTATGTTCTGTGGAGAGAACCACTCCATACACAAACCCAACAATTGAAGGAGAAGCCCCCAGATGAAAAGAAAAGGTTTGTACTTGAAAACCAACTGTGTTTCGGTTGTTTAAGAAAAGGCCATGTTACTACGGAGTGTAAGAAAAAGGCCACATGCAGCATTTGCAAAGGACCCCATCCTACACTACTACATGAAGAACGTCTAAAGAAAGATAAATCGTCAATACCTAAAGATACTGAGGAAGGAAAGAAAGTATCAGTATTCTCTTGCAGAGTGAGGGAAGGAGTAAGCAACGGCACATCAATGGTTGTACCAGTTTGCATTTAAAATCCCAAAAGGAGGAACAAGAAGGTATATGCCTATGCGCTACTGGATGCCCAGAGTGAAGTCACCTTTATTGATCAAGAAATCTGCAAGAAATTACAAGTGGCTACAGAACCAGCGAAGCTCAAACTCACCACAATGACTGGGAGAAACACATTAGTGAACAAAGTCAAAGGGTCAAAGGACTGAGAGTTAGAGGACTCCATTCAAACTTCACATTAGATCTACCTCCAGCTTATACAAAAGACGATATACTGTACCTCTAGATCGAGATCGCATACCTACCTGTGAAACAGCCAATAACTGGGAGCACCTATCTGTCATATCTCATGTAATGTCCCCGCTGAAGGAGTTTGGTGTTGGACTGTTGATAGGTTATGTTTTTCCTGCAGCCCTGGTACCATGAAAGGTAATCACAGGAGGAAAGGGTGAACCCTACACTGTTCAAACTGATCTAGGATGGGGTGTTGTTGGAGGAAAACAGCAGATCGCAAACTCAAGACAGGTGACAGGATTGTGTCATCGAATATCTGTCTGAGAGTTACCAACTGTAAGTCCAGCAAAAGTAATTAAGATCCTTGAATTCGACTTTGCAGACTTAAGTTCTAAAGAAAAGAGTGTATCCCAAAAAGACATAAAGTTTGTACACACTCTAGACGAAAGTATTCAGCAAAATCAACAAGGTCATCTTGAAATGCTCTTACCTTTTAAAGAACGACCTCGTCTGCCAAATAACGGAAATCTTGCCCTAGCAAGATTGAAATGTTTGAAGAAAAGAATGGGAAAAGATCCCAAACTCAAGAATGATTATTTGAAATTCATGGAAGGCATCCTCGAAGAAGGACATGCAGAGAAAGTTAAGAACCAACCTAAAGAAGGAGAAGTGTGGCACATCCCACATCAAGGTGTTTACCACTAAAAGAAACCATATAAGATTAGAGTAGTATTTGATTGCTCAGCAAAGTATGATGGTGTTTCATTGAACAATCATCTACTAAAAGGACCAGATCTTACAAACACTCTGCCTGGAGTACTCTGTAGATTCAGAAAGTATCCCGTAGCGGTCATGTGTGACATTGAAAAGATGTTCCACCAGCTTCATGTGAAGAATGAAGATAGAGATTTCCTGAGGTTCCTATGGTGGGACGGAGATACAGAGCCAGCAGAATACAGAATGAAAGTGCACTTGTTTGGAGCAGCATCATCTCCAGGTTGTGCCAATTATGGTATGAAGTACCTGGCCAATCAAAATGAAAAGGATTGCCCATCAGCAGCAAATTTTCTGAAGAAAAACTTTTATGTAGATGATGGTCTCATAAGTCTAGAGTCCACAGAATCTGCAATCAAACTAGTGTAAGAAAGCCAAGAGTTATGCGCAAGAGGAAACCTGCGCCTTCATAAATTCATCTCAGACAACAGAGAGGTACTGGAATCCATGAGTGACTCTGAACGTGCATCAACAATGAAGAATGTAGATCTCAATTATGATCATCTTCCAGTTCAGAATGTACTTGGATTGGGATGGAATATAGAGAATGACAAGTTCTTCTTTGAAGTATCTATTGAAGAGAAAATTGCAACTAGACGTACCATTGTTTCTGTAGTAGTTTCTATAGATGATCCATTGGGATTCTTGGCACCACTAATCCTCAGAACAAAATAAATACTACAATAATTGGGATGGGACGAGCCCATACCTGAAAAATTTGAGGCCAAGATGGGAGAGTTGGATAAGAGACTTGCAAAACTTGAGAGAAGTTCTGATACCCTGATGTTTTGTACCTCATGATTTCGGAAAGTACAAGAAAATAGAACTTTATCATTTTTCAGATGCCAGCAGTTATGGTTATGGTCTGTGCTCTTACATCAGAGTAATAGGAGAAGAAAAGATACACTGTGTCCTGGTTATGGGGAAAGCCAGAGTTGCACCTACCAGTATTCAGACAATATCAAGATTTGAACTGACAGCAGCCGTAGTTTCAGCACAAGTTTCTGAGAGAAGAATTGGAATTGAAAAAAAATGAAGAATATTTTTGGACAGACTCACAAGTTGTCCTAGGATACATAGACAACGAAGCTTGAAGATTCCATATCTTTGTCGCCAACAGAGTTGAGAAAATTTGGGAAATAACATATCCGGAACATTGGCATCACATTGATACAAAGAATAACCCAAGCAGATCATGCTTCAAGAGGCCTGAATGTAACAGAATTGAAAAATTCCAATTAGTTCACAGGCCCAGAGTTCCTTTGGGAAATGGAAATCACGCCCAGTAAAGGTTACACAGAATTGCACAAACATTGAGCACTGCTAACAAGTGTCAAGATGACATACTTAAAAGACTAGCCAGATGTTTAAAAGGGAATACAGTCATAAATGTAGTAGTTCGAATTTAACATTTGGCAAAGGGAATCAGAAAGAAGGAATTGTTGACTGTAGAAGAAAGAATAAAAACTGAAGAAACAGTCATAAGACTCATTCAACAGAAATTCTACAGTGAAGAGTTGAAGAGACTTAGTCAAGAACCTAAAAGGCTTGCGAAGAACCACCCATTGCACAAGCTTAATCTTGTTCTGCAGGATGGTATACTGAAGGTGGGAGGGAGACTGGAAAATGCATTGTTACCTAGCAAAGTGAAGCATCCAGCAATTCTACCCAAAAACTCTACCTTCACAAGATTGATTATTGATCACTACCACAACAAATCCTTGCATCAAGGAAGAAGCTTTACCCAAAGCTGTTTGAGAGAAGGTGGTCACTGGATTGTGAAAGGAAGCAAAGTTAAAGCAAAGTATATAAGTAAGGCCTCATGCACACGACAGTATTTTTTCACGGTCCGCAAAAACGGGGTCCGTAGGTCCGTGATCCGTGAGTTTTTTCGTCCGTGGGTCTTCCTTGATTTTTGGAGGATCCACGGACATGAAAAAAAAAGTCGTTTTGGTGTCCGCCTGGCCGTGCGGAGCCAAACTGATCCGTCCTGAATTACAATGCAAGTCAATGGGGACGGATCCGTTTGACGTTGACACAATATGGTGCAATTGCAAACGGATCCGTCCCCATTGACTTTTAATGTAAAGTCAGGAGTCCCTTTTATACCATCGGATCGGAGTTTTCTCCAATCCGATGGTATATTTTAACTTGAAGCGTCCCCATCGCCATGGGAACGCCTCTATGTTAGAATATACTGTCGGATATGAGCTAGATCGTGAAACTCAGATCCGACAGTATATTCTAACACAGAGGCGTTCCCATGGTGATGGGGACGCTTCAGGTTAGAATATACTGAGAAACTGTGTACATGACTGCCCCCTGCAGACCCCCCCCCCCCCCGCTGTTTTTAACTCATTGGTGGCCAGTGCGGCCGCCCCCCCCCCCCCCTCCCTCCCCTGTAGTTAAATCATTGGTGGCCAGTGCGGCCGGCCCCCCCTCCCTCCCCTGTAGTTAACTCATTGGTGTCCAGTGGGCCCCCCCTCCCTCCGCTGTAGTTAACTCGTTGGTGGCCAGTGGGCCCTCTCCCCTCCCTCCCCCTCCTAATTAAAATCTCCCCCCCTATCATTGGTGGCAGTGGAGAGTACCGATTGGAGTCCCAGTTTAATCGCTGGGGCTCTGATCGGTAACCATGGCAACCGGGACGCTACTGCAGTCCCGGTTGCCATGGTTACTTAGCAATTTGCAGAAGCTTCATACTTACCTGCGAGCTGCGATCTCTGTGTCCGGCCGGGAGCTCCTCCTACTGGTAAGTGTCAGATCATTAGGCAATGCACCGCACAGACCTGTCACTTACCAGTAGGAGGAGCTCCCGGCTGGACACAGACATCGCTGCTCGCAGGTAAGTATGATGCTTCTGCAAATTGCTAAGTAACCATAGCAACCAGGACTGCAGTAGCGTCCCGGTTGCCATGGTTACCGATCGGAGCCCCAGCGATTAAACTGGGACTCCGATCGGTACTCTCCACTGCCACCAATGATAGGGGGGAAGATTTTAATTAGGAGGGGGAGGGAGGGGGGGCCCACTGGACACCAATGAGTTAACTACAGGGGAGGGGGGGGCTGGCTACCAACGAGTTAACTACAGGGGAGGCAGGGGGGGGCTGGCTACCAACGAGTTAACTACAGGGGAGGAAGGGGTGGGGCTGGCTACCAACGAGTTAACTACAGGGGAGGGAGGGGGGGCGGCCGCACTGGCCACCAATGTGTTAACTACAGGGGGGGAGGGGGGGTCTGCCCCCTGCTGCCTGGCAGCACCTGCCAGGCAGCAGGGGGCAGTCATGTACACAGTTCTTTTAGTATATTCTAACCTGAAGCGTCCCCATCACCATTCTGTGTTAGAATATACTGTCGGATCTGAGTTTTCACAAAGTGAAAACTCACCTCTGAAAAAGCTTTTATGCAGACGGATCTTCGGATCCGTCTGTATGAAAGTAACCTACGGCCACGGATCACGGACACGGATGCCAATCTTGTGTGCATCCGTGTTCTTTCACGGACCCATTGACTTGAATGGGTCCGTGAACCGTTGTCCGTCAAAAAAATAGGACAGGTCATATTTTTTTGACGGACAGGATACACGGATCACGGTCTCGGCTGCAAAACGGTGCATTTTCAGATTTTTCCACGGACACAACGGAAAACGGCACAACGGCCATGGATGCACACAACGGTCGTGTGCATGAGGCCTAAATGTGTAGTCTGCAGAAAGACACGTAGAACTACCGAAGAACAAAGAATGGCAGATTTACCGGCAGATCGTATAAACCCATCACCACTATTTCTTTATAGTGGAATGGATTTTTTGGGTCCATTCATCACCAAACAGAACCGCAAGCAGTACAAGAGATATGGACTAATATTTACATGTCTGAGCTCCAGAGCAATTCACCTGGAAATGTTAGAGGATATGTCAACTGACACATTCATCAACACCTTGAGATGTTTCATAGCCATTAGAGGTACTGTCAGAGAGCTTAGATCTGACCAAGGATCTAATTTTGTCGGAGCAAAGAATGAATTGAAGAAAGCTCTAAAAGAGATTGATAAAGAAAAAGTAACTGAGTATTTGTTAAAGAAACTGTGTGATTTTCATATGAATGCTCCACATGCAAGCCATACAGGAGGAGTTTGGGAAAGACAAATCAGAACTATAAAAAATGTGTTAAGTTCAGTGTTGAAAAAGAATGCCTGAAGAATGGATGATGCTTCACTTAGGACCCTGTTCTATGACGTAATGTATATTGTTAACAGTCGTCCACTTACAGTTGAAAATATCAATGCTCCAACAAGTTTGGACCCTTTAACTCACAGCCATCTACTTCACCTTAAGTCTGATTACATACAGCCACCAACTGGCAAGTTCACCAAAGAGGATTTATATGCTAAAAGGAGATGATGAAGATTTCAAATATCTATCAGATCAGTTTTGGAATAGATGGAGGAAAGAGTACTTAGCCAATCTTATGCTAAAAATTAAAGGGCAAACACCCAGAAGAAATGTCCAAGTTGGTTACATAGTGTTAGCAAAAGAAGAAGATTTACCTAGAAGTCAATGGAAATTGGCCAAAGTTCTAGAAGTTTATAAGAATGAAGACAGACTAGCAAGAAGAGAGACTCAAATAGGAGACTCAAAAAATGAAAATGTCTCACTGCTCCACTCAAATTGGAACGTCCTATACAGAAGGTAGTTGTTCTACTTGAGAGTGATAAAAAAAACACTTGGAAGTTGAGAACCTGATGGAAAATTCCCTAAATTCATGTTTAAGTACTAACACTAAGAACATAGAATTATAGGTAATTTTTGTGGGAGTGTAGCTGGCCAGCTAAGACCTGCCCTAGGTTGCTATTATAGCTTATATGTTTATACAGCTAGACCTGCCAATAACCTTAATACAGTTCCTATGTTTGTGTGTTAAAGACAAGGGCAGAGTTATTTACAATGACTTCATGTTTGGATGTCATATAACTGTTATATATTGTGTTCACAGAAGCAGAAAAGATAATATGCCTTTAAGATTTATTATATGGATGTGAGGTAAGCTCAATGACACAGCAGAAACAACAGAACGCATAGAGTTAAACTGTTGCTGCTGAGCAGGAGTCTAGACCAATCACAGCCAGCCTCACACACAGCAGTAGTTTTGACCAATCACAGCCAGCCTCACACACAGCCTGTGTGGGAAATTCCCCTAGAAGGACCTGCTAGAAATCATTATCCACCAGAGAGAGAAGCTGAACAGACATTCACTCCACTAAGAGCTGCGTTTTATGGAAGCAGAGAGGCCAAAATAGGTATTTACAACAGTTATATAATGTTCCTACTGTTAATATAGTGAAGAACAAGGAATAAGAGCAGCACACAGAAGCAGGTTTTCCAGAGCTGAGGTTGTAGGGATGCAGCAGCTGAGCCGAAAGACCCCAGATCCAGGGCGGTCAAGATGAAGGCAGTAGAAAATGTGAGCTACAGCAGCATCTCCAAACGATTAACTTCTTTATTCAGACTTCCATGGTACGGTGTACAGAAATGGCAACGTTTTGGCTACATATAGCCTTTGTCAAGCATAAAATACAAGTAATGATACCAACATATAAATAGTAAAAAAACAAGCACTCCCACAAAAGTTATTCACCCAATCGACAAGCAAGAGTGATGCAACAAACCTAGTTATAGCCAATCATGAAAGAATCGCAATGCAATACCTATTTGACATAATAGGTAAATGCCCCTCTAGCTCACCTGTAAGGGCTCTCCATGATCGCAACTATGTGGGTCTCGGCGTACCCATCAAGTGACTGCGCATGTCCATAAATGTCATCAGTCAGCGACAGTGCGAGGACAGATCAAATCTCGCAGGCTTAGCATTTGCCTAGAAGTAACGATGGAAATGAGCCAGCGGCGCCAACAACCAATGGGAGACTCCCGCACAGACGACATCATAGTCGACGTGCACGTCACGTGGCCGAAAATCTCGATCACATGACCGCTGATTATGTATACATGGTTACCAACCAAGCTATGATGTTCTCGCACACTGTTAAAGTCTAGGACATGCGTGTCTACACGAGAGGGACAGCGAGGTATATGAAATGTTAGCCCACTGTGGAATAAGCATACGGTGTAAAAGTAGAACTCTCTTTCAGTAGAATATTGGACCTAACGTTAACATTTACCTGTAAGGCTGAGTTCACACTTTAGTTATTTGGTCAGTTTTTGACCCGTAACTGACCAAATAAGGGAAGTGTAAACTGATTCTAAGAGTGATGCCTGTCACCCGCCTGTCCTACTGATGCACAGTAACTGTTTAAATACCACAGTGGACTAGCTATGCATGTTTCTGTAATGCACAATCATGTACACTGAGATACATGCTCCCTCCAGCGCACCTCGACACACGTTTCGCCTGGAAAGGCTTCGTCAGGAGGCCTTTCCAGGCGAAACGTGCGTCGAGGTGCAGCTCCGGTCACATACTCTGGGTTCCAGCATACCATGGGTAACTTTGCATCTGTTGTCATGCCTTGTTAGTTAGTTTGTTTTGTTATCTGATCACACCTAGCACTCTTGCCCTGCCTTATTCTGTGTGATTTGGCCACCTGCAATTCCATGCAACATTTTTATTATTCTGGGGTGGGCAATCTTGGCTACATGTGACCTTTTTTTACCTTGTATAAGCATGCAGCATACTTACCATTATATGTCACTTTGGGTGTACCTACAGTTCACCCATATCTATGCGGTCTCATACCCAGGGCTGTGACCCCTCTTTCCCTGTCAGTTGGGTTTTGTGAGGGTGGTTGCGTTTGACCCTGCTACACGGGGGCCCCCCACCCTCCTCTATCTTTGTGCCTTATGTCATTCTATTTTTTGTTATTTGATTATGTCTTAATAAATTACATATATTTTATATGTGCATTTTTCATATACTTGTACTTTTCTCTGACAGAAAAACAAACAGTCAAGAGTTCACTGTGTCTGTTTTTCCCTAAAAAAATGACTAGCTTCTCAGTGCACATGCTAGAAAGTCCTAAAGTCTCTCAATATAAGCTGGCTGTGCCCTAACACTTTCCCCTACAGTGCAATAACACTGCAAATGAACAGGATATATTACAATAAATGTATAAAATGCAGTTCAACAATATAAATTATCATAAGTGTAAACAATGGCATAAATCATAGTGCAAGTTAACCCTTCAAAGTGCAGTAAAGTAGAGTTCATGGGTTTGCATAGTGGCAATAGGGGCAAATGTCCACAAATGTTTAGACTCCAGGTCAATACACATGTGTTTGAGGAGAGTTGCAATTTCTATATTTGTGCCTACATGGCCACATCAAATTCTTTGCCTGCAAAGACTTTCCCCCTAAGGCTGAGCCGCCCGGTCTAAGTGCTGCACGGGTCCCCTGTGGAGTGGGTAGCAGGGACACAGCTCTCACATGAGAGCCGCATTCCTGTTCAAACAACCCGGACTGGCTAAAGTGCCGATCCGGGCTGTTTAATGCTTTACATGCTGCGTGCAATGAAACCCGCCACAGGTAAATCGCTGACAGAAGGAGCGGACTTCCTCTGTCTTCCATCTGCACCCTGCAAATGCGATAGCGGGGTGCCGATGCGTATAAAGGCTGGCCGGGTCTGATGTAGGCCCCAAGCCTGCCTCGACTGCCTGCTGGTCAATATAGCACTGATAATAAAATGCAATGCACTATAGGGATAGTGCATTGTATTTTAAAAGCAATCCAACTGTTGTCTGTTATTGTCTCTTTGTAGGACAGTTAAGTGGTAAAAAAAGTAAAAAAAAAAAACACATTTAAACAATAAAAATCAAATCAAATAAAAAAATCTCCCATATGTTTGTTATCGCAGCATCTGTAACAACCCGGATTACATAAATAATCTGACTATCTAAAACATTATGGGCAAGGCCAACACTCCAATACACCCTTTATTACACATAAAGGAGGGCATCATACACAGCCTTGAAAAATTATGATGATTGGTGACCCTCAAAAACATTAGGCGCAAGGGCCTGCTGCGTGACCATCTTAAACATTAGGGGAGAGGGCATCTGTAACAACCCGGATTACATAAATAATCTGACTATCTAAAACATTATGGGCAAGGCCAACACTCCAATACACCCTTTATTACACATAAAGGAGGGCATCATACACAGCCTTGAAAAATTATGATGATTGGTGACCCTCAAAAACATTAGGCGCAAGGGCCTGCTGCGTGACCATCTTAAACATTAGGGGAGAGGGCCTGCTGCTGAGCTGACCATCTAAAACATTAGGGACAAGGGCCTGCTGCTGATCTGACCATGGAAAAAATTATGGGCAAGGGCCTGCTGCTGAGCTGACCATCTAAAACATTATGGGCGAGGGCCTGATGCTTAGCTGAGCATCTAAAACATTATGGACGAGGCCCTGCTGCCGAGCTGACCATCAAAAACATTAGGGGCGAGGTTCTGCTGCCGAGCTGACTATTTAAAACATTAGTTGCGAGGGCCTGCTGCTGGTCTGACCATGGAAAAAATTATAGGTGAGAGGCCTGCTGCTGAGCTGACCATCGAACTAATTATGGTTAAAGGTCTGCTGCTGAGCTGACTCTCTAAAACATTAGGGGCGAGTGCATGCTGCTACTATGACCATCTAAAACATTATGGGCGAGGGCCTGCTGCGTGACCATCTTAAACATTAGGGGCGAGGGCCTGCTGCTGAGATGACCATCTAAAACATTAGGGACGAGGGCCTGCTGCTGATCTGACCATGGAAAAAATTATAAGCAAGGGCCTGCTGCTGAGCTGACCATTTAAAAAATTATGGGAGAGGACCTGCTGCTGAGCTGACCATCTAAAACATTATTGGCGAGGGCCTGCTACTGAGCTGACCATCTAAAACATTATGGGCGAGGGCCTGCTGCCAAGCTGACCATCTAAAACATTATGGGCGAGGCCCTTATTAAGACAGGCATTTTAGACGTCGGTCTTATTAAAGCCCTGCATGAGCGCTGGATGCGCCGAAGTTATGTAAAGGTGCAGGCCTCTACATAACTTCAGTGTATCCAGCGCCGGTCTATATGTAAGCAAACTTCCTTGCTGGCATAAATTTAGACCATTTTCTACACCTAAAACAGGCGCAAAAAATGATGAATGAGACGGGCCTGCCTTCCCCGGCTCCTGCCCACACCACGCAATCTGCGTCAGAAATATGCCTAATTTAGGTGTATTTATGATTAGTGTTGAACACGAATATTCGAAAAGCTAATTTTTATCTCGAATATCGCCACTTCGAGAATTTGCGAATATTTCGAATATAGTGCTATATATTCGTTATATTCAATAGTCGTAATTTTTTCCATCTGAACACATGATTCCTCGCTGCATCTTGCTTGTGGGCCAATGAGTCAATGGCCCACAAGCAACTCAAGCAAGGAGGAATCATGACTTCAGGTGGAAAGAAATTACGAATATTCTAAAAAACAAATATATAGCACTATTAACGAATATTTTAAAAAATGAATATATAGCACTATATTCAATATAGTGCTATATATTCGTATTTTAGAATAGTCGTAATTTTTTAACACTGAACAGTGTTCCCTTCAGATGGAAAAGAATTAGGAATATTCTAAAAAACAAATATATAGTACTATATTGAATATAGTGCTATATATTTGTTTTTTAGAATATTCATAATTTTTTTCCATCTAAAGTCATGATTCCTTCCTGCTTAAGTTGCTTGTGGGCCAATAACTCATTGGTCCACAAGCAAGAAGCAGGGAGGAATCGTGTTCAGATGGAAAAAATTTTGAATATTCTAAAAACAAATATATAGCACTATATTCTATAGTGCTATATATTCGTTTTTAACAGACGCCTGTATTGATTATGTAATATTCGCATATTATGCAATCATTACCTTGCCGATTTTCAAGTAAAAAAAAAGAATGTAGAATATAACGAATATTCGAATTCGCGAATATTTGACGAATATTCTACAAAATTTTCGTGAAATATCACGAATTCGAATATGACCCCTGCCGCTCATCACTATTTATGATAATGAATGACACCCTTTATCTTTAAGCCTATTTAAACAAACAGAAGTTACACTGTATTGTTGGACAGAGTCTAAGGGTCCATTCACACGTCCGTTGTTTCTTTCCTGATCTGTTCCGTTTTTTGCGGAACAGATCTGGACCAGATCTGGACCCATATATTTTCAATGGGTCCTGAAAAAAAATCTGACATTGTGCTGTCCGATTTTTTTCAGGACCCATTGAAAATGAATGGGTCCAGATCTGGTCCTGATCTGTTCCGCAAAAAACAGAACAGATCAGGAAAGAAACAACGGATGTGTGAATGGACCCTAATACAATATATCAGTGACGTAGAACAACACACCGGGCACACTAGACTGTGACAAATTTTAAAGAAACTTTGCAACAGTTTTTTTTTTTTTAAAGAAGCTAATATGCAACTAATATTCAACAATGAAGAACTTTCAAAAACAGACTTGCATTCTGAAACTACATCTAAAGAGTATCTTATGGCCCAAACAGGTGACCGGCAGTTGGATCCAACAAACTGATAAAAGAGGAGAGAAAAACTGTCATGGGGCATTCCCAGAGTGACACAAGAAGAAAAAATAAAAACACCCTAGTTGCAGAACCACTTCTCCAACCCCAACTGCTCTTCTTCCTAATCCTTACAGGTCGAAGAATCCATCTTCTGCCATCTGCTTTTCCACATCATCTAATACCGAAGATATGTCATCAGGAACATCCAGCTCCTCCTCTCTCTGCATCTGGCAGAATTTTCTTGGACATGGAGACCGCAAAGGATGATTTGGAAGAAGTAAGGCCAGCAAAAGATGAGGAGGGGGGCAAAAAAAAATAAAAAATGAATGATTTCCATGTTCTACTACATACTACATCCATTGTCAACTACATGGAAAAGGAGGGACTGTATTACCAGCAACTTGGCCAGGTGCACATTCAGCTTTTGCGCTGTTGGATGAGTGCACGCATACTGTTGTCTCTTTGCAGCCACCTTAGGGATCCTTTGCTGTCAAAACAAGTGACAAGGAGAAGGAGGAGGAACATCAGGAGCAATAGACAACATTGAAGTCGATGAGAAGGAACAACAGCCTTCTTCTGCTGACATTAATGAGCCTGACTGCTGGAGAGGAGTTGTGGGCCAATGGCAGATGCAGCAGTTGCTGCTTCAGGCTGTAACACTAAATAAGTGGCACAGTTTTCCCACCCCACTTCATAGTGGTGCTCCATGTGTTGATGCAGGGCGATTGTGCCAACAATAGCACCGTAGCTGCACATCACCTTCTGCCCACACATCCTACATACCGCCAGTGACTTGGTGAAAAATTCACACACTGGGGAGCATGGCATTTTCCCTCCACTACTGCATGATGCCTGCCTGCTGCTGCTTTTATGAATCTGTGCATTGCTAGTGTTTTCTTCACAGGTAGTTTACCAAGTAGCGGACAGTGTACCCCTCCCCGTTTAGCTGCAGATCTCTGACTGCTTCCACCCTGCTGTCTCACTGGCAAAATTCCACCCTGCTGTCTCATTGGCATGCTGCTACCCTCTGCCGCTGATTATCATGATGCCCCCTCTTCACTCCTACATGTGATTAGCTACATCATCATCCACATCTGTTTGGTCGTTACTTGTATCACCCGCACCTGTCTCTTGTGCACGTCCCTGTATAAAATATTTTTTTTAAATATCCAAGATTTTACAATCCCATTACAGCACACACAATAGGCAGACATTTCCTGTTTTCTGCAGCTCACTAGAGACAATACAAGTAAAACACTCCCTTTAGTAGATAACAGATAAAAATAATAAATAGCAGTTTTATCATTTGTATTACTGCAGCAGGTGGGTGATATCACAGAGCAGGGGCACTGCTGTCATGTATTCCATGCAGAAGGTTCTCTATATTTACTCTATGACTGAATAGTGACTAGAGATGAGCGAATTTTAAAAAAATTCGATTCGCTGGTTCGCCAAATTTTTGGGCAAAAATTCGGTTCGATACGAATTTATTCGCGGTGAAGTACAGTACAGGCCAAAAGTTTGGACATACCTTCTCATTCAAAGAGTTTTCTTTATTTTCATGACTATGAAAATTGTAGATTCACACTGAAGGCATCAAAACTATGAATTAACACATGTGGAATTATATGCATAACAAAAAAGTGTGAAACAACTGAAAATATGTCATATTCTAGGTTCTTCAAAGTAGCCACCTTTTGCTTTGATTACTGCTTTACACACTCTTGGCATTCTCTTGATGAGCTTCAAGAGGTAGTCACCTGAAATGGTTTTCACTTCACAGGTGTGCCCTGTCAGGTTTAATAAGTGGGATTTCTTGCCCTATAAATGGGGTTGGGACCATCAGTTGCATTGTGGAGAAGTCAGGTGGATACACAGCTGATAGTTCTACTGAATAGACTGTTAGAATTTGTATTATGGCAAGAAAAAATGAGCTAAGTAAAGAAAAACGAGTGGCCATCATTACTTTAAGAAATGAAGGTCAGTCAGTCAGTCTGAAAAATTGGAAAACCTTTGAAAGTGTCCCCAAGTGCAGTCACAAAAACCATCAAGCGCTACAAAGAAACTGGCTCACATGCGGACCGCCCCAGGAAAGGAAGACCAAGAGTCACCTCTGCTGGGGAGGATAAGTTCATCCGAGTCACCAGCCTCAGAAATCGCAGGTTAACAGCAGCTCAGATTAGAGACCAGGTCAATGCCACACAGAGTTCTAGCAGCAGACACATCTCTAGAACTACTGTTAAGAGGAGACTGTGTGAATCAGGCCTTCATGGTAGAATATCTGCTAGGAAACCACTGCTAAGGACAGGCAACAAGCAGAAGAGACTTGTTTGGGCTAAAGAACACAAGCAATGGACATTAGACCAGTGGAAATCTGTGCTTTGGTCTGATGAGTCCAAATTTGAGATCTTTGGTTCCAACCACTGTGTCTTTGTTGCGACGCAGAAAAGGTGAACGGATGGACTCTACATGCCTGGTTCCCACCGTGAAGCATGGATGAGGAGGTGTGATGATGTGGGGGTGCTTTGCTGGTGACAATGTTGGGGATTTATTCAAAATTGAAGGCATACTGAACCAGCATGGCTACCACAGCATCTTGCAGCGGCATGCTATTCCATCCGGTTTGCGTTTAGTTGGACCATCATTTATTTTTCAACAGGACAATGACCCCAAACCTACCTCCAGGCTGTGTAAGGGCTATTTGACCATGAAGGAGAGTGATGGGGTGCTGCGCCAGATGACCTGTCCTCCACAGTCACCGGACCTGAACCCAATCAAGATGGTTTGGGGTGAGCTGGACCGCAGAGTGAAGGCAAAAGGGCCAACAAGTGCTAAGCATATCTGGGAACTCCTTCAAGACTGTTGGAAGACCATTTCAGGTGACTACCTCTTGAAGCTCATCAAGAGAATGCCAAGAGTGTGCAAAGCAGTAATCAAAGCAAAAGGTGGCTACTTTGAAGAACCTAGAATATGACATATTTTCAGTTGTTTCACAATTTTTTTGTTATGTATATAATTCCACATGTGTTAATTCATATTTTAGATGCCTTCAGTGTGAATCTACAATTTTCATAGTCATGAAAATAAAGAAAACTCTTTGAATTAGAAGGTGTGTCCAAACTTTTGGTCTGTACTGTACGTAAAAAAAACTGCTATTTCCTGGCTGCAGAGATCCTTTATAGGGGTGTAGAACACTGTGCCTTTCAGTAACATGCATAGGGAGTCTGCTTTGGTAGTGAAATAATACTGTGAGTCCGTATGACATGCAGATCACAGGCGTCGCTCTTAGGCCCCTTTTACACGGGTGAGAATTCCACGCTGGTGCAATGCGTGAGGTGAACACTGAATCTGGATCCATTCACTTCAATGGGGCTGATCAGATGAGCGGTGATTTTCACGCATCACTTGTGCGTTGCGTGAAAAGCGCAGCATGTTCTATATTCTGCATTTTTCACACAACACAGGCCCCATAGAAATGAATGGGTCTGCGTGAAAATCGCAAGCATTCGCAAGCAAGTGCGGATGCGGTGCGATTTTCATGCATGGTTGCTAGGAGATGATAGGGATGAGCAACCCATTAAAGTCTAAGCACTGTGCTATTTTCCCTTATAACATGGTTATAAGTGAAAATAACAGCATTCTTAATACAGAATGCTTAGTAAAATGTTGTTTGAGGGGTTAAAAAATGAATATTGACTCACCTCATCCACTTGTTCGCGCAGCCGGCATCATCTTCTTTCAGGACCTGTAAAAGGACCTTTGATGACTTAATCGCGTTTATCACAGGGTGACATCAGCGCAGGTCCTGCTGAATTAAGATAGAAGGATCTTCATTCAGCAGGACCTGCACTGAAATGGAGGCGGAATCGGCGTCACCTGGCCAAGTTGCTGGTGTGGCTGGGCAGGAACCACATTTACCCAAAAAGGACATATATTGTCCTTGACCGTAGTTACAGCTACTGACCAATTTTCCCAAAAAAGGCTCTTTCACAAAAAAATTTCACCAATAAAAGGATAATGGAATTTGGTTCATACAGAACAAACTCTACAATCACCTATCAATTTTCCCCCAAAATCCTGTTTCACATAAAAAAATGTCACCACTACGTAATTCGGTCCATACCGCAAAAAGGGCTTTACCACATATAACTGCACCGCTGAACAGCAAATAGGCCCTTATTTTTTCCACTTTTACACTACACAAAGCTTTTCAACATGTATATGCAACGCTGAACGGCGAATATATTTTTCTTTTGTCACTAATACATGGCAAACAGGGCTTCAGAAAATATAACTACACCGCAATACTAATACAGGGCAAAAAGGGCTTTAGAATATACAGTTGCAAGAAAAAGTATGTGAACCCTTTGGAATGATATGGATTTCTGCACAAATTGGTCATAAAATGTGATTTGATCTTCATATAAGTCACAACAATAGACAATCACAGTCTGCTTAAACTAATAACACACAAATAATTAAATGTTACCATGTTTTTATTGAACACACCATGTAAACATTCACAGTGCAGATGGAAAAAGTATGTGAACCCCTAGACTAATGACATCCCCCAAGAGCTAATTGGAGTGAGGTGTCAGCCAACTGGAGTCCAATTAATGAGATGAGATTGGAGGTGTTGGTTACAGCTGCCCTGCCCTATAAAACACACACCAGTTCTGCATTGCCTGATGTGAATGATGCCTTGCACAAAAGAGCTCTCAGAAGACCTACGATTAAGAATTGTTGTCTTGCATAAAGCTGGAAAGGGTTATAAAAGTATCTCCAAACGCCTTGCTGTTCATCAGTCCACGGTAAGACAAATTGTCTATAAATGGAGAAAGTTCAGCACTGCTGCTACTCTCCCTAGGAGTGGCCGTCTTATAAAGATGACTGCAAGAGCACAGCACAGACTGCTCAATAAGGTGAAAAATAATGCTAGAGTGTCAGCTAAAGACTTACAAATGTCTCTGGCATATGCTAACATCCCTGTTAGCGAATCTACGATACTTAAAACACTAAACAAGAATGGATTTCATGGGAGTATACCACAGAGGAAGCCACTGCTGTCCAAAAAAAAAACATTGCTGCACATTTACAGTTTGCACAAGAGCACCTGGATGTTCCACAGCAGTACTGGCAAAATATTCTGTGGACAGATGAAACCAAAGTTGAGTTGTTTGGAAGAAACACACAACACTATGTGTGGAGAAAAAGAGGCACAGCACACCAACATCAAAACCTCATCCCAACTGTGAAGTATGGTGGTGGGGGCATTATCATTTAGGCCTGCTTTGCTGCATCAGGGCCTGGACGGATTGCTATCATTAAAGAAAAATGAATTCCCAAGTTTTTCAAGACATTTTGCAGGAGAACTTAAGGCCATCTGTCCACCAGCTGAAGCTCAACAGAAGATGGGTGTTGCAACAGGACAACGACCCAAAGCATAGAAGTAAATCAACAACAGAATGGCTTAAACAGAAGAAAATACGCCTTCTGGAGTGGCTCAGACAAAGTCCTGACCTCAACCCGATTGAGATGTTGTGGCATGACCTCAAGAAAGCGATTCACACCAGACATCCCAAGAATATTGCTGAACTGAAACAGTTCTGTAAAGAGGAATGGTCAAGAATTACTCCTGACCGTTGTGCACGTCTGATCTGCAACTACAGGAAATGTTTGGTTGAAGTTATTGCTGTCACAGGAGGTTCAACCAGTTATTAAATCCAAGAGTTCACATACTTTTTCCACCTGCACTGTGAAGGTTTACATGGTGTGTTCAATAAAAACATGGTAATATTTAATTCTTTGTGTGTTATTAGTTTAAGCAGACTGTGATTGTCTATTGTTGTGACTTAGATGAAGATCAGATCACATTTTATGACCAATTTGTGCAGAAAACCATATCATTCCAAAGGGTTCACATACTTTTTCTTGCAACTGTATATTAATGAAATAATTACCCTGAGATGTTAATCTCATACAGGCTACCAGTGGCGCACCTACAGGGGGGGTCCAGCGGGTCTGGACCCCCCCTAGAAGAACCAGCCCAATTATTATTATTTTTTATCCTTCAGGGCCGCGTGGGGGGGGGGGGGGGGGGCGTTATAGGGGCATTATTTGGGGGCACTATGGGGAAGTGGGGGTTCTAAAGGGGCCTTTTTTTCTTATTGGCACATGGGGGCATTATGGCATCTGGTGGCACTAAGGGGGCATTTTTTACTGCCACATTATCGGAGGCACTATAGGGGAGGGCGGCACTATGGAGGAGTGGAGCACTATTGGGGCATATGGTGGTACTTTGAAGCGGCATTTTTTACTGGCACATTATGGGTCGGCACCATGGGGGAGAGGAGCTTTATGGGGGCATCTGGGGGGTCTAAAGGGGCTTTTTTTTTATTGACACATTATGGGGGCACTATAGGGGAGAATGGCACTATAGGGGATCGGGTGGCACTATAGGGGCATTATTTGGGGGCACTAGGGGGAAGTGGGGGCTCTAAAGGGGCCTTTATTCTTATTGGCACATTATGGGGGCATTATGGCATCTGGTGGCACTAAGGGGGCATTTTTTTACTGGCACATTATGGTAGGCACTATGGGGGAGAGGAGCACTATTGGGGCATTTACTGGGGCACTATATAGGGGTATTTTATACTGGCATACATTATGGGGACATTAGCTCAACAGCGGGCACTAAGCGGGGGTATTTCATGTACTGTCATATTGTAGGGAGAATTATTAGTACTAGGAGGTATTATGCAGAGCTTTGCTAATACTGGGGGGCTATGAGGAACATGATTACTAGTATGGGCACTATAGGGGCATTATTACTACTAAGTGTGCTCTGGCAGAGAATTATTTCTATTTTGGGGAGCCCTGTTACTTTGGGGGGCACCCTGCCATGTTATCAGCTTAGCACAATAGTTTTTGGGGGACATTATCTTTATACTATTAGTGTCTGGGCGCAGTTATTTTTTTAGAGCACTGTGTGCCAATAATTGTTGAAGGGGGCACTATCTGTGTGGTAGTAGTATTTCCAGGGGGACTGTTTCTGCAGTATAGTATTGGGGGCACAGCGGGCACAGTATTGGGGCACTATCTGTGTGGTAGTAGTATTTCCAGGGGGACTGTTTCTGCAGTATAGTATTGGGGGTGGCAGGAAAGGGTGTTCAGAAGATGTGAAGATGATGGAAATGTGGGAAACTAATGTCTGTTTGTTAATCTCTGCAGATACGGGAGATGGCTGAAAAATCATCATGGCGGTCTGGTCTAAATGGAGACGATGAGGAAAGAGAATGTCTACAACAAAGGTGACATCACTGGATGTAAGAGTTATGAGGTGCTATGTAGGAGAGGAGATGCTCCGGCTCCTCCCCCTGCCATTTGCAGAAGGAGGATTCAGAGCTGGGTGAGGACAGCCAAAGGGGGCAGCAGGCAGATGGTGGGGGGAACCACAGGTCTTGAGCAGGATCTGGGGAGGGAGGAGAGCGGAGGAGCTTCCTGGCTGTAGTCTGCTGTTTATTGTATGATGTGAAGCAGACAGTGCAGCCAGGACAGACCTCCCCCTCTCTCCGTATGATGTGTAGAGACAGGCCGCAACTATAGAATGTTAGATGTACAGTGTTTGTTGGGAGTGGCCTATTATATGTAGGAGGGGCTTTTAATAATGGGCGGGGCCCAAAAATTTGCATTGTTATTTTCCTACAGAGCTTTTAGAATCGCCAAGTAAAAGAATCAGCGCAACACACTACACCCCATCCCTGCAGTTTTAAATATAAAGGGGGCTTTGAAAAATTTAATTAGCACAGCGCACTACACATGCCACTTTTTTTGCCTTTCGGACCCCCCCTAGACAAAATTCCTGGGTACAATGGTATACAGACTGATTTACATATTAAAAAAACAGATAAGAACAGCCTGTTACATTATTCCAGCAATCACTCACCTTCTGTGAAGAAGTCTTTACCTTCTTCACAATTTAAACGTATAAGAAGAATTGTGTCAGATGAAGTAGTGAGGGAGGTCAGACTTAATGAAATGGCCGAAAAATTCTCTTCAAGGGGATATCCCAGACCTTTATTGGAATCTGAGATTAAGAAATGTGGCAGTCAAAATGAGATATTAAAACCCCATAAGGACAATAAACGGTTACCGTTCATTGTCAAATATCATCCATGGATGAATAAGTTTCGCCATGTTGTTAATAAACATTGGGGCATTATGCGTGCAGCTTACCCAGAGGTTGCTGAATTTCGTGACATACCTATGATCTGTTACAAGAGAACTAAAAACATTAGAGATACCATCGTTAAAGCAGACATAGGTGGAGCCACGAATATTCCACGTCAACTTTTTCTCTCCACACCTAAAAAGGGCACCTTTCCCTGTTTACAGTGTGTTCATTGTTCAGCGGTTATTAAAGGTGAATCCTTTTCTCATCCACACACGGGTAAAAAATTCCCTGTCAAGTTTTTTTTTACCTGTGACAGCAACTATATTGTGTATTTGCTAAAGTGCCCTTGTGGTCTCTTGTACATTGGTGAGACATCTACCAGAATGAAGGATAGGTTCAGCAACCATAAGTCTACCATACGAAAGAAAAATCTACTGTTGCCAATTCCTTTCCATTTTGATAGATGTTCTCACAATGTTCCACAACTTAGATTCCAGTTTTTTGAGCAGGTGCTGCCACCGCATAGAGGTGGCAACAGATTGCTAATGCTTAAAAAACATGAAAGTTTTTGGATTCACACCCTGCAAACCATTGAACCAAGAGGTTTAAATTGTGAAAACGAATTGAGTGCATTTTTGTAAGATAAATAAATGTTTTTTCTTTTTGTAACCAATATCATCATATTTGAATATATATTTTTTTGCATTTACTCAGTCACAGAAAAAATGACAAGATTTGATGTCTCAAGCTATGTGTAGCCTGTATGAGATTAACATCTCAGGGCAATTATTTCATTAATATATATGTGGCATTTTTTGTATCACATGCTTTCCGCTGACTCCTTCTCTTTTTTCTCACAGCCCCTTCTATCTAAAGCTACAAGATTCAATTCAAATGTCTATCAGCGGTGTAACAATGTTGCAACAATGTTAGTAATTGTTTCACTTGATGTTTTTTGTTTCTATGGTGATGTGACGTCATCACGTTTGACGCCGGATTGGCGCACTATTTAAATGTGTTTCATGTAGTAATTTACCATGCTTGAAAAAGGCTTGCATTCGAGCCGAAACACGTGTCGCATCTGCGCTGTGTCTCCTCCAATGCTTTAATAAAGCAGAGTGATTTCTACAACAAGTGAAGTGCCGGTCTCTTTCTTATATTTGGAGGTTAGAGGTGTGGCCAGTATCAGAAACAACACAAGCGTCTATTGATCCACAAGGAAACCTGTCAGATCAAAGCATCTGTTGCCAGTCTCGCAGATCTTCTGTCACCCACTGTCATAGGGACATCCTTATGTCTTGGTACATCCGTGACACCTATGTTCATATGTGCCCGCATTACTGAGAAAAATTATGCAAATGAGCAACAGAGGAGTTGCCCTCCACTCTCTCTGCAACTGCCATGCTCTCTGCACTGTGATTTTTTATTTTATTTTAATTTAATATTTATTGTTTTTAACATACAAATTCATTTTTACAAACATTTAATTTAATATCATTTAATAAGACTTACATCTCATCATCCCACCTGCCCCCCTTATTCGTTGGCCGCTTTAAAAAAAAAAAAAAAAAAAAGGAAGTCATCCTCTCTCCGTCTCCTCCACCCCCCAGCCCCAACTCATGATATTTCCCCTCATCTCAGGACCCTATGCCAACCATTTCTGCCATATTCTAGAGAATCTATATTTTTTCTTATTGTTTACCAGATGAGCTTCCTCACAAACCAATGAAATTCTAACCAAATTCTCCCATTCCATGATCGTGGGTACAGCACTACCTCCCCAATATCGGATAATACACCTTCTAGCTTGAAAAAGTAATTTGGAAGCTATTTCTCGATGTTGAGAAATTTTCACCATCACTCCCAGTATACATATCTCAAATTGGCTAGGGACTTTAATGCGATGGTATTGCTCTATTCTATCTCAGACTTTTTCTCCAGAACTCCTGGATCTTCAGACATGTCTAGAGTATGTGAATATCATCCACCCTTATCTCCCCGCACCTTAAACATCTGAAGACTTTGGGTTTGTAACACTTCATTAAAAACTTGGGGGAATAATAAAGGCGATATAGTATGTTGAATTGGGTAATTCTATGGGAAAAGTTCTTTGAGATCCTATTTTTTCCCCTGTATAGCCAAATCCCAGAATTCTTCTCGCTGGGGGTTTATAGCATCTTGCCATTTATGCATTAAGCTGTTTACTGCTATCCTCTTAGACTTTTGTTTTAACAGAAATTGGTATATTTTAGAGACTAATTTCCCCCCTATTTTTAAACCAGAAAGGTCAGCTAAGGGCTGCGGAAGGGTAGATATCAATGTACCCCGCCCCAGCAGCTTTCCCAATACTTGTTTTATTTGTAAGTGGAAAAACCACAGTTCTGTATTACCCAGACCATACTCCTTTTTAAGATCTTCATATATTATTATATCGCCCTGTCTCCATATCTGGCCCAGTTTATAGACTATATGCCTCCACCAAACCTCTTGTTCAATTTCTTTTAATTCTATTAAATGGGTATTATCCCACAGTATGGTGTCAGCATGTAGTCCAGCCTGGGTCCAGAAGGCCCTTGCTTCCTTCCAAACCTTTTCCATCAGCTCAAACAGCGGTATCTTTCTACTTCCCTGTTGTGCTAACACACCTGCATCTATGTGCTGAAAGATAGTACAGTTCTCCAACCTTGCATTAATCCCTACTATCTGGACTTATATCTTTGTGTGTTACTCCACGTTATCATGTTTTTTATATGGCCGGAAATAAAATATTGTCCACTGTACGGATGATAACCAACTACAACACACAGTGGTACAATATGAGAGGCATTTTTAAGAAATTTTGGCCCATCCTAAAATCGGATGTTGACTTGGAGAAAGTACTAACACATACCCCCATGTTTGTTGCCAAACGTAGCAAGAATCTTAAGGATATCCTAGTGAGGAGCCATTATATACCACCAAGATCTGGCTTCATATTTGAGTCCAGGGGCACCAAATGGGGATCTATACCGTGTGGACACTGTACAACATGTAGGGCCATTGTTAGGACCAACACGTTTGAGGATTCCTCGAATAAAGTGAGCTATAACATTGTACACTTCATCAACTGCAGTACAACAGGCGTTATATATCATGCCACATGTCCATGTGGCCTGATATATATCGATTTGACGACCCATGAACTACGGATCCGCATACAGGAACATCAAAAAGATATTCGGGCAGCAGCTAAGATTGGGGATGAAGATAGGGACAAACTCCTGAAGTTAAAACCGATTGCTAGACATTTCCGCAAAAAACACAACAATTGTTGGCAGGATTTAAAATTTAGGGGGATAGATAGGATCTCCTCGGGTATGCGAGGTGGGAACTTGTTCAGACGGTTGGAGCAGATTGAAAGCAAGTGGATTGTTAAACTAAATACGCAAGTGCCATATGGCCTAAATGATAAGATTCCATTTGCCTCATTCTTGTAGGGTACAGCATCATCATTGAACTGTGGTGTTTTAAGTAGTTTATTAAAGAGCTATTGTATTTAAATTTTATTTTTCAGCCGGGGTATTTTGGTCTGGTTCTTTTGATGTTTACTAATGTATATTTCTACAGTCTCTTTCTTTATATATAGGATGTATATTTAGTTCGGCTATGGAATGTGAACTTTGGAATGTCATTCTCATTATGATACTATCATCCAATTCGGCTTTATGTGAGACGCAATAATAGAAATTTATGTATGGAATCACTGGTGTGCACACGATATGTATGCCTTTTGTTGGTATTTGATGTCAACAGATTATGAATTTTTGATATGTTGGGGTGTGGATTTTATATGGGAGGAGGGAGGTATGTGTTATCCAGTACATAAAATCCCAAATCCCATTGATTCATTTATTATTTACACGTATCCTTTTTTTCTAATTTTCATTTATTTTTAATTATTTTTTACACGCCCTTTTTTTAATAATATAATTAAACTGTGTTGGTTTTTCGCTGTGTGTTCAACACAGTGACAAACCATTTGATATAATAATGCACTGTCACTTTAAAGAAAGGAAAAAATAAAATCTTATATAATGGTGTATTGTTACTTTGAGAAAGGAACGATAGAATCTTTTGGTGCAAATGAAGATTGCACAATATACACTATTTTATGGAGTATACACACATGGTTTCTTTCTGTGCACCTTTATAATCACTTGAAAAAGTTTTCTTATGTAACTTTATATGTAGGACAATTAATCACTGTGCATTTTAATTGATGTTATTTGTATATTTTGCATCTAATGATGTCCTGTGGATAAATGTGCCGAACTTTATATACATTCTTGTGTATCGATTGTGTAGAAAAACATGTGATATTTTATGTATATATTTCTGTATATTGATTGTGGAATTCATTTTGGGTCCCTATATAATATGTACAATTGATGTGGATGTACTTTGTATGGATGGGCCAGGTGACACTTACTCCAGTATCCAAGATGGTGTTGGCAGAGCACGCGTCCCTCTGCGCAGCCGCGGGCGTGCTGACGTGGTTGGGGCTCTGACGTGGGACGCTCTGTGCTCCAAGGAGCGCGGCCGTCTCACGTCATCGCCGCGACCACGTACGCAGGCACCGGTGGTGCGCGGCGAGTTGCGCGCCATATACAGAGCGATGCCAAGTCTTTTAATTGATGCAGGGGGGATCTTTTAATTGATGCAGGGGGGATTCTCTTTCTTTATATATAGGATGTATATTTAGTTCGGCTATGGAATGTGAACTTTGGAATGTCATTCTCATTATGATACTATCATCCAATTCGGCTTTATGTGAGACGCAATAATAGAAATTTATGTATGGAATCACTGGTGTGCACACGATATGTATGCCTTTTGTTGGTATTTGATGTCAACAGATTATGAATTTTTGATATGTTGGGGTGTGGATTTTATATGGGAGGAGGGAGGTATGTGTTATCCAGTACATAAAATCCCAAATCCCATTGATTCATTTATTATTTACACGTATCCTTTTTGTGGACAGGACAGCACCTTATGCATGCACTGACTATATTATTCTATATGTATATAATTTTTGCACTAAGCACTTTATATGTATAAATTGTAATTACCATACACCGGAAGTCTGAGATAGATTTTAAATGTTCTTAATCTATGTGAGGCCAGATTTTGTAACTCCAGAGATACCTAATAAAATTGATAATTATTTAAACATACTTAGTGGTGGAGTTATGATTTATGATTGTTTTGATATATATATCTAAGGTTTGGTTCTGGAAATAAAATATAGTTCCAAGTCTGGGACTGATAGTCCCCCCCTCCCTCTCATGAATATACAATATTTGTGCTTTTATCCTTGGTTTTTTCCCTATCAAATCCATTAAAAGACTGGCAATTATTTAAAATATTTTTTGGGGGATTATTGACGGTGCATTCCACAGAATATAATTCAGGGAGGGTAATAAGCACATTTTCACTAAAGAGATCCGACCTGCCATCGAGACATATAGGGCCAGATTTATCACGACTCTGACAGCTCACTCCACTTTAACATATGGCTAAAGTCAGTTTTAGCCAAGTCAGATTTATGATCGGTCCTTTAAGACTGTAATAAATGTGGTTTGACGGTAGCAGTTTATCCGTCAGTAAGCAGCTTTCCAAAAGTCGCACATCTTTACGAAAAAGTCGCAAGTTTTTATGAAAAAGTCACATGTTCCATTAAAAAGTCTCATAAGATAAGCATGGTCCTCACTGGAGTGAAATTGCGACTTTTTTGCGACTTTTTAAATAGTCCCAATAGTAAATCTGTCTAGAGATTCATTTACATAAGAAAACACGCCCACTTTCAGAAAACTGGCGAGCATAGTGCAGAGCAGAAAAAAGTCGCAAATTTTTGCGCAGTTTAAGCGATTGCGCAAAAATTTGCAACTTTTTCACTCCATTATTCTGACTTGAGCTAATGATAAATCTGGCCCATAATCTTTTCTATACGTCTATTTTCTTCCTAATTTCTTGTATTTTAGGGATCACATTCAGCTGGACATATTCCTTAGGATTTGGAGTTATTTGAATACCCAGATATTTAACGGGTTCATTGCTCTTCTTAATTTCCAATGCTCCTGGTATAAAATTGTTCAGAGGATCAATCCCGATTTAGACCAATTTATCCTAAGACCGGCATGTTTACCGTACTGATCAAATACCTGGAAAATCTTCATAAGTGATCTATGTGAACCTACAAACAACATAATATCAACCGCATACAAAGCAATTTTTTCCTCGTGCGCACCAAACCTGAAACCCACGATTTCTTCATCTTGCCTAATCATATCCGCCAACGGCTCCAAAGCTATAGCAAAAAGCAGGGGGGAAAGGGGCACCCCTGTCTAACCCACCCAACCAATACCAATATTATCAGAATACTTCCCATTTAGTATAACTTTTGCTGAAATTTCAGTATACAACAGTCTTACCCATGATATAAAGCCATCTCCAAAGCCCATTTTCTTCAATGTTATAAACAGAAAGGGCAATTCTACAGTGTCAAATGCCTTTCGAGGCGTCTATGGTAACAATTAGTCGTTCGCCGCAATTCGTGGGTTCAAGCTGGGTGTTCACAAAATAGCGCATAACATTATCGGTTGTAGTTTTGCCTGACATAAATCCCATCTGATCCTCATAAACAAGTCCAAAACCACACTTCTAAGTCTAGCTGACAAAATCCTGGCCAGAATTGTATTGTCGGTATTAATTAGTGAGATGGGACGGTATGAGTCCAGAAGGGTTGGGTCTTTCCCCGGTTTTAAAATCTATGTAATTAGGGCTTCTCTCAATGAGTCTGGCAGCTTCCCTACCTTCCTCGAGTCCTCCCACATCTCCAGTCGTTTGGAGATTAGTATTTTTTTATATTGAGCATACACTTCGAACGGGATGCCGTCTATTCCTGGGGCCTTATTTTTGGTGATACTAGACAGTATTTTATCCACTTCCAGGGCATTTAGGGGGGCCTCCAATTTTTCACTTTGCTGTTTTGTTAGTGTAGAGATAGTAGTAGGGATCACATTCAGCTGGACATATTCCTTAGGATTTGGAGTTATTTGAATACCCAGATATTTAACGGGTTCATTGGTCTTCTTAATTTCCAATGCTCCTGGTATAAAATTGTTCAGAGGATCAATCGGGACACAAGCCGATTTAGACCAATTTATCCTAAGACCGGCATGTTTACCGTACTGATCAAATACCTGGAAAATCTTCGTAAGTGATCTATGTGAACCTACAAACAACATAATATCAACCGCATACAAAGCAATTTTTTCCTCGTGCGCACCAAACCTGAAACCCACGATTTCTTCATCTTGCCTAATCATATCCGCCAACGGCTCCAAAGCTATAGCAAAAATCAGGGGGGAAAGGGGGCACCCCTGTCTAACCCACCCTACCAATACCAATATTATCAGAATACTTCCCATTTAGTATAACTTTTGCTGAAATTTCAGTATACAACAGCCTTACCCATGATATAAAGCCATCTCCAAAGCCCATTTTCTTCAATGTTATAAACAGAAAGGGCCATTCTACAGTGTCAAAAGCTTTTCGAGGCGTCTATGGTAACAATTAGTCGTTCGCCGCAATTAGTGGGTTTAAGCTGGGTGTTCACAAAATAGCGCATAACATTATCGGTTGTAGTTTTGCCTGATATAAATCCCATCTGATCCTCATGAACAAGTCCCGAGACCACACTTCTAAGTCTAGCTGCCAAAATCCTGGACAGAATTGTATTGTCGGTATTAATTAGGCTACTTTCACACTTGCGTTCAGAGCGGATCCGTCTGAGACGGATCCGCTCATATAATGCAGACGGTGGCTCTGTTCAGTACGGATCCATCTGCATTATAATGTTAAAAAATTTCTAAGTGTGAAAGTAGCCTCAGACGGATCCGTCCAGCCTTTCAATGCAGGGCCGTCTTTAATTTTGATTGGACCCCGGGCAAAAATTTACTTGGGCCCCCTGGATCCCGCCTTCCCACACCTTAGCATGCAATCACGCCCTCCACCACAACACACACACAAAAAATCCACACATCTGGTAGAGTCCAGTGAATGACTGTAAATACTTCTAGTTCTGAAGACTCCAGCGGCTTAGGAGCAGTGCTCTGGGCAGCTGGGCTCAGGCTGGAAGTGGGCACCGCTCTGCAGGAAGGAGACCAGGGCTTGGCTCACCCTAGTGTTACAGTGCACCCCAGCACCCCACAGTATGCAGTATAGCACCCTATAGTATACAGCACCACACAGTATGCAGTTTAGCACCCCACACTATACAGTACCCCACAGTATATAGTAGAGCAGTATAGCAGCCGACAGTATACAGCACCTCACGGTATACAACACCTCACTGTATACAGCACCCCAAACTATACACGATACAGCCCCCCACACTATACAGTACAGCAGTATAGCACTCCCCCCCACTATACAGGCCCCCCCACACTATACAGGCCCACCACACAGTATACAGCCCACCACACAGTATACAGCCCACCACACAGTATACAGGCCCCCACACAGTATACAGCCCACCACACAATATACAGCCCATTACACAATATATAGCCCACCACACAATATACAGCCCACCACACAATATACAGCACCCCACTATACAGTAGTTTACAGTATATTAACATAACAGCCCCTGTCACCTTTTTCTGATGTAATCTTTACACAAAAAAGCTCCACAGTTAACTTCTGTAGGACCTGTGATGACCTCATAGCCATGTGACCAGTAATTGCTAGGTTACTGGTCACATGGTAATGATGTCATTAAGGTCCTAGATCACAACTCATTAAGGTCCTAGAATCCCTAGATCATTAACACAGTACGATCATGATGCCTGTGTAGCCGACAGCCTGACACCCGGGGCAGTAGCTAGCAGGGCTCAAGAGGCAGCTGCCTTGGGCCCCCCAGGAGCAACTGGGCCCAGGGCAGCTGCCCCTTTTGCCCCTTGGTAAAGACGGCCCTGTTTCAATGTAAAGTCAATGGGGGACGGATCCATTTGAAGATTGAGCCATAGTGTGTCATCTTCAAACGGATCCGTCCCCATTGACTTACATTGTAAGTCTGGACGGATCCGCACGTCTCCGCACGGCCAGGCGGACACCCGAACGCTGCAAGCAGCGTTCAGGTGTCCGCCTGCTGAGAGGAGCGGAGGCTGAACGCTGCCAGACTGATGCATTCTGAGCGGATCCGCGTCCACTCAGAATGCATTAGGGCTGGACGGATGCGTTCGGGACCGCCTGTGAGCCCCTTCAAACGGAGCTCACAAGCGGACACCCGAACGCTAGTGTGAAAGTAGCCTTAGTGAGATGGGACAGTATGAGTCCAGAAGGTTTGGGTCTTTACCCGGTTTTAAAATCTATGTAATTAGGGCTTCTCTCAATGAGTCTGGCAGCTTCCCTACCTTCCTCGAGTCCTCCCACATCTCCAGTCGTTCGGTGATTAGTATTTTTTTATATTGAGCATACACTTCGAACAGGATGCCGTCTATTCCTGGGGCCTTATTTTTGGTGATACTAGACAGTATTTGATCCACTTCCAGGGCATTTAGGGGGCCTCCAATTTTTCACTTTGCTCTTTTGTTAGCGTAGAGATAGTAGTAACCTCCAGAAAGTATTGTATTTGTATTGAGTTCTTATTTGTCTTACTACTATACATGTCTTAAAGGTATTCTTTAAGCGGTTCTAATTTAGTCACTTGTTCAGTGGTTTTATGGCCTAATTTATCTGCTAAACAGTGAATATAGTTTTTTTTTTTAATCTGGGTCCCCACCAAGGTGGCCAACTTTTTACCTGGTATATGTGCAAAAACATAATTATCCCTCACATAATTTTCTTTCTGTTGTTGGGCCAGTAGAAGCCGCTCACCTTCCAATTTGGATACTACCTCTATCCATTCCTTATAATTTTTATCTGTGGGGTTTCCAGTATACTTATTTTCATATCTTTCCGCCTCTTGTTCCATGTCCAGTATTTTTTTCCTTAGCCCTTTTTTATACCCTGCTGTATATTTTGTGAAGATCCCTCTAATATATGCCTTTGCGGCCTCCCATACTATATTGGTTGCTGCTGAACCTTTATTCCAATCAAAAAACTTAGTTATCTCTTTCAAAACCTTTTCGTGTATACCCATTATATTTATCCACCCAAAATTTATGTGCATCCCTCTACTTTTTTTTTGTTTGTTTTTATATTTGTGGTGATTGGGTTATGATCCGAAATCCCACGCTGTCCATATTTGACCTTTTCAATTTCGGACGATCCCCTATCATTAGTGAAAACTAAATCAATTTGTGATAAACTTTTATGAGTCTTTGAAAAACATGAATACTTTTTCAATTTCGGGTGCATTACCCTCCAAATATCTATCCAACCCAATTCCTCTGTGATATCTTTTAATTTTGATCCCGTGCTAACATTTTGAACGTTCCCAACTCTACATCTATCCATTTTGCTCTCCATAACGTTATTGAAATCACCCATAACTACAAGTGGTTTATCCCCTACCTTAAGTAAAAAATTGTGAATTTTTTATAAAACCTCCAACTTGAAAGGTGGCGGTATATAGACATTTGCAACTACCCATGGTCTTTTTTCAATGAGACAGTCGATCAAAACATATCGCCCCTCCCCATCTATGTCTAATTCCCCTATTTTAATATCCACATCCCGGTGTATTAATACACTCACCCCTCTGGCATATGATGAGTAGACTGAGTGAAAGGAGTGCTGTATCCACGATCTAGCCAGTCCATTTATCGTTTCACCTGTCAGATGCGTTTCTTGTAAACAAACTATCGCAGGTAAAAATCTATGTATTGCATCAAAAACTGCCACTCTCTTTACTCCCCAACTCAAACCCCTAATATTCCAAGATATAATTCTCACAGAAGGCTATTTATATATCTGCCCATCTCAAAAATGTACTTGGAAGGCCCCCAGGGGGAGAGGGGAGAGAGAGAGGAGGAAAGAAGAGGAACAAAACACACAGAGAAAAAAAAAAAAACAGCGGCACTTCGAAATTCTGACCCCCAAACCCCCCCCACCCCTTCCCACCCCTTCCCACCCTCTCTCCCCTCTCCCCTCTGAATGAGCCAGAAATTCCAATCCTGGTTCTCTATCTTGACATTACCCCCTCCCAGCCAATCTCCAGCCCAGTACCCCTCGACTCCTTATAGTTTCTCTAGCCCAAGCTCCGGCCGCCTCCGCTGTATCAAAAACCCAGTTTTTATTTTCCCATTCAACCCTCAGTTTGGCTGGGAACATCATTGAATATTTGACTTTATTTAGGCGTAAGATTTTTTTCACCTCTATAAACCGACTTCTTTCTTTTGCATAATCGGGGAATAACATTACCGTTGCAGCTGAATATTCAATTTGCCCTCTCCTCCTAGATCTACGCATTATCTCATCCTTATCCCTAACCGATAGCAAATTGAGGATTATAGGTCTTGGTCTCACTCCGGGTGGGGGTTTCTTTGACGGGAGTCTATAGGCTTGATCCACAAAGTTTTTATAATCCGAGATGTCCTGGCCCAGCTGTTCCTTCAACCAAGTTTGTACAAAAGCGGTGAGGTCTTGCCCCTCCACCCCCTCTGGGATCCCCAGACATCTCAGATTATGCCTCCTGGACCTATTTTCTAAATCCAGTACTCTCCTTTTCAATTCCCTATTTTCCTCCTTCAGGGAGTTTTTTTCTACCATAATTGACTGTAAGAGATCCTCAGAGTCAGACGTTCTTTTCTCTATTTCTGTTAACCTTTCTTTATATTTCTGAACATCCGCTCTGAGTAATCCCACCGACTCCCTGATATTTCCAGTCTGGAGAGAGAGGTCCTATATTGCCAGGCTGCATTTTTTTATTTCTTGGAATATGTCCTGCAAACTAGGAACCTGCTTCACTTCTGTTGTCTCTTTTCCCTCCTTCCCCACCCTCACCTGCTGCCCTCCCCCATCTCCAGACTGGAAACTCACCTCAGTCACCTTCATTACGGAATTTTCCTCTAGGATAGATTCACCCTCTTGAGAGCGAGTCAGCTCCTCTTTTTTCTTTTTTGGGGGGCTACTTTGTACTCGCATAGTGGTCAAAAGTAATTGCCTAGTTTTTTCAGTTTTTTTTGTCATTGGGGAAATTGAAGTGTTTAACTCAACTTGGCACTTAGCCCTTTTCCCCACCCCCTGTCTAGCCATCCTTAGAATTTCCACTTTCACTTAGTCCGTTATACTGCATAAAACTTGATTGGAGATTGCGTTATTTTAGAGCTCACACAGTTAATGGCCAAAAAATCATCAGCAATGACTCAATTGTTTTTTGAACGTTTGTTGAATAAACTTGAGCCATCCGATCATCCAATCATTTCGTATTCAACCACAGCTCAAAACAGTTAATACCATAAAGTTAGTGGCAGTCACTCAGTTGGCTCAGTTCATTTGCAAAGTTAGTTAGGATTAGTTCAAACCCTCAAGTCATCCAACCATCCCCTGTTTACAATATATATAGCCTATGGCAAGGCTGTTATGCTTTTAATATTCACAGCAGGAATAGTTAAACATGGGGATCGCTTCATTTGCAATATTAATCAAGTTAGTTCAGCCCCTGATTTCATCCAGCCACTTCACTTTGAGCCGTATACCCAGTGTCAGGCTCCAATACTTATGGTGTTAGCAGCTCATACTGTTAGTATCATGCAACCAATAGCAATCACTTTTCATAGTTCTGCTAGTTTGGAAAGTTCTCCACCACCTTTCCGCAGACCTTCAGAGGGGGAGGGAGGGGGGCGCCACACAGATCCCACATATGTGCCTTTAGGATCCGTTCCATGGCCCCCTTCCAGCAGTCCCCAACCTACTCCCTCTCTCCACTGCCGTCCCCGACCACCAACAGCAGACCTCAGGATCTCCAGGCAAAAAGAGAGGCAACAACCAACTCACATCTCGGGGGGAGGAGGGGGGGAGAGACACTCACGAACCACCAGGTTGGCCCAGCCTTCCTTCAGTCACAGCTCAGCGATCAGCTCCAGTTCCGTGCCCATACATCATGGCGATCACAGCGTGCCCAGAAAACCCAGCGCAGTCGGCTGATGAGCGGCAGCAAGGCAGGTCAGTAGTGCAGGCCAGACCGTCAGATGTTAAGCGGAAGTGAATCAGGAGGTTTCCGTAGCGTGTCCAGGCAGCAGGCAGGGTGGGAGGGGAACCAACACAGCAGCAGGGCAGCCTCGTCAGGGACTCAACTTCTCATCGGGCTGGGAGCTCCATGGCTGGGATGGAGATGCGTGTGTCACCTATGTGCGCCTGCCCACATGCCCGCGCTGTGATTGACAGGGCCAGACATGATCACACTTACACTGCCTTTACAATAACCATGGGGCCAACACAGATGCCTTTAGCTGCCAAGCACACATGTAAAAGGGCAGCCAGTTTCATAGGCACAAATCTGCTCACAAATGCCCTTTAAGATAGGAAAAGTACAGTAATGCATCCACTTGAGGAAGGTTGGGCCCTATTAGACTGCACAGTTTTGGGACAATTATTAGGACAAGCGTTCATACAGTAGGAATGTTTGTTCCCAATAATTGGTCTGTATAATCAAGTAGCCAATGAACGAGCAAACACTTGTTTCTTGACTGATGGGCATCTTTCCTCAGGATGAAATATTCCCAATTATTGGCAGCATATCTCCCTATGTAATCAGGTATGTGCAGCCGATAATCAACAGAATTGAATGAAGGAGGAATGACAGAGGTAGCAAGCAATCATTCCTCCCACATTCAGTTTTCAATGTCTTGTGTAAACAGGCTGGTGCTAACAAGCACCAATGGATCTGTTTGCATCCATTGGCACTCGCAATGCCCCAACGTTGGGCATTTTAATACAACCCTTACACTGTCACTAGTTATTTGTGGACCTGATTTTTACATATTTGTAAAAGGAAGTGATAATGAAAGGGAAAGTAAACAGTTAAAGGATATGTACACCTTTGGGGCAATAGCAATTTTTTTGATGATTGCATTGTACTTATTTTGAGCTCAAGTCATTTTTTTTAATTGGTCTTTATTAAAAATATGAAATCCTTTTTTGTGTACATAGCTGAGATGCTGTAGTAGCAGCCTGTGGATTTTTTGTCTTTTCCATCATTTGGGGAGCTTAGGGTACTTTCACACTAGCGTTTTTCTTTACCGGCATAGAGTTCCGTCCTAGGGGCTCTATACCGGAAAATAACTGATCAGTTTTATCCCCATGCATTCTGAATGGAGAGCAATCTGTCTTAAGTTCAGTCTTTTTGACTGATTAGGACAGAGATAAAACCGCAGCATGCTACGGTTTTATCTCCGGCCCAAAAAATTGAGCACTCCATAGGAATGTATTAGTGCCCGCATTCAAAATACGCAGACCGAAAAAAAGGTGAAAAAAATAAATGCCAGATCTGTTTTTCCTGGATGAAAGACAGATCCGGCATTTCAATGCATTTGTAATACGGATCAGGATCCTGATCAGTCTTACAAATGCCATCAGTTGACATGTTTTGCCGGATCCGGCAGGCAGTTTCGGCGATGGAACTGCTTGCCGGATCACTCTGCCGCAAGTGTGAAAGTACCCTTAGGGGTTCCTTAGCTCTGCTCTCTGACATTATAAACAGTCATTAAAGCTCAGTGCTTATCTTACTGATAAGAATGTGGCTTAAATAAGTATTTCTGACCTCTTAGTAGTTTAGAGACAAAGTGAAAGTGAAAGCACCAGTCACACAGTTAAAAAACAGTTAACCCTTTGTGACAGAAGGGCTCAATATTTTTAATAAAGGCCAATCGAAAATATGATTTTTAGCTAAAAATTTGTTAAATACAATCATAAACAAAAATTGCCCCCAAAGATGTACATAGCCTTTAAGTTAGCAGGCTCATAGGGCATAATAAATACTTTTTAATTAGGTGTCTCAGCTTCAAAAAACAATATTATTATTTATATATTTATATTTATATATGTATGAGACAAACTCCGGGCAGCCAATGCTTTCTCTTTATGCATGCACCATTACTGACCACACCAAAATATAGGTATTATATAGGATGTCTATGATTGTTACATATTTACCAAGATCCCTGTTTAGATACAAGCTGAAACCACATAGTACTCTGAAGTGTATGAGACTTGAGAATTTATGTAGATTCATCGGAGCACGCTCATTCTAAAGGTTTGTAATAGAGACCATAATGGATAGACATGTTCACTGGTCTTATCCCAAAGCGACCTCTAGCAGTTCAGTTTACAATGAGCCATATCTTGGTTTTCATGCTCCCTTACTTGCTGCATTTAATCTTTGAATTGGTTCCTTTGACTTTGCTGATTTATGCCAGCACTGATGTTTTACATGACCTTATTATCTTGCCTGCCATCTTGTACTATAGTAGGCCACTGTAGGGCTTAAGTATGAAAACCGCTGGTGATGGGAATGTATTTTCTGTTTTGTTTACGTTGGCATGTCCAAGAAAAACTGTTGGAAAACCTGTTATGCTTTTGGCAATAGTGCTGGTGGTTTACAAGTTGTTCTCATGCATCATGTGGGAAGTATTCTTATAAACATGTAGTATTTTCTCTGCATATGCTTTCATTTAAAAAAAAAATAAAGTTGATCTCCAGGAGTCGTTTTTTACACACTGGTTGAGATTTACTACTACTACTACAACAACATACACGCGATGCACCAGTCTCTCCCCTAATACAGCATGCGCCAGGTTCATCTACTGAAAGCACAGCCTACTTATGAATCTGTATATAGGAAAGTTCAGACGGCTCACTACTTGTAATCAGGGTCAGGTGCTCTGGTCTGATTTGAATCACCCTATTCAAAAGCAGATAAGTAAAAAGAGAAAACAACCGGCACTCTTACAATGGGAGTAATGGGAGGCAACTAAAAAATATGGTTAACACTATTTAATAACATTTATGACATACGATTCATTAAAATTGCAATACATAGATACATAAAAAGATACATAAAAAGATTAAATAAAAATGTACTGGATGGAATTGTGAATCCAAATGTATACTATTAGTGTCCTCCTGAGGTAGCTTTCGGTATGATGTGGCTTTTATTCAATCATAGAATGATGAAAAAAGGATAAAAAAAAGCGCATGAATTATAACGCATGTATGGTAATAAAGGCGCATGAGACTATATTGACGCGCAGTGGTGATATTAAAGCGTATAGAAAGTCTCTCTGTAGTGTTCCAACATATGATACAGTGTGTTAAATAGTTACTCACTGTTTTGAGCTGGCTCTTGTTGCTGTGGCGTCCCACGTGTAAGTGCTCTGTGCTCCAAATCGTTTATCGGATACGAAAATTATTTTCGGATATGAGATTTTTTTCGATTTTACGAATTTTCAATAAGTTACATATCACAATGGAGTTGGTCCGGGCGTTGTATCAGTCCGCAGCTGTTGTGCTGTATACTCCAAATATCGTAAAGATGATTTCTACAGAGGACATTTGAATGTGGAAGTCCTTATAAATCGCATGGCCATGCTCCAAGGACTTTTGTGAGCGAATGTTTCTCAGCTTTACCAGACGCGTTTCGAAGTAATCACTACTTCTTCCTCAGTGGATTTCTTATGAATCTGCCACAGAAAAATGCTGTAAGTGATGAGAAACTAATAAATGAGTCACATTCTGCAGGACTCTGAAGCCAATCCTGTTTTACAAGCCATTTGCATATCTTGGAAAAAAGTGACGCAGGGGCCCAACGGTATGGGGGAGATTTATCAAAACTGGTGCAAAGTAAAACTGGCTTAATGGCCCATAGCAACCAATCAGATTCTACCTTTCATTTTCCAAAGGAGCTCTGAAAAATGTAAGGTGGAATCTGATTGGTTGCTATGGGCAGCTAAGCCAGCTCTACTTTACACCATAAAAATAATTGATAAATCTCCCCCTAAATTTTTCAACCATCATGTAAAAAGTGCAACATAAACTAATGGAAAATGAAAAAAGAACACCTGGAAAACGTGATGGGATTGAGTTGAGATTGCTAAAGTATAACCTAGTGGTGCTTTGTCAATAATGACAAAACCAAGGTGGTGCACTCTTTATTTAGGGTTCTGCAGCAGGGTATATGATGAGGCAGGGTCATATTAATACTGGTGGCATCTCCCCTTGCTGCGAAATAAGTTGCCACTCTGGCATGGTAACGGTCATACAGATGCTGGATATCCTCCTGTGTCATACCAAGCTCTTTCAACTTGGACCCCTAGTTCAGCCAAGGTGGTTGTTGGCTGCTGTGCATGGGAGATCCATCACCCCATCTAGTTCCAGAAATTCTCGATAGGGGAGAGATCTGGTGACCGACCTGGCCAGCAGAGCTGCTGGATACCCTGAAGAGCACTTTGGGAGAGTGTTGGAAGTGTGTGGGTGGGCATTATCTTGTTGGAATGCCACATCCCCTGAGTCAAAAAAGGCAGCAGGAATGGTGCCATTTGGCCCTTTTCAAAGTCTGTTAATTGGTGCATGCCTTTCTCTAGCATGCATAGTGAACACTTCAACAACTCTCAATTAACAGTCCTATAAGAGAGAAGATGAAAAACAGTGCTGTCGTACAAAAAATAACAGTGATGCCAGACAAAAATGCGTGGAGCATCTGTATGTAAAGTGAGGATCTTGATCACTACTCCATGATCCCCTCCAGGCAGGCTCGGACTGGCCCACAGGGGTACAGGTGAATCCCCCAGTGGGCCCTTGAGCAAGGTGGGCCCCTAGTCTGCCACCACCAAGTTGCACATAACACAGTAGACTTACTTCACTTGCATGTATCTGTGTGGTAGGCCCCCAAAATAAATTTTACTGGTGGGTCCTAGACATCCCAGTCAGATACTGCCTCCAATTCCTTATAGGTGGTCATTTTTTCATTTTCCAGTAGTTAATATGGAGAATAAATAAAGTTATATTATCCTTCCATTTAACCCTACATGTACAGCACTGGGAGGGTCTTTAAATATGGCACCAGCTTGCAAGCGCAGAGGGCACCATAGCCAGTGCGTCTCTGCTGTTTCAAACAACAGAGGTCCGTAGCTATAATGCCAATTCCAAGCATTAAACCCTTTAGGTGCCATGGTCAAGCGTGCAAGCATGGCCACTACTGCTGGATTGCAGGGTGGTCATAACAATGGAAACAAGCAGTGTATAATGTGATGGAAAAATTAATCAAGCCAGGAAAGGAAGCAATATGGACATTCACAATATAACTTTCTCTACATGATAAATGCCATTTGCTGAAGTGAGACAACCCCTTTGATGACCAAACAATTTTTTTCATCATCACCTTCCAAGAGCTATAACTTTTTAATTTTTCCTTCAATGTAGCCGTATGACGGCTTGTTTTTTGCAGGACAAGTTGTACAGTAGGTTGTAATAGTGCCATTTTGGAGTACATATAACTTACTGATTAACTTGTATTAACTCTTTCTGCGAGGGTGATGGTAAAAACCAGCAATACTCCCAATGAGTTTTTAAGTGATACATTTTGCTGCGTTCATTTTTCAGCATAAGTAACACAATAACTTTATTCTCTGGGTTAGTGGGATTACAGTGACACCATATATATGTATATATATATATATATATATTTTGTTTACTACTTTTGCACAATAAAAACCCTTTTTTGAAAAGAAGAAAATGTTTTTGCATTTTCGAATCCTAAGACTCATAACTTTTTCATTGTCTTTTTATGGAGCTAAGTGAGGTTTGATTTTTGCATGACGACTTGTAGTTTTAATTGGCATCATTTTGGTGTACATAACACTTTAGGTGGTGAAAAAAAGCAAAAATTTGCAACGCTGGCATTTTTTTAATAAAATATTTTTTACAGCGTTCACCATATGGGATAAATTACTTAATACTTGCATATCGTGGGTTGTTATGGATGCGGCGATACCAAATATGTTGAGGAGAGTCTATTTTTACAATTATTTCCTTTAAAAAGTGTTTTTTTTTTACTTTTTTTTTACTATTTAAGAAGTATAATAGGCAATCTTTTGATCGCTTCTGGGACACTCTGGAGGCAGGTCTATGGTCTTCACTAGGCCCTGGCTTGCAAGCACATACATCAGCATGCCACAATCTCATTTGTGGTGTGCCGATTGGAGACAGAGGGAGTCTGTTCCCTCTGTAACCGCTTACATACAGCAGGCGCTATTGCCTGGGGCATGTAAAAAGTTAAATAGCCTGGATCTTGTATAAGGCTACTTTCACACCTGCGTTCAGGTGTCCGCTCGTGAGCTCCGTTTGAAGGGGCTCACGAGCGGCCCTGAACGCAGCCGTCTGGCCCTAATGCATTCTCAAGGGGGCGGATCCACTCAGAATGCATCCGCCTGCCAGCGTTCAGCCTCCGCTCCGCTCAGCGAGCGGACACCTGAACGCTGCAAGCAGCGTTCGGGTGTCCGCCTGGCCGTGCGGAGGCGAGCGGATCCGTTCCGACTTACAATGTAAGTCAATGGGGACGGATCCGCTTGAAGATGACACCATATGGCTCAATCTTCAAGCGGATCCGTCCCCCCATTGACTTTCAATGTAAAGTCTGAACGGATCCGCTCAGGCTACTTTCACACTTAGAAAATTTTTCTAAGTTATAATGCAGACGGATCCGTTCTGAACGGAGCCACCGTCTGCATTAATATGAGCGGATCCGTTCAGAACGGATCCGATCGAACGCAGGTGTGAAAGTAGCCTAAAACAGTTAAGCTTTTTGTAACACATTTAAAAGCAACAGTTAAGGAGGTATGCATGTAAGAAACACAGATTACACAAAATTTAAACCTAGGAAATGCACTAAAAATGAAAACAAAAACCTGCAATTCCTCACTTTGATTTCTTTGATCATATTTTGTCTCATATTACAATTAAAGCTGATAAATATATCAATTAATCTTCCGTATGTGTCCCTTCCGTATGTGAGATCAGCCATGGCACCCCCTCACTGTTCTGTGTAATGCTATAACACAACTAGCTGCAGCAGGAGCCTACCCATCTACTCTGTCTGCAGTAGGACAAAAAGAATGTTAAAGTGGTTGTCTCGCCTTACACATTGGTGTCATATCACTAGGATATGTCACCAAGGTCAGATCAGTGCATGTGAACACGCGGCAGCCCCCATTTATTTCTATGGGACTGACAAAAATAGCGAAGCCAGTGCAGTCCCATAGAAGTGAATGGAGCAGTGGCCGGCTTGTGCAGTGTGCTCTCCATTTATTTCTATGGAACTTCTGAAAGTAGCCTGCTTGCTAGGCTATTTTAAGAACTCCTATACAAATGAATAGAGAGCACCCTGCGCATGTGTGGTGCATTTTCCCTTACTTTTGCAGGCCCGTTCTGGTGCTTGTCTAAGATGAGACAACCCCTTTAAGCTTCACCCCCTTGACAAATCTTTTTCCCTTGCTCATTCCTCAGCTAAAAAGTGAAACAGATTAGCAGTAGATTATTTATCCCTGTGTTTTCTGCAGGATTACTACAAAACTGTTTCAGGAACATGGTGAAAATCCCACAGACTAGCAAACAGTGGTGCAAGATTATCTCGTGTTTACTTATATCATTTATTTCTATCACTCAAGTGTTTGTACCTTGCACTTGTTGTGTTGTCTTTCTTCATAAAACACAAAACATTTAACTGATAACTACTGACTAATCCTTAAGTTATTTGTAAAGACATCATCTTCACTCAGATTTTCACAGTCATTTATTTGTGAAGTATGATGGGAGATAAGAACTTGATACACAGAAAGATAATACACAGAGGTCTAGTCAGTAAATTCATGAAATATGGACACGATTAGGCAAAAAGTCACATTGTTTAAATAAAAGTCTAGACTAGTCTTATCTACAAACAACACAGCCTGTTTGTGGGAAGTGTGATAAAAAGCATATCTCTTCAGCCCCCATTTAAATTGCTTAGGATTGTATTGGATCAGGGACAATCTATGTTAGCTGCCTCATTAACTTACCATGGAAATAAAAAAGAACCCATTGATTTACATACTGTATTGCTATCACAACCTCTAAAAGGGTGCCTTCAAATCTAGCGGACTGCATTTCTGGAAAACCTGCATGATAAATAGGTTCACATATATTCCTATGGAGTTTAAATTTGTCTGCTGTAAATGCAGTGAGCATGCAAGGAAGAGCCAGAGGGAGGGGAGTGGTAGTAATGGCACTAATAGAAGTAGTGTTGTTCCACATAAATTTCCTCACTCTAAGGCCTCATGCACACGACCGTTGTTTGGGTCCGCATATGAGCCGCCGGGACCCATTCACTTCAATGGGGCCGCAAAAGATACGGACAGCACTCCGTGTGCTGTCCGCATCCGTGGCTCCGTTCCGCAGCCCGTTAAAAAAATATAACATGTCCTATTGTTGTCCGCGCTTTGTGGACAAGAATAGGCATTTATATTGCCGCTGCCCGTTCCGTTCTGCAAATTGCGGAAGGCAACACAGACGGCTTCCATTTTTCATGGATCCTTGGTTTGCAGACCGCAAAAAAGTCACAGCCGTGTGCATGAGGCCTAACGCTCCTGTGGCCGTGCAGTGAAAGGAGGGCACACTTTCTTCCCTCTGGGCACACTCTGGACCTTTTGGGGGCTCTTGCCAGGTGTTGGGTGGGGTACCCTGGCCTTGATATTAGACAGATAGGTGCAAGGCAGGAAGGCAGATGTAAAGGCCCATGGATGAAAGTGTCATCACTCTGGCAGAGTGTGGATCCATGTGGCTGTGAATGGAGGGCACACCACTTTTTACCTCGAGGCAGAAACTGGGTCTTTTATGGACTCCCGTCTGATGGCAGTTGGGATGCCCTTGATGGAGTACGGTTGGCAGGGTGCAAGGCATAAGGGTACGTAGGTGCAGGGCCGACAAAAGGTAAGTGGAGTCAATAACTAGGCTTGTTGGTTATAATAAAGTCTCTCTTTGTCACAGTGTAGACTTTTGCTAATAGCTGTGTATAGGCTGCAATTATGGTATTAGTAGTATTAGTAGCACTTACTGATCTATCTCTCTCAGTACACTTTGCAGTCTCTCCAAATAACCAATGCATGCATATCCACTCTCATGAACTCTTTCTGCAGTTCCCAGTTGCCGGGAGCAGATCCTAAATCCAGATGGCCAGTCCATTTTAAAGTATGGTGGGTGCTGAAGCAATATATCTTTCTTACAGGGAGTAAAGTCTTATTGCCATAAATGTGCAATTCCTTACTGTCTTTCCAGGCATGGCCTTGATGGTTTTGTCAATGTCTGTTTTCTTTTTATCAGTCTTTCAGTTAAATTGTTCTCTGGGAGCTTTTTAGTCTAGGGAATGGTGTTTCATGGATGAGGCTTCTCTATAGGCAGAAGCACACACGTGTAGTTTTTGTTTCTAGCTCTGCACAACTAAGAATCTGTACTTAGCCAGGAGTGGGACCAGCCGACCACCCTAGAAACTAGGCTAACATTGACAGTGATAACTGTTTGTTGCCCATATATCACCATGTGGAACATACGTTGCATAAAGAAATGAGTGCTTTAACATTAAATCACAATATCCCCCCTTTAAGAAACAAAGATCTGGGTTAATGCATAAAAATTCATGTGTTTGTGTTCCGCTGTAGAAAACATGATAATTTGCGATAAAAATCTGCACCAAAATGCATCAAAATTTGCATGAATTAAGAATATGAATATATGAATTTCAGGGCAAATTTTTCCACTACCTGTGAAGACACGCTAGGAATGGTTATACACACAGTTTTTTTTTAAACTGCTTTTTTGTAAACATTTTTTGAAGCTATGGCTAGGTGTTACATGTCAGCCAAATGGAAATTATAAACCACCCTACTAACTGCATTTTTCTACTGGCATGTTTTTGTGTTTGTGGTGTTTTTTCAAACCATAGCATACTCTGGGTGTGGTGATTTCAGGCATTTTCCCATAGACTTCCCTATAGGGAAAAAAGTCTGGGAAAAATATAAACAAAATATGTGACTATAAAAAAAAACACCAAAACAACCCTTCTGAAAAAACATGCATGAATTTAATGTAGCTTTTTACAAACCAACAAATACCCCCAAAAACGGTGTGACAGCACCCTAAGGGCAGTTTGAGGGAACATTATACACTGAATAGCAACAATAAGCTTGTTGAATTAGAAATGAGGGAGCTGTGATGATTTTACATATATACATTTCTGTCTTTTGGCATCAAAACATTCTTAAAGAGCTTTCCTAGAAAAAGCATATTTATACAAATGCTCATTCTTGATAATTGTGCCACTGATCACTGACTACAATTTCTATACCCTGCCTTGGTACTGCAAATGGGTGTCTTCTGTCCTTCCATACCTCTGGTGTTGATAATGGAGAATATTCTGAGAGTAGTGACCTGGGAACTCCTGTGGGGTTAATGATGAAAAACACGTCATACCTTAAAATATTCCCCCTCATTAAGCCTTATGCCGAACCCATCAGATGCAGTGGGTCCACATCATCTCCAGTAGGACCTGTTGCAATTTTCAGTTCATTCTCCAAAGGCCATTCAGAGGCACGAAACCAAGATTTAACTTTTTGGCCTAAATTCTAAGAGCCATTTCTGGAGGAAACTGGGCACTGCTCATAACCTGCCCATCACCATCCCTACAGTGAAGCACGGTGGGGGCATCATCATGCTGTGAGGGTCTTTTGTTAGTGGCTGGGACAGGGAGACTGATCAGGGTTGATAAAAATCTGAATGGAGCAAAGTACATAGATATTCTTAATGAAAACCTGATCCAGAGTGCACTGGATCTCAGATTGGGCTGAAGGTTCACCCTCCAACAAGACAATTACGCTAAGCGCACAGCCAAGACAACACATGCGTGGCTTAGGGACAACTCTGTGAATGTCTCTGAGTTGCCCAACCAGAACCCTGACATCTCTGTCGAACATCTCTGATGAGACCTGAAGTGTCCATCGACAGTTCCCATCCTACTTGACAAAGCTTGAGAGGATCTGCAGAGAAGAATGGCAGAAAATCCCCAAATCCAGATGTACAAACCTTGTTGTGGCCTCATACCCAAGAAGACTGGAGGCTGTAATCGTTCTGGCAGCTGCTTCAGTAAAGGGTCTGAATAAATTAGCCAAAGATTCGGTTTTCACTTTGTCATTATTTTACCATAAGGCTGCAACACAACAAAATATGAAAAAGGTAAAAAGGTATGAAGATTTTCCGAATGGTTCAATACCTCCAACATTGTCTTAAAGGAAATTCCCAATACCTATGTGACATTTCCATGTCATTTCCTAACATCTGGTCTTTAACCCTTGTGTAATACAGTCCCTTAAATTTTTTGGGACATATAATTGCATACGTGTGAGTCATATATTTGGTGGAATGTTTCAAATGGTTCCCCTGAACGTAACTCCAAACTTGATGCAAATCTCACCTTAAAGGGAACCTGTCACCAGGATTTTGTGTATAGAGCTGAGGACATGGGTTGCTAGATGGCCGCTAGCACATCCGCAATACCCAGTCCCCATAGTTCTGTGTGCTTTTATTGTGTAAAAAAAACGATTTGATACATATGCAAATTACCTTGAGATGAGTCCTGTATGTGAGATGAGTCAGGGACAGGACTCATCTCAGGTTAATTTGCATATGTATCAAATCGTTTTTTTTACACAATAAAAGCACACAGAACTATGGGGACTGGGTATTGCGGATGTGCTAGCGGCCATCTAGCAACCCATGTCCTTAGCTCTAGACACAAAATCCCGGTGACAGGTTCCCTTTAAGCATTCTCTCTGTAATATACAGTGGAAAAGTAAGGTCACAGCATAACCTCAAGCATAATATGATTGTTATATAATAATTTTCTTGTATTTTAAAGGGACACTAAACCCTGAAAAATAAAAAAGAAGCATAACCTGCTCAGAAACGTTTGGACAGTTAAACAAATTCTGCATCTTCGGCTAGAGACTGACTCTGCACTAGCATGACATCACAGGCAGTCAGGAAGTCGGTTAGGGCGGGTCTTAACACAGCATTCACTTCACTTGACTGTCAGACACTGTGAAAGAGTATGGAAGCTGCAAAACATCAGGAGCTTCTTACAAAAAATGCCGGGGTGTGTGCAGGGATACTAGACAATACCTGGGCACTGATATTACAGAATGTGCTACCTAGCTTTCCCAGGAGCTCGAATGTCAAGTTTGCCTATATAGTTAGGAGGGATTTCTCACTGTCTAAGCAAGTTTTTACATTCATCAGTATTGAAGAATTGAATTACAAGTTTTATGGATCTGTACACATTGATCATATAATGCTACCTTTACATTGTGCAAATAACCCATTTTTCCCAGGACCCTCGTTATGGCACTATTTAGTATTGAGGAGGGGAGTTTATCTTGGTAGATTTAGAATTCTGCAGTCTATTTTAGTTTTACATGGTGGTAATCTATCTTTTCCAGGCAAACCTGCCTAGCTACTGCTCTGTTAGGAAGTAAGGAGAATTACTTATTATTTAGCAGTTCCTACTACAGGCCCATATGATTTATTTTACTCATTTATAGTGCCAACATATTCCCCATCACTTTACAGGTATTATCATTATTCTTTTTTTTTTATGCAGCTTTCATGGGATACTGAATGTCAAATATGTCTAGCTATGCTACAGCATAAAAGATTTGTCATAGGGATTGTTATTCAGCTTTTCCAGGCGCCTGACTAGCAAATCCAGCTAGGTACTCTACAATACTGGGGATTTACCAATACATAAATTGGCTGATCTGGCAGTCTGCAGTCTCGGAAAGCTGGGTAACAATCTCTAGGGTTGTGATGGGGGCATACCGTTACATAAGATATACACAATCTTGCACTGATATATTGTGGGAATCTATGATATGGTACCAGTGCAACATAATATGCTGTCACCAATGCAGCTGAATAGTGTTGTCACCCAGCTTTCCAGGACCCCGATCAGCAAGTTAGTCTAGCTATATGAAGGGATTTATCACTACAAAACTAGGCACATTTGGAATTCAGCAGTCTGTGAGAGCTGGGTAACAACCTCTGCAGAGATGTAATGGAGGCTACAATTTATACAAGCTATTCTGTATATGCTACGTTTATAAATATAATATCAGAAGAACCGTATACTATACTATATACAGTATATCGTTTAATCTCCTGCATACTTCCACATGCAACCTAGCTTTTTAAAGTTTCTGAAAGGCAAATCTGTACAACTATGCAGTGGAGTCAGGAATTATCATTCCAACAAAAAGGCTACTCTCACTGTGTACACAAATGTTATCCAGACTAAACCCAGCCCCTTCTAAACTTCCTGTCCCATGTTCATTAGCATCAGAGGGGTAGAGGGAGGAGGATAAGTTATGACTGCAGCCTGAGAGAACAATGTACTCTTTTTTTGTTTATTTTTTATAATCTTCAATTCTGATATCGAGAGCAAATAAAAAATAACTCATACGGAGATTATGTTACATTTTATTGTTTTTTCTTTGTTTGGATTCTGGGTTTAGTTTCCCTTTAAGTACTTGCCAGCAATAAAGCAAAATTACTATGGTAGTACATAATACTATCCTATAAACAAAACAAGAGAGGTAGCATGGTCCAGCTATCCTGTGCCAGATAATGTCAGGAACAAAAGCTTACAAGCATAAATCTTTACATTCTAATGTGTCCAATTTTTATTAATTGGAGCAAAACAAACCTGAATTTTCACTGCTATGAAAAAGCAGGTGTTTAATTGCAAACAATAAACCACATGAAATAAGTGAGTCATTAATTTGCAATAGTCACTGAATGTAAAGTAATTGTACCTATCACCAAGTTCAGTCTTGGAACAGCAATGCCTGTGCCAGTTTTTACTTTAATTTATTGCATGCCCCACGGGTGCCCACCTGTTTCTGATTACCACACACACCAGCTTGTGCTTTTGACTTTTCATTCCTTTAGAAATCTTTAGTCTGTGTGCAAAAAATATACAGTAAGAAGCACATTTGTGCACAGGACATATTTGAACGTTTAATTAGTGTATATAGAACATTATAAAAGTCAGAGGATGAAAGGTCAATTTTAAGTCAAGCTGCAGTTCACTACAACATTGCATATAATGAAGAACATTCATTTGGTATAATAGTATGGCATGCTGTGTTATAACAAAATCTAGTGTTACTGCTGGTAAGTAGTGACAATGGTGATCACTAGTTGACAGGTTTGAGGAATATGGATTAATATTTACTGTCAGCCATGTCCTCACACCCCCATTTGCTGACCGATAGCGGAGGTAGTGAACTCCACAGGAGGGCCCTGCTTCAAAGCCCCCCCAGCCCTGATTGTCATTTGATGCACCTCTTGGCATGTTCAGTGTACATGCAAAATAAGTTTCCACCCCCCTAGCCATCTGAGTGTCAGTTGGCAAGGAAGAAAGCCCCAGGGGATCCAGGCTTCAAGGAGAAGGTCACACCTCAGTCCAGGGTTTTGTGCGTCATTTGCTGCCAGCCCAGAAGAGGGGAGTGGACCCCTCCCTGAGGCTGGGATGGGCCAGCTACAGGTTAAAAGTCTGGTGCCATCAAGTAGACGCGTCTTTCTCTGAAGAGGGGTCACATCCTACAAATGTGTTTAGAGGGACCCAAGAAATAGCTGAGATCACGGCCCTTCATGTGGACTCCAGCAAAGAACATCTCCCAACCAAAAGGAACTTTCATGTTACCCGGTAACTGACTTTTACACTGCTTAACCCTGTTGTAACCATATAACCTGTAATCTGTAACCTCAGACCGCTGTATATATTGTCTGTGTATATTGTGTTAAATCTAGTGTGCCCATACGGCGATTAAATATATCATTTAATCTTGTGCTATCTTGTATCTCGATCACGAATCCCCATGTCCGTGCTTTGGCCTAGTTTTAAGCTACCGCGTGTTGGTTTCTGACCCTATATAATCGCGTTAGCGGACCAGGCTTATATCAAACGAGAACTAGTGGCAGATACCCGGGCTGAGGAGGCGCTGTTTCACTGTGGCAGTGAAAAGGCTCTCTCAGCTTGTTGCCTCTCTGTGCCAGCGTGGACAGGAGGAGTGTGTGTAAACTATACCAACCTGACCTTACGTGCTCCTCTGGAGGGCGTAACTTCACATTTTTGGTGAACCCGTGACCATACAACATCTCGCGAGCTCAACGGAGTTGACGTCAAGAAGTCACGAGGTGTGGTATTCATCACATCAGGCATACACATATGAAAGGCTATAAACTATACAGACTCATGTTTATTATGTTACCAATATTTTAAAGACACTGGATCATTTTAAAACGTTGTCCCATTTCATTCCATTTTGTTACATTGCATGAAAAATGTAGATGTAGAAATTACACTTATTAATACACATCAGCAGTTTTAAAAGATTATAAAGGGGTTATCCCATGATTAATGTGAAAAAATTTAAATCTGACATCATATAGTACATAGAAACTTAAGGGTCATTTATTAAGACCAACGTTTTAGATGCTGGTCTTACCAAAAAAGTGCGTTGGCGGTGAATCCGCTGGAGTTATCAAGAAGCAGCAACCTTGAAAATGATAAATGAGATGGTCCTGCCGGCCTGTCCCCTTAACCACCCCCTTTTTTAGACCTGGCGTGAATGGGGAAAAGTCGCAGCGCAAGTAACCTCTGTGCTGCAATCTGTGCCAGAAATACGCCAAAAATAGGCAAATTTCTGTTAGTAAATGACCCCCTTAATTCTAACAAACCTAAAACCAGCCTTGTACCTAATGTCGATCAAGAGCTTTTGCGATTAATTTCTTAAATTACTCTACTAGATTTAATGAAAACTGGCAGTTCAGGAGGGGGGGTACTTTGTCACGGAGAATGACTTGTTTGCTGCAGCTCTGAGGGTGTGTCATTTTTGCTGTATTTCTTTCCATGTCCTTTCCTAGGGAGGTATTTCCTTTCTGATGCAGCTCTCTCCCTCTCTGTCACATCTTCTAAAAGTAGATACAATGTTAGTGCTCGTTTACATGACCGTGTGAAGCCTGTGCCCGTGCTGTGGACCGCAATTTGCGGTCCGCAATGCACGGGCACTGACTGTGGCCCAGGCGCATGGGGATCGCGGACCTATTTACTTGAATAAGGCCTAGTTCACACGAACGTATGGCTTTTATAGTTTTTTTGCGGTCCGTTTTTCACGGATCCGTTGTTCCGTTTTTGAGTTCCGTTGTGTTTCCGTTTCCGTTCCGTTGTTCCGTTCCGTTTTTCCGTATGCCATGTACAGTTTACAGTAATTACATAGGAAAAATTGGGCTGGCCATAACATTTTCAATAGATGGTTCAGAAAAAACGGAACGGAAACGGAAGACATACGGATGCATTTCCGTATGTGTTCCGTTTTTTTTGCGGATCCATTGACTTGAATGGAGCCACGACCCGTGATTTACGGCCAAATATAGGACAAGCTCTATCTTTCAACGGAACGGAAAAACGGAAAAACGGAAACGGAAGGCATACGGAACACATTCCGTTTTTTTTGCGGAACCATTGAAATGAATGGTTCCGTATACGGACCGTATACGGAACACAAAAAAACGGCCTGTACACCCGCAAAAAAAACGTTCGTGTGAACTAGGCCTAAGTCAGCGATCCGTCCGTTCCGCAAAAAGATAGAGCATGTTCTATCTTTTTGCAGTGCGGAGGCACGGAACGGAACTCCATTAAGCACTCCGTAGTGCTTCCGTAGAGTTCTGTTCCGAGCTTCCGTTCCGCATCTCCGGATTTGCGGACCCATTGAAGTGAATGGGTCCGCGATCCCCATGCGCCTGGGCCACGGTCGGTGCCCGTGCATTTCAGACTGCGATGCGGAATGCACACGGAACGCTGCCTGTGTATTGTGGATCCACAAATGGCAACGGGCAGCACACATTCGTGTGAATGAGCCCTTACTGAGATGGAGAGAGAAATAAGGAAAAGAACAAACAGCACATGGCACTATAAAGGGGTTTTTCGAGATTCTAATATCCTCAGGATAGGTAATCAATATTGACACCTAGCACCAATGCCGATCAGCTGTTTTCGAGAAGGCAGCGGCACTCATATTTACTAAGCTACAAAATAACTGGTGTCTAAAGATGTTCCAGAATTATTGCACACCATGTAGTGGCACTATGATAAATTTGATGTGTTTTCTGACTGCTTGGTATGAGTTTGGACGTTAGACAGCATTGGCACATGTGGGTGATATTACCTAGTATTGCACCAATGGTACATCCAGCCGTTTACATTCACATGTATTTAGAATACCCTACTGTAAATAATAAAACAATATTACAACTCACCAAAATATAAAATGTTAAAGATAGCCTGTCACCACAAAAGCCAATGCAGTCTGCAGACAGCATTTTACTGAGCAGAAGGAGCTAAGCAGATTGATATATACTTTTGTGGGAAAAATTCTGTAAAACTTAATTTCTGAGAAAACCTGTATTCTATACATAAAAATATCAGCTTTTTCTGACTTCATAGTTCACATGGGAGGTGTTATCAGGGACTGATAAATCAGAAATTGCAGAGATTTAAATAATTTTGCTAAATATTTTCTTACAAAACTATGTAACAATGTGCTGAGCCGCCTGCGAACACATGCGGGATGCCGACTTAAATCACGAGTCCGGCGATGCACAGATAAGCCCTTACCTGTGCCTGCGCCGCGAGCCGGTCTGAAACAAATGCGGTCAGCGGGAGCAGGCAGTTCCGAGAACAGCCCGATGAAGGCCCCCGGCGGCTGTTCTCGGAACTGCCTGCTCCCGGTGACCGCATTTGTTTAAGACCGGCTCGCGGCACAGGTAAGGGCTTACCTGTGCATCGCCAGACTTGTGATTTAAGATGGCAGCCCGCATGTGTTCGCGGGTGAACACGGCGAACTGGCCATTACTGTGCTCAGCTCCTCCTGCTCTTTAACATGATACAGTCCTGATCAAAAGTTTAAGACCACTTGAAAAATGGCAAAAAATCATATTTAGCGAGGCTGGATCTTAACAAGGTTCCAAGTAGAGCTTCAACATGCAACAAGAAGAAATGAGAGTGAGATAAAACATTTTTTGAGTATTCAATTTAATGAAAACAACGAATAAGCTGAAACAGGCTGTTTTTCAGCTGATCAAAAGTTTAGGACCACATGCTTTTAAAAGGCCAAATCTGTGCAAAGGTGTGGATTCATTGTCACTTTCTGTCAGGTAGTCACACGTTGTGATGGCAAAGGCAAAAAAACTCTCCCTTTTTGAATGTGGTCGGGTTGTTGAACTGCATAAGCAGGGTCTCACTCCGCGCGCCATCGCTGCTGAGGTGGAACGCAGTAAGACAATCATTTGGAATTTCTTAAATTCTTAAATGATCCTGAGGGTTATGGAACAAAAAAATTTCATCAGCACTGAGCTGGAGGATCCAATTGGCTGTCCGTCAAGACACTGGACTATCCTCGACCCAAATTAAGGCCCTAACTGGTGCTGACTGCAGCCCCATAACCATCAGACAGCATCTGAGACTGAAGGGCTTAAAAAACTAAAAATGTCTTCAAAGACCTCGTCTCCTTGAATGCCACAGAACTGCTCGTTTGGACTTTGCAAGAGAGCACCAAACATGGGACATTCAAAGGTGGAAAAAAAAAATATTCTCTGATGAGAAAAAATTTAACCTTGATGGTCCTGATGGTTTCCAACGTTACTGGCAGAACAAGCAGATCCCACCTGAGATGTTTTCTATGCGCCACAGTGGAGGGGGCGCCATAATGGTCTGGGGTGCTTTTTCCTTCAGTTGAACAATGGAGCTTCAGGAAGTGCAGGGGCGTCAAACTATAGCTATGTCCAGATGTTGCAGAGAGCATTCCTCATGACTGAGGGCCCTCGTCTGTGTGGTAACGACTGGGTTTTTCAACAGGACAACGCTAGAGTACACAATGCCCGCAGGACAAGGGACTTCTTCCAGGAGAATAACATCACTCTTTTGGCCCATCCTGCGTGTTCCCCTGATCTAAATCCAATTGAGAACCTTTTGGGATGGATGGCAAGGAAAGTTTACAAAAATGGACAACAGTTCCAGACAGTAGATGGCCTTCGTGCGGCCGTCTTCACCACTTGGAGAAATGTTCCCACTCTCCTCATGGAAACGCTTGCATCAAGCATGCCGAAACAAATTTTTAAAGTAATAAACAATAACAGCGGAGCTACTCATTACTGAGTTCATGTTTGGAAGTTGGATTTCTGTTTTGGGGGGGGGTTTAGTTTTTTTTTTGGGGTGTGGTCCTAAACTTTTGATCAGCTGAAAAACAGCCTGTTTCAGTTTATTCATTGTTTTCAATAAATTGAATGCTCAAAAAATGTTTTGTCTCACTCCCATTTCTTCTTGTTGCATGTTGAAGCTCTACTTGGAACCTTGTTAAGATCCAGCCTTGCTAAATATGATTTTTTGCCATTTTTCAAGTGGTCTTAAACTTTTGATCAGGACTGTATCTGCAGACTGCATTGGATTTTGTAGCTCCACACAGTACAACGTAGTGGAAGTTAGAGAAACAGCCAAGAGACCTAATTTGTGGATATATTTGTGGTGAAAATGTTATAAAAGTGATAGCATACTCTTCGGGTGTGACCCTACTAATTAGTAGTATAAATGAGCCATAAGCAGGTGTCTGCGCCTGGTATTTGCATCTCAACAAAATTTGCCCGAATTATGTAACAAACAGAGTGCACGACCTGAACCAAATTTACTATGACATATTTGACGGTTTCATTGACTGCTTTGAAAAGTGTTTAGAAAAGGATGTCAAGGAAGTTGGAAAGAGGAGTCAAAAGAAGACTTCCATCCCATACGTGAGAATATATATGTTAGTGTAGACTGGATATTGTGTTTAGAGATGAGCGAAGTTATGGAAACTTCGATTCGGCAGATTTTCCAAATTCCACAAAGAAATTCACTTTGTGATGAATTAGTTTGTCACTAAGCGCATTTCTTTGTATGTAGCGGGAGCAATGACGGGGAACGGCTGTTCACGGCATCTGAGATTTAGGGCTCATGCACACAAAGGTTTTTTGCGTTCCGTGTACGGGCCGTATTTTGATTCATTATACGAAACTATTTATTTCAATGGGTCCGCAAAAAATGCGGACAGCACTCTGTGTGCTGTCCGCATCCGTTGCTCTGTTCCGTGGCCCTGCAAAAATGATGAGTCCTGTCCTATTCTTGTCCATTTTGCAGACAAGAATAGGCATTTCTTTAATAGGCCGCCTGTTCTGTTCCGCAAATTGCGGAAGGCACACGGGTGGCATCCGTTTTTTGCGGTCAAAAATTAGCGGAACGGAACAGGGCTTATGCACACGACCGTGTATTTTTTTGCGGTCCGCATCTTTTGCGGACCCATTGAAATGAATGGTTTCATATACGGACCATATACGGAATCTAAATACAGCCAGTATACGGAACGCAGAAAACGTTCGTGTGCATGAGCCCTAAGGCCTCTTGCACATGAACATTTTTTTTTTCCGTTTACGTTCTGTTTTTTGCATTCCGTATACGGACCCTATACAGAACCATTTATTTCAATGGATCCGCAAAAAAAAAGGAAGGTACTCCGTATGCTTTCCGTTTCCATATTTCCGTTCCATTCAAAGATAGAACATGTCCTATTATTGTCCACATAACAGACAAGGATAGTACTGTTCTATCAGGGGCCAGCTGTTCTGTTCCGCAAAAAATGAAATGCACGCGGACATACTATTTGCGGATCCGTCTTTTGCGGACAGCTAAATACTGAAAAGGCCATACGGTTGTGTGCAAGAGGCCTAACATTGAGGGCTTTTAAAGATTAAAAGTATTTTTAACCAAGATGACTGTGGTGGCCTCTTAACATGCAAATGAATAAGGGGAGTATGTATTTTTTGTTTTTACCGCCATTTCAGGGAAAATTTATTTTTACCACAAATTACCACAATTACCACAAAGCGCGAGGAAATTTGACTTTGCAACAAAAGGAATTTTTCCAGAAATTTGGATCAAAGTCCACTTCAGATGCTTTGATTCGCTGAACACTAATTGTGTCGGTGGCATGGCAGTGTATTACAGCTGTTGTTCCACCAATGCCTACAAGATCATTATGATAAAAATGTACATTATGGTAACAGGGCCGAATATGCTCTCATTCCCTCTAATAAAAATATATTTCATTTGACTGTTTTGCTTAGTTCATTTTATGTTGCTATCGGTTATCCCATTGCTATGTTGCTATAATGGCACCCATGTTCAATTGACTGTTTATTGTGAGAACACTAAGGCCCCTTTCACACGGGCGAGTTTTCCGTGCGGGTGCGATCCGTGCGGCGAACGTATGGCACCCGCACTAAATCCTGACCCATTCATTTCTATGGGGCTGTGCACATGAGCGATGTTTTTAACGCATAACTTGTGCGTTCAGTTGAAATCGCAGCATGCTCTATATTTTCCGATTTTGACGTGACGCAGGCCCCATAGAAGTGAATGGGGTGTGTGAAAATCGGATGGCATCCGCAAGCAAGTACGGATGCCGTGCGATTTGCACGCATGGTTGCTAGGAGACCATCGGGATGGAGACCCGATCATTATTATTTTCCCTTATAACATGGTTATAAGGGAAAATAATAGCATTCTGAATACAGAATGCATAGTAAACCAGCGCTAGAGGGGTTAAAAAATAAATAAAAATAATTTAACTCACCTTAGTCCACTTGCTCGCGAAGCTGGCATCTCCTTGTGTCTCCGCTGCTGATGAACAGGACCTGGGGTGAGCTACTCCATTAAATAGAGCTTAAGGACCTTCGATGTCGTCACTCCGGTCATCACATGATCTTTTACCATGGTGAATCACCATGGTAAAAGATCATGTGACGTACCATGTGATGACCAGAGTGACGTCATCGAAGGTCCTTAACCTGTATTTAATGGAGCAGCTCACCCCAGGTCCTGTTCATCAGCAGCGGAGACACAAGGAGATGCCGGCTTCGCGAGCAAGTGGACTAAGGTGAGTTAAATTTTTTTTTATTTTTTTTTAACCCCTCTAGCGCTGGTTTACTATGCATTCTGTATTCAGAATGCTATTATTTTCCCTTATAACCATGTTATAAGGGAAAATAATACAATCTTCAGAACATCAATCCCAAGCCCGAACTTCTATGAAGAAGTTCGGGTTTGGGTACCAAACATGCGCGATTTTTCTCACGCGAGTGCAACGCATGACAATGTTTTGCACTTGCGCAGAAAAAATTGCGCATTTTCCCGCAACGCACCCGGCTCTTATCCGTGCAAAAAAACTCACGCCCGTGTGAAAGAGGCCTAAGAATTCAACTATTAACCCCTTCAGGACACAAGCCAAATTTTGGAAATCTGACAAAAGTCACCATAATGCTGTAGCTCCACAACAGACAGACAGTTTTTCAGCTTTCCAAGTGTTTAATAGCTTTCAAGATGGTTAAAAGGGTTTTCCAGGATTACTGTGGTTTTTAAAAGATGTGCTCATATAGTTGCTTACCTCATGTTCCCCATGCTATTTTTTATTTTATGTGGACTCTACTGACCCATTTTTTTCTATGAAATCAATTACTCTGGTTTCTTTACACGCTATATGTGGCGCTTTCTGCTTCTGCATTCAACCAAACTCCTTTCTCCACCACAGCTCGAGCACTGCCCCTAACAATGTCCATGTAGTTTATAGCTCCTCCTACCTTCAAAGAGCTGCTTGTACATGGTCATGAAACCACAGCCTGGAACAGAAGATAGGAGCAATAAAGGTAAAAGAAATACGTTACAAAGTCATAGCTACACTCCAAAATTATTATTTTAAAGAATGTTGATGCAAACCGGAAAACCCCTTCAAGACAGGGAAAAACAAGATCAAGGATCCCTTGAGGAGCCCAAGAGTTCTTAAAGGGCTTCTGTCAGCCCACTAAACCCTTTTTTTTCCCCCGTTAATATTAATCCCTACACTGCAAGCTCCCTGTACATATGCTAAATATTCATTTTCGTTCAGTAGATATTGTTAAAAATCAAGTTTTATAATATGTAAATTACCTTGCTACCAGCAAGTAGGGCGGCTACTTGCTGGTAGCAGCCGCATCCTCCTCTCATCATGACGCCCCCTCCGCCGTTTGGTTGACAGGGCCAGGGAACGGGTTCGTTCTCTGCTGGCCCTGTTCGAATTCAAAATATCGCGCCTGGGCCGTACCTTTCTTTAATCGGTGCAGGCGCACTGAGAGGCGGCCTCTCTCCCGGCCATCATCAATATCAGTTCGGTGAGGATCTGACATCCGGCACACCCAGCTATTTTGGGCCTCAGAAATTATATTGCTGTCTTATCGTCAGGATAGTTCATCAACATCAGATAGGTGGGGGTTCAACATCTGACACCCAATCAGCTTTTTCAGGCAGCCATTGCAACAGAAACTATACAGTGCATGGAACTAGAAGCAGACAGCTCTATAGAGTGTCTGTGTCAGGATACTGCTGCTCAGCTTCCTTTAATCTCAATGGAAACTAAACTGCAGTATGTGGGCAAACTACACAGTGTACAAAAATTTCTGTTTTCCGCTCCAAATATTGTAAAGTTTCTGGTGCCATGGATGCCCAAAACAGCTGATCGGTAAGGGTGCCAGGTGTTGAATATCTCTAGCACAGACCTAATGCCTCATTCACACATGTCAGTGTTCGGTCAGTGATTTTCATCAGTGATTTTGAGGCAAAACCAGGTGCGGCTCTAAACACAGAACAGGTGCAGATCTTTCCTTATATCCGTGTAGCCTACATTGGCTCACAATCATTGATGGAAATCACTGATCAAAACACTGACATGTGAATGAGGCTCAGGGCTCATGCACACTACCGTATGTATTTTGCGTTCCGCAAAACATGGATCCGCAATAAATACGGATGACGTCCGAGTGCATTCCGTATTTTGTGAAACGGAACACTAATAGAACAGTCCTATCCTTGTCCATAATGAGAACAATAATAGGACATGTTCTTTTTTTTTTTTTGGGTGGAACGAACATACAGAACCGTTGAAATGAATGTTTCTGCATACGGTCCACTAAAAAAACCAGAATGAACACAGAAAGAAAATCCGTCCGTGTGCATGAGCCCTTAACCCGGGTAACACAGGGTTAAGCCTCATTTACATGTCCGTGCTCAAATCCGTGAGAAGGTGGTCAGTGAGGCATCCGTGAAGCTGTCCGTGAAGGATCTGTGTTAGGTCCATGTGTCCATATTTTGCTGTCCATGTGCCATCCGTGTTTCACTGACCCTGCAAAGCTGAAAAATAATTTTCAAAGCATCTCTTCTTAATGATCCGTGAAACACTGATGGATCCGCGTTGCATTTGTGGTTTTCACAGACCCATAGACTATAATGGGCATGATGGATCAGTGAACACTGACAAAGCAGAGCATTTATCCGTGCTGAAAACACAGACCAACGGACCGTGCTAAAACTCTGATGTGTGAATACACATTAAAATTAGGGATAAGCGAACTTCATATTTTGAAGTTTGAGTTTGTGTTCGGGTTGTGCTATATGCTGAATTGCATTATGGATTCCATTACCACGGACCATAACGCAATGCATAACGGAATGCCTCTAAAGGTTATTCATTCCGTCATAATAGAAGTCTATAGCCAGCATAATGGATCCGTCCGGTTTCCGTTATGCAGGAGAGGACTCCAGCATAATGGAAACCGGATGGATCCGTTATGCTGGCTATAGACTTCTATTATCACGGAATGAATAATGGAATGCCTCTAAAGGCATTCTGTTATGGAATTGCGTTATGGTCTGTGGTAACGGATTCCATAACGCAATTCAGCATATAGCACAACCCGAACACAAACTCAAACTTCAAATTATTAAGTTTGCTCATCCCTAATTAAAATGAATGGGGACGTGTGCTGTCCGTGGAACACTGGCGTGTAAATGAGGCTTTAGAAGATAAGTCAGCTGAATGTTTTTGCCTTAGGGCTCATGCACACAAAAAATACTGGAACAGCTGGCCCCTAACAGAACAGTACTATCCTTGTCTGTAATGCGGACAATAATGGGACATGTTCTATTTTTTTGCGGAGCAGACATGCGGACATACGGAAACAGCATGCACAAAGTGTAACTTCCGTTTTTTTTTTTCTGGACCCATTGAAATTAATGGTTTTGCATACGCAAAAAAGAATGGTATGGACACGGAAAGGAAATACGTTTGTGTGCATGAGCCCTTAATGGGAAACTCATAAATATTTTGTTAGGGGTGAATTGATTGCCTCGGGCTCTCAGGTGTAGGTCTGTATGATAAGTTCACACAGTGCAGTTTTTTAAATTAATCTTTTTAACCCCTTAAAGATACAGTAAATATAAGACTTTAGAATACAGTGATTTATTAAATATTTTCATCTCTGCATTCCAAGGGCCATACACTTTTTACTTTTCTGTTGACATTTTTGCAAGATGAGTTTTATTTTTATATGGCGCAATTTTGGGGCAGTATAACTGACATGATAGCTGTATTCTGTGGGTCAGTATGATTACAAAAATACCAAATTTCCCCAGAGCCTCCCCAACAGCACTGACAGTTGGGTGCAGCTCAACACGACAGCTCAAACTTTAACCCCTTAGGGACCCTGGCATTTTTCACCTTAAGGTCCAGGTCATTTTTAGAAAATCTGACCAGTGTCAATTTATGTGGTAATAACTTTAAAATGCTTTTACTTATCCAGGCCATTCTGAGATTGTTTTCTCGTCACACTTCATAACAGTGGTAAAATTTAGTAAAAAAATTAAATTTTTATTCATAAAAAAATACCAAATTTCAATTTCTCTACTTTTATAATAGATAGTAATACCTCCAAAAATAGTTATTACTTTACATTCCCCATATTTCTACTTCATGTTTGGATCATTTTGAAAATGACATTTTATTTTTTTGGGACGTTAGAAGGCTTAGAAGTTTAGAAACAAATCTTAAAATTTCAAAACCCCAATTTTTTCAGGGCCAGTTCAGTTATGAAGTCACTTTCTGGGGCTTACATATTAGAAACCCCATGTAAATCACCCCATTTTAGAAACTACACCCCTCAAGGTATTTAAAACTGAGTTAACAAAATTTGTCAACCCTTTAGGTGCCCCACGAGAATTAAATGAATGGGAATGAAATTTCAAAAAGTAACTTTTTTTCTTAATCGATTTTTTCTGCAACACATCAAGGGTTAACAGCCAAACAAAACTCAAAATCTATTACCCTGAATCAGGAGTTTACAGAAACACCCGATGTGTGCTCAAAAACTGATGTATGGGCGCACAGCATGCTTCAGAGTGGAAGGAGCACCATATGGCTTTTCCAGAAAAATTGACTTTAGGTCCAAATTTTTCACTTTCACTAGGGGGAACTTGAGAAAATGTACCCCCTGATTTATTGCCCATTTTCTCCTGATTACAGCAATATCCCATATGTGCTTGTATACTGCTATATGGGCATACCACAGCGGACAGAAGGAAAGGAGCACCAAAGCAGATTTCACCAAAATAATTGACAGGCGCCATTTGCAATTGAACACACCCTGAGGTACCACTAGTGGAAACCCCCAAAAAGGGACCCCATTCCAAAAACGAAACCCCTCAAGGAATATTTCAAGGTGTGTAGTGAGCACTTTGACCCATCGGATGTTTCACAGAATTAGGAAACGCTTGGCTGTGAAAATGAAAAATTTTATCTTTTTCCAGAAAAAGTTGCTTTACACCCACATTTTCACTTTCACGAGGAGTAACAGGACAAAATGCACCCCACATTTTGTTTCCCATTTCCCCCTGAATAAGCCAACACCCCATATGTGCTCCAAAAAATGATGTATGGGCGCACAGCAGGCTTCAGAGTGGAAGGAGCACTATATGGCATTAGGAGAGCGGATTTAGCTGGAATGGTGAAGACACTTTGCATGTGAAGACACTTTGAGGTGGCCCTACAGTGAAAACTACCAAAAAGTGACCCCATTCCGGATACGACACACCTCAAGGAATAGTTCAAGGTATGTAGTGAGCGCTTTGACCCATCGGGCGTTTCACAGAATTAGTAAGCGATTGGCTGTGAAAATGAAAAACGACAATTTTTATAAGCAAAAGTTGCTTTACACTCACATTTTTCACTTTCACAAGGGGTAACAGGAAAAAATGCACTGCACATTTTGTTTCCCATTTCCCCCTGAATATGCCAACACCCCATATGTGCTCAAAAAATTATGTATGGGCGCACAGCAGGCTTCAGAGTGGAAGGAGCACCATATGGCATTAGGAGAGCGGATTTAGCTGGAATGGTAATTGGGAGCTATGTCGCATGTGAAGACACCCTGAGGTAGCCCTACAGTGGAAACCCCCCAAAAGTTACCCCATTCCAGAAACTACACCCCTCAAGGAATATTTCAAGGTGTGTAGTGAGCACAAGGGGTAACAGGACAAAATGCACCAACACATTTTGTTCCCCATTTCCCCCCGAATACGCCAACACCCCATATGTGCTAAAAAAATAATGTATGGGTGAATGGTAGGGCTCTAGAGTCAAACAGCTAAATATGGATTTTGCTGACCTGAATTAGCAGACATGTATGTTTGGAGCCATGTCGCATTAAATAAATTCCTGAGGCCCCCAGAAATTAAAAACCCCAACAAGTGACCCCATTTCGGAAAGAGTACCCCTGTACGAACATTTTAAGTGTCTAGAAAGAGTACTTTTCAGCAAACAGGTGTCTCACAGAAGACAGAATTACTTTGAAAGCATTTCAAAACACATATTTGTTAAAAAACAATATTTTTCGCCCTATAAGACGCACCGGCCCATAAGACGCACCTAGGTTTTTGGGGAGGAAAATAAGAAAAAAAATATTTGTGCTTTTGGTGGGTTTGGAACTAATGGTGGTCTGTGGATGGCACTATTACTGGGGATCTGTGGATTGCACTATTATGGGGGATCTGTGAAGGACACTGTTATGGGGGGATCTGTGAAGGACACTGTTATGGGGGATCTGGGAATGGCACTGTTATGGGGGATCTGTGGATGACGCACTGTTATGGGGGGGATCTGTGGATGGCACTGTTATGGGGATCTGTGGATGGCACTGTTATGGGGGATCTGTGGATGGCACTGTTATGAGGGATCTGTGGATGGCACTGTTATGGGGAATCTGTGGATGGCACTATTACTGAGTATCTGTGGATGGCACTATTATAGGGGATCTGTGAAGGACACTGTTATGGGGGGATCTGTGAAGGACACTGTTATGGGGGATCTGGGGATGGCACTGTTATGGGGATCTGTGGATGACGCACTGTTATGGGGGGGATCTGTGGATGGCACTGTTATGGGGATCTGTGGATGGCACTGTTATGGGGATCTGTGGATGGCACTGTTATGGGGGATCTGTGGATGGCACTGTTATGGGGGATCTGTGGATGGCACTGTTATATATGTGCCATCCACAGACCCCCCACCTCATAACAGTGCCATCCACAGACCCCCCCAGCCCATAACAGTGCCATCCACAGACCCCCCAACCCTTAACAGTAAAACTGTCATCCACAGATTTCCCCCCCCACCACCGCTCCAGTGCTGCAGAATACAAATATAAAATGTCTCATTCAATTAAAAGTAAATAAACATGCCCCCTCACTCCTAATATTACCATACACCCTAACAGCTTCTGTACAACGCAGGCAGGCCGGGGGCGGCCGGCGCGTCACTCACTGACGTCACGTGCCTGCGCCGCCTGCTTCATTCATAAATTAGGCGGCGCAGGCACGTGACATCAGGAAGTTACGCTGCCGCCCGCCCGGCCTGCATTCTACAGAAGCTGTTAGGGTGTACGGTAATATTAAAAGTGGGGGGGCATGTTTAATCACTTTTAATTGAATGAGACATTTTATATTTGTATAGTGCAGCACTGGAGCGGCGGGGCCGGAGTACAGTGACTGCACCAGCCCCACCGCAATTGCCGGCCCCCAGCTCCTCCTCCCAGTCCCTCCCCGCTCGCTCATACATCGCAGCCTGCAATGTAAAAATTTCCGCATTCGCCCCATAAGACGCAGGGGCATTTTCCCCCCATTTGTTTGGGGGAAAAGTGCGTCTTATGGGGCGAAAAATACGGCTAGCAGACCCCAATTTTTTTACACAAGGGGTTAAAGGAGAAAATGCACCCCAGGTTGTGTTCCACATTTTCTTCCTATTCAGGAAACACCCCATATGAGCTGTATGGGCGCACAGCAGGTAAATGGCAAAATATGAATTTTGCTGACAGGCCTGAATTGGCAGACATGGATTTTGGGTGCCATGTCGCATTTATTGAATTTCTGAGGTCCCCATAAATAAAAAAAATAAAAAAACAAGTGACCCTATTTCAGAAAGAGCATCCCCATATGAACATTTTAGGTGGTAGAAAGGGTACTTTTCAGCAAACAGGTGTCTCACAGAAGACAGAAATACTTGGAAAGCATTTCAAAGCACACATTTGTATAAATGAAAAATTACTAGCAGACCCCAATTTTTTTTAACTTTCACAAGGGGTTAACGGAGAAAATGCACCCCAGTATATGTTCCCCATTTTTTCCCCTTTTTTCAAACACCCCATATGTGCTTGTAGCCTGCTGTATTGGCGCACAGCCTGAATAGACAGACATGTATTTTAGGTGCCATATCACATTAAATAAATTTCCTGAGGTCCCCAGAAATAAAAAACTCCAAGAAGTGACCCTATTTTGGAAAGAGTGCTCCCATACAAACATTTTAAGGGGTCGAAAGGGCACTCTTGCCCTAACAGGTGTTTCACAGAAATCAATATGTAGCGGTTGGTGAAAAGTGGATATGTAAGCTATGCGGACTAAATCAGAGATACAAGGTGGTAAAACTACAGGGTACATCATGGATGAAATTAAATTAATACTCTGAAGCACTCCTGCATGCAAAGGCCAGGTTTTTCAGGGCAGGTTTTGCAACCACCTCTTGGAACTGAAGGAAAGTTCCTTTGTGGCCTGAATGAAAAAACATGTATGCATTGCTCATTGCCATCTGTACAATGTGTACGGCCAGCTTTTTGTACCACACTTTCGTTTTTCGTGTGGCACTGTATGGCTTCATAAGTTGATCTGCAAGATCCACCCCTCCCATCTCCCTGTTGTAGTCCAGGATGCAAACTGGTTTGGGGGTAGTGGTTGTGGTACCTCGTACAGGAGAAGGGGAGCTGGCATTAGTGTGAATGGTGGTCAGTACAAGGACGTCCCTCTTGTCCTTGTACTTAACCACCAGCATGTTCTCATTGTGAAGAGCCCTACTTTCACCCATTCTCAATGGTTGAACTACCATGGATCTAGGGAGGCCTCTCTGATTTTTGCACACTGTGCCACAAGCCAAAGTACCCCTGGCAGTTAGGGTCCTGAATAGGGGTATGCTGGTATAATAGTTATCCACATAGAGGTGGCAACTCTTAGCCAGCAGTGGGAGCAGTAAGTCCCACACAATCTTCCCTCTAACTCCTTGAATGGGGGGGGGGGGGACATAATTCTGGAGGTTCTATCCTTGAATCTTTCCCTTCATAAATGCGGAATTTGTGGGTGTACCCAGAGAAACTCTCACAGAGATTGTATATTTTTATGCCATACCTTGCCCGTTTGTTAGGTAGGTACTGGCGGAATCTAATCCTCCCTTTGAACAGTAATAGGGACTTATCTACACATACATTTTTCTCTGGGTAGTACACCTCAGCAAACTCGGTGCTGAAGTGGTCAATGACAGGCCTAACTTTGAACAGACGGTCAAATGTTGGGTCGTTTTGGGGTGGGCACTGTGCATTATCATTGTGGTGTAGGAATTTCCTAATGGACTCAAATCGCTTCCGGGTCATGGTCTGACTGTAAATTGGAATCTTGTAGAAAATGTCTGAACTCCAATATTGCCTAACGTTTGTTTTTTTACTACGCCCATATGCAGCACAAGTCCCCAAAACTTAATCATCTCTGCTGCATGTACTGGAGTCCAACCTAAGGGGTCTAGTGTATGGCGAAGTAGGGTTCTGGGAAATAAATTGTTAGGCGTATAAATTTGTTTGGTTCACCATTAAATTTACAAAATCTGGGGCGTGGCTTGGCTGCCAAGTCTGATGGACGCTTAGCTCAACAGCTCCTGCACCATAGCGACTCTGAACATGCATTATACCCGCAATTTCCACCTGAACTACGCCGAAAAGAGGACGATCCAGACCAGCATACAATGGGGAAGAATAAAAGACTACTCCCAAGGCTGAATAGCGAAAATCTGGAGAGATATTTTAATAGAGGAAAAATCCAAGATGGCGCCCGGAGCCCTGATGCCGCTTCTGCTCCCGCTTCACCACCGCTGAGTGCTCTGTCTCCATCGCAGACGCCAGACGACTTCCCCTCTGCATCGCCTCCTACCTTACCGGACCCCTCTCACCTTGCCACTCCTCAGTTCCCTGCTACGCCTGAAGACATTAGAGCGGCAGGTCCGGGATACAGGGACACTCAAGATGGCGACGCAAGCTCTCCTTCCTCAAGCCCACAGAAGAGGAGACCGAGGGTAGAACTACCGGACGATTTCCAGGTTGGTCTGGTTCCCTCTCCTCAGGAGACTGAACCTTTTATTAATTATCCAGTCTCTGACAAACCAGTATCAGAGGACTCGCTGAAACAAATGCTGTTAGGTGCTTTGAAATCTGCAATGCAGCAAGATTTAGCAGCTTTAATTGCTCCCATGTCTGCTACTTTACATAGCGTTGAACAAAGGGTGACGCATATTGAGTCAAAAGATGTCAGATTTTGCTATATCCCAAAATGAAGTAATAGACGCGCATAATGAAATGGCGGATGAAATGGAAAGCATTAAATTGAAAATGGCAGACTTAGAGGATCGCTTGCGACGGAACAACATTAAGTTTCGCGGCATCCCAGAAGATATATCCAACACAGAGCTGCCTTCCTATATTCAGAAGCTTTTTGTGTCCCTTATCCCCAAGCTCACCTCTCATGATTTAATTGTAGACCGAGCTCACAGGGTCCCAAAACCGAAACACCTGGGTCCAGATATACCCAGAGACGCTCTAGCACGCATTCATTTTTTCTCCACAAAAGAAGCAGTGATGCATGCAGCCAGAAAAATAGGCACCCTTCCAGCTCCTTTCCAATCTGTTCGATTATACACAGATCTTTCAGCAGCCACTTTGAAACAGCGTCGTGAGCTTTTACCCATTACACTGTCTCTGCGCAAACATGAAATTACTTACAAGTGGGGATACCCAATGAAACTACTTATTTCAAAAGATGGACGCTCACACCTGGTCCGATCCCTTGAGGAAGGGAAAAATTTACTAAAAAGGTGCTAAATCACCATCTCTACCCCAATTCACAACAACTCATATGGTCCTCAGTATCAGAAATGATAAACTCTGTTGTCTCTTCAAAGACGCTCCCTGCTTTGTCACCTCATGTGACAGTCACTTACTCTACCCGTGCGGTGAAAAGAAAACCGTTGACTCTTCGTGGGCAAGCCGAGAAGACTCCTAAAGAGAAGTTACAGACTCCTCACTCTCTTTTTTCAAGAGACCCGTTAAGTGGATGTTCTCCACCAAATGTTTGTTCTTTGTTTTAATTCTATACCACAAGTGGTATGTTGCGTTTTTCAGCCACATGCGTATATATACCTACCATAGGTGCATTCTAGGTCATGATATACCTCTCCTAGGCTGAATAGATACCTATTCTTAGGTTCAACATGGAACTTTTGCCCCTACTTGTAGACACATTGTTAAGTCTACTTCTGTTTTTTCTGTTATTTTTTTTTTATTTACTCAGAAATTTTGCTTTAGTGCTTCGCCTTACATTGTTTTTAATTTTGCTTATGTCTCCTTCAGGTCCTTTTGAGCAGAGTGGTGGTCATCCTAGGCGTCGTGGTTTAAATCCATGGGACTGACAATTCTTTCCCTCAACTCCAGGGGACTAAACTGTCCACAGAAGAGAGCTTATCTTTGGAAAGAGGCGATGTCTGGTAAAGCTGATATACTGTGTGTTCAGGAATCTCACCTTCTGCAGAAGGACGCATACAGGATTAGACACCGCTTGTTTCCAATTATAATTCATTCTCATAACACACAGAAAAACAGAGGTGTATTTATTGCTGTTAAAAACTCAGTGTCCTTTTCTCTACTCTCACAGGTGATAGATCCTTGGGGTAGATACGTTGTCTTGGTATGTATGGTGAACAATATCAAATATACACTGGTGAATATTTATGCGCCAAACGAACACCAAATTTCCTTCCTACATAGAGTTATGAAGAAAGTCCACAAAATTAGACAAGGTAAACTAATTATCTGTGGGGATTTTAACTGTGGATCCCTCTCTTGACTCCACTAATCCTTCTAGACGTTCTCCTATAGGCTTAGCAGCTTTTCTTCACTCCGAAGGCCTTACAGGGAGTGCAGAATTATTAGGCAAGTTGTATTTTTGAGGATTAATTTTATTATTGAACAACAACCATGTTCTCAATGAACCCAAAAAACTCATAAATATCAAAGCTGAATATTTTTGGAAGTAGTTTTTAGTTTGTTTTTAGTTTTAGCTATTTTAGGGGGATATCTGTGTGTGCAGGTGACTATTACTGTGCATAATTATTAGGCAACTTAACAAAAAACAAATATATACCCATTTCAATTATTTATTTTTACCAATGAAACCAATATAACATCTCAACATTCACAAATATACATTTCTGACATTCAAAAACAAAACAAAAACAAATCAGTGACCAATATAGCCACCTTTCTTTGCAAGGACACTCAAAAGCCTGCCATCCATGGATTCTGTCAGTGTTTTGATCTGTTCACCATCAACATTGCGTGCAGCAGCAACCACAGCCTCCCAGACACTGTTCAGAGAGGTGTACTGTTTTCCCTCCTTGTAAATCTCACATTTGATGATGGACCACAGGTTCTCAATGGGGTTCAGATCAGGTGAACAAGGAGGCCATGTCATTAGATTTTCTTCTTTTATACCCTTTCTTGCCAGCCACGCTGTGGAGTACTTGGACGCGTGTGATGGAGCATTGTCCTGCATGAAAATCATGTTTTTCTTGAAGGATGCAGACTTCTTCCTGTACCACTGCTTGAAGAAGGTGTCTTCCAGAAACTGGCAGTAGGACTGGGAGTTGAGCTTGACTCCATCCTCAACCCGAAAAGGCCCCACAAGCTCATCTTTGATGATACCAGCCCAAACCAGTACTCCACCTCCACCTTGCTGGCGTCTGAGTCGGACTGGAGCTCTCTGCCCTTTACCAATCCAGCCACGGGCCCATCCATCTGGCCCATCAAGACTCACTCTCATTTCATCAGTCCATAAAACCTTAGAAAAATCAGTCTTGAGATATTTCTTGGCCCAGTCTTGACGTTTCAGCTTGTGTGTCTTGTTCAGTGGTGGTCGTCTTTCAGCCTTTCTTACCTTGGCCATGTCTCTGAGTATTGCACACCTTGTGCTTTTGGGCACTCCAGTGATGTTGCAGCTCTGAAATATGGCCAAACTGGTGGCAAGTGGCATCTTGGCAGCTGCACACTTGACTTTTCTCAGTTCATGGGCAGTTATTTTGCGTCTTGGTTTTTCCACACGCTTCTTGCGACCCTGTTGACTATTTTGAATGAAACGCTTGATTGTTCGATGATCACGCTTCAGAAGCTTTGCAATTTTAAGAGTGCTGCATCCCTCTGCAAGATATCTCACTATTTTTGACTTTTCTGAGCCTGTCAAGTCCTTCTTTTGACCCATTTTGCCAAAGGAAAGGAAGTTGCCTAATAATTATGCACACCTGATATAGGGTGTTGATGTCATTAGACCACACCCCTTCTCATTACAGAGATGCACATCACCTAATATGCTTAATTGGTAGTAGGCTTTCGAGCCTATACAGCTTGGAGTAAGACAACATTCATAAAGAGGATGATGTGGTCCAAATACTCATTTGCCTAATAATTCTGCACTCCCTGTATAGACGTCTGGAGGGCTCAGCATGGCCAAGAAAGGGACTACACCTTTTTGTCCTCCTCGCACCTCTCCTATTCTAGGATAGATATGTTTCTAATAGACCAAACGTCCCTTTTCCATACCTTAAACTCATCCATAGGTATTATTAAATGGTCCGACCATGCCCCTATCTTACTCCAACTAGCGGAACAGTTTCAATCATCTCCCCCTGCAGTATGGAGAAATAACTCATTTATTCTTTCTCATCCCAAGCACAAACTTGAAATCACAAAATCCCTTCAGGAATACTTCCATTTAAATGCGAACTCAGTTCCTGACCCATATATAGTATGGCAAGCGCACAAAGCTTTTATAAGAGGCATCTTGATACAAATAAACCACATTCAAAGGAAAAAGAAGGAAAAAGAATTAATAGATACTCTAGCACGGATCTCAGCTTTAGAATCTAGAAATAAGCAACTTCCAACAGCAGAGATAACCGCCGACCTGCGTGGTGAAAGAGACAGATTAATGTGTCTCCTTAACAATGACTTTACTAAATCCCTCACGCGCACTAAAGCCAGGTATTATGCCCAGGGAAACAAAGCGGGGAAACTTCTAGCCTCAAAACTTAAACATCAGCAAACAAAGTCTAGAATCCCCTTCCTTTTGCACCCCACAACTAAATCAAAAATTATTGACCCTAGAGATATAGCAGAACAGTTCCGCCTTTTTTACAAAGACTTATATAACCTTAAGGATAACTTATCCCTTCCTACTGACTATGAATCGCTTGTCCAGGACTTTATAGAGAAAGCTAAATTGCCTAAATTATCCCAAATTCACCTTTTACAACTAAACACCCCAATTACTGACTTTGAATTAAGTAAGCTAGTCTTCTCCCTCCCTCTGGGCAAATCTCCAGGTCCAGATAGGCTATCAAATGAATATTACAAACAATTTTACCCTACTCTAGCCCCTTTCCCTCTCCCATTGTTTCAAAAAACGATGTCTGGCTCCTTCTTCCCCTCAGACATGCTAATGGCATTGTTACTTTACCCAAACCTGGTAAAACCCCAGACTCACCCCAAAACTTTAGGCCAATATCCCTCCTAAACTCTGATATAAAAATCTTCGCTAAACTAATTGCTTCCAGGCTTGCCACAATTCTTCCCAAACTAATAGGTGATGATCAATCAGGCTTTGTAAAAGGCAGACAGGCATCTGACAACACCAGACGCTTATTCAACATCATTAATGTTGCAGAATCACGTAATACTCCAATGGTTGCGGTCACCCTGGATGCAGAAAAGGCGTTTGACCGCCTCCATTGGCATTATGCTTTTTCTGTTCTTGACTCCATGGGTTTTACTGGCCCCATTATTCATGCAATCCGGGGATTATACTCGGACCCTATAGCGAAGATTTTTGTCAACGGAGTTCTCTCACAAAGTTTTCATATCACTAATGGTTCCCGGAAGGGTTGTCCTCTTTCTCCCTTATTATTTATCCTAGCCCTAGAACCCCTTGCCCAACACATTCGCCTCTCGCCCGATATACACGGTCTGAAAATAGGTTTAAAATCCCATGTGATATCACTTTATGCGGATGATATTATCTTAACAATGACGAACCCCACCCAATCATTAACTCATGCATTTTCCATTATCTCTCTCTTTGGAGGCCTTTCATACTATAAAATTAATAACTCCAAATCTCAGATACTACCTATTAACATTCCATTACCAGAACTGAGAATCCTAAAAAACATGTTTCCGTTGGATTGGCAAACATCATATCTCCCATATCTAGGAATCAAATTGTCATATCCTTGTTCGCTTGCATACCAACACAATTACGCTCCAATACTCTCCACTTTGTCTAAGGATTTTGCTTCATTCAGCATGCAAGAGATTTCTTGGGTTGGCAGGATAGCGTCTTTCCAAATGATGACTCTACCCAAACGTATTTATATTTTCAGAGCTCTACCCGTTCCAATTCCTGATTCCTTTTTTAAAGATGCTCAAAAGATTGTGAACAGTTATATATGGAAGTCTAGTCGTCCCAGAGTGGCTCAATCTATTATGTTTAGGAGGAGACAGGCGGGCGGGCTAGGCCTACCCTCTATTAAGGATTATTTTCTAGCTATTAATCTTTCTTTTACTAGAGAATGGTGGAATCCTCTTTCAACTAAACCATGGGTTGAGATTGAATCATCTCTCACTCCTAATGGATCGTTGAGGGATCTCTATTAAAACCTAGCCAGATAGATCACCCCCTGATTATGGTAAAACAAGCTATTACAATATGGTCCAAGTTCCATTTATCGCAAGGTTCGCCTAATCTCAACATTTTAACGCAAGTATCGATGAAAACCTTAAGTTTATGCATAAATAATATTGATCTTTCAACCTGGACTGCGGCTGGCATTCTATCCGCTGCTCAACTGGTGGAAGACTCTGCCATGATCTCTTTTGACAAATTACGCCAATTGTATTGCTTACCTTCCTCCCAATTTCTCTCCTATATGAGAATAGATCACTGCCTTAGCAATTTCCTTCTCTCCCCGCCTAGATCACACACAGAAGTGATGAGGATTTTTAAGGCACCTTCTTTGTTTAGGTATCATACCACCCATCACTTATACAATATATTAAACGATAAAGCTAATTTTAGTAAGTCTCCTTCCATTTTGAAATGGGAAAGAGAACTGCAGTTATCTTTCTCAGAGGAGAAATGGGCCGCGGCTATCCGTTTTATTGGATCTACGTTTAAATGTGTTACACATTATGAAGCCGGGATAAAAACCCTCTTACGGTGGTACTATACGCCTCACCGTCTAAGCATCATTTACCCTGGTACTTCGGCTTGTTGCTGGCGTGAATGTGGTAACACCGGTTCTCTCCTACACATCCTTTGGACATGTCCAAAACTAATTCCCTTTTGGAGAGCGACATTTGATCTAATAGCTCATATCACAGGTACACGATTGCCCCCTTCTCCGACGCTAGCTCTTCTATTTCTCAACATTGAGGATCTTCCATTTGATAATAGACGTATAATAGGACATATCCTGCTTAGTGCCAAATTGGTCATCACTAGACACTGGAAAGCAGTAACTCCACCAACTATCTCTGAAGTAATCCAAACTGTTAACACTACATGCAGACTTGAGAGTCTTCTCCCAGAAGCGATGATAAAACAGACTGTAAAGATAAAGACCTGGTCCCCCTGGAGGTTGAGCTCCCACTACTCACCTTGATTCACATAGTTAATACTGGATTGGCTGCCGCACTGCTCAAGAGGCCTTAAATGTTATGATTTTTATGTTATTTTAATTTTATTTTAATTTTACTTTCTTGCTAATGTGAAGCACTCAAAACTTGGTTCTCCTGTCAAATGATCTTACAATCAGTGACAATTTTGCTACTTGTAATGTTTCTGATTCTCTGTCATTACTAAGAGGCAAATAGAGGGTTTGTGCCTCGCCCTCAACTGTATTGATTCACTATGTTATTGGTGTGACACCAATTGTTCTTTATATAATAATACTTTGCATAATATACAATGTCTGTATACACATGCTATGCAAAACCAATAAAAAACGATAAATCATAAAATTTACAAAATCTTTAGAAAAAAAGATTTTGAAAAAATCTAGCTCATTGAAGCCCGCACAATATATCTGAATTCCTGAGTTGCCCACAAATTCAGGAATTTGGGGCTGATATTTGTCAGGAGTGGGGTCCATATGGGGTCACTTTGAGGGTCTACCTCCTCTACTACCCTGGGCGCCTTCTAAAGGGGCCCCCATCAGCGGATGATTATGATGATGAGGGGGTAGAGGAGTAGAGGAAAGTGGTATCCTCTTCTCCCTTACTGGCAGACTCAGTATCGGAGGCAAGGGGACAGGGACGGAGGTTGGTTTATGGATCTGGAACAGCTGCAAATGAAAAAAAAATCTGTAGGCCGGGAACTTTAAATGGAAGCTGGATTCAGGGAGCAGCGACACGTGCGGTTCCCTTCTCTGCAATGTCAGCTCCTTCTGACCCGGATACCGCCCGCAACCCTCTGGATGTGGCCGCAAGCACTATCAGCCCAGTAAGCCTCCTCTCCTGACTTGGGCAGGTATGGGTGATGTTACACCTATTATCTACCTTGGGTGCCTGGTGCTGGTGGCTGGTGTCTATTCCTTGGAACCCTACTTATTTTTTCAATTTAAATTTTGTAGGGTAGAGACACTTCCACCTCCAAGGCACCTGGGTGCAAAAATGCGCTATCTGCAAAAAGCCATTTATATCTAAGGCCAAGAAATCACTTTGCCCCAAATATACTGAAAAAGTGGTGGCTAAAGAATCTCCTTCCTTCTTAGACTCCATGTGCAGTATGATACGTGAAGAGGTTAATGCTGCAGTGTAGTCTAGGTTTCCTCCCTCTTCACCGCAAGCCTCTACATCTCAAAAATCCTATAGTTACCACTTATTCGGGTTGGATTTGGATGAGGGGGAAATTGCTTCCGACATAGACTCTGATTCATCTGACGACGGGCAAGGGAGACCATTGTTTCTCCCGGAAGACACAGACAGTCTCTTAAAACAATAAGAGCTCCTGGAGGAGTCTAAAGAAAGTCACACCATTTAGAATCAAATGTTTCAGGGTCTAAGAGAGAGGAAAACACATGTTTTTCCGATCCATAATAATGTTAAGGACTTAATCTCTATGAAGTGGATGGATCCTGAAAGGAGAACCCTGATTAAAAACACTTTCAAAAGAAAGTATCCGTTCTCGGACTCTGACTCAAATCTTTGGGATAAAACTCCAAAGATTGATGCTCCAGTGGCACGGATATCCAAAAAATCTTCCCTCCCATTTGAGGACATGGGGTTACTTCAGGATCCAATGGATAAGAAGTGTGAGAACTTACTCAAAAAGGCTTGGGAAGTAAATACAGCTATGTTCAGACCAAGCATTGCATCCACCTGTACCGCCAGATCCCTATCAGTATGGCTAAATCAGCTAGAGGATCATCTTGCAGCAGGAACCCCAAGGGAGGAGATTCTGGCCTCATTACATATGCTTAAACAGGCCTCAAATTTTCTTGCAGACGCCTCAGCAGATCTAGTGAGGTTGTCAGCAAGATCAGCTATCTCTAATGCCACCCGCAGGGCCATATGGCTCTGTTCTTGGTCTGGAGATCCGGGTTCAAAGAACCGGTTGTGTTCCATCCCATGTGAAGGTGATAGGCCTTTTAGGTCAGTGTTGGATGACGTTTTGGAGCAAGCTTCCGATAAGAAGTAAGGTTTTCCCACTGACTCAAGACACTTCCATCACAGACATTCCTTTCGTAGCCAAAGAAAGCCTAAGCCAGAACAAAGGAAGAGATAATACTCAGGAAGATGGCAATCTTCAAGAGGAAGGAACAAGGAATTCCTCTTCAATCCTGATAGCTCGTCAAAAAACACTTAATGACGCCAGAGGTCAGGTGGGAGTAAGATTAACAAATGTTGTTCCACAATGGATAGATATAGGAGCCTCCCCTTGGATACTAGCTGCCATTCAAAGGGGTTTCATGGTAGAGTTCAGTACTTACCCACCAGACCACTTTATCGTCAACAAATCTTTGACCAAGAAAGAGGAACAGTCATCCCTAGAGACAGTGGCGACTCTAGGAACAATATATAGGGGGGGCACATAAGATACCACAGTCAAAAATGGGGGGCACTAATAATTTTTACCACTTAATCATACTACTGAAATAAATTAAATAAGTATATATAAAAAAGATTACAAAATACGAGAGTATTGCGGTATGCAGGGATACCTTTTTATTGTACTAACCTAATACTTGAAACAGTCTTCCTCAACTCCAGTCCTCAGGGCCCACCTACCGATCATTATTTGAGACTATCCCACAGAATGAATACCTGTGGTAAGTCCTGATGCACTGACGCTAATTATATCACCTGCTCAATACTAAGAAAATCCTGAAAACATGACCTGTAGGTGGGCCCTGAGGACTGGAGTTGAGGAACCCTCACTTAAAAGACAAGCTTTTAAGAGTTTTCCTTTCTTCCTCGATATTGCTTCAGACCTGAGAAAGAGAGAAACACTCTCGACAACTTTTCTCTAAAGTTTAAAGCAGTTTCAGCAAACACCAGGACTGTGTAAATAATCCCATATGTTAAACATGTCACTAAAAAAGACCAATGAACAGACGCTTACAGACTTATTCACAAAGGAGAGTTTGGAGAAGGGAACAATCTAGGACAACATAACTGATCAGGAAATTGAGCTGAATTGGAGAATGTTTTTCAAATCAGCTATGTTGTCCTATATTGTTCACTTCTCTTCACCCTTTTGTGAAATAACCCTGTGGGTATTGTTGGTGTGTGCAACTAATACTACTTATTCTGCTTGTAACGCAGAATGCGGCGGTCAGGGGTGCATGTAACTCAGGGTGCGCTGGTCAGGGGTGCTTGCAACGCAAGGTGCGCTAGTCCGGGGTGCATGTAATGCAGGGTGTGCTGGTCAGGGGTGCATGTAACGCAGGGAGCGCTGGTCAGTGATGCATGTAATGCAGGGGGCACTGGTCAGGGGTGCATGTAACGCAGGGGGCGCTGGTTAGGGGTGCATCGCAGATAGAAAAGGTACTTACAGTTCTGATGTGCTCTGTCCTCGTGCCTTCTTCCTCTAGGCATGGTGGCAGGGGGAGGGGCGCGCAACGATGTTTCCTGATGTGAAATCCCCAAGCCACATTCTTTTCTGCCTCTGCAGGCCCTGCTAGGCTGAAATACACAGGCAGCCAATGGCAGTGCTGCCCTCTCCCTCCCAGCCAATAGCAGCTGAGGTGGGCGGGGGAAGATTCACTTGGCTGCCAACTGATGAGGAGCTTGTAAAGGGAAATCAGCGTGGGGCGGTCACGCGGGGGAGCAAGGAATAACCTAGCCCTTTGTCCCCCCCTGTAGCGATGCCTATAGACAGAAATAACCAACTTGATTCAAAAAAGGTCCTGCTACCAGTTCCAGAAAACCAGCAACAGCGAGGATTTTATTCTCCAGTTTTTCTTATAAAAAAGCCAGGGGGGTCTTTCAGGCTTATTATAAACCTAAATAGAGTCTGAACAAGTGCCTATCTTACAAAAAGTTCAAGAGGAAGACCATCAAATCAACAATAAATCTGCTTCCCCAACATTGTTACATGGCAACAATAGATTTGCAGGATGCATACTACCATGTACCCATTTTCAGAGACCATCAAAAAATTCTCAGGATAGCAGTATCTATGAGAGGTCGCCTCTGTCACTTTCAGTTTCAAGCTCTCCCCTTTGGCCTGTCATCAGCTCCCAGAATTTTCATGAACGTGGTGGCAGAGATAACCAGTCATCTCCATCTGCATGGCGGTCTTATTGTCCCGTACTTAGACAACTTTCTGATGGCAGCAGAATCAGAAAATCAGCTTCTAGTACATCTAGACCTTGTTCAAAAGACCTTCACAGACCTGGGATAGATCATAACCCAACCTTGTTCTAGCTCAGCAAAGAGTCTTTTTAGGTGTTCTTCTCATTTACTAGTTGTCCCTTCAACTGAAGGCAAATCAGTTTTGCAGTGTAAGATCCGCTACTTTCAGAAACGTCATGACAATCCTGGAAATTCTGACATCCTTAATCCCTGCTGTCAGATGGGCATAAAGCCACACCAGAATTCTGCAGGCCTTTCTTCTAGCATCCATTCTAGCATATGTAAAACGCTCATTGGCATGGTGGAAAATAAAAATAAATCTGCAGAGAGGTGTCTTCTGGCGTCAAGAGAATCTTCTAGTGGTGGCTACAGATGCCAGCAGTCAAGTCTGGGGAGGCTATGCAGGGGACCTTATGGTTCAGGGAGTCTGGGACGATTCCATGTTAAGTGCCTCATCAAACCTAAGAGAGATTAGAGCAGTTTACGAAGTTCTTCTACCCTACACTCAAAAACCTCTCTCAATCATATCAAAATTCTTTCAGACAATACGACGACAGTTGCTTATTTAAACAGGCAAGGATGTACCCGAAGCAGATCTCTGGCAGCAACATCAAGAGATATTTTTCTTTTTGCACCTATCAGCAATATCATGGCCAACTTCCTCAGCCATTAAACGCTAAAAGAGGTTGAATGGACTCTACATACCAACGTTTTACTTCAGATTACCAAGAAGTTGGGTTTACTGGTTCTGGATTTATTTGCAGATCGGATGAACAGGAGAGTAAAGAGGTTTTGTTCCCTGACCCCCAGGCGGTTCAGAGATAGTAGGCGCCCTATCTCGCCCTTGGCCAATAGGTTTGTTATATGCATTTTCCCCATTCAGCCTGATTCCGGGAACCCCGATGAAGGTGGCGGAAGAAGACGCACAGGTCATCATGATTGCACGCCATTGGCCCAAAAGGCCCTGGTTTCCCCTCTTACTCTGACTATCGCAAGGAATATCCTGGACTCTTCTAGTGTTTCCAGACCTTCTTCCAGGGCCCAGTACACCATCCGGGGGTCTTTCAGTCAAAGTTGACGGCATGGAGATTGAATACCTAATTCTAGACTTCCTGCAGGCAGCTTTGAACAAGGGGCTTAAGCGGTCCACTCTGAAGGTTCAGATCTCCGACTTAGCAGTTTTTCTAGACACAAATGTATCAAAACATCCTCTAATCAGGCGATTCATCAAAGGAGCAATCAGGGATTCCCCAGATTACACTCTAACATCCCACCTTGGGACTTTAACTTAGTCCTTACAGTACTGATGGACTCCTCGTTTGAGCCTATCGAAGACATTTCTCTCAAACTCCTGACCTTAAAGACCACCTTCATTCTGGCCATAACAATGGCAAAAAGAGTGGGGGAAATACAGGCCTTCTCTTGCTGTCCTCCTTATCTCAGGATCTTAGATGACAGGATAATTTTAAGTCATTGTCCATCCTTTCTCCTGAAAGTGGTATCCAGATTTCACTGTAATCAGGAGATCATCTTACCATCGTTCTGCCCGTCACCTTCGACCTCCTGGGCAGAAAATGCGGTCATCTCGATTGAACAGATCTGTAGAGCAGCTGTGTGGGCAAACCCAATGACCTTTTTCAACCATTCCAAAATAAATGTCATGCATAACCAGGATTTAGCTTTTGGCCGCAGAATTCTTTCTGCCGTTATCCCATTTTAAGTTAAACTCCTCTGTTATTCCTCCTGTCACTGCCGTTGGGAAGGCGACAGGGAAAGGGTTAATTACTCTAACCGGTAATAGGATTTTCCAATAGCGTCCCCAATGGATTTTCCCTCTCAGTTTTTTCTTCAATTTCTAATGTCATGTTCATTCTTGTATTCCAATGGGATTAATATAATTTTGTTCTTGCATCACTACCGTGTACTTTGTTATTTACCTGTCAGTGCTGTTGGGAAGGCTTCTGGAAAATCCAATTTACGGTAAGAGTAATTAACCCTTTTATATAGTGTTTTCCTACTTTACGACAATAAAAACCTTTTATTTTTTACAAAAATTTGTTTCTGTGTCACAATATTCAAAGACCTATAACATTTTTATTTTCATTTCGGCAGAGCTGTCTGATGGCTCATCCTTTGTAAAACCTGTAGGTTTCATTGTTGCCATTTTAAGATACATAGCGATCATTTGGCTGACATACACATACAGCCGGACATATACAGTGGATATAAAAAGTCTACACACCCCTGTTAAAATGTCAGGTTTCTGTGATGTAAAAAAATGAGACAAAGATAAATCATTTCAGAACTTTTTCCACCTTTAATGTGACCTATAAACTGTACAAATCAATTGAAAAACAAACTGAAATCTTTTAGGTGGAGGGAAGAAATAAAAAAAAACTAAAATAATGTGGTTGCATAAGTGTGCACACCCTCTTATAACAGGGGATGTAGCTGTGTTCAGAATTAAGCAATCACATTCAAAATCATGTTAAATATGAGTCAGCATACACCTGCCATCATTTAAAGTGCCTCTGATTAACCCCAAATAAAGTTCCGCTGCTCTAGTTGGTCTTTCCTGAAATTTTCTTAGTCGCATCCCACAGCAAAAGCCATGGTCCACAAAGAGCTTCCAAAGCATCAGAGGGATCTCATTGTTAAAAGGTATCAGTGAGGAGAAGGGTACAAAAGAATTTCCAAGGCATTAGATATACCATGGAACACAGTGAAGACAGTCATCATCAAGTGGAGAAAATATGGCACAACAGTGACATTACCAAGAACTGGACATCCCTCCAAAATTGATGAAAAGACCAGAAGAAAACAGGTCTGGGAGGCTACCAAGCCGCATGCAAATTGGCCGCACAGTTCATGAAAGCAGCATGGCTGCAACGCAACCACAACACGGCCACTCTGTGTGGCCGTTCCCTAAAGTATAAATACGACTTCTCTAGTTTGAACTCATCCTGGTTTTGGCTTTCAAAACTGAATTCAGAAACATGAATGTGTGCCCGTAAGGCTGTATTACACCAGCCGATTCTGCTGGTGATTCCTAGCAATCGCCTGCCCGCTAGCAGAGGAGACTAATGCTATTATATGCAGCAATCTCCTGCAGAGTATGGGGAGGATCAATCATTACGCCATTGCTCGTCCCAATGCTGTCTAGTTATTTGCTGTCAGCAGATCGTGATCGCACATCATGGTGAAAGATCACAATTGCCCGATGAACAAGAACGTTAGCTCGTTCATTGGGTAATCGGCGGCAGTATTAGACTGTAAGATGATTGCTAACAAGCGTTACTACGCACGCTCATTAGTGATCATCTGGCAGAAAATCTGCCAGTCTAATACAGGCTTTAGAGTGTCGTCCAAACCCGCTGTTCTCTAATGAAGATTAATGGGTATGACAGGCTGTCTAGACATGCACCAGACGACTGTTCCTGTGAACGCTCATTCTCAACAGTGTGCCCATGTAAATGCTCCACTGATCACCAGATGAACGTGCAAAACGCTGGTTCATTGGGTGATCCTGTCGTTCCTGCAGGCACATCAATCATTGTTTCTGGGCAGCAGATTGTGTAGCCATCCCTCGTACTCATACTGTGAAGGAGATCGCTGCATATAAATGCGCAGTCTCCTTCACTAAACAAGCAGCCGGCTGTCGGGAAGGAAACAGTTTTTTTTGCGGACAGTATGCAGAACCATTCACAAAAACGGAGTGTACTCCGTGCGCATTCCGTTTCCGTATGTCCGTATTTCCGTTCCACAAAAAAAAAAGAACATTTCCTATTATTGACCGCATTACAGACAAGGATAGTACTGTTCTATGAAGGGCCAGCTGTTCCATTCCGCATGCACACAGATGTCATCCGTAATTTTTGCCGATCCGTTTTTTGCGGACTGCAAAAAACATCTGGTCGTGTGCAAAAGGCCTTAGTATGAGACAGAATTTTATAGCTAAACCCGTAGAACCATGCCCATTTTCAGCTGGTGTAGTGGATTTCATAATTTTTTTTATAAATTGGTGCAGTTTGCGACAATGTCTAGACATACTGACACTAGTAAATGTAAGCCAATAGTGGCAGATTTTCTATGCTGATGGTGTAATATGCATATAAAGTATATATATGAAATAATAATATATATACAGTACAGACCAAAAGTTTGGACACACCTTCTCATTCAAAGAGTTTTCTTTATTTTCATGACTATGAAAATTGTAGATTCACACTGAAGGCATCAAAACTATGAATTAACACATGTGGTATTATATACATAACAAAAAAAGTGTGAAACAACTAAAAATATGTCATATTCTAGGTTCTTCAAAGTTGCCACCTTTTGCTTTGATTACTGATTTGCACACTCTTGGCATTCTCTTGATGAGCTTCAAGAGGTAGTCACCTGAAATGGTCTTCCAACAGTCTTCAAGGAGTTCCTAGAGATGCTTAGCACTTGTTGGCCCTTTTGCCTTCACTCTGCGGTCCAGCTGACCCCAAACCATCTCGATTGGGTTCAGGTCCGGTAACTGTGGAGGCCAGGTCATCTGGCACAGCACCCCATCACTCTCCTTTATGGTCAAATAGCCCTTACACAGCCTGGAGGTGTGTTTGGGGTCATTGTCCTGTTGAAAAATAAATTATGGTCTAACTAAACGCAAACCGGATGGAATAGTATGCCGCTGCAAGATGCTGTGGTAGCCATGCTGGTTCAGTATGCCTTAATTTTAAATAAATCCCCAACAGTGTCACCAGCAAAGCACCCCCACACCATCACACCTCCTCCTCCATGCTTCACGGTGGGAACCAGGCATGTAGAGTCCATCAGTTCACCTTTTCTGCGTCGCACAAAGACACTGTGGTTGAAACCAAAGATCTCAAATTTGGACTCATCAGACCAAAGCACAGATTTCCAATGGTCTAATGTCCATTCCTTGTGTTCTTTAGCCCAAACAAGTCTCTTCTGCTTGTTGCCTGTCCTTAGCAGTGGTTTCCTAGCAGATATTCTACCATGAAGGCCTGATTCACACAGTCTCCTCTTAACAGTTTCTCTAGAGATGTGTCTGCTGCTAGAACTCTGTGTGGCATTTGCAACACGCCAGACCTGCAGGGTATAGCGAAGTGAGGTCACGGTTATGGGCAATCGAGGGTTGCTCACTGTATTGGAGAACCCTGGGCAGGCATGTGGCAGTGAAGGAGAGGTAGACACGGTTCCTCTGGGGCACACTCTGTATGTGGGGACCAGGCCTGATGGTGGATGAGGTGCCCTGGATGTTACGGGTATTTTGAGAGCCGGGGGCAAGGTCCCTTTAAGGTTCGTGACGCCAGTGCCTTTGACGGTGGCACACCGGTTGATAGTTGGAATAAGTGAGGTACACAGGTGGTATAGTGAACCAAACGTTGCTTTACTAAACAGTCCAACTTTATACATCCGATAGTAACACAGTCCTTTAGATCACAGCTTCACAAGTAGTCTCACTGCACAAATGGCAGGTATTGATTATGCAAGATACTCAGAGGGTAAATCCACAATGCACTCAGAATCAGGTTGTACCTTTCCTCAGAAATAGCGTACACTGTTCTTTCTAGAACTCCTGTCTGGCTTTCTATCCCAAGGCCCGGATGCCTAAATGGTGGCTTAAATCCTTGGTAAATATCTCTTCCTCTGGTATTAATTAAATCCTTGCTTTACTTTCTACTGCATCTGCCCATCAGGGTTACTTATCTTTCCCTGTGATTTCCTTACTTGTCCGGTGAATGACTGTGGGTTTCTCCCAGGAGGTTCTGTCCTGCTACTGGGGTGACTTCAGAGCTAACTAAGGCTCTCTTGGCTTCAGGCAGGCTAGGTCTCCTCACTAGCCTCCTGGTCATAGCTAGCAGCCAGGGCTATCAAGCTGCATGTCAGGAGGAGGCTTCCTAACCTCTGTCTTCTCAGACCCCTGACTCTGCACTAACTCTCCCTGTCTAGGCCTGGACATTTATACTAGGGGCTCCCTATCTCCTTCTAGTGTCTGGGATGTCTAACTACACCCAACTAGGCCTGCTATTGCATCATACAGGGGAACATTGCATATAAAAACACATTAGAACATACATTAAATGCACAATTAAATATAACATTTCTGTCCCTTGTGAGTAGGAGTAACGCGCATACCAATTAACCCTTGTGTAGTGCCCACCCCTACCTAGTGGGACACTACACATTGACCTGGTCTCTAATCTGAGCTGCTGTTAACCTGCGATTTCTGAGGTTGGTGACTCGGATGAACTTATCCTCCGCAGCAGAGGTGACTCTTAGTCTTCCTTTCCTGGGGCGGTCCGCATGTGAGCCAGTTTCTTTGTAGTGCTTGATGGTTTTTGTGACTGCACTTGGGGACACTTTTAAAGTTTTCCCAATTTTTCGGACGGACTGACCTTCATTTCTTAAAGTAATGATGGCCACTCGTTTTTCTTAACTTAGCTGCTTCTTGCCATAATACAAATTCTAACAGTCTATTCAGTAGGACTATAAGCTGTGTATCCACCTGACTTCTCCACAACACAACTGATGGTCCCAACCCCATTTATAAGGCAAGAAATCCCACTTATTAAACCTGACAGGGCACACCTGTGAAGTGAAAACCATTTCAGGTGACTACCTCTTGAAGCTCATCAAGAGAATGCCAAGGGTGTGCAAAGCAGTAATCAAAGCAAAAGGTGGCTACTTTGAAGAACCTAGAATATGACATATTTTCTGTTGTTTCACTTTTTTTGTTATGTATATAATTCCACATGTGTTAATTCATAGTTTTGATGCATTCAGTGTGAATCTACAATTTTCATAGTCATGAAAATAATGAAAACTCTTTGAATGAGAAGGTGTGTCCAAACTTTTGGTCTGTACTGTATATATAGCAAGTGTTCAGCAACTATGAAAGGCACAGCACTACAGTATATCAAAATATACAGTATATCAAAAGTGTGTGAGTGATTTTGCCTGTTTTCTCAGTGGGGTAGGAATTTATTGCTTAAGTTAAGATGTATTTGTGCCATTTTCAGGGTTGTTTGCCCCATGCCCAACAGTTGACAGTCACAATGGGGCAGACAGATGTTGTGGGCAGGCTACACATTTATCACTGCAACTTATTCCAAAAAGGCGCAAAAAAAGTCATACTCCAGTCCGCTGGGATCTTACAACCAGATGGAGCCTTTGCAATAAATATAGCTAAACTTTATAACTTTATAAATATTACTAGACTTTACATAGAAAAATCCCTAGGTACAGTATTTAATGTATCAAAGTGGCACATTGATACATTACCAGGCTGTCTATCCCTGCAACAGATGTATCACAAGGGCTCAGGCTGGATGATAAATGTGGTGCAGGGGCAGACACTTTTCTCTGACTCTGACTCCTTTGAGATAAAATTTTACGGAAGAATAGTTGCCTAGTTTGCAACGCCATATTTCTCGCAAAGCCATACCCCTTTCTGTTAAGCCGCATACCATTTTTGGACTTGGTAAAGAAACTTTCTCTAAACCTAGATGTGCCAAATTGTGCTACTTTTTTGCCAAAATCACTCTATTAGATTCCTATGTATGTAGTGTGGGGTTTCGCTCTGGTAAATAGGGTAAGCGGACACAGTACAGAGGCAAAATACAAGTTCTTAATTCAAACTTCAGTTTTTATTCACACTTGCGGCAGTTGCATAAAACAACACGTAACTTTGCAGTCTTTGGTGTTAATTCACACAAAGGGAAAGTTCAATTTGCACAGAACATCATGTCACTTTGCAGTCTTTGGTGTTAATTCACACACAATGGAAAGTTCATATTGCACAAGTCACGTTGCTGGCAGTTCTGCCTCCAGTAGTCCACAGCAGGCTTTAGGGGGCCTGTTCCCCCTGCACGTGGGTCTCAGCCCTCCAGTCCGGCACAAAACCTCAGATCCCAACACAGAGACTCAGCTGCTGAGCTCAGCTGCCTATTTAAGGACAGCCAGGTGCTGCCAAAACCCGGACCGGCACTTAAACTCTGGTCCGGTATTTGACCTCACCGGCCTGGAAACAAGCCCAGCCGCACATGTTGGGAGGAAAATACTTGCCTTGCAAGACACAACCCCTCACTGTGTCACAGTCGACAGATCTAACCATAAACATCACATTACAGCTTATAGGCAAACCTAGAATTTAAATAACAATGATTAACCTAAAGTCTGTATGTACAGTCGTGGCCAAAAGTTTGGAGAATTACATAAATATTGAAAACTGGAAAAGTTGCTGCTTAAGTTTTTATAACAGCAATTTTCATATACTCCTGAATGTTATGAAGAGTGATCAGATGAATTGCATAGTCCTTCTTTGCCATGAAAATTAAATTAATCCCCAAAAAAACTTTCCACTGCATTTCATTTCTGTCATTAAAGGACCTGCTGAGATCATTTCAGTAATCGTCTTGTTAACTCAAGTGAGAATGTTGATGAGCACTAGGCTGGAGATCATTATGTCAGGCTGATTGGGTTAAAATGGCAGACTTGACCTGTTAAAAGGAGGGTGATGCTTGAAATCATTGTTCTTCCATCGTTAACCATGGTGACCTGCAAAGAAACGCATTCAGCCATCATTGCGTTGCATAAAAATGGCTTCACAGGCAAGGATATTGTGGCTACTAAGATTGCACTTCAATCAACAATTTATAGGATCATCAAGAACTTCAAGGAAAGAGGTTCAATTCTTGTTTAGAAGGCTTCAGGGCATCCAAGAAAGTCCAGCAAGCGCCAGGATCGTCTCCTAAAGAGGATTCAGCTGTGGGATCAGAGTGCCACCAGTGCAGAGCTTGCTCAGGAATGGCAGCAGGCAGGTGTGAGCGCATCTGCACACACAGTGAGACGAAGACTTTTGAAAGATGGCCTGGTGTCAAGAAGGGCAGCAAAGAAGCCACTTCTATCCCAAAAAAACATCAGGAACAGACTGATCTTCTGCAGAAAATATGGTGAATGGACTGCTGAGGACTGGGGCAAAGTTATATTCTCTGATGAAGCCTCTTTCCAATTGTTTGGGGCATCAGGAAAAAGGCTTGTCCGGAGAAGAAAAGGTGAGCCCTACCATCAGTCCTGTGTCATGCCAACAGTAAAGCATCCTGAGACCATTCATGTGTGGGGTTGCTTCTCATCCAAGGGAGTTGGCTCACTCACAATTTTGCCCAAAAACACAGCCATGAATAAAGAATGGTACCAAAACACCCTCCAACAGCAACTTCTTCCAACAATCCAACAACAGTTTGGTGAAGAACAATACATTTTCCAGCACGATGGAGCACCGTGCCATAAGGCAAAAGTGATAACTAAGTGGCTCGGGGGCCAAAACGTTGACATTTTGGATCCATGGCCTGGAAACTCTCCAGATCTTAATCCCATTGAGAACTTGTGGTCAATCCTCAAGAGGCGGGTGGACAAACAAAAACACACTAATTCTGACAAAATCCAAGAAGTGATTATGAAAGAATGGGTTGCTATCAGTCAGGAATTGGCCCAGAAGTTGATTGAGAGCATGCCCAGTCGAATTGCAGAGGTCCTGAAAAAGAAGGGCCAACACTGCAAATACTGACTCTTTGCATAAATGTCATGTAATTGTCGATAAAAGCCTTTGAAACGTATGAAGTGCGTGTAATTATATTTCACTACATCACAGAAACAACTGAAACAAAGATCTAAAAGCAGTTTAGCAACAACCTTTGTGAAAACTAATATTTGTGTCATTCTCAAAACTTTTGCCCACGACTGTACAAATATTACAAAAATATCCAAATAAAATCCAAAGCTATTTTTTCTTCTTCTTAGTAATATTATTATTACTATTATTATTATATACAACTGACGAAAGCAATCAACCTGTTCTCGAGACTGCCATTTTCTGTTTTTTGCTTTTTGTTTTCTACTTACCACCTTCCAAAACCCATAACTTTTTATTTTTCAGTTCACCTTTTTGTGGGACAAACTGTACTTTCTAACAGCATCATTTACTAATCAATCTGATGTAGTGGAAAGCTGGAAAAAACTGGGAGAACTGGGAAAAATATGATTCTGCCCTTTTGTTTTCACGGTATTCACTGTGCTGTAAAAATGACCGTTACCTTTATTTTGCGGGTCAATATGATTACAGCAATACCAGATTTGTTTATCTTATGCTATACCGTATACAGGTTATACTTACCCCGCTCCCCGACACCCGTGTCGCTCCTAATGCCCTTACGGCCGCTGCTGCATCTCCCTGTTGCACGGATCAAAACATCTGGGGAAGGGGCAGCCAATAGCAGGCCGCGAAGGGAATGAGCCTCCCTAGCATCGCGGGTGATGCTAGGGAGGCTCATTCCCGTCGCAGCCTGCTATTGGTATATATAGAACCGAAAAAAGAAAAAGAGGCCTCACTATATTACCATAAATGAGGTCAAACAGAGAACCAATCATATAAACCTAAAAGTGTTGCTAGAAAAACAACCATAGAATGCCCAATAAAAATATAAATACTTTATTATGTCATCAATTGATCAAAAAATTCATAAGACATTTTCACAGAATTACTATGGAGAGTAGTCAGCAAAACAACCTGGATGCAATAGTCCCCCCCGCCGGTGCCTCAAAATCCCGCCAAACAGATGGAATACATGTATGTGCAATATGCAGTGAGGTGATTCACAAGTAGAAAGCATCAGGTATATACCCGCTACAAGTGACTGTGATATTCAACTCACTGCACAGCCCAGTGGAGAGTCAGTGTATAATAATGGAGCCATAAATGAAAATACTCTAGAGCACATACTCACACAGCATCCATCTAATAAATTCAGATGAATATGCCCCTATACATCAGGTCATGAATAGCAGGCTGCAAAGCAACAGACTCTCACACAAAAGTACCCACTGGGAACGTGAACATACCCACAGACATGATGAAGGGCTGAGACACCGGACACAAGGCAGGCTAGAACCCCGACGCGCGTTTCGCCTCAGCTTCGTCAGGAGGTTAATGAGAATGTGGCCATGACTCCCTCTTTATACCCCCCATGTAGCTGCACATATGTAAATAAATGATATAACTCAGCTGATACCTATTAACCGAGCGCTTGTGCCCGATGATGCACGCCGAGGACATCATGGAGGCGCCGCATTGATCAGGAGGAGGGGTGGAACGCAAACTCGAAGCTGAGGCGAAACGCGCGTCGGGGTTCTATCCTGCCTTGTGTCCGGTGTCTCAGCCCTTCATCATGTCTGTGGGTATGTTCACGTTCCCAGTGGGTACTTTTGTGTGAGAGTCTGTTGCTTTGCAGCCTGCTATTCATGACCTGATGTATAGGGGCATATTCATCTGAATTTATTAGATGGATGCTGTGTGAGTATGTGCTCTAGAGTATTTTCATTTATGGCTCCATTATTATACACTGACTCTCCACTGGGCTGTGCAGTGAGTTGAATATCACAGTCACTTGTAGCGGGTATATACCTGATGCTTTCTACTTGTGAATCACCTCACTGCATATTGCACATACATGTATTCCATCTGTTTGGCGGGATTGTGAGGCACCGGCGGGGGGGACTACTGCATCCAGGTTGTTTTGCTGACTACTCTTCATAGTAATTCTGTGAAAATGTCTTATGAATTTTTGGATCAATTGATGACATAATAAAGTATTTATATTTTTATTGGGCATTCTATGGTTGTTTTTCTAGCAACACTTTTAGGTTTATATGCTATTGGTATATAACCTGTATATTACCTGGGCATTTTGGGGTGCATTATATGGTTTGGATAACCCCTTTAAATTTTTGGGGGGGAGGCGAAGTGACCAAAAAAGACTAACAACCAACCATTCGGACACTTTTTGTTTTGGTTACAGCATTCAATGCACAGGATAAATCCTTTTATATTTTAATAGTCTGGGCGTTTTTGGGTATTGTGATGCCAATCATTTTCTTTTTAGTTACCTATTTAAATTTGTTTGGAAAACGGGGAAAGGGGGTGATTTGAATTTTTAGCTTTTTTTAAATATATATTTTTTTAAACTTTTTTTTACTTTCCTGACTTTATTCGTAGTCAAACTAGGGGACTGAAATCTCTGGTAATCAGATTATCTCTGCAGGTAAACTACCAGTAATAGTCTCTGGTGATCAACTGATCTTCCCAGTTCCACCAGCAATTATAATCTATGATAATCATCTGAAGTCTGCAGAATTACCAATCGTCATAATCTCTGGTGATCAGTAGATCTCCGCAGGTCCTCCGGCAGTCATAATCTATGACTATCATCTGAGCTATGCAGGTCTACCTTCATTCATAATCCTTGACGTTCATCTGATCTCCACAGGACACTGCAAGCGCCCATATTTTCCCTGCCTCATAACATCTCATCCCACACATTTTCATATTCTTAGAAATAGAGAAAAATAGACAATTGATACCAGTAGACTAAATCCTTACATTTCACACCACATCTCTGTCCATGTGCACCACTGGGTCATAAGGAACATAACAAAGTGGTTCCCAAACTCAGAACCATCCAATATTAGAAAGAGAGGCAGCTACAAATAGAAGCTCTCAAAATTGTTGAATGTTGACCACATTTGTTGCCATTTTATGTTTATGGAGGTCTCCAGACTCATGCCTGGTGGTAGATGTTGGGGAGAGAAGGATCAGATAGTTGGATTTCAGCATGCTCACTGTATTGTTCTCTAGGAAGATAAGAGGTCACCATTGGTGTCTGGCAATGACTTAGGGTACGGCCACACGGTCAAGTAGGGGTGGGCCATATGGCCTAAAATCTATATTGCGATATAATTTTAAGCATGTGCGATATATATTGCGATATATTGTTTTCTATATTTGGGGGGGGGGGGTTTAAACTTTTTTTTTTATTTACTTTTTATTTAATAGCTATTAGCCTCCTTAAGGGCTAGAACCCTTGTCATATTCACCCTAATAGAGCTCTAGTAGGGTGAATAGGACTTTACAGTCTCCCTGCTGCCCTGTGCTACAGAATGCATAGTAAAATAGCGCTGGAGGGGTTAAAAATAAAATAAAAAAAGTTAACTCACCTTCTCCTCTTGATCGCGTAGTTCCCGGTCTCTTCTTTACTATCTGTGGGCTAAATGACCTGTGGTGACGTCAGATCACATGCTCCAATCACATGGTCCATCACCGTGGTGATGGAGCATGTGATCTGACGTCACCACAGGTCCTTTAGCCCACAGCTAGCAAAGAACAGACCGGAAACTATGCGATCAAGAGGAGAAGGTGAGTTAACTTTCTTTTTTTTTTTTTTTAACCCCTCCAGCACTATTATACTATGCATTCTGTATGCAGAATGCTATTATTTTCCTTTATAACCATGTTATAAGGGAAAATAATACAGTGAATACACTGTCACCTAGCAACCATGCGTGAAAATAGCACCGCATCTGCACTTGCTTGCGGATGCTATGCGATTTTCACACACCCCATTCACTTCTATGGGGCCTGCGTTACGTGAAAATCGCACAATATAGAGCATGCTGCGATTTTCACTCAACGCACAAGTGATGCATGAAAATCACCGCTCATGTGCACAGCCCCATAGAAATGAATGGGTCAGGATTCAGTGCGGGTGCAATACGCTCAACTCACGCATTGCACCCGCACGGAAAACTCGCCCGTGTGAAAGGGGCCTAAGGGTAAGGCTACTTTCACACTAGCGTTTTACTGAATCCAGCAGGGTTCAGCAAAAACGCTTCCGTTACTGATAATACAACCGTCTGCATCCGTTATGAACGGATCCGGTTGTATTAGGCTACTTTCACACTAGCGTCTTTACTGGGTCCGGCAGGGTTCAGTAAAAACACTCCTGTTACTGATAATACAACCGTCTGCATCCGTTATGAATGATTACAGCAATACCAGATTTGTATTGTTTATCTTATGCTATACCGTATACAGGTTATACAAACCCAAGACGGATCCGTAATGACCTCCATCGAAAGTCAGTGGGGGACGGATCTGTTTTCTATTTCGGCAGAGAAAACGGATCTATCCCCATTGACTTGCATAGGGGGTCATGCTGGATCCGTGGAAAAGCAAAATACATGTTGCAGTTTGCTCTCCGGTCTGGGACCACAACTAAACGGAACGGAAAGCATTTTGGAGCATTCCGTTCTGTTCAGTTTTGTCCCCATTGACAATGAATGGGGACAAAACTGAAGCGTTTTTTTCCCCGGTATTAAGCCCCTATGACTGAACGCAATACCGGAAAACTTAAACGCTAGTGTGAAAGTAGCCTTAGGCATCTTTCACACTTGCGTTGTCCGGATCCGGCGTGTACTCCACTTGCCGGAATTACACGCCGGATCCGGAAAAACGCAAGTGAACTGAAAGCATTTGAAGACGGATCTGTCTTTAAAATGCTTTCAGTGTTACTATGGCAGCCAGGACGCTATTAAAGTCCTGGTTGCCATAGTAGTAGTAGGGAGCGGGGGAGCGGTATACTTACAGTCCGTGCGGCTCCCGGGGCGCTCCAGAGTGACGTCAGAGCGCCCCATGCGCATGGATGACTTGCCATGCGATCACGTGATCCATGCGCTTGGGGCGCCCTAACGTCACTCTGGAGCGCCCCGGGAGCCGCACGGACGGTAAGTATACTGCTCCCCCGCTCCCCGCTACACTTTACCATGGCTGCCAGGACTTTAGCGTCCCGGCAGCCATGGTAACCATTGAGAAAAAGCTAAACGTCGGATCTGGCAATGCGCCGAAACGACGTTTAGCTTAAGGCCGGATCCGGATCAATGCCTTTCAATGGGCATTCATTCCGGATCCGGCCTTGCGGCAAGTCTTCAGGATTTTTTCTCCGGCCAAAAAAACGTTCCGTTCCGGAACTGAAGACATCCTGATGCATCCTGAACGGATTTCTCTCCATTCAGAATGCATTAGGATAAAACTGATCAGGATTCTTCCAGCATAGAGCCCCAATGACGGAACTCTATGCCGGAAGAAAAGAACGCAAGTGTGAAAGTAGCCTTAGTAGGACCATGATTCTATTAGGGCACATGGACTTCTTAGAGGGGCTCCAGGGGAAGAGACCTTCTCCCACTCAAGTAGTTTTAATAAGACATCCCCTTTGATAACTGTGCCCCATTCCATGACAGCGGTGACATGACAAAGCCACCCCTGCACGGCTAATGACTTGGCCGCTAGGTGTGGTGCAGCCTGAGGTAAACAGCCGGCCACACACTGACAGGAGCCGCGCAGCAGCTCTATATATGCAGCACACGGCGCAGCTCTGCTCCGACTCCCGCCATTGGCTGTGCGCTCAATAGGATCAGCCCTGAGCTCCCACACAAAACTGCGGCCAAGCAGCTCCTCACAGCAGTCACTACTCTGGAGAGCCGAGGACGGAGCGTGTGCACGTAACCCACCACCACTCCTCTCATGCCATTTCTGTGGATAATAAAGGATAATAAAGGAATTAGCTGTAGTAATATTACAAGTTATCAATAAGCACCTGCCTGGTGACATGGCCGCGGAGCGTCGTCTCTGGCTTCTGCTGTGGCTGGGCTGCAGCGGCTGCCTGTGTCTGGGTGACAAGAAGAGGCATGAAGAAGCCGTGCTGCCCGTGGGGGACACGGTGTCCGAGCATATGCTTAGGCTCTATGATAGATACCGAGGCGATGGCGGAAGGGGCAGGGACCCTGCCAGGCACCCTCTGCCCTTTCACAACGGGAATACCGTGAGGAGTTTCCGAGCCCTGACCGGTAAGTAGCCCTCCTGTATTCTTTTCTCTAGCCCACCAGGGCCACTCTCCTCTGGACTATCACAAGCTATAATGCTCTACTAGATCATTGCTTTTTGTATTATTAACATGGAGTGGTCTGTGGGAGATGTTCTCCTAGTCTTGGTAATTGTGGAGGATGCGAGGAGAAGGCTTTATGGTGTCCTTTATCTCTACATGAATGGATTACAGAGGAATATGTCACAGCAGAGGGTTCGGACCTTTGTGTTTCAGGTGATTACTAGAGTAGAAGACATTTGGCTTCCCCTACAGGAGAGCCAGCCTGCTCAGAGATGCTTGGCATGGGCATAGTCATCCCTGTAACATGAGAAGAAGACACCAGTCCGGCCAATGCTAGGTTATTTTCTCGTGTTGATCCAGAGTAAGGTCATTACAACCACTGTGTGGCCAGTTGTCTTTCTATTAGGAGGACCTTCCTTCTCAGATCCCATCCCTGGTCCTATAGCCTTGAGGGCTAACCTCCTGCACTCCAGCTGTGGTCGAACTAGGATTCCCAAGAGGTACACTTGCTTGGCTGTTCTCAGAACACCATAGAAATGAATGGATCATGCTGGGAGTTGTAGTTTCACCACAGCAGGAGTGCTGGAGGTTAGCCATCACTGTCCTATGGTGTCCTTTATCCCAACCAGAAGATAGCACTGAGCAAGCAGGAGAAGTAGGGTTCTCCCATGTTCCATAGTGTGATCACATCTGTAGCGACAATGTCTGCCCCTCAGAGGTGAGCCTATAGGTTTTCTCTTGGTTGTCTGTAAGGACAGATCTCATGCAGTAAACCCATTTTACACATACGCAACGAGGGCACTGCATGAATAGCGATTCCTGCGCCCAGGGGAGCAGGTCCAGTATCTTGCCTCTGACCTGACCCTCCATCAGCAGAATGCAGGCAGCACTGTTCCTATGACGGGTCCCAGTGTGTGCATCTGGGATATCAGATTGTGATCACAATCTCTGTACATATGTTATGCTATGTAAAGGCAGAGAGGGATAGAACTATGACAGGGGGTCATAAAACAGGGACGGGGCAGAAGAAGGGACTAGTCCTCACTGGAGCTCTCACTATTAACTGACGTAGATACAATGTTACAATAGATTTATTTACAAGCACATAACTTTATGCTGTATACAGGCGGTATGTTATATCTCTGAAGACAGGGAGCCCACCATTGTAGCCCTACCTTATTCCGGGGAGACTCTCCAGAGGTTTCAACTCATTTCATTCAGCCACGATTAAGCACAATGAATAAGGCTAATGAAAAAACAAACAAAAAAAAAACGGATAAACTGTTCATTTTTTACTGACTTTTTTTTCACTGATGCCTTTCTGAGAAACGGATGTTAAAACTGACCCATTCAATTGTATAGGAGGCAGTCGGTCAGCGAAAAATGGCCAAGATAGGACAGGTTCTATCTTTGGAGGTCCATTATTCACTGACCGTCAAAAAACTGCCTTGTGAATAACCCCATTAGTCTTAAAACGGACGTGTGGTGGCCGTTAAAAAAAAAAAGAAGTCCATCGCATGTCTGTTTTTCACTGTTGTGTGCATGTAGCCTGGTTTAACCACTTGATTGCTGCAGGACCCTTAGGACGCGGATGCACCCATGGTTCGGTTCCCAAGCAGTCAGGAGCTCATAGTTGGCAGGGCTGTGTTTGGAAGCGTAGGCAGCGGGTTACATTTCTAGGAACCTGTCAGGGTCACGTATGTTGATGCCCTGTCACAGCGAGGAACCTGTCAGGGTCACGTGTGTTGATGCCCTGTCACAGCGAGGAACCTGTCAGGGTCACGTATGTTGATGCCCTGTCACGACAAGGAACCTGTCAGGGTCACGTATGTCGATGCCCTGTCACGACAAGGAACCTGTCAAGGTCACGTATGTTAATGCCCTGTCACAGCGAGGAACCTGTCAGGGTCACGTATGTTGATGCCCTGTTACGGCAAGGAGCCTGTCAGGGTCATGTATGTTGATGCCCTGTCATGGTGAGGAACCTGTCATGGTCACGTATGTTGATGCCCTGTCACGGCAAGGAGCCTGTCAGGGTCACGTATGTTGATGTACTGTCACGGCAAGGAACCTTTCAGGGTCACGTATGTTGATGCCCTGTTACGGCAAGGAGCCTGTCAGGGTCATGTATGTTGATGCCCTGTCATGGTGAGGAACCAGTCATGGTCACGTATGTTGATGCCCTGTCACGGCAAGGAGCCTGTCAGGGTCACGTATGTTGATGCCCTGTTACGGCAAGGAGCCTGTCAGGGTCATGTATGTTGATGCCCTGTCATGGTGAGGAACCTGTCATGGTCACGTATGTTGATGCCCTGTCACGGCAAGGAGCCTGTCAGGGTCACGTATGTTGATGCCCTGTCACGGCAAGAAACCTGTCAGGGTCACGTATGTTGAAGCCCTGTCACGGCAAGGAACCTGTCAGGGTCACGTATGTTGATGCCCTGTCACGGCAAGGAACCTGTCAGGGTCACGTATGTTGATGCCCTGTCACGGCAAGGAGCCTGTCAGGGTCACGTATGTTGATGCCCTGTCAAAGCAAGGAGCCTGTCAGGGTCACGTATGTTGATGCCCTGTCACGGCAAGGAACCTGTCAGGGTCACGTATGTTGATGCCCTGTCACGGCAAGGAACCTGTCAGGGTCACGTATGTTGATGCCCTGTCATGGCAAGGTGTGTTTGCTGACATTCACGGAACGCCTGCCAGCATGTGTTTCTTATGGTACTGGAGATGAAGAATCTTGACAGTTAACGCATGACTATTCCTGTTCTATCTCAAGGCTAGCTTTGAGGTGACGTTTAGGCGTTATTCGGGGAGGAAGAGGTTAAACACAGGCGAGCACTTTGTACTGTAGTTAGGCTTTCGTTTGGTGTCTGTTTACGCAGCAGGGAACACTTATGGGGAACAAGACCAGGAGGCATGTTGAACAAATCTGAAGTCAGCAATGCAGGGCTTGTAAAGTACCGCCGAGCAGGTGCATACCCAGAGGTGCTCTCAGTGCCCTCTCCAGACAGCAGAGGAAACCCCCAGCTTATAGAAAAAGTTCTCTCACATTTCAGACCTCCGTTTATCTTTTCACAGCGGAAAAATCTGCAGCGTCTGCGTAAAAGTGCAGATTGCGATGAAGCGATGCTGTGTTGGGTTTCGATCACACCTTTGGCAGAGAAGAGAGTGTGGAGTTAATTACGTTAATCCATCTTCTGCCAGAGTAAACAGCAGAGAGCTGGAAAGGGCAAAAAACACCACCGGGACGTACTTTGGCTCCCCGTCCTCCCATTGTACACAGTGATGGAGCGCAGGCTAATTGCACTTTATTACCTCCGTCTAACGGTGGATTATCTCCACATTGACTTGATCTTCTTTGCACTTTCTAAGGATGCCGGCCTTAATTAGAAGCCAGACATCTGGGATGCTTGGAGTCTCCGTCAGATGTTTTGGCAGTGAGAAAAGTGTTAGAGTGGCGGGCACGGGATCCAGGCTGTGTAATGCGAATTAATTATACCGTATACATCTCAGACTGTGCGCTCATTAACTGCGCTGACTCTGTGTGGAATCAAGACCTAATTAGGTTTAGGATCTTCCTATTCTTAAGAGAGGGTGTTCCTTATTGTTTCTTGAGATACGGAGAGTGGAGACATTTGTGTGGTCTCTGTAAAATGTTTTCTTCACACACAAAGAACCCCATGTTGCTGCAGATCCCCGCTGTCATGTCCAGGGCTGTTCTGGGTCACTGTTCTTCTATGTGCTTGACTCTCTATTTCTTCTACATGTATTCTTGTGGAGGACTTTTAAACCTTTGGACACATCTCAGGTCCAAAGAACTTATTCATCTTGAAATCTACTACTGGCACCTGACTTTGGGTCTTCTATAGATGTACAGTGCTCCCCCAAGTTACAATAGTGATAAAGACCAGGAGGACCATAGAAAGTTGAAAACCTTGTAACTTGAGATCATAACTCTATGGAAACCTAGTCATTGGTTCTAAAGCCCTCAAAATGTCAAACTAAAAGAGGCAGAAAAGTACCGTAATTCAGATAAAGCAATTCCTTTTATGTATCAGAAATATCTGCTAGATGTTGAGGACAGGAGCTTCTTCTGGATCTTGTACCAGAAAAATAACATGGACTCACCTAGTGTCCAAAGGAACAGCTCAATGTGGTAAAGAGCAGTGGAAAACATGTAGTACCGTACTGTACTGTGGAGAGGCGCCACTCCACAGCTACTCAGTGCATGTCCCTAGTAATATAACTGTTTAACCAGTCAATCACACGTGCAGCAGATAAGCATTGGCGTAGTATGTAGAATATGGTTTTAAGCAATAATAGCCCCCAAGAAAGCAGTGTATGTTGAGAATATTGTAACCTGAGGGACTACTGGTATCAGAGAGTCCATGGCTTGTAAAAATAAACTTACTGCCTCCTGAAGGGGTCATTTGCCCACCCCACCGCTAGCTCATACCAGTTTATTCTTGTCTCATGCTGCACTTTTTCTCATTTTATCTAATGCTTGCAGAATCTCACAACCTGCTCTGTCTGGACTGCAACGTCCCTTTTCTTCCAAGGTGGCCTTTCACAAATGTCTGTCCAGTTGGATGAAGAGTCTATGACAGTGTTCCTCAGCTCTTCACAGGGTTGTGTAGTGATGGTTAGATCAATTTCACTTTATCAGACTGACTTTACTTACATTGTCCCTTTATCTCATGGAAGCCATGGGAGAAAGGTTCTTGTCAGGATAAGCACCTTGCTCCTTGAAGATAAGGTGCGTGTAGCAGGGCTATAGACAGACTATGGGTGTCTGGTAAAAACAACCAATTTCGTACCTTACAATGTGACATGATTATACTGAGGTTGTCCTAATGATAATAGGTGATTGTATGGGATCCCAGCTAAGGTTACGTTCACATCTGTGCTAGTCATTTCCATTGGTGTGCTCCGTTAGAAGAGCTGGATAGGCAAATAACAGAATCTGTGACGGAGCCCCCAATGTGGATGTGAAGAAGCCCTTACATGCTGAGATTTTTGGTCGTAAGACAATGGCACTAAACACAGGCTCTATGAAATGCCAATGAGCAGCTAGTACAGCCCCTGAACCAATGCTCTGCCATGATGTTTTCTGAGACATGGAGAAGGAGATCCTCTGAAATACTCAGGCTGACTGATTGGAGGAGAGCAGCTCACAGATCTGCACCTCAAGCACCCCCAAATACCTGTGGAAGCAGTACTCAGCCTCCCTGAACTCCAGCCACATTGCTTCTAATAGATGGATTTCAGTACTGGAGATCTTTAGCTTGTAGGCTACTGTCAATAGGTGTAAAGGGATTATTTCCAGGTTAAGGCATTGCATAGTGAAGAAGTATGCCTCCTAGACATGGTTGCCTCTAGGGGAAGCTATATGTGACTAAAGTCCATAGAGATTCCAATGTGTTCTGTCTCCTCTGGAATCACCACTTGCTGATTTGGCCCTTGACACGCTCCATCACTTTAGAAAAGGTTCCAGTCCTAACATAGTGGGTAAGGTATATCTCATATTTCCAGAGTGAAGCTACATGATATAGGTAACACTGCAAGATCAGGGAACATAGTGTCCACCTCATTATTGGTAACACAATGATAACAGAACCTCCGTCTCATGGGGATCACATCCTTTACCCCCAGGTAACATCTACCCCATTAACCCCATGATTAGAAGCATATGGTGTATATGGATTTTGAACACTAACTTGTCTGGATGTCTTCAGGCATCATGTACGCAACACCTGCTTTGAATCTAAGCTTCCTTATCTGTTTGATACTGAATGCGTTTTCCAGACCTGTGAGTTTCAAAGTCGTGATTGGTGGGAGTTGTAGTTGGCTCTATGAGCTCTTTACTCATTTATGAGAAATGGAATGCTCTGGTGAAACTTTCTCAGGAGATCTGAACTCTTTCTGTTTTTCAGTTAAAATAAGGATGACCGTGGACGTCCTCAACCTGTTGCTAGCGTGCAGAGCCACAAATTCCAGCATGTCCTTACAGTCACATGCTGGGAGCTGTAGTCCTGCATCAGCTGCAAAAGTCACAGGTTGGAGACCACTCATGCGCAACATGGGGCTCAACCAGTCATTTCTGCGGCTAATTGTGTATATAATGCTATTGTACATAAAACGTGTAATATGTTAACCACTATATATGAGATTCTTTGTCTCATGTATGGTCACCTATATACAGTAGTCATATAATTCGTAATTTAGCCGAATGTCACCCAAAAAATCCACCTGGATATTCGTTGTCATGAATATCTATAAAAGCTTCTATTGATGAGCTACACTAGCAGATTTGCTCATGGACGGATGTGACTGGCTTCTAATGTATTTAGCATTTTGTCCCCGCTTCATCCGTTCCTGTGTATGTGCAGAGACAGGAGAATTTGCTGCCTGTACCTGTGCATGCGCTAAACATGATCAGTGTCTGCGCAAAAGTGGATGAAGCCAGGGGACAGTGGGCAGAGAGTGATTATCACCATTTTCTGTGGACACGAAGAGTGACATCTCCAAAGCTTACATGGACAGCAGGAGGCCTTGAGATCAAGAGCTGTGGTAAGCACCAAGGTGCATGGTATCATCTCGGCACAGTATGTAATAAGGTTTTGAGGCGTAATTCGGTTCCTATGTTTTCTTCTGTAACCTTTCTAATCACAGATTTAGAAGGTGTTAGTAAGACCTCATGCACACAAATGTATTTTTTTTCTGTGTCCGTTCCGTTTTGTTTTTTTCAGAACAGAAGTTTCTCCGTGTGCATTCCGTTTCCGTATTTCCATTCCGCAAAACGGACAAGGATAGTACTGTTCTATTAGGGGCCAGCTGTTCCGTTCCGCAAAACACAGAATGCATGGGGACGTCATCCGTATTTTTTTTCAGATCCGTTTTTTGTGGACCGCAAAATACATACAGTGGTGTGCATGAGGCCTAAATCATAGAGATATCTGCCTCTCCTCCAGCTCCCTACATATCAACCAGATTCCCTAGATCGGGGTACCCATCTGACAGTTGTCTGAATCCAGACCCCTGCACATCCTGATTTCTACTGACTACAGCACAACGCTGTCACTGGTTCTGTGCAGGCCGTTGTGTGATGCAGTAATTACATCATTCCTGCTGTGAGTAGCCACAGACAGTCACAGTCCAAACCAGAGAAGACCTGCTCATCGAGGAACGTGGGGTAGGTGAGTACTCCTGCTCTAGATCATTCTGCCATTTTGGAGAGAGCAGAAGGTTCCAAGGGTGAGACCCACACCTATCCTAGTGATATGCTATCTATGTCACAGATGGGAATACCCATTTAAGTGAAAAGAAGGGTTCCTAAGCGTCTTAGTATTCATACCATGAATAAGTTACCTGGGCAGAGCTGTTTTCTTTTTCCTCTTTCAGAAAACCATAGTACTCATTCAATTCTAGTGGAGTATCTGCAGAACGAGCCACCATTTTTAATATTGTAGCATATTGCAGGACAGTCAACTCTGCACTTAAAGGGGCTATCCGTTATTTTTTTACGGATGACCTATCCTCAGCCTATTCCGAGCTTTCTCTAGGCCGTGTGATGTCACATTCATTGGTCACATGGCCTAGGTGCAGCTCAGCCCCATTGAAGTGAATGGGGCCGAGCTGCGATTCTAAGCACAGCTGCTATTTAATGGACGGTGCTGTGATTGGTGAACCTTTTCAAACAGATGATCGGTGAGGGTCCGAGGTTTTGGAGCCCGACTGATCAGATACTGATGGCCTATCAAGAGAATAGGTCATCAGTAAAAATATCTCAGAAAACCCTTTTAAAGAGGAGCTGTGATGTCCTTCACCAATGAGACCCACCAGTAGAGGCTGTAGCCACCACTCCTCAGATTCCAGGCGTGATTCTCAACGTAGAGCGGACCAGAACTTTGACATTGTCCGATTAGTGCAAGCAGTGTCATCTCTCTGGTTCACCTCCCCTTTATGGTCCATTCACACGTCTACAACTGATTTGCGGACTGCACATGGCCGGCACTTTAAATAGAAATGCCTTTTCTTGTCTGTGTCTGCGGACAGGAATAGGGCATGTTCTATTTTTATGCAGAATGCGAAATTTCTGCGGAATGTGAAGAATAGGACCTTTGATGACGTCACTACGTCCATCACATGGTCCGTCACATGATCCATCACCATAGTGATGGATCATGTGACAGACCATGTGATGAGCGTAGTGATGTCATCAAAGGTCCTATTGCTCACAGATGAAGACAGAAGAGATGCCGGCTGCGCAAACAAGTAGATTAAGGTGAGTTAAATTTTTGTTTATTTTTTTAACCCCTCCAGCCCTATTGTACTATGCATTCTGTATTCAGAATGCTATTATTTTCCCTTATAACCATGTTATAAGGGAAAATAATTACATCTACACAACACCTAACCCAAACCTTCTTTTGTGAAAAAGTTCGAGTCTGGGTACCACATTCAGTTTTTATCACGCACGTGCAAAACACATTGCACCCACGCGATAAAAACTGAACATCGGAACGCAATCGCAGTCAAAACTGACTTTAATTGCGTTCCTACTCGCGCGGGTTTGCCGCAATGCACCGGGACGCATCGGGACCTTATCCGGACACGCTCGTCTGCAAGGGGCCTAAGAGTGCGGCCACACGGTCAGGTTTGGAAACCCAAAACAGGAATGAAGTGGTATCTGTCCTTTACCATTTCTCTTCTTTTCGATCCACTCCTGATTATCACTTCCAAAATTGCATCAGGAAACCTAACCATGTGACCACACGGCACGGTCGTGATCTGGTTGCGGTCATGCTGCGGTGAAGAACTGTGTGCGCCAATTAGCCCGCAGCTTCCTTTTTTAAGACTGCACTGTTTAGTCGTTAATGGCCACTGTGCGGCATGGTCGTATCCTTAAAGCTTCATTGCTAATTGCTATACAATAACAGATCTTCATTCTCATTTATTTATTGCTTTAACTTTAGTCAAAGACATTGTATATTGATTCAGTAAGGCTGTATGGACCCTGCTTCATTATCTTGTATTTTCTGCGGAATTTATGGCAGAAATCCAAGACTGACCCTTGGATTTCTGCCGTGAGTTTGTAGTTTTAATGTCGCAGATCGGACTGGGGATTGGACTATTCAATCTCATTTCTGGATGTAGTTTTTAAATGTCCATTCTGGATGCATTTTTGAAATCTGTGTAGAAAAAAAAATCCACGGCCATATCAATGGCAGCACAGATTCCCACTGAGGATAAATGGGACTCGGAATACATATGGTTTTCTTGTGCAGAAAATCCACCTTGTCAGCTTACACCTGCTTTCTCATGGACCAAATATCTGTGCCACAGAGGTATGTAGTATCAAGTATTGTATTATAGTAAATCCAGGTTTTCCCTAGGTAACTCTGTTACTGGAACCACCATAACCAGTTGGTTTATAGAACTGAGGAGCATCTAATAGAAAAGAGCAGCAGTCTGTATTGTCTCCTATTGTCAAGGTGTCAAAAATGGATTATTTCAGTGATAAAGTAAGACCCTTCAAAGCCTTAAAGGGAAATTGTCATCAACTTTATGTTGCCCATACTAACGACAGAATAACGTAGAGACAGGTGAGTTGATTTCAGCGGTCAGTTATTTAAAAGTTAAAAGTAAGTGGTTGCCGAGAACCAACATCACAATCATTGCAGACTAGGCCTAGAAAAGAGTCATGGCCACCTGAGAAGAGTCATGGTTATTCATGAATTCCTGCTCTCCCTGCCACCTGCTGATGACTGACAGGCTTCTACCTAGTTTTCTCCATTTCTCTCTAGGAGACAACTGCCAATCATCAGCAGATGGGTGGGAGAGCAGGAGCTTATGAATAACCATGACTCTTCTCAAGTTGGGCAGCACAGTGGCTCAGTGGTTGGCACTGGTGCCTTGCAGCACTGGGGTCCTAGGTTTGAATGTGACCAAGGACAACATCTGCATGGAGTTTGTATGTTCTCCCTGTGCTTGTGTGGATTCCTCCAGGTACTCCAGTTTCCTCCTACACTCCAAAGACATACAGGTCCTTCTAAAAAAATTAGCATATTGTGATAAAGTTCATTATTTTCTGTAATGTACTGATAAACATTAGACTTTCATATATTTTAGATTCATCACACACCAACTGAAGTAGTTCAAGCCTTTTATTGTTTTAATATTGATGATTTTGGCATACAGCTCATGAAAACCCAAAATTCCTATCTCAAAAAATTAGCATATCATGAAAAGGTTCTCTAAACGAGCTATTAACCTAATCATCTGAATCAACTAATTAACTCTAAACACCTGCAAAAGATTCCTGAGGCTTTTAAAAACTCCCAGCCTGGTTCATTACTCAAAACCGCAATCATGGGTAAGACTGCCGACCTGACTGCTGTCCAGAAGGCCATCATTAACACCCTCAAGCAAGAGGGTAAGACACAGAAAGAAATTTCTGAACGAATAGGCTGTTCCCAGAGTGCTGTATCAAGGCACCTCAGTGGGAAGTCTGTGGGAAGGAAAAAGTGTGGCAGAAAACGCTGCACAACGAGAAGAGGTGACCGGACCCTGAGGAAGATTGTGGAGAAGGACCGATTCCAGACCTTGGGGGACCTGCGGAAGCAGTGGACTGAGTCTGGAGTAGAAACATCCAAAGCCACCGTGTACAGGCGTGTTCAGGAAATGGGCTACAGGTGCCGCATTCCCCAGGTCAAGCCACTTTTGAACCAGAAACAGCGGCAGAAGCGCCTGACCTGGGCTACAGAGAAGAAGCACTGGACTGTTGCATGTCATTCGGAAATCAAGGTGCCAGAGTCTGGAGGAAGACTGGGGAGAGGGAAATGCCAAAATGCCTGAAGTCCAGTGTCAAGTACCCACAGTCAGTGATGGTCTAGGGTGCCATGTCAGCTGCTGGTGTTGGTCCACTGTGTTTTATCAAGGGCAGGGTCAATGCAGCTAGCTATCAGGAGATTTTGGAGCACCATGCTTCCATCTGCTGAAAAGCTTTATGGAGATGAAGATTTCATTTTTCAGCACGACCTGGCACCTGCTCACAGTGCCAAAACCACTGGTAAATGGTTTACTGACCATGGTATTACTGTGCTCAATTGCCCTGCCAACTCTCCTGACCTGAACCCCATAGAGAATCTGTGGGATATTGGGAAGAGAAAGTTGAGAGACGCAAGACCCAACACTCTGGATGAGCTTAAGGCTGCTATCGAAGCATCCTGGGCCTCCATAACATCTCAGCAGTGCCACAGGCTGATTGCCTCCATGCCACGCCGCATTGAAGCAGTCATTTCTGCAAAAGGATTCCCGACCAAGTATTGAGTGCAGAACTGAACATAATTATTTGAAGGTTGACTTTTTTTGTATTAAAAACACTTTTCTTTTATTGGTCGGATGAAATGAGCTAATTTTTTGAGATAGGAAATTTGGGTTTTCATGAGCTGTATGCCAAAATCATCAATATTAAAACAATAAAAGGCTTGAACTACTTCAGTTGGTGTGTAATTAATCTAAAATATATGAACGTCTAATGTTTATCAGTACATTACAGAAAATAATGAACTTTATCACAATATGCTAATTTTTTTAGAAGGACCTGTACTGATAGGGAACTTAGATTGTGAGCCTCATTGGGGACAGTTGGATGCTAATGTCTGTAAAGCGCTGCAGAATATAGTAACGCTATATAAGTGCATAAAATAAGAGGAGATATGACTCTTCTCAGGTGGCCGTGACTCTTTTCAAGGCCTGGGCTGCAGTTATTATGATGCTGGTTCTCAGCAACCACTTACTTTTAGCTCATGACTGACACACCGCTGAAATCAGCATTTCTAGCACTATTTTATGCTGCCCTCAGTGAGGTCAGCATAACGTTGATGACAGGTTCCCTTTAAGACATTTTCTGATGGGCAGAAATACTGTAGCTGTATGATGATCGTGGTACAGGCTCAGAAACACCAAATGTAGACTAGACTGTAAGGCCAGGGTTATATGTACAATATTAATGTCCTAAATAAGGGTTCTCTATACCACAACACCATAGAGATGAAGCAGAATGTCCTTCTAATAGTCATATCTAGGACCCTTCAAGACAATGGGTTGTCCAGTGGCTCCAGTAAAGTTGCAATCTGCCAACCTTGCCTAAAAACGCGGTCAATTATGCCATTTTAGAGTGAATCCTAAGATCATGACTAACAATACATCCTTTACTATGACCAGTGGAGAAAATGGTTGATCAGGGTGAAAATGTCCTACAGATCCTGTCAGCAATTTGGATGCAAATCCCTTCAACTGATCCAAGCAGTCTTTGGGGTTAGTGAAAGACAGCTTAGCTATGGACAACCCCCATTTTAGAACCCACAGCCATCAGTCATCATGAAGTAATGACAATGTAATACAGAAGCTCTCTAGTGTGGCTTATAGGGGGTTCTGTGGGGGCCGGCCTTCTAACAACCAGATACTGCACTTTGTTATGTGGAAAAAGGTTGTACAGATAAGACAGGTCCTTCAAGAGCCCTTAAAGATTTGTACCTGGCTGACCTGCTACATGTGCGCTTGGCAGCTGAAGGCATCTGTGTTGGTCCCATGTTCATATGTGCCCGCATCGCTGAGAAAAATATGTAATTTATGTAAATGAGCCTCTAGGAACAATGGGGGCGTTGCCTTTACAGCTAGAGGTTCAGCTCTCTCTGCAACTGCTGTGCCCTCTGCATTTTGATTGAGAGGACCAGGCAGTGAAAACATCATCACACCTGACCCTGTCAACCAAAGTGCAGAGGGTGTGGCAGTTGCAGAGAGGGCAGAGCCTCTAGGTGTAACGACAATGCCCCGCTGCTCCTAGAGGCTCATTTACATATATTAAGCCATGATTTTTCTCAGCACTGCGGACACATATAAACATGGAGCCAATACAGATGTCTTCAGCTGCCAAGCGCACATGTAACAGGTCAGACAGGTACAAATCTGCTGACAGATGCCTTTTACTACTAATTGCATAGCGTGTAAAGAAATAAATTATCCACTATCCATCTGGCCTTGTGTAAATGGAAGCTTTTGGAGACTCGTCAAGCATAAATATGAGTCTGTAAGAAAAAAAATTAGAAAACTAATATATCCATTCATGTTAAACATATGTTATAAATTATAATCTCATTGTTCTCACTGCTTCTTATGAATAATAAAAGTTTAATTTATGTGGAAAATGAAGAGTTGAAGTTATCTTGACAGCCTTGGCAAACCTGGGGAGGAATAGTTGTGGTTTCTGTAATCCATATGATAATCATCTGATTGCATTATGGTTTGATTATCAAAACTACATTTTGTGCTGCTAAACCAGGGAACTGCTCCTGTACATGTTGGTCACCGTTCACACGACCACTGCTTTAATGTGCAAATCTCGCCAAATATGGCTAGATATAGAAACTAATGTAATAGTTACAGCTGAACCTGGACATACCCCCTTCTTCACCCAGGCAGCCCTCTGATAGGAGCATTGGAGCGTTTCATGCTCTGATGCCCTGAATCGCGCAGGAAAAGCTCTTTTTCATTAGATCCAGTGACGTAGCGCGTCTCTGCTAGGCAGAGGCTTTCACCTTCCAATGAGCCAGTGACATCACCAGCACTAATGGGCGGGCTTTAGCCCTGCCCTAGCCTGTAAAACAGGCCCATTAGTGCCGGGAACACTGCTAGGTGGGAGCCTCCACCTAGCAATGTAAAAATATAAGCAAACAGCCCTTGACCTGCGGGATACAGCGCAGGGCAAGGGAGAGCATCGGAGCATATCATGAGGGGCAGCTCTGAACCTGGACAACCCCTTTAATTAAATAGTATTTAATATAGGGAAAGGTTAGTGCCAGTGGCAACAAATCAGATTTCCATTGTAAGCAAGAATCTGCATGGTTCATGAGGAAGCATTTATAAACTGTGGGAGACATTTATTAAGACCGCAATTTGTACGCTGGTGTGAGATGCATCACAGTTATTAAGAGGCTCATGCTTCTACATGCCCGTACCCCAGAACTGAAGTCTATGCCAGTAAGGTAGTTAGCGTCAATTTCAGGTATAATTTATGCCAGTCCCTGGCATAAATAATAGTAAATGGTCTGGGCTAGCTCCACACCGCCCACTCCCCGATCCACTGTGCCCAGTGTCTGGAAAAGTGCAAAAAAGTGGCAGATTTTAACTCAAAATGTGGCCCTACCTGAAGGGCCTATGTGATATTGCTCAGTGGTTGTCTTATAAGGCTGGGGTACAAACACGAATACATATTTCAATATGTATTCATCATGATAACAGTTTAGACATTTGCATTGTTTAAATTGAGCTCATGCGGTTAGATTATAAGCGCTAATGGGCAGGTTCCCTCTTCTTTTGCTTCATTGCTTGTTGGTTTGTTTGGATCACTTGTCATTTTACCTATTTTGCTCCCTCAATTCTAAAACCTTATGAAATGTGATATAAATCAGAATTACTATGAATGCATACGACCTGTGAGATGTGTACACAGTGTGGATGGAGAATCACGAGCTGCTCATTCAACTCTTCCTTGAATTTTCTGGTCCTCCAGACCTATGAAAAGTCTCCAGCAGAGGTCGCAATAACGCCTATACAAGCGTCATAGATGCCAGTTCAGGCCATTTTACTCCCTGGAAAAAGTCTAAGGCTGGGTTCACACCTGAGCGTTTTACAGCGCGTTCCTACGCGCTGTAAAACGCTCAACAAGGAGAAACCAATGCTTCCCTATGGGAATGGTTCTCACCTGGGCGTTTTACAGCGTGTACGATCGCGCTGTAAAACGCCCGACGCCCCAAGAAGTACACAAGCTTCTTTCGGGCGTCTCGTTGCACATTCCCGTACATAGACTTTCGGGAACGCGCGACAATGGGCGTTCGCTTGTCTCTGTATGCGCGATTGCAAACGCCGGTACAATCGCGCATACAGAGCGCTCCTTTCAGAACGCTCAAGTCTGAACCCAGCGTTTGGCGTACCGATACGCCTTAGACTTTTCCCTGCTGTTCATTAGCGCAGTGAGCGATGTGAACGGCACAGACAGCGCAATGATGCTGCTGCCTGAAACAACCAATAACAAGGCTCCTTACAGTAAGGAGCTTTGTTATTGGTCAGTTTCAGCGGGCTGCCGACAATTCGGCACGCTGCTCTGAAGCTGCAGCGCGCGATCTAAGTATATGTGCACACACCATCTGCACAGGGCAGAGCTCGCAGTGGGTGCTGCCCACACTCTACAGCACCCGGAGCACAATGTTCAGGAACTAGAGCAGGGCTCACCCTCCGGTCCCAGCTGCTGCCCAGGATGAGCCCAGTAAGTTAGCTGTTCTTCTACTGTGGGTAGGGGGGCACCAGGTAACATCTCTACAGTGTGTACCACTGATAATGCGCCAAAGGAGTGTTTTGAGGTTTACCTGATGCCATGAACTTGTTTAGTACTGGACTGTGCCGAGCTGTCTGCAAAGCATCCCCCATTGTTAACCCCTTCAGTCCATCTGTTTCCTTTGCCTTCCGTTCCAATTACAGATTGTATGGGCATTGTGGGTACAGCTTAGGTAGCTTCAGCTTGTTGATCTGCACACATCCACCAAGCTCTATTAACTCTTGCTGTTCCTTCAGAAGAAAGAAGGACCCACACAAATAAAACTTTGCATTTCCCCTTTTCATCCTGCGATTTGGTGACATAAAGGTATTGCTCTGTCTCAGTCAAAACCTTTGGCGATTTCGTAAGTTAGCTCCTCTTCTGTGGTGATGGGTGCTGTGGGCAGGGGCACCATGTATTATCTCTACAGTATGTGTATTCATTCATGGTGTATAGGCACAGAGCTGTGGCACTACAGCCTCCAGTGTGTGTATGCTCTGAGAAGAGGAGGGGGCATGCCCCTGGCACTGGTGTTCTGAAGTTGCCCTGTGCATGTGGAGGGCAGTGGGGTTTGTGCCCTGCTGTGGCTCTCATGCTTTTCTGCAGTACTTAGGCTGGATGTGAAGCTCTGCTTCACTCCCATGTAACATATCATAGGATCCACTGGTGAGGACAAGGATAGGGTCCCAGTGCTAATGGGACCCTGCCTGTAGCTCCCATAGACCTATGTGCAGCTGTATGCCACCTAAAACTAGAGGGCTGTTGTGGCCTACTGATTCTGTCAGGGAAGCTGTCACTCATATGACTGACCTGTCTGACTAGTCATAATGTACAGGGAAGATCCACTATACTAGACTATACTTTATCACTTTGCTATAATTATCTGCTGTTATTAAGACAAGTAACGGTTCCCTGCATACCCACCTCTTAGTTGAAGGGGAGACTTGTCTGTTTAGTAACGACTTGCATTTCCCATGCAATAACAATTCTGGGGAATCAATTCTTGTGACTATGTATTGTACCATTCCTCTATTATTCCTACTAGAACTTATGAACAAATTGCTAGTAGTCTGCAATAAAGGTTCAGTGGGGGGTTACCAGTTGACAGCACTGATTGAATAATATCAGGCTGTGCAGTGACACCCCCATCTAGACCTTCACTGCAAACTGCTAGCAAGTCATTCATAACTAATAACAGGAATAACAGAGTAATTGTGCAACATAAAGTCGTAAGAATAGATGCTCCACGATTGTTATTACATGGGGGGTGCAAGTAGTTTCCAAAACAGACAAACCCGGAGAGGTGAGGGGTCCTCTTTAACAACAGGTGATTAGGACAAACCCTTTAAACCTCTTAAAATTACTGCAACAGTGACCTCAGTGGTGCCAACCCCTCAGCGCAACAGTGACCTCAGTGGTGCCAACCCCTCAGCGCAACAGTGACTTCAGTGGTGCCAACCCCATCAACGCAACAGTGACCTTAGTGGTACGTACCCCTCAGCGCAACAGTGACCTCAGTGGTGCCAACCCCTCAGCACAACAGTGACCTCAGTGGTGCCGACCCCTCAGCGCAACAGTGACCTCAGTGGTGCCGACCCCCTCAGCGCAACAGTGACTTCAGTGGTGCCGACCCCATCAACGCAACAGTGACCTCAGTGGTACGTACCCCTCAGCGCAACAGTGACCTCAGTGGTGCCAACCCCTTAGCACAACAGTGACCTCAGTGGTGCCGACCCCCTCAGCGCAACAGTGACCTCAGTGGTGCCGACCCCCTCAGCGCAACAGTGACCTCAGTGGTGCCGACCCCCTCAGCGCAACAGTGACCTCAGTGGTGCCGACCCCCTCAGCGCAACAGTGACCTCAGTGGTGCCAACCCCTCAGCACAACAGTGACCTCAGTGGTGCCGACCCCCTCAGCGCAACAGTGACCTCAGTGATGCCAACCCCCTCAGAGCAATAGGGACCTCAGTGGTGCCGACCCCCTCAGCGCAACAGTGACCTCAGTGGTGCCGACCCCCTCAGCGCAACAGTGACTTCAGTGGTGCCGACCCCATCAGCGCAACAGTGACCTCAGTGGTGCCGACCCCATCAACGCAACTGTGACCTCAGTGGTACGGACCCCTCAGAGCAACAGTGACCTCAGTGGTACCAACCCCTCAGCGCAACAGTGACCTCAGTGGTGCCAACCCCCTCAGAGCAACAATGACCCCAGTGGTGCCGACCCCCTCAGAGCAACAATGACCCCAGTGGTGCCGACCCCCTCAGAGCAACAGTGACCTCAGTGGTGCCGACCCCCTCAGAGCAACAGTGACCTTAGTGGTACCAACCCCTCAGCGCAACAGTGACCTCAGTGGTGCCGACCCCCTCAGCGCAACAGTGACCTCAGTGGTACCGACCCCTCAGCGCAACAGTGACCTCAGTGGTACCGACCCCTCAGCGCAACAGTGACCTTAGTGGTACCGACCTCTTCAGAGCAACAGTGACCTCAGTGGTACCGACCCCTCAGCGCAACAGTGACCTCAGTGGTGCCGACCCCCTCAGCGCAACAGTGACCTTAGTGGTACCGACCTCTTCAGAGCAACAGTGACCTCAGTGGTACCGACCCCTCAGCGCAACAGTGACCTCAGTGGTGCCGACCCCTCAGCGCAACAGTGACCTCAGTGGTGCCGACCCCCTCAGCGCAACAGTGACCTCAGTGATGCCGAACCCTCAGCACAACAGTGACCTCAGTGGTGCCGACCCCTCAGCGCAACAGTGACCTCAGCTAAATTTAAAATTGTCTAAATTTGCTATTTATGCATGGAAGACAGTTCTAGAGTGCTAGTATCGGATTTACAGATATTATCAGCCGATATTCAGGATTTTGACCGCTATCGGTATCGGCATCTATTTTGACGATATTCCGATAGCTTATGGGGAACACAGATCGCGCTGCTGACAGCGCCCACCGTGTTCCCTCAGCAGCACAGGGGAGAAGGAAGCAGTGTCTCCCTCCCCCTGTGCTGCTGCTGCCGCCAATGAAAGGACAGGGGACAAGAGAAGAGAAGGGGAGGGGCTGTGGCCACAGCGCCACCAATGAAGATAACGCTCTCATTAATTCATATACAGGAGGCAGGAGCTGACTGCAGAATCACATAGCGGCTCCCGACCTCTATGAGCGGTAGCTGCGATCCGCGGTAGTTAACCCCTCAGGTGCCGCGGATCGCAGCTACCGCTCATAGAGGTCGGGAGCCGGCTATGTCATTCTGCAGCCAGCTCCCGCCTCCTGTATATGAATGAATGAGAGATTTATCTTCATTGGTGGCGCAGTGCGCCCCCAAGCCCCCCGGTATTAATCATTGGTGGTGCAGTGCGCCCCCCACCCCAGTATTAACAACATTGGTGGCGCAGTGCGCCCCCCCCCAAGTCCCCCCCCCAGTATTAATCATTGGTGGCAGTGGCCACAGGATCCCCTCCTCCTCCGATCGGAGCCCCAGCAGTGTAATGGTGGGGCTCTGATCGGTTACCATAGCAGCCAGGACGCTACTGAAGCCATGGATGCCATGGTAAGCTCCATGCTGCTGTGTGCACAAAGCACATCTATCAGGGTGAAAAAAATAAACAAAAAAAGCCACGTGCATTCCTCATTTTTAAAAATGGCGAATCGCGCAGTTTTTATTTTATTTTTTCTGTTCCGGCATTCACCACCTAGATTTTTTTAATATATTTTAATAGTTTGGACTTTTCTGACGTGGCGATGTAATATGTTTATTATTTATATATTTTATATGTGAAATTGGGAAAAGGGGGTGATTTATACTTCATATTTTAGTGTTTTTATTTTGTATTTTTTATTTTTACACTTTTTATTTAATAACTATTTCCCCCCTTAGGGGCTAGAACCTGGGATCTTTCATCCCTTTTCCTATTCAGCCTGATAGATCTCTATCAGGGTGAATAGGACTCCACACTGTCCCTGCTGCTCTGTGCCTTGTGCACACAGCATCAGGGATGTTACCATGGCAACCAGGGCTTCTGTAGCGTCCTGGCTGCCATGGTAACCGATCGGAGCCCCAGGCTTACACAGCTGGGGCTCCGATCAGAAGCTGCCACTGCACCACCAATGAGGGGGAGGGGAGAGGTCCCTGTGGCCACTGCCACCAATGATTTTAATACTGGGGGGGTTGAGAGGGGCCGGCGCACTGTGCCACCAATGGATTTTAATGGGATGGGGGGGTTGAGGGGGGGGGCACACTGCACCACCAATGATAATTACCCCTTTATACAGGAGGCGGGTACTGGCAGATCAGCGGCAGTTAACTGCCGCTGATCGCAGCTCCCTGTCAGGGGCAGGGTGCCGGCAATGCAATTCTGCTACAGGCACCCACTTCCTGTATGTATTAAAGACTGACTACTGTATATGTGTCCAGACTTTCACTATCAGGCCACACAGAGCGGCGCCCAGCGATGTCTCAGCACTCACCATTAGTCCTGGGCGCCGCTCCGTTCGCCTGCAGTGCTCCATTACTGTCTCCTGCTCCACATGCTGCTGATTACTATCGGAGCGATGGGAGGAGACATCAGATTCACTAGTGGGCGTTCCTTCTTCCTGGCTGTAGCGCTGTCCAATCGCAGCGCAGGGAGAAGGAACGCCCACTAGTGAAGCTGATGTCTCCTCCCATCGCTCCGATAGTAATCAGCAGCATGTGGAGCAGGAGAGGAGACAGTAATGGGGCACTGCAGGCGAACGGAGCGGCGCCCAGGACTAATGGTGAGTGCTGAGACATCGCTGGGCGCCGCTCTGTGTGGAAATAATCCTATCATTGGTGGCGCAGTGCGCCCGCCCCTCCTCCGCCCCTCTCTTCTCATTGCCGCCCCTCCTCCGCCCCTCTCTTCTCATTGCCGCCCCTCCTCCGCCCCTCTCTTCTCATTGGTGGCAGCGGCAGCAGCACAGGGGGGAGGGAGGACAGCTTCCTTCTCCCCGTGCTGCTGAGAGAGAACATGAGCGCGCCGATAGCAGCGCGCTAATGTTCAGAGATACTAGACTGCGCAGAAGCGCAGCCCAGTATCGAAAAAACGGAAATCCCGGTATCGTATCGATACCGGGACAAAAGTATCGATTGGGTATCGAAATTTCGATACCCGCAACAACCCTAATAGCAACCCCTTAATGTCATGTAGGCCTAAGTATTAACTATTTGAATTACTGTAATTTTCGTACTCCTCATCGGCTGAAAATACTCATCAAAAATTGTAAGAGGAGTACTCTTCCAGAAAAAATGTACCGCTACCTCTGGTCTCCAGAATGCAATAAAACAGTCAAAAATGCCTGTGACGGTCCTGGAAACAAGATAAAGGGCATGACATCACAGCTTACGTGTACTGGCTAGACATCCCATCTGAAGGCTAACAGTCTAAGATACTTTTTATGGAGAGTGACTCAGGACTACGGAGAAGGTAGAGAAACTGGTGGTCATTTATGTAGATGCTGGTTTTTGTCCCTCTTGTGCTGGCGGTTCTTCCGCCTACGTTATGTAGATACGCTGGTCTCTACATAACTTAGGCGTAATTTACACTCTTCCTTGCTGGTGTAGATTTAGACCATTTTCTATGCCTAACATAGGCGAAGAAAATGATAAATGAGCCAGGTCTGTCCCCTTTTTTTCGACATAGAGTGAGCAGCGGAAAAGGGGAAAAAGTCAGAGATTCTGAAGAAGTAGCGTATATCTGTTTGTAAATGACCCCTGTTGCTCTAGCAGTAACTATTCTGGGGATAGTTTTATGGTATTAATTAGCAGATACTGATATATGAAGGCACAACTTTCTGGATAATTTGAGGACAATGGTATGGAGTAAACAGTTTTGATGGTATTATTCTTCTGCTTCCTATATTCTGGACATTGCAATATGGTATCCTCGCCGGGTGCGACACTGTATAGGCAGCATATGTTCCTGCAATTTGGAACAATTCAGGGGTCGTTGGCATTACTTGCTCTGGCTGCACTTAAAGAACACATTATTCAATTACAATCAGAGTTGGTCTTTGAGTTTTTTGACTGGGGCTTGCATCTGCAGAAGTGTGCTTCAAAGCTTCTGTGAATGAGGCCCCTGAACAACAGCTAGTCATTACTGTGTTAACCTGCTGACCCTGGTATACACAATAATGTGTCGGGGAAAATGTTACAGATGAGGGGGAGACATTGGTAAATCATTAAACTATGACAGGGAGGAATCGATAAATGATAAAAAAAAACAGTGACACAATATATCATTAAAGATGAGAAGTCCTTAAAATTCTTTAATGGTCTTACTTACTTTAAAATAAGCCCAGAGCATGTATTGAGCTGAAGAAGCATAAAACGTCCATAAAACAGTAAAACACACCCTCATTTTACTCCCACCCAATTTCATGTAGAAGCCAAAATGTCAAAACTGGTCAGGAGGAAATGTAGGGGGTCATTTATCAAACTGGTGTAAAGTAGAACTGGCTTAGTTGCCCATAGCAACCAATCAGATTCTTCCTTTCATTTTCCAAAGTAGCTGTCCAAAATGAAAGATAGAATCTGATTGGTTCTTATGGACAAATAAGCCAGTTCTACTTTGATAAATGACTCCCATAGTGTCTGTTTTATCCATTGTAATGCTTTTATTCAGCCCAATACGTGTTGTGGGCTTATTTTAAAATAAGTAAGACCATTACCATTTGTTGAATGTGCTTGCAAGGTGTCTTTGTTTCAGTGCTTGCAAGGTGTCCAGTTTCAGATGGAACCAAGGACCTGAGAATGTGTTGAACCCGGGGCGTTCAGAAGAGCAGAGGAGGAAGAAGTGATGTAGTGCTGCTAGAGATCACTGGACCATTCCTGTTGTATTCCTGTGGAATACTCCCTGCAGAAGGCACTAGGAATGTATGCTATCTGCCATACTGCATATATGAATGGCATGCTGAATGAAAGTCTTCACCTCCAATCTAATATTGATGGCCTAGCCTAAGGTAAGTCATCAATATTAAAATCCAAGACAACTCCTTTAAATTCTACTTGGGAGGTGTATTATTTAAGCTGCTCTCATAGTAAAAAGTATTCTTAGCTACAGTGTACCTAAGAGGGTTGGAGAATGAAAACCTGTGGAGTTGTTATGGTCATGGAATAATCTGATACCTGGATGTGAAGAGCTCACACTTATTATGTAGAGCAGATGATCCCTCAAACCTATCAGAGAGAGAAAAGTAGATGAGAGCAGTGTCCCTGTGCTCCCTAACCAAGCGCCTTATTCTGTGCGGTGCTTCTGCTCACAAATCTTCTGATGTCTTACGTTCTTCACACTCTTATTCTTATGATGGATACTGTTATATGTATTATGTTATATAACACAAAGCATTCCAGTTGTCTCTATACCTTGTAAAATATTTATCACAGATTCGCAGATAGCTGATATACATGTAGTGCAGCACACCAGACAAAACAAAGAGGCACTGATAACAGCTCCACACCTGCATATAGATAGGAGGAGCACTAAATAGGAGATCAGCTAAAATAAAAGTCTTGAAGAGAGATACCAGTGATTTTTTTTTTCTTTCTATAATTTTCCAACCTGACTGAATAAAATTGACCTTTCTTGGCATTTTTAATACATCTGGGCACTGTGCTGGAGGGACAAGTAGCTATGGTGTATAACACTATAAATGAGAAAAGGAGTAGAGCTATCAACCTTTAACTGTTAGATTAGATATAAGGATCTGCTTAAACAAACAGCCCCATGTTTTTGTATAGTTCCATGATGAGACTGTAAAAAGCCCATTGTATACTCTATTTTATGTGCCGTAAATAACTTCGCTTAAAGAGGACCTTTCATCGGTCCAAACATTGTGAACTAAGTATCATGATATGTACAGCGGCGCCCGGGGATCTTACTGCACTTACTATTATCCCTGGGCGCCGCTCTGTTCTCCCGCTATGCCCTCCGGTATGTTCGGTCACTTGGTTATAGTAGGCAGAGTCTGCCCTTGTTCTCCTGGGCATCTCCTTCTAGGCTGTAGCGCTGGCCAATCGCAGCGCAGAGCTCACAGCCTGGGAGGTTTTTTTCTAGGAGAAGAAGACGCCCAGGAGAACAAGGGCAGTCTCCTTCTACTATACCCAAGTGACCGATCATACCGGAGGCCATAGCAGGAGAACGGAGCGGCACCCAGGGATAATAGTAAGTGCAGTGAGATCCCTGGGCGCCGCTGTACAGATCATGACACTATTTAGTTCACAATGTTTGGACCGATGAAAGGTCCTCTTTAAGGGCTCAGTCTGGTAAGCACGGCCTAGACTGACAGTGGCTCTTCTGACCCAGACTGACCGCATCATAGTGATTTATGATGCAGTCTGTTCCTCTCTGGTCGTGGGTCTGTTGTACTGCACTCACATGATCATATGAGTACAGCGCAATAGACCTGTAATCAAAGAGGAACTATGATGCATTCAGTTTAGGTCAGAAGAGCCAACGTTGGTCCAAGAGAGGCTGTTCTCTAGGACTGCAGCTAACGATTATTTGAATAATCGATTAGTTATCGATACTTTAATTGATTAATCGGGAAAAAACACCAAAATTATATATGATTTTACTTGAAAAATTATGTTCAAAGGCCATATTAAAACAAATTGTGGATGGCACTGTTATGGGGGATCTGTGGATGACACTATTATGGGGGGGATCTGTGGATGGCACTGTTAGGGGGATCTGTGGATGGCACTGTTAGGGGGATCTGTGAATGGCACTGTTATGGGGGGGATCTGTGGATGGCACTGTTATGGAGGGGATCTGTGGATGGCACTGTTATGGAGGGGATCTGTGGATGGCACTGTTATGGGGAGGAGGATCTGTGCACTGTTATGGGGATGGGAGGGGGATCTGTGGATGGCACTGTTATGGGTAGGGGGATCTGTGCACTGTTATGGGGAGGGGGGATCTGTGGATGACACTGATATGGGGGGATCTATAGATGACACTATATAGCATCTTATGCTATATGTGTCATCCACAGATCTCCCTCCCATAACATTGCACAGATCCCCCTCCCCATAACAATGCACAGATCCCCTTCCCAATACCAGTGCACAGATCCCCCTCCCCATAGCAGTGCCAGACACAGATTCCCCTCCCCAGCCCCGCTGCTCACAGCAGACTATTCTGGCAGTAACTTTTACTCAGCGCATCTTTATTACCTTACAATGAAGCTAAGGTAACAGGCAGAGCGGGCGGCGGCGTAACGTCACTTACTCACGTGACGCACCTGCTCCGCCCACTTTATGAATGAGGAGGCGGAGCAGGCGCATCACGTGAGTAAGTGACGTTACGCCGCCGTCCGCTCTGCCTGTTACTGGAGCTTCATTGTAAGGTAAAATAAAGATGCGCTGATTTAAAGTAAACCGCTCGCCCGTATTGCAACGAATCGGCGATTATTCGATAACTGGATTCGTCGACAACTAATCCCGTTATCGAATATTATCGATAAAGTTGATTAATCGTTGCAGCCCTACTGTTGACACATGGACTGCGTTTCCCAGACCAAGCACCTATCCTCAGGATAGGTCATCAGTATCTGATCAGTGGAGGTCTGACACCCGGGACCCCTGCCGATCAGTTGTTTGAGAAAGAAGTGGTGCTCGAAGTAGCCCTACAGCCTTCTCACAGCTTTACCTAGACCATGTGACGTCACATTCTTTGGTCACATGGCATAGGCGCAGCTGCCTTCTCAAACAGCTGATCGCTGGGTGTTGGACCCCCACCGATCAGATACTGATGAACTGTCCTGAGAAAAGCACTTTTAACTGCTGGATCAACATTAGTAAAATGTATTCATAAGAGCTTAATATTCTTTCCCGCCTTCCAAGAGCAATATCTTTTCTTATTTTTCCATTCTTATAGCTGTATGGCGGCTTATTTTTGTAGGACAAGTTGTGTTTTTTAATGGAACCATTTACTGTACCATTTCATGTAAACAGGAAAAAAACTGGAAAAAAATAATTGTAAAATTGATGTAAAAATTCAATTCCACCATTGTTTTTTGGATTTTGTTTTCATGGGGTTTTATCGTGCACTAGAAATGACACATTATCTTTATTATGTGGTTTAGTGAAATTACAGTGATACCAAATTTATATAGTTTTCTCATCAAAATATTTATATATAGTATTTCTAGTTTATATATTATTAATATTTACTAATAATAAAAACATTGCTTTGTGTCACCATATTTCTGTCCACAGAGCTGTGTGATCTTGTTTTTGCAGGGCAAGATGTAGTTTATATTGGTACTATTTTTGGGGTACATACAACTGTTTGATCACTTTTTATTCCAAATATTTTTAAAGACAAGGTGACTAAAAAGCAGCTATTTGGGCATTTTAAACATTTGGACATTTTCAGATACTGCAATACCAATTATGTAATTTTTTATTATACTTTTGTTTATTTATATATTTTCTAAACAATTTTTACTCTCTTTTACATTTATTTTGAGCTCAACTAGGGGACTGTGATTGTTAGATGGATTATACCACACAGTTGAATACTTTAGTATTGCAGTCTATGGTAACATTTTCCTATTAAGCCCTGCCACAGGGTCTTAAGAAGATTACAATAGCAGGCCTGAGAACCATCACAAAGCGCTAGGCTGCCATGATAACCAATTAGCATCTCAAAATGTTGCCTTTTTGGGGGGTGTTCAGAGGACAGGAGCCCCTTCCTGCTGACCCAGCACTCAGATGCCTTGGTGGCTATTGTTCATGGTATGTATCCGCAATACCCAGTCCCCATAGCTCTGTGTGCCTTTATTGTGTCAAAAAAAAAAGATTTTATACATATGCAAATTGACTGAGATGAGTCCTGTCCCTGAATCATCTCAGGGACAAGACTCATCTCAGGTTAATTTGCATATGTATCAAATCATTCACACTCATAGCCACCAAGGCATCTGAGTGCTGGGTCAGCAGGAAGGGGCTCCTGTCCTCTGAATACCCCCCCAAAAAGGCAACATTTTGAGATGCTAATTGGTTATCATGGCAGCCTAGCGCTTTGTGATGGTTCTCAGGCCTGCTATTGTAATCTTCTTAAGACCCTGTGGCAGGGCTTAATAGGAAAATGTTACCATAGACTGCAATACTAAAGTATTCAACTGTGTGGTATAATCCATCTAACAATCACAGTCCCCTAGTTGAGCTAAAAATAAATGTAAAATAGAGTAAAAATTGTTTGGAAAATATATAAATAAACAAAAGTATTCCAAATTGAAATCACCCCTTTTCTCAATTTTACATCTAAAAATAAAAAAATACATAATTGGTATTGCAGTATCTGAAAATGTCCAAATGTTTAAAATGCCCAAATTGCTGCTTTTTAGTCACCTTGTCTTTAAAAATATTTGGAATAAAAAGTGCTCAGCTCTGAGCCTCCATAGGTGAGTTGGTCTTATCAGCTTCTAAAGGTTAAAGGGGTTCTCTGGGAATTAAGAAAATGAAAATATTTAAAGGGTTTCTACCACTTTGTTTTCACATAATTAGCTTTTAGACACTAGCGATCCGCTAGTGTCTGCTCTGCCAAACAATCCTAATATAATAGCTTTTGGGGCAGCCGTTTCCCAAAAAAAAAAAAAAACTTAAATTGATATGTGCTATGGGGGCGTCATTAGCACCTAGAGGATCGGTCTACCTTTACAAAATGCCGCCGCCCAGCGCGTCCCTCCAACCCGCCCATCTCCTCCGGAATGCGATCAAGCGGACGAATTCTCGCGCATGCGCCGTGCGCGTCTGTTTTCGGCGCATGCGCAGTGAATGTCCGACCGCTTCCCTGCTCAGACATCTCCACTGCGCCTGCGCCGATGATGTCATAGTGCTCCGAGGTACAGGCGCAGTGGAGATGTCTGAGCAGGGAAGCGGTCGGACATTCACTGCGCATGCGCCGAAAACAGACGCGCACGGCGCATGCGCGAGAATTCGTCCGCTTGATCGCATTCCGGAGGAGATGGGCGGGTTGGAGGGACGCGCTGGGCGGCGGCATTTTGTAAAGGTAGACCGATCCTCTAGGTGCTAATGACGCCCCCATAGCACATATCAATTTAAGTTTTTTTTTTTTTTTGCGAAACGGCTGCCCCAAAAGCTATTATATTAGGATTGTTTGGCAGAGCAGACACTAGCGGACCGCTAGTGTCTGAAAGCTAATTATGTGAAAACGAGGTGATAGAAACCCTTTAAATATTACTTTATTATAAATATATTATCAAATACATTCATTATTTATAAGGGCTTGTTTTGTCTGCGGAGCAATCATCAGGGGAAACAAAATGGCACCTCTCCTATTAGTACACACAAAACCTGTCCTGATCACACATGAGGACAAGTTATTTTACAGCACTGAGGTAAAGAGCTGCCTCATCCTCCTCTCCTACTTGTCAGAGATTATGATCCTGAATACAGATGATAAGAACTTTAGCTGAATCTCTAGGGAATTTAGTTCATGAGGAGACATGAAGTACAGAGAAGACGGACAGGACAGACTGTGGTAATGTGGAGTTGTGGTAAGGGAGGGTGAAAACAAGTGCTGCTGCTCATTAGCCACATCCCCACCTCCTCTCATGTCTCCTCATCATCTTTATTCCCAGAGATTCACCTGTATTCAGGATCATGATTCCTGACAAGCAGAGAACAGAGGAGGATGAGGCAGCACTATGGCTCATTGTGGTGAAGTAACTTGTCCTCCTGTGTGATTAGGACAGGTTTTGTTTGTGCTAATTGGACATTTTATTTCTCCTAATGGTTGCTCCCTCGACAAAACAAGCCATTCTATGTTATTCAAAAAATTATATTTAAGTATTTTCATTTTTTAATTCCTGGAGAACCCCTTTAAGGTCACATGGACTAGCAGTGACAGGCTGTATTTGGCAGGAAAAATGTAGCAGCTGCGTTTTTTAAATAGATTGTTAGATGGCATGATTTGGCCATGCAGTTTTATCGATGAGACAGCAGATTTCTGGCAAAGTCATGCAGCCATTTGACTGTTTGAAATATGCAGCAGTCATTTTTTTTGGCCTCATCATCACCGCTCTGTGTGGCCTCACCCTTAACACACACATTACTTACACACACGACACACAGCAACCTCTTTGACAGAGTATAATCAGCCTTGTATTGTAAGTCTTGTCTAATAATGAGTACTGAGGGAAGTATTGTCACAAGTATTGATTTACAGACCATGGTGTTCCAGATCAAAACTGCGACAACTACTGCCCTGGATCCAACCACATGAGCAAGTACGTAATAGAAAAATATATATCTCTTACTCAATAGGTGGTGTAGTAATTCTGTGTCTTGGGCCTATTAGTGATGCCTGGCAGGTTGGTCTAACATACTTGTCACCAGAGAAGGGCAAAGATGTCCTCAACTGGGTATGTAAATTCAGAGCAGGTTCTCCCCACGGGTGGTCTGATGGCTGTGTTACGCTTTAGTAGCTTGGATTCGCTCAAAACTTTGTTTTAATGCTGTACAGGGATCCGTCTCCGGACAGCATTAAAATGTATGGCCTCTGGCGAGGTGAACTAAGTTATCATCGAAGTCTCGCAATACTTCTTTTTTTTTAACTTTAAAACAATTTTAAAACAGAAATCCGAAATTAGATTCGGTACTGGCTGGTATCTCCATACTGAAGCCGACGTTGGATCCCTGTTTTAAAATGGTTTTAAAATTGAAAAATCGATTTCTGAAGTTATTCACGAAGACCAGCAAGACTTTGGTGAAAACAAATTTCCCTCACTGGAGGCTATACATTTGGATGAATCTCCGTACAGCATTTAAACTAAGTTTTAACAGAATCAACTTCGGATCTTGGATACAAAGCTCGATTTGCTCAACACTAGATGTAGGTGCACTGCAGTATAGGCACACCTGAGACAGTTCCTTCAGAACTTGTTGGTATTGTAGTCCAGGATGCGTACATGCGTACATGTACGCCCTGTGTTTTTTCGATCACTGCCGTGCGGCTGGCAGTGATCGTAACCCGGTGCCTGCTCAAATCATTGAGCAGGCACCTAGGCTAAATGCGCCCGGGGGTCCCGTGACCCCCCCATGTCGGCGATCGTGGCAAACCGCAGGTCAATTCAGACCTGCGGTTTGCTGCGATTTCTGCAGTTTCTAATCCCTGCGGTCCCTGACCGCGGGGATCAGAAATTTTAGTATTCGCAAAATATACATTTATTCCCCCCCCCCCCTGCACCCCTGAGTGATTTTATCCGGGTGGGAGGTGCAGGGGGAGGGGTGCGGGCGGTGCGGCAGGCGGGATCGCGATCCCCCGCCCTCCTCCCATTGAATAATTGTTGGTGTACAGTGGGTATACCAGGGTGCCAGCACATTGCGATAGTGATGCGATGTCAGCCGTTTAACCCTTTCCATACAGCGGTCCGTACGGACTGCTGTATGGAAAAGGTTAACAGCTCAGGGAGCTCCCTCCCTCTCCCATCGGGGGCTGCTGTGCCTTTGCAGCCCCCCGATGGAGAGGGAGAGAGCCCCCAGACAGCCCCCCGAGAGCCCCGTCCTTACCCTTCCCCGTCTGCAGGCAGGCGTCCTGCTGTCCATGGTGCTGAACAGATCTATGCTAAAGGCATAGATCTATTCAGTGTAAGTAAAATACAGTACAGAACCCTATATAGTGTTCTGTACTGTATTATACAGACATCAGACCCACTGGATCTTCAAGAACCAAGTGGGTCTGGGTCAAAAAATGTAAAAAAAGTGAAAAAAGTTAAGATAAAAAAAAACATTTATCACTGAATAAAAAATAAAAAAGTTAAATACACTACACATATTAGGTATCGCCGCATCCGTAACGACCTGATCTATAAAACGGTCATGTTACTTTACCCGCACGGTGAACGCCATAAAAATAAGAAAATAAAAACTATGAGAAAATTGAAATTTTGCCCACCTTACTTCCCAAAAAAGGTAATAAAAGTGATCAAAAAAGTCGCATGTACGCCAAAATTGTAACAATCAAACCGTCATCTCATCCCGCAAAAATCATACCCTACCCAAGATAATCGCCCAAAAACTGAAAAAACTATGGCTCTTAGACTATGGAAACACTAAAACATGATTTTTTTTGTTTTTAAAAATGAAATCATTGTGTAAAACTTACATAAATAAAGAAAAAGTATACATATTAGGCATCGCCGCGTCCGTATCGACCGGCTCTATGAAAATATCACATGACCTAACCCCTCAGGTGACCACCGTAAAAAAATAAAAATAAAAGTAAAAAAAGCAATTTTTTGTCATCTTACGTCACAAAAAGTGTAATAGCAAGCAATCAAAAAGTCACATGCACCCCAAAATAGTGCCAATCAAACCATCATCTCACCCCGCAAAAAATTAGACCCTACTTAAGATAATCGCCCAAAAACTGAAAAAACTATGGCTCTTAGACTATGGAGACACTAAAACTTTTTTGTTTTAAAAATGAATTCATTGTGTAAAACTTACATAAATAAAAAAAATTGTATACATATTAGGTATCGCCGCGTCCGTGACATCCTGCTCTATAAAATTACCACATGATCTAACCTGTCAGATGAATGTTGTAAATAACAGGGGAAAAAAACGGTGCCAAAAAAGCAATTTCTTGTTACCTTGCCGCACAAAAAGTGTAATATAGAGCAACCAAAAATCATATGTACCCTAAACTAGTACCAACAAAACTGCCACCCTATCCCGTAGTTTCTAAAATGGGGTCACTTTTTGGAGTTTCTACTCTAGGGGTGCATCAGGGGGGCTTTAAATGGGACATGGTGTAAATAAACCAGTCCAGCAAAATCTGCCTTCCAAAAACCGTATGGCATTCCTTTGCTTCTGCAGTTTACGACCACATATGGGGTGTTTCTGTAAACTAAAGAATCAGGGCCATAAATAATGAGTTTTGTTTGGCTGTTAACCCTTGCTTTGTAACTGGAAAAAAAATATTAAAATGGAAAATCTGCCCAAAAAGCTATTTCCATTAAATCTTGTGCAACACCTAAAGGGTGAACAAAGTTTGTAAAATCAGTTTTGAATACCTTGAGGGGTGTAGTTTCTTAGATGGGGTCAATTTTATGGAGTTTCTACTCTAGGGGTGCATCAGGGGGGCTTCAAATGGGACATGGTGTCAAAAAACCAGTCCAGCAAAACCTGCCTTCCAAAAACCAAACGACGCACCTTTCACTCTACGCCCCGCTGTGTGGCCGTACAGTAGTTTACGGCCACATATTGGGTGTTTCTGTAAACGGCAGAGTCAGGGCAATAAAGATACAGTCTTGTTTGGCTGTTAACCCTTGCTTTGTTACTGGAAAAAATGGGTTAAAATGGAAAATTAGGCAAAAAAATTAAATTCTCAAATTTCATCCCCATTTGCCAATAACTCTTGTGCAACACCTAAAGGGTTAACGAAGTTTGTAAAATCAGTTTTGAATACCTTGAGGGGTGTAGTTTATAGAATGGGGTCATTTTTGGGTGGTTTCTATTATGTAAGCCTCGCAAAGTTACTTCAGAGCTGTAGTGGTCCCTAAAAATTGGGTTTTTGTAAATTTCTGAAAAATTTCAAGATTTGCTTCTAAAATTCTAAGCCTTGTAACATCCCCAAAAATAATTCAAACATGAAGTAGACATATGGGGAATGTAAAGTCATTACAATTTTTAGGGGTATTACTATGTATTACAGAAGTAGAGAAACTAAAACTTTGAAATTTGCTAATTTTTCCCAATTTTTGGTAAATTAGGTATTTTTTTATGCAGAAAAAAAATAATTTTGGACTTCATTTTACCAGTGTCATGAAGTACAATATGTGACGAAAAAACAATCTCAGAATGGCCTGGATAAGTCAAAGCGTTTTAAATTTATCACCACTTAAAGTGACACTGGTCAGATTTGCAAAAAATGGCCTGGTCCTAAGGTGTAATAAGGCTGTGTCCTTAAGGGGTTAATAGTGGTGTAATAGTTATCCACATAAAGGTGGTAACCCTGGTCCAACAGTAGATGCATAAGTCCCACACTATTTTCCCATTAATTCCTAGAACAGGGGGGCATTCTGGGTATGCAATCTGGGACTCTTTCCCTTATAAACCTAGAACCTGTGGGTGTACCCAGAGCTACTGTCACGCTTATACATTTTAATGCCATACCTTGTCCTCTTGCTGGGCAGATATTGGCAGAATTCTACCCTCCCTTTAAAACGTATAAGGGACTCATCTATACAGATTATTTTACTCCTCAGCAAACTTGGTGATAAAGTGGTTGAGGACAGACCTAACTAGGGTCATTTTGGTGCAGGCATTGTGTATTATCATTGTAAGGCAAAAATGTTCAAATTGTGTGCGAGTCATGGCCATACAGTAAACTGGAGTGTGGTACAAAACGCCTATACTCCAATGCTGTTTAACTTGTGGCTTTTTTACAAGGCGCATATTCATCAGAAGCCCCCACAATGTCATCACCTCTGCTGCATCTACTGGGATCCACATTGAGCAAATGTGGTATTTTGGTCAATACATTTCTAGGCATATAAATCAGTTTGGGCCACCATTAAATTTACAAAATTCTTAGAGAAAAAGACTTAAAAAAAAATACATTTTTGTAAAAGTGTAGTGTCAACCTGGAATCCTTAGCTGCCCACAAACTCAGGAATTTGAGGCTGATAATCCTCAGGGGGTGGGTTCCGTATGGATCACTCTGGGGGAGGGGTGACTCAGCTGTTGTCCTGTGGTATCTTCATGAGGGTCCCTCTTCAGTGGATCATGATGAGGAAGTAGACTAGGAATGTGGAATCCTCTTTGCACTCGCTGGCTGTATCAGTATCAGAGGCAATGATGATGTTTGCGTCCTCAGCTGAATACCATATTTGGGATGACTGAGACATTTTTCTTTTTATTGGGGTATGTAGAGTGTGTATAATTTAATAGGTGTTAAGTGTGTATTCATTTTATTTATTCACAGGGATTTGTATGTAGTGATTTTACACGTGAAGGAGTTATTAATAAATTTTAAAAAATTGGGAGAAAGAAAAGGAAAAACAATAATATAAAAATTTTGTAACAAAGAAAAGAAAAAAAAACTTTGCTGAAAACAGTGCTCAGATGGTACAAGTTGCACACGATATATAAAATATTTTGTGTATGTATAAAAAATTACTACAGTTAAAAATTTGTACTAAAGCTACCTGAAATTTACACTGATTAGTGTTTGGTGGTCAAAGCTTGTAAAAAGAAAAATTAGTGCAGGGCTGGAAAAAAAATTGACGAAAAAGTCTTGGCATCTGCCGAAACCACACTGGGTGAAGGGAGATGGATACAGACAGGGATTGGGATTTAGGAGATAGCATCAGGGATCTGGAAGTGCTGCAAGTGATCACATTGCATCAATTTTATAATGTTGATAACAGTAGATCTGTTTTAATGGTGGTGCACCACAAGTCCCAGCAAGCTATGTCCCCTCACACTGTAGAGATAATGTGGAGAAATCCATGTGCGCAAGGGACAATGCCAACAGTCATACTATAACTGTCATATTTTTATTTTTTTAGAGTATTGGATTGTGGTGATTAATATCACATTGGTGGCCCTATTTAAACTTTTCACTGTGTATTCAATTACCCCTTAATTCCACAGTTTTGTTCCCTGTACTGCCTACTTTTACCTGTGCTTAAAATAGGGTTGCTAGACATGGTCCGTCTATGTGTTGATAGACGGAGGACGCAGAAGCAGGCTGCGTGCAAGGTCAGATTACAGACAGCCAGGGACTGTAGATAAATTATTAAAGCCAGGTCCTCCCCAGCAGCTGATAACAGTGCCTGGGCTGTGTGCACTTCTCCCTGTCCCTGCGATTGGCAGACGCTCCCTCGCTCAGCAGAGCTGGAGAATGCAGAGTTGAAGCAGTGCAGACCAGGGAAGGGAGATCTGCCATCTGCTCAGTGTATAAATGAAAGCAACATGTGGTAAGAGGACTCCTTTGTGCTGCAGGAGATTAACCCTTTAGGGGGAGGGCTGTGGTTACTGACACTTTTGGGGGGCTATTGTTACTGGCTAGTGAGGGCAGGCGGGATTAGCCTCAGGGTGAGGGCAGTGGCGGCCATCTTAACTGAATAGTGAAATTGCAGTTTTATGCAGACTGGTTGCTAAGGGCTGAATCTTATTAAATATGGGGTAAGTCAGTCTAATAGTAACTGATTCTGGAATATCATGTTATTAGTAACTACAGATATGAAAATTGAAATTAAGGTCTAAGTGTGACAGGTATCCTTTAATGCTCGTGATCTACGGGCCCTCAGACGCACTTCATTGTAGTACACTGGGATTTATATTTCTTTGCTTATATAGTGTAGGAAAGGATATTATTGAAGAATAAGATAGAGGCTCTTGTGTATACCTTGTTATACATGTTTTATCTGAGGTGTAATTTGCTCCATCTTGACTCCTTCCCTCAGATATGGATTTTCTTATGAATCCTACATTTCCCATCATGCTTGTCTTTGCAGAGACAAAGGGGGGTTAAGTCTTACCTTCTCTGTGTCCTCTGAGGGCAGCATGTCTCCTCACACTGTGGACTCTATGTTATTCTATGTGATGCAGCTTGAGCCTGTCTACCCTCTGCGCCCTGTCATCTCTCTCTCCTTTGTCAGCTTTCAGGACATCACATAGAACTACACTGGAGAGTCAGCACACACAAATAGTACAGACAGGCAGTGTGAGTCAGGAGGTTTCTATAACTGCAGCTAGTCACTGTATACACTCACCTACAATATATATGTATGTATGTATATATATATATATATATATATATGCACTCAGAGACATTATATTTTTAACAGAATATAAAGATATAAAGAGGAACCTAATGTCACGTAGTTCACAGGAAGTCAGCCACAGGGGAGCGACCTAGTTTCTGTTTACACATTAGAGCAAGCAGGCAGACATGAGACCACATGACCAGGTTCCCATAATGAAAAAATTCTAAATGTATGAATGCAACTGAGTAAGGGCTCTTTCACACTTGCGTTGTCCGGATCCGTCGTGTACTCTATTTGCCGGAATTACACGCCGGATCCGGAAAAACGCGTAAGAACGCATAATTATTTCTTTCCGGATGGGTCTTTCCGACTATTTTGGTAAGATACTGATCCGGAAATCCTGAAGCCAACATCAACGTTTTCTTTCCGGATCCGTCGTACGGATCCGGTATGGGGTCAGATCCGTCGTCCGGATCCATCGAAACAGCGGATCCGTCGTGTACTGATGAGCGGATCCGGTATGTAAATTATTTCTTATCAGAATTTTTTTTAGTTTGTTTTACAACTAATAAAATATGCAAGGGACAAACACACACAATACTCACCTCCAGGAGCTTCTTTCACGCCCTGTCTTCTCCCGCGCGGGCTGTCTAGTGGAGGTTTTCGCGCCAGCCAAGCCCTTCCTACTTCATGGCACAGACGCAACTTCCGGATCCGGAATAATAAATTTTTCAATGGGCTATTATTCCGGATCCGTCGATGCGGCAAGTATTCAGGATTTTTGACCGGAGCAAAAAGGTGCAGCATGCTGCGTTATTTTCTCCGGCCAAAAAACGTTCCGGTCCTGAACTGAAGACATCCTGATGCATCCTGAACGGATTTCTCTCCATTCAGAATGCATGGGGATATTGATAATCCTGATCAGGATTCTTCCGGCATAGAGCCCCGACAACGGAACTCTATGCCGGAAAAGAAAGCGCAAGTGTGAAAGAGCCCTAAGAATGCAATAAATTACACTGCTAGAATGTCGGTGTTGAGTTAGTAATATATGTAAAGTAACATTTAAAAAATATATATGTTTATTTAAATAGAGGCATGATTCTGTGCTAGAAATCATTGTATGGGCTCAGGATGGAACACTTAACGAAAACAGCCATGCAATCCACATATCCAAGTTAAAGCTGTATCATGCAAAGAAAAATACATATGTCAACACGATCCAGAAATGCGGCAATCTTCTGTAACCCAAAACTCAATTAAAGTGGGCTGAGGTAAAATGAAAAACTGTTCTGTTGTCAGAATGGATGCCATGTTCTACAGACTCAAGAGGAGAGGGACCATCCTGCTTGTTATCAGCACACTGTTCAAAAGCTTGCATCTCTGATGGTATGGGATTGCATATGTGTGCCTATGGCATGGGCAGCTTACACATCTGGGAAGGCATCAAGTTTCAGAGCAACACATGCTCCCATCCAGACAATGTTTCTTTCAGGAAAGGCCATACAAATATCAGTAAGACAATGCTAAACCACATCCATCACAGTAGCATGGATTCACAGAAGAAGAATCCAGATGCTGGCTGAAATGGCCTCCCTGCAGTCCAGACCTTTCACCAATAGGAAACATTTGATACATCATGTAACAAAAAATCTGACAAAAAAGACCCAGGACTGTTGATCAGCTACAGTCCTACATCAAACAAGAATGGGACAGAATTCCTCTCCCAGAACGCCAGCAGTTGGTCTCCTCACTTCCCAGATGTTTACAGACTTCTATAAGAGGGGATGCTACACAATGGTAGACATGGGCCTATCCCAACTTTTTGGAGATGCATTGCTGCCATCAGGTTCTAAATGAGTAATTTTTTTTCTTCGAGGGGATACTATATCTCTTTATGGAGAGCACTTAATTCGTGTGAGGAGTCTTATAGTCCAGGCAGTGCTCCTCTGGAATTCTGGGAAGAGGGTATGCAAATCAGCTCTTAGCAAGCTCTGCCTCTACTGCCACCAGATCTAAGGTAGCTTTCATATAAATCAAGGTTCGACCCTTTAAACCAGCCTTGAGACAAGTCATGTCTCACAGGTCTAACATCTGGTGGTGTTAGAGGCAGAGCTTGCTAAGAGCTGATTTGCATACCCTCTTCCCAATTTTATTTTTATTTTTTCATGAAATGGTAAAATGTCTCACTTTAAACATCAGATATGTACTCATTGATCTATTGTGAATAAAATATGGTGAGATTTGCAAGTCATTGCATTTTGTTTTCATTTACATTTATTTGCGTTTTACACAGTGTCCCAACTTTTTTGGAATTGGGGTTGTATTTGGTTGTGTCTTGCCTGACTGTATGTATTGTCTATGATTACAGTGGCAGAAACGTATAAGTGTCTGATAGATGGGGGTCCAAGTACTGGGACCTCCACTGATTCCAGGTCCCATCCCCATGTATGAATGAGCTTTAGGTCTCACATATCTGCTGTCACTCCATCCCTGCAGAACTATTGAGTTTAAATGGAGCAGCAGCCATCACAAATTTAAGGCCTTATGCACACAACCTTGTTTTTCATCTGTGTGCTTTCCACATTTTTTGCACACTGACTCATTCATTTCCATGGGGCCAAGCATACATTGGTAATTTTTGAAGATCCATGTGGCCGTTCCACAACTTATAGAGCATGTCCTATTCTTGCTCATTTTGAGGACAAGAATAGTCCTTTCTACTGATAGGAGTGAGAAAAATGTGTAATGTACATGGAAGGTATCCATATTTTGCAGATCTGTTGTTTGAGGACCAAAATATGGACACAGCCGTGTGCATGAAGCCTAAGGCAATAAAGACTGTTAGCAGGATAACGTATTCAATCAATAGACAGTGGCCTATATACTTCATTACTTTTGGGATCTGGTTTTGCCTTGTAGTGTGTGGTTGTACATTTTCTTCATTACATCTGCTGTCCCTTACATTATTTCCATTAGTTAAATCCTAATGATATTGGTCATAATGTACAGTATACCATACAAGTAAATGACAACATGATAAAAGTGACGTTCCCATTACAATCAGATTCTAAAGGTTGTGATACAAATGTCTGACTGCCACATATCAGTAGAGTTTCCAGGTGCCCTTCAACACTATGCAGTGAGCGCCAGGGTTGCCATATGCCCTTGGTTTTCATGGACAGTCTAAACCATTAATCTTTCTCTTCTGAAAAATGTTGTCCCTGCAGAAAGTTGCAGCTTTTTATGGTAACTAATGCGTACGATGCCTATCTGCACATGTGACAGGCCTGCCTACAACAACAGGCAGAAATTACCCCGAGCTAATTGAAAAATGTCTACTTGGATCAAAATTTAATTTTCCTTTACCTGATTGATCTGTAGCTATTGGCATGACTTGCTTGGCATTTCATGAACACTCATTTAAGCTAACTTATAAACAAACTGGTAAGAATATGGATTAAAGGGGTTTTCCAAGGGTAAAATATTGATGACCTATCCTCAGGCTAGGTCATCAACATCAGATAAGTGGGGGTCTGACTCTCGTCACCCCCACCGGTCAGCTATTTGAAGAGGTCACAGCACTCTTTTAAGCCTCTTCCTAGGCCAGTGACTTCACAGTCATCAATCACACGACCTCTGTGCAGCTCAGTCCCATTCAAGTGAATGGGCCTGGGCTGCAGTACCAAACACAGCCACTATACTATGTATAGAGCGGATATTGATGACCTATACTGAGGATAACTCCTAAACCCCCTCTAACCAGTTCTGAGCTAAGGAATTACGTGGGCGACCCTACACTGTGACCGACAGCCTTTCCTGTGTCAGTGTGCATATAGATAGCTGTCAGTCACTGATTAGGCCTGCCTACATGATTCCTTAGCCCAGAATGAGCAGAGATTTGGTTGAATAAAATACAAGTAGGGTTACATTTACACTACAGTGTTTATAACCTATTTGTTTCAATGGGGCAAAAAATATAGAGTATGTCCTATTCTTGTCTGCAATTGCAGAACACACATGCCGGTATCCATGTTTTGTGCAAAGTACTACGGACATGTGAATGTAGCCTTAGGCCTCTTTCACATGACCGTATGGCTTTTTCAAAGTTTTGCGGTCCGTTTTTCACAGATCTGTTGTTCCGTTTTCTGTTTCCGTTTCTGTTCCGTTTTTCCGTATGGCATATACAGTAATTACATAGAAAAAATTGTGCTGGGCCTAACATTTTCAATAGATGGTTCCGCAAAAACAGAACGTATACGAAAAAGACATACGGATGCATTTCCCTATGTGTTCCATTTTTTTTGCGGACCCATTGACTTGAATAGAGCCACGGAACGTGATTTGCGGGCAATATTGGGACATGTTCTATTCTTCAACGGAGCGGAAATCCGTAAACGAAATGCATACAGAGTACATTCTGTTTTTTTTTTTTTTTTGCGGAACCATTGAAATGAATGGTTCCGTATACGGACCGTATACTGAAAGCAAAAAAAACGGTCATGTGAAAGAAGCCTTATGCTGAATATTTTCCCACAAAGCTATACCAATCTGCTCAGTTCCTCCTGCGCTATAGCATGCTGTCTGCAGACTGCACTGCATTTCTTGATGACAGGTCCCCTGTATATACATATGTATGAGCCGGGCAGCAGCACAGATGAAGCTATCCTCTATACAGATGTATCAGATGTAGCCATACAAGACTGCACCCAGATAATGAAACTATCCCTTCACTAATAATTCAGTTCACATCTTTAGAGGTAAATCCAAGGCAGGCATGCTCTATTTCCAGACAGTGATAATAGGGATCATTAGCGAATTATTAAAGGAGTGGCTTATTCTTTGTTGTTACTAGCATCCTTTGATAGTTTGCAGTTTAGAGGAAAAGATCAGGTGATGTGTTTTTATTCTTTTATCTTCTGTTAAATATTAAAATACCATCTAATAGACTGTCTTTGGCTATGTCCACATCTCTGCTTGTAATTCCGTTTGTCTGTTAGGGCGCATTCACACGATCGTATTCATTTTGCGGACAACAAATCGCGAATCTGCAAAATACGGATGCTGCCCTTGTGCATCCTGCGCTTTTCGCTGGCCCACTGAAAAAAATGGCTAAACCTGTATGCAAAACGGACAAGAATAGAACATGCTCTATAATTTGCGACTTGGCTACATGGATGCGGACAGCACATGGATGACATTCGTGTGTTTTTGTGACCCCATTGAAATGAATTGGGTCCCTGTGTGATCCGCAATAAATACAGTCATGTAAATGCACCCTTTATGTTGTAGGAGCAGAAAAACTAAAACAATTACGGTGTCGAATCTGTCAACAACAACGCCAACAAATTCCACTGACTTTAAAGGGATTGTCCGCTTTATTCATATTGATGACCTATCCTCAGGATCAGAGGTGGGCCAACTCCCGACACACACGCCAATCAGATGTTTGAAGAGAAGACGGCGCTAGTGCGAGCCCTGTCTTTTCCTCATTGTTAGGCCTCATGCACACGACCGTCCGTGTGCATGAGGCCTTAACCTGCTCACCGTCAACATCAGAACGTGGAGCAGTGTAATTACACGTAAGCTGTCCCATTCACTTCACTGGGATGGCTGTGTAGTATACACTTAAACAGGAAGGAGCCGTCCCATAGAAGTGAATGGGACAGCTTAGGTGCAATTACACTTACTCACTGCTGCGGATGCGACAGTAAGCAGGAGAACAGTAAAGAAAACACAATGCTTGCAGGCGTGCGGCCTTCTCTTCAAACAGCTGATTGGTGGGGGTGCTGGGTGTCGGCCCCCTCCGATCTGATATTGATGACCTATCCTGAGTATAGGTCATTAATATTAATAAAGCGGACAACCCCTTAAAGATCGTTGTAAAAAATTATATTGGGGGTCACTAAGGGGATAATGGGGCATGTTGGGTTTCCATCATTTTACTGGAAAAGTTTGCGCAGCATGCTGGTGATGTTTTTGATGAAATGTCCCATAGAGGAAAATGTGAACTTAGTATTCCCTGTACACTTAGGTGGGGTAGCAAAAGGTGCACACTTGAATTTTGGCTAATAAGTGGAAAAGGCACGACAGGTCAGAACTGGGGTGGAGCTTTTCATGAACTGATTCATAGGATTTATAATAAAATAGCAAAATTATATATTTAGGTATTAAAGGGGTAGAACCATCCTATTCATGCATTACATGGACTACAGCAAAGAGGACATTGCACAGCTGACAGGTTTCCTGTACAGTCTGTACCTCTGGCGAAGCGCCATGGTGACTTATTCCTGGCCAGTATAGTACAGAGCCGGCGTGCGTGTTCACGGCTCTGTACTAGTCTGGCCAGTAAGAAGTCACCATTGCGCATGTGCGGCGGCGTGCGCGTTCAGGACAGCGAGCGGCCCGGCCGGGAGAAAAGAAGGAGTCTTCTGCGCAAGCGCGGCCACCGGGATTCCGGAGAAGAGCGGTGGCCGTAACCAGGGGAGACCGAATGAAAACAATGAGGTAAGTGGGGATGAATTTTCTCATAAACGGTGGGAATGGGTTAATCAAATATATTTACAAAAATGATCACTGTCAAATCATTAACAAATTTAACAGTGATCATTATGATAGGATAACCCCTTTAAGTAAGTGATTTATAGGTTAAAGAACCAGTTTTTTGGGCAAATAGAGCCACAGTGAGGTTTAATAAGGCCAGCTTAGGATTCTTCATATTAGGCCTCATGCACACGACCGTTGTGTGCATCCGTGGCCGTTGTGCCGTTTTCAGGTTTTTTTTCGCGGACCTATTGACTTTCAATGGGTCTGTGGAAAAATCGAAAAATGCACCGTTTTGCAGCCGAGACCGTGATCCGTGTATCCTGTCCGTCAAAAAAATATGACCTGTCCTATTTCTTTGACAGACAACTGTTCACGGACCCATTCAAGTCAATGGGTCCGTGAAAGAACACGGATGCACACAAGATTGGCATCCGTGGCCGTAGGTTACTTTTTATACAGACGGATCCGAAGATCCGTCTGCATAAAAGCTTTTTCAGAGCTGAGTTTTCACTTCGTGAAAACTCAGATCCGACAGTATATTCTAACACAGGCGTTCCCATAGTGATGGGGACGCTTCAGGTTAGAATATACTAAAAGAACTCTGTACATGACTGCCCCCTGCTGCCTGGCAGGTGCTGCCAGGCAGCAGGGGGCACACCCCCTCCCCCCTGTAGTTAACACATTGGTGGCCAGTGCGGCCGCCCCCCACCCTCCCCTGTAGTTAACTCATTGGTAGCCAGTGGGCCCCCCCCCTCCCTCCCCTGTAGTTAACTCGTTGGTAGCCAGTGGGCCCCCCCCTCCCTCCCCTGTAGTTAACTCGTTGGTGGCCAGCCCCCCCTCCCTCCCCTGTAGTTAACTCGTTGGTAGCCAGTGGGCCCCCCCCCTCCCTCCCCTGTAGTTAACTCATTGGTGGCCAGTGGGCCCCCCTCCCTCCCCTGTAGTTAACTCGTTGGTGGCCAGTGGGCCCTCTCTGCTGTTAACTTATACTCCATGTGAGTCTGCCCCTGCATGTAACTCTGCTATCACTAATAAAGAAGCGTGAACATGAACATGGATGGTGAGTGCGATGCATCTTTTTGATCTTGATTTCAGTGGGCCCTCTCCCCTCCCTCCCCCTCCTAATAAAATCTCCCCCCCTATCATTGGTGGCAGTGGAGAGTACCGATCAGAGTCCCAGTTTAATCGCTGGGGCTCCGATCGGTAACCATGGCAACAGGGACGCTACTTAGCAATTTGTAGAAGCATCATACTTACCTGCGAGCTGCGATGTCTGTGTCCGGCCGGGAGCTCCTCCTACTGGTAAGTGACAGGTCTGTGCGGTGCATTGCCTAATGATCTGTCACTTACCAGTAGGAGGAGCTCCAGGCCGGACACAGACATCAAAGCTCGCAGGTAAGTATGATGCTTCTACAAATTGCAGTAGCGTCCCGGTTGCCATGGTTACCGATCGGAGCCCCAGCGATTAAACTGGGACTCCGATCGGTACTCTCCACTGCCACCAATGATGGGGGGGAGATTTTAATTAGGAGGGGGAGGGAGGGGAGAGGGGCCACTGGCCACCAACGAGTTAACTACAGGGGAGGGAGGGTGGCCACACTGGCCACCAATGAGTTAACTACAGGGAAGGGAGGGGGGGCCCACTGGCCACCAACGAGTTAACTACAGAGGAGGGAGGGGGGGCCCACTGGACACCAACGAGTTAACTACAGAGGAGGGAGGGGGGGCCCACTGGACACCAATGAGTTAACTACAAGGGAGGGAGGGGGGGCCCACTGGCCACCAACGAGTTAACTACAGAGGAGGGAGGGGGGGCCCACTGGACACCAACGAGTTAACTACAGGGGAGGGAGGGGGGCCACACTGGCCACCAATGAGTTAACTACAGGGAAGGGAGGGGGGACCCACTGGCCACCAACGAGTTAACTACAGAAGAGGGAGGGGGGGCCCACTGGCTACCAATGAGTTAACTACAGGGGGGGAGGCGGCCGTTTTACAGGAGCTTCTTTGGGGCATATTGTTGTGCGTAACACCTCTGTTTTTCATTGTACGCCTCTGTAGTCAATAGCAAGAACGCGCGTACGATGTGCGTTTCCAAAATACAAAAATGCCCAAAATACGCCTCAAAAACGCCTGTAAAAAGCGCTTATCGAATACGCTCAGGTGTGAACCCAGCCTTACAGGGAGGGACATGGAAGCAATAGGGTCTGCATAGTTTGTAGGAAAAAACACAGACAGTACTACCTGCTCTATATCCAGGAAGGAGAGTGAAAATGAAGCAGTAATATCTGTATCTGCACAATTTGCTGTGTAAGACTATTAGTGTCTATGAATTTACAGGGAGAAGTGTTCCTGATATCTCTGTAAGTTAAAGGGAGAGACAGGAGAAGGAGAACACCAGCAGCGTTCCCGGTGACGTCACTGGTTCTGATGGGCTAGGACAGCGCTAAAGCCAGCCCATTAGTGCTGGTGATGTCACCGGGCTCACTGCTGGGCGGAAGCCTCCGATTAGCAGTCCTTATGGAGAGCCCGGTACGTGACCGGATCTATATAAAAAACCTGAGTGATTCAGTGCAGGGCAAAGGAGAGCATCGGAGCATAAACTGCTCGATGCTTTTATCAGAGGGGCCGCCTGGGTGAAATTGTGGGTATGTGAAAAAGGAGAACTGCTATTTATGTACCTTTCAAAACATGGATTGTATTATAGAGAAAAATATCACCAGCCACTCTTTTACATGAACGGGTCTTCCCTATGTTCTGATGTTGCCCCTTACAATACTATCAGTTCAAAATTCTGACTTTAACAATTTTTCTGTCTTTAGACAAAACCCAAATTGTAGTTTTCAAATAATGTCATATTTTCTCATTTTGCTTGCTAAGTGCCTAGAACTGGAACAGAAGCATATGTGTTCAGAGTAAAATAATGCGGATTTGCTGGTACAGGCTCTGGTAATGTAATATTTTAGAATACAGCACCACCTACTGGCCTTTATTATATCTCCACAATCTCATCATTAAATTACTTTGCTGGATTATCCTTTGACTCCAATGTAAAAGATCCTGGGATTCAATGCTCACATTACAGCTAATATTCCGTCTGTAGTGTACAGTGAAAATTGCAGTATCTTATAAGGCCAGCAATATCTAATCAGTTTTGGTGTGTGCTGGGTAAATGGCAGTTTCAGGTTGTGTTAGCTATGTGATGCGTAATAATCGCCCTCAGTGACATGTTATTTCAAGGTCTTATCTTGCATTCTAAATTTAGTCAGATATGACTCTGAAAACAAATACGAGCGCAGGTGCTGGACCACAATGTAAAAGTCCAGGCAGCATAAATATACAAACGCTGGGTGCACACATGGTTTTTGTGCACACAAGAGGGGCTGATTGTTTTTCTAGTGTATAAGTGACATTGCAGCATTTTGTGCCACACATTATTCACCGTATGTAGTAACATGTATTTGACATCAATGTCGGAGTGGGGTTCCTAGGGGCCACCAGTAAAATTCATTCTGGAGGCCCATTGTGCAATTGCATTCAAATACTACCTGATCCTATATCCTAAAAACGGTGCCAAAGCACTTTTTTCTTCAGTACCAGTGCTTCAGACTGTTCTGTCCTGGAGACCCTGTTAGTATCCTGCTGACTGGCTCTACCTTCACATCTGCATTTTTTCTTTCTGGTATTGAGATCCAACATACGGGATCTCAATACCGGAGGAAAATGTGTCAGTTTTGTCCCCATTCATTGTCAATGGGGACAAAAATTTAACTAAGGCTACTTTCACACTAGCGTTCGTCGGTCCGCTCGTGAGCTCCGTTTGAAGGAGCTCACGAGCGGACCCGAACGCCTCCGTCCAGCCCTGATGCAGTCTGAATGGAGCGGATCCACTCAGACTGCATCCGTCTGGCGGCGTTCAGCCTCCGCTCCGCTCGCCTCCGCACGGCCAGGCGGACAGCTGAACGCTGCTTGCAGCGTTCAGCTGTCCGCCTGGCCGTGCGGAGGCGAGCGGATCCGTTCAGACTTACAATGTAAGTCAATGGGAACGGATCCGCTTGAAGATGACACCATATGGCTCAATCTTCAAGCGGATCCGTCCCCCATTGACTTTACATTGAAGGTCTGAACGGATCCGCTCAGGCATCTTGCGCACTTTTTTCTAAGTTATTAATGCAGACGGATCCGTACTGAACGGAGCCTCCGTCTGCATTAATATGATCGGATCCGTTCAGAACGGATCCGATCAAGCGCTAGTGTGAAAGTAGCCTAAATGGAACAGAACACACCAGAATGCATTCCTTTCCATTTGCGGAGCAAGACGGATCCAGACCAGCAAATTGCCAAAACTTCTTTATTTATAGAGGTGGTGACACTTACTGATGATCAATTCATTACAGGCATTTGATTAGTAGACTGCTACTTACCCTCGTAATTGCTATGTAAGTAGTAAGCATATACTTAATTTATCACACGCAGCTTCTGCATCTTGGCCTGTATAAATAATGACACAGTGTCATTTATAGTTGTTCATTTCAGGTTGTACTTACCTAATTTTAAGACCTTAAAGGGAACCTGTCATCTGGATTTTGTGTATAGAGCTGAGGACATGGGCTGCTAGATCGCCGCTAGCACATCCACAATACCCAGTGCCCATAGCTCTGTGTGCTTTTATTGTGTAAAAAAAGACGATTTGATACATATGCTAATTAACCTGAGATGAGTCCTGTATGTGAGATGAGTCAGGGACAGGACTCATCTCAAGTTAATTTGCATATGTATCAAATCGGGTTTTTTTACACAATAAAAGCACACAGAGCTATGGGGACTGGGTATTGCGGATGAGCTAGTGGCCATCTAGCAACCCATGTCCTCAGCTCTATACACAAAATCCCGGTGACAGGTTCCCTTTAAGGCCTCTTTCACACGGGCGTCATATTTTTGGCCCGGATAAGAGGCGTGCGCGTTGTGGTAAAATGCGTGATTTTTCTGCCCGAGTGCAAAACATTGTCATGCGTTTTGCACTCGCGTGAGAAAAATCGCGCATGTTTGGTACCCAAACCCGAACTTCTTCACAGAAGTTCGGGCTTGGGATTGATGTTCTGAAGATTGTATTATTTTCCCTTATAACATGGTTATATGGGAAAATAATAGTATTCTGAATACAGAATGCATAGTAAACTAGCGCTGGAAGGGTTAAAAAAAATAAAAAAATGATTTAACTCACCTTAGTCCACTTGATCGCGGCCCGGCATCTCTCCTTTGTTGAATAGGACCTGTGGTGAGCATTAAATACAGGTAAAGGACCTTTGATGACGTCACTCCAGTCATCACATGGTACGTCACATGATCTTTTACCATGGTGACGTACCATGTGATGACTGGAGTGACGTCATCAAAGGTCCTTTACCTATATTTAATGCTCACCACAGGTCCTATTCAACAAAGGAGAGATGCCGGGCCGCGATCAAGTGGACTAAGGTGAGTTAAATCATTTTTTTTTTTTTTTAACCCTTCCAGCGCTAGTTTACTATGCATTCTGTATTCAGAATACTATTATTTTCCCATATAACCATGTTATAAGGGAAAATAATACAATCTTCAGAACATCAATCCCAAGCCCGAACTTCTGTGAAGAAGTTCGGGTTTGGGTACCAAACATGCGCGATTTTTCTCACGCGAGTGCAAAACGCATGACAATGTTTTGCACTCGGGCAGAAAAATCACGCATTTTACCACAACGCGCACGCCTCTTATCCGGGCCAAAAATATGACGCCCGTGTGAAAGAGGCCTATAGGCTGCACACAAAAAATCAGTTCACGGACCACTCAACCATATTCATTTCAAATACCATACAATACAAAATAATTGTTAATGGTATATAGCACCACATACCTATTACATCAGAAGTATCCTCTGGTGTAGACATTCTCTTTCTTTATCTTCTCCATTGGACCAGGCTGTCTTGACTTCTTTCAGCTGCTTCTCTGCAGTGTTTGGCTCACAGAAATCTTTGATTCCTTACTTTTCCATCATCCTCCCCCTCCTGATCCCCCAACATTGTCATCCTACTACTACCAATACTGTGCCCACTTTACTCCCCACTGCCTGTACTGCTAAAATATTAGTACCATACAGATAGTACCCCCACAGTAATATTTCTCAAAGACGGTGCTCAGTGGTAATAGTGCTCCCTACAGTACCCCCAATAGCAGTAATGCTCCCCTAGAGCATTAGTAGCCCTCCATATTGTGTCCAGTAATAATGCCCCACAGTACCCCAAGTAATAATGCCACCATACTGCCACCAATAGAAATAAGGTCCCCATATAGTGCCCCTAGCAGTAACAAGGCCTCTTGTAAGGCACCGCTATATAGACCACAGTGGTAATAAAGCGCCTTTTAGTGTCCTCGGGTTTTATAATGAGCATTTAGTGGGGGCCATTTATCAGGGACCTTGTCAGAAAATACTGCTATTATAATTGCTGGTAAAAAAATATATACTGCCACCGGCTTTTTAAACAAAATACCGGCTAGGCCAGTACACACTGCAGAGGGAACTGGTTAGGCTATCTGCCCAGTTCTTTTATATTGACGCATAGGCTGGTTTAGATGCTGTGCGCTGCTTATCTATATCTTGTGAAGTCTGTGTACTGTGCCATGTTCCACTTGTGCAGGATTTGGGCACGAGGGACCCACCCTAGCTCAGGGGCCCCTCAGGGGATTCACCTGCTGTCCTGTGTGCCAGTCTGAGTAAGTCATCTACTAGGAAATTGCAGTATAGTTGTGTTGTATCTTGTACGGGCAGAAATATTTCCCCAAAAATCCCTGCAGTAATGTTGTGAATTTTTCAGTTCCATGCCCATAGTTTTCATTGAAGAATCTGTGCTATTGCTTGCTTGGCGTCGGGTTGGACGATATCCAAAATATTCAGACGATAACGATATTAAAAAATTTATCGCAATAACGATATATATCGCGATAAATACCTGTTTAAAAAAAAAAAAAACAAGGAGTCGTTATACTGTATGGGGGCAGCCAAAAGGAGACGTTACACTGTATGGGGGGGCCACAAGGAGACGTTACACTGTATGGGGGCCACAAGGAGACGTTATACTGTATGGGGGCAGCTACAAGGAGACCTTACACTGTATGGGGGCCACAAAGAGATGTTATACTGTATGGGGTGCCACAAGGAGACGTTACACTGTATGGGGGCCACAAGGAGACGTTATACTGTATGAGGGGGGCCACAAAAAGACGTTACACTGTGTGGGGGCCACAAGGAGATGTTACACTGTATGAGGGCCACAAGGAGATATTATACTGTATGGGGGCCACAAGGAGATGTTACACTGTATGGGGGCCACAAGGAGACGTTATACTGTATGGGGGCAGCTACAAGGTGACGTTACACTGTATGGGGCCACAAGGAGACGTTATACTGTATGGGGGCAGCTACAAGGAGACGTTACACTGTATGGGGGCCACAAGGAGACGTTATACTGTATGGGGGCAGCTACAAGGAGACGTTACACTGTATGGGGGCCACAAGGAGACGTTATACTGTATGAGGGGTGCCACAAGAAGACGTTACACTGTGTGGGGGCCACAAGGAGATGTTACACTGTATGAGGGCCACAAGGAGATATACTGTATGGGGGCCACAAGGAGATATACTGTATGGAGACCACAAGGAGATATACTGTATGGGGGCCACAAGGAGAGGTTATACTGTGTGGGGGCCACAAGGAGATGTTACACTGTATGAGGGCCACAAGGAGATATTATACTGTATGGGGGCCACAAGGAGATATACTGTATGGGGGGCCACTAGGAGATATACTGTATGGGGGCCACAAGGAGATATACTGTATGGGGGGCCACAAGGAGATATACTGTATGGGGGCCACAAGGAGATATACTGTATGGAGGCCACAAGGAGATATACTGTATGGGGGGCCACAAGGAGACGTTACACTGTATGGGGGCCACAAGGAGATGTTATAATAAAGTCTTGTGGCCACAGGCCACCATACATACAGTAATACTTTACTATATACTTTTCCCGCGGCTGCCTCGCTTGTGTGCTACGATTCTGACATACCGGTGGACAGAGATTTAAATATGTGAGCAAGGAGGAGGGAGAGCCGGGGGCGGCCGCTGCGGGAAGTAATACGTTTGTAATTTCGTCATCAGAGCACACACTAGCGAGGCAGCCGCAGGAAAGGTCTCTCCAGAGACACCAGTACTCACCCAGAGTTCGCCACATACAATAGAGCCGGCACGGGTGGGTGACGACGGTGATGTCAGATGGTGGGTGGAGATTTGACTAAGGGAGGCGGAGCAAGAAGGAGCCAGGAGCGAGAGGAAGTAATGTTACTCAGCGCTATGCAAGGTGCAGGGGCGGGCGGACAAACGTTTAGAAGCGGTCAGCACATGACCGCTTTGATGACGTCACAAAATACCGTGGTAATTAGGAAACAGCGATATTGCCATATCGCCGTTTTTTTAATACCGCGGTATATCATGACCATTAACTCATTGGAACATCACACAAGCGATACGGAACCGAACAACTGACTTTTTTTCCTTCAGTTTGCTTCAATGTTTTCAATGAAAATCTGTTACATTTTTCCATGAAGATGCGGATTAGCCTGGGGCCTATTCACACAACTGTATTTTTCTGTCCGCACCTGTACTTCTGCTCCCTGGCCCCACAAAAAAGATAGAACATGTCCTATTCTTGTCTGTATTTGTGCACAAGAATAGGCATTTTTGTCATGGAGAAGGATGTTCCATTTTTCAAAATGCACAAGGCGCATGGCTGGTATCCGTAATTTGCGGTTGGCAGTCCACAAAAATGGATACGGTTGTGTGAATGAGCCCTTAGGGTAATTTCACACAAGAAACTTTTCTATTCGGATGCATTCCGTTTTCCAGACAGCATCCAGACTGAACCCTGACCCATTCATTTCACATTAGCATAGTCATCCACTGACCGTCTGTCTGTTCAGGAAAAATCACAGCTTGTTTTGTCTTCATTGGTTTTTCATGCAGGATTGGTCCACTCAAGTCAATGGGTCAGTGAAAAGAAAACTGAACCACACTGAAGGTCTCTAGGAGATGTTGAATGATATTCTTCAGTTTTTCTTCATGCACATGAAACGCACATGCAATCCTAGTGGAAAAATTGATATACAGGTTATAGCTACTAGAGAGGGGTCGTTGATCCAGGGAGTTATTCTGATTGCCTGATTGGAGTCGGGAAGGAATTTTTCTCCCCTAAAGTGGAGAAAATTGGCTTCTGCCTCACAGGGTTTTTGCCTTCCTCTTGATCAATTTCCAGGATGACAGGCCGAACTGGATGGACAAATGTCTTTTTTCAGCCTTATATACTATGTTACTGTGTTAAAGTTGCAGACAAAACGGATTCATCTTGCATGCAAAACCATCAGCTTTTCACTGAACACACTCCTGGGAAAGAGGCTATCCCAATGCAATCTTGGAAGCGACTCTAAACTGAAGATTTTGCTTACTTTATCAATTTTTGGAGGTGAGTTTTATAAAGGTGGTCTCTTCAAGCAACACCTGTCCATATGCCCTATTACAGCGACATGCCAAGCAACTATAGAAGGGTCTCCTTGTGTCCCACAATGCCAGCTACGGAATGTTTGAATCCTTTGCTTCATGAATGTAAATACTAGAACTTCAGACAAACTATATTAATCATTCCCCCTATGCCATAAAAAAGTCAAATACCCCAATTTAAATTCCGTAGAGCCTAAATCTAGGTACAAATATCCTTATCTCATCACTTTCCGAGAAAGGGGCATGGTGAGGGTGGGGAAGCTGCTGGGCCAGCTGCTGGGCCAGACACTAGTTATAAAGAGGCCTGCCCCGTTTTCAGTTATTTGAGCTGCATTATTTTGGCTGCCAAAAACAACCCAGAAATGTGGGGCCTATAGATGCCAAACAATGGCATTATTCATCAGAAGAATCATACTGAAATATGCATACACCGCGCTGGAAAGGGTTCTCTACATCTTCTGTGAAACACAGCAGAACAAAACTAGTGTGAACAAGGTCTCAGCCATCCAGATTCTGTCATTTACGGTATATTTTATGCAAGTGGCAAATTCTAATGATGAATTAGCAATTGCAGCTCCGTGTAGGCATGTGCCAGGTCTGCCGTTTTAGGCAACAGGACTTAGTAGTAAGTTTTGGCCCAAATCATGTATTTCTTAGTACTGTTAGGCCTCATATACCTAGAGTACATGATAAATGTATGCAGGCCTGGATCATCAATGAACTGCACACGGATCCGCAGAACTATATGGTGCAATTTACACCTCCAAAATGAGTTTCTCCACATGGACCGTTGCCTCCAGAGTTGGTCAAGTCAGTGTCCTACGAGGACATACGGACCTTACTGCATAATAAAAACAAAGCCAATGTTTAATACAACCGTCTGAATCAGCCTCTAATGTTAGACAAATAGCACATTTTACTATAATCTATAAAAATAATACATGGCTATAATGACAAGCCTTGACAGCTCATTTCGTCATGTCTTTTTCAAGGAAGAACACCCTAAGGAAACATATATATAATTGGATTATTAAAGATTGGGCACATGGTGTCACCGAATGAAATACCGTACTAATCCTGGTTCTTATATTCTTTGGTAACTTTCCAGTGCAGATTGAATGTACACACATGCTGTACTTTACTTATATTTTCCACAAAGCTGTGTTTTACAACTCTCCAGTGTTTCTTAGCATGAGAGTCCGTGTTTCTGCCAGTTTCGCCAGTGTGGGCGCAGCCACAGCCCAAGAAGGGAGCTTAGCAAGTTGCATAAAAAAGTGTTTTCTCTTTGTATTGGACTTGTATCCATGGACTTTAACAGTTAGGGAAAATATCATATGTGACGTCTTTTTAGGTGGCACTTCAGAAGTAAACCTTTAAAATTGAAAGGTGTCGGCAATTGTTAGGATGATATTTTTTGAAATTTAGAAAACCGATGTTACTGTTTTATTGAATGTTTTGTCAGCGTAATGAAAATGGTCATTATGTCTAATAGAAAATAGAGAATAATTATTTAAAGATGATTTCTTAGTTGTCCTGCTGAAGATCATTGCTTTTGTGATTCTCAGCATTATTACAATGTATAGGTCAACCCAGGTTCCTCCATTCAAACCTGAAAATGTACAGTTTCAGCCTGCTTATTGCTTATCTACAATCCTCTCAGTAAATAGAATATGACTACTTATCTACATAGCATAGACCCAGTCAAGTTACCCCTCTTGGCTAGTCAGCAATTTTCCATATACTATGCCTCATTTGGCCTCTGTCATTGGTTTCTGTAGGAGTTCTTGCTCTTAAATGGTATTATACGTAAGGGTTGCACACCTCCCGTGCGCCATGAAAGCAGTGCATCTAGAGATTTATAGCTAGGACCTAACTTTTTAAGTTGTTAGATGCTATTGGAATCTAAGGGAATTCTTATTGTTAGCTACTAAAAGTTTTACATTGGCTTCTGTAGTGGGCTAACTGGTTTCTAAGGTCTACAGTTATTTGCCTTCCTTGTAATATGTCCTGTAAATGTCCTAATATATCAGTATGTTTGGTGAGAGCCTCTTAGGAGAGCTCTTATTGGGTGCTACTGCCTCTTCCAATTCAACAGTACGGTGCCTCGCTGGTTGGCACTGCTGCCTTGCAATGCCGGGGTCCTAGGTTCAAATCTGACCAAGGACAAAACAACATCTGCATGGAGTTTATATGTTCTACCTCACTGATAGGGACCCCAGATTGTGAGCCCCATGGGGACAGCTTGAGGCTAATATCTGTAAAGCGCTGCGGAATATAGCATAAAATAAATAAATTGTATGTAGCCATGTATAATATGCCCCAGTTCTTATGCACCTTGTAGAGCCAAGTTAGGGTTCTTTTACACTGTATCAACAGATGATCTAGAACGAATGTTTATAGGAATGTTTGTTCCCAATCATCTCCTGGTCATTAGTTACATTTACCTGCAGCAAAGATGGGCTGAACGATCATGGTGACAATAATTCACCTCATAGAGTTTCCTTATTTGTTGGCGGCACACTGTGCCGCCTATGACCAAGGACTTTAGGTGCTGCGTAAAAGATGTAGTCACCCCATAACCAATCATTTGCTTGCTTGTCGTGTCATCAGCTGCACTAATACATAGAATGAAGCTCATTCCTGATAATTGTCCAGATCCTCAGCCCATGTAAACAAACATTTATACCTAAACTGTGAGCTAATAGAAGTCAGAAGACCACAAAACTTAAAGGGGTTGTCAGGGTTCAGAGCAGAACCCGGACATACCCTTATTTTCACCCAGGCAGCCCCCCATGAGGCTAGCATCAGAGCATCTCATGCTCTGATGCTCTCCTTTGCCCTGCGCTAAATCGCGTAGGGCACGGGCTCTTTTGTTTAGCATAACACACTGCCAGGCTGAAGCTTCCGCTCGGCAGTGTGTTCGGTGACGTAACCGGCTCTGATGGGCGGGCTTTAGCACTGCCCTAGCTGTTTTACTGGCTAAAGCAGCGTTAAAGCCCGCCCATCAGTCACCGGCTTCATGGCAGCCCCATGGAGAGCCCCGGTACGTCACCAGAACTCCTAAAAATGCCTTTGACCTGCGCAATTTAGCGCAGGGCAAAGGAGAGCATAGGAGCATGAACTGCTCCGATGCTCTTGTCAGGGGGGCTGCCTGGGTGAAAATGGAGGTATGTCCGGGTTCAGCTCTGAAACCGGACAACCGCTTTAATAAGTGTCTGATACAATTTATTTGAGTCCAGGTCCATGTTATATCTATATGTGATTATAGGTAGATTTTGTGGAATTGACTAAATCCTTTTTTTTACATTCTTTTCAGGGGATGCAGACGATAGCGGTCACCACATTTTCAATTTGACCTCACTCACATCTTCAGAAAATATACTCTCAGCTACATTCCATTATTATCTTGGGGATATTCTAAACAGCAGTTTAAAATGTCCACCCTCTCCACCATGTCCTCATCGGGTACATCGAAAGCATGAAATATCCATTGGCTTCACAGCGTCCAGCTTCTTATCACTTGAGAACCAGACAAGAGTGTTGGGTCACTTCTTTATAAACATTTCATCATCCTACCATGACATTCCATCTTGGCAATGGAAGGACATTACTCAAATCCTGCGGGAGGCCAAGCAGAATGGAGAGGCTGTCATTGGGATCAATATTACCACTGATACTCCAGCTCAACATCGGAAGCATTTGCTAAGGCATAAACCTTATATCTTAGTATATGCTAATGATTCAGCAATTTCCGAACCCAGTAGTGTCGTTTCCAACTTGCATGGACCACACAGTCCTATCATTCATAAACCACACCATAAAGCAGAACTTTTCGAACACAGAAGTCGACGTTCAACCGATATTCTTTTACCATTACAGAACAACGAGTTACCGGGAGCTGAATACCAATATAATGAAGATGAAGAGCGTTGGGAGGAGAAAAAGCCATACAAAACCCTTCATGTCAAGCCATTGGACAAAGGAAAATCCAAGAAGAAATTACGAAAAAGCGGGCGACAAAAAAGTCAGACACTCCAGTTTGATGAACAGACCCTGAAAAAAGCAAGAAGAAAGCAATGGAATGAACCACGAAATTGTGCACGCCGTTACCTTAAAGTAGACTTTGCAGACATAGGCTGGAGTGAATGGATAATTTCCCCCAAATCCTTTGATGCCTATTATTGCTCAGGTGCATGCCAGTTCCCGATGCCAAAGGTACTGTTAATATTTTAATGGTAATTTTACACTGCCTTTTGTATCAACATATATTTTCACACACCGCTGGGCAGGAAAGTGCATCTAGTTTTTATGAACTGCACATCTTTTTTTTTTTTAAATCAGTAAAATATTCCAGCTGTTTTATTAGGAAGCCCAATGAAGCCATAAATAAGTAATATTTTTATGCCTGCTCTATAAGTGTAGCTGTTAAAATAGTGAGATTTCAAAACTGAAGGTTTATGTGCAGGAATGTCTTGTACACTGTCCAAACGCTAATGCCTCGCTATGTAGAAAAGCATGACCTTTTGTCCGCTTGTGGAGGTTCATGTTCCACATCTTTTTGCATTTGCAAATGTCCATATTTCACACATTTGCTAAAACCAGACGTGCCTTCATTCTCCCTTTCATCACATGTTACTTAAAGGGAAAATGCATAAAGTCAGTTATTTTTATTTATTTATTTATTTTATGCACTTACTGTATAGCGCTACTATATACCGCAGCTCTTTGCAGACATTAGCATCCAACTGTCCTTAATGGGGCTCACAATCTAAGTTCCCTATCAGTATGTCTTTGGAGTGTAGGAGGAAACCGGAGTACCTGGAGGAAACCCACACAAGCACAGGGAGAACATACAAACTCCATGCAGATGTTGTCCTTGGTCGGACTCCAACCTAGGACCCCAGCAGTGCAAGGCACCAGTGCTAACTATTATTATTATTATAATTATTATAATACTATTATTAGTTATTTATATGGTTTAGTAAATAGCTTAGATTAGATTATTATTAAGTATAAAACCAATATAAGTATTGCAAACATCCACACAGATTTTATATATATACATATATATATATATATATATATATATTGGGAAGAAGATATGCAAATGAGCTCTTAACAAGCTCTGCCTCTAATGCCACCAGATGTCAGGAGCTATCCTATAACTCAATGTTCAACCATTTAAACTGGCCTTGGGTAATAAATAAGCCAGCATCTCATCTGCAGATAGCTGTTTTGGGGTGATTGCCCCTCATCAGTGCAGAGCAGAGACTACTGGCTTAACTGGGTGAGAGGCCTAGGTCAGGATTCTGGGGATACTATATCTCCTTATGGCGTGAAGAGTGTTATAGTCCAGACAATGCTCCTCTGAAATTCTGGGAAGAGGGTAGGTAAATGAGCTCTAATGCCACCAGATGTAAGTTATCTATCCTATATGGTGGTGATGTGACAGTGATGTGAACTCTCCCTTAAGGTGCTCTCCATAAGGTGATATACTGTAGTATCCCCCAAATGCTACATATACTGTTATTCTACTTAAAATTGCTACTGAGCAACAGAGATATATGGTCAAAGTGATACCTTGTGGTCTGTTACCCTGAAGATACAGTTACTAGTCTTATCCTCTATGAATCCTGTTAGTTTAGCCTCATTCACACCTCCGTGTCCGTGCTCAAATCCGTGAGCAGGTGGTCATCAATGATGCATCCGTGAAGGATCCCTGTTGGGTCTGTCTTTTGCTGTCCATGTTGCATCCGTGTTTGACACTGAACAGCTGAAAAATAATTTTCGGAGAATCTCTTCTTAATGATTCGTGAAACACGGATGGCATGCGTGGTTTTCACGGACCCACAGACTATAATGGGCGTGATGGATCCAGGAACACGGACAAAATAGAGCATGCATCCGTGCAAAAAAAACAAATCTACGGACCGTGCTAAAACACTGATGTGTGAATACGCACATTAAAATGAATGTGGACATGTGCTGTCCGTAGAGAACATGTACAGCACACGTCCGTGAAACACTGACGTGTGAATGAGGCTTTATTGAGACCTTGGTCCAGATTCATATGTCTGGTTTATGATCTCATACAGAAAAGGTGGGCAATTATTTAGTAGGCTTGCCTTCTAGACACACATGCCCAGCACACTTGCTCATTCAGAGAAAGCTGTCTGTTATTATTATTATGCATTATTGTTATGATGTATTAAACCAGGCAATACTGCCTGGTAGGGTTAAACCTGCTGATTAAACTGATACCTATACTGTCAAAATCTGTTGCACTGTTCTAGAGGGAAAAAAAGAGTTTTATCGTATATACAAGGTTTCACCACTGCCAAAATTATTACTGCACATGCGCTAATTTTGGATTCTATAGCGCATTTGTGGGATTATAGGGCCAGGCAGGAGGACAATGATAATGCCTGGCCTTTTCAGTTAAGGGGAGGGGGCTGGAAAGTGGAGGACCTGGAGTGCACAGAGGGGCTAGGGCTCATCCCCCAGTGCACTGAAAACCCCCTGCATGTGAATGGGGTCTCCTCGATTTCCACACTGCATAAAAAATTGTAGTGGAAATAAGTAATGTTCTACTGATTTCCAAGGGTTCCACAGTGGGCTAGTCCTTACACAGATCTGCTGCACATCCGTGGCAGAAATCAGAGTGCCAGCTACTTAATGGCATATAAAAACAGTCCAGCAAGTGCACTGCACCCGGAGATGTGCAAGCCTGGTTTTCATCCTCACAAGTAGTCAGAATTGTGTTCCCCTTAATCATACTGCAGTGCCAGTTAGGGTACGACCACACGGCGCAGTTGTGATCCGGTTGGGTCGCGGCCAGCTGTGGTCAAGAACCCTGCAGCTGTCTCGTATTTAACTAATGAAGACCACACTCTATAGGCGGTCTGAAATCATAATGGCCGCGTGCACCTTCGTATCCTAAATCTTGTGTCTTTTCCCCTGCATTCTCACTAGTCACATCAGCCTCCCTTAGTTATGGCAGCTCAACCACCGTCCTAGCTGTGTAAACAGACCCCCCTCTAACTACTATATCACAGCGGGCCCCTCACTCTCCTCTCACTAGTATACAGATTTTGGTTGTGAAAGAGTTAAGCTAAGTATGCTCAGGTCACAATGGAGGGCTTGTACCGTATTCCTCAGTTTAATGCTTCCACCGTTAGGTTGTGGTGTTTATCTGTGGAATTGAAAGTATGAATTGGCTTCCATTCTCATGTGTGACATGGGGTTGGGTGGAATTGGATACAGCACATGTTTCCAAAATGTAATCTCAAGTTCAGCCATTTACAAGCAGGAAAATTCTGAATGCATTTGTTACACTTTCTGTAAGTTCAAGTAAGTTGGTCCACTGGTATGTTGTGGAATTCCTGGGCCTCTAACAGATTGGGCTTTGTGCCCAAAGGTTAATTATTCCTGGTTGACATTGATAGCCTATCACATGCCTCCTTCAGGCTGAAAGCAAGTCTAGAGGAAAAATAACCTTTTTACTGTGCAAATGCAATTATGGGTAATACATTTAAAAAAAAAACTGACATATTTTAGCTGTATAGGACACAGATCCGAAGTGCTGCTGACAAGTTGAAACAGTATGAAGTTCCTGCAGCTCCATGCAACCCAAGTCTGATGCCTCCATGCAGCACTGTACTATGAGATATTCTCCACCTGAAGCAAAGCCCAACAGTGCTGAGATAATAATTAGCTATAGAACATTAACAGGATTCTCCCAGAAATGTTTTATGACATTTCAGTCATAGACATATGAGTATGGAGAGCTATCTGTGCAAACCAAAGGCACTGTCCACTGAAGTTAATGGGAGTAATGAAAAGCTACAGTATATGTACATCCTAAAGCTCTGGTTACTAGCCCCTCAACCACGTTCATGATACCCTGCTCTCTTTCTGGTCCAGTATATACTGCCACTTGCTGGAGTTGCTGAAGCAGATTATGGTCCAGCACCATTTGAGGAGAGCTAAAAAACTAGTGGTTTGTTCTTGGACTTTGTGAAAGAACCAAAACGTTGAGACAATTAAAACATGTGGCTTCTGCCTTGATAGTTTTTATTTAAACCTGTTTCACCATGCCTTTACATAGCGTTGAACTTATAGAAAATCCAGTTTCTCTGAGTTCTAGACTTTGGAGTTCCTAAAAATGTTCCTATTAGTTCTAGTTTCCAATCGTGTGATAGCTATTATAGAAGAGGGCGCTAAAAGGATGGAGCGATCATGTGGACAAAGTCTTTAACAGCTATTTAGAGAAATGAAAGTCTTTAATGCAGTTGTCCAGCCTTTTCTGAGTGTATGGGGTGTCGGACCCCTGACAGTCAACTAGCAATGGCATATCCTTGAAAACGGCTGGACAAACCATATCTGCTGTATCAGAGACGCCATCCCAGGTTCTGTTGCATTTGACAAAAAAAAAAAGATCTCTGCAAGCAATTAGTGAATGGAGTCATACAAGGCATGGAGCGTTAGGCATTCTTCATGGTGGGACAGTGCTGAATTGTAAAAATGAGGAATCAGAAATTGAGTATTTTGGGAGGGGTAGCCTTTTGTTTTTATGTAATCATTGGAGCCCATTAAATTCAGTCCCACACCCTCACAAAGTTAAAAAAATAAAAATAAATCACCTGGTCCTGGTGTGTCTACTGGCTACTGTAAAATACTCCTTGAAATACAATGTAAATTCAATGGTATGTTATATATGTCCAAAGGGATTTTGAAAACATCTGGTCTTTTGAGTGAGCTCAGCCCTGGAGGAGCTGTAGTATACAGACGCGCAGGTTTTATTAGTGTCACTAGTAACATTATACTGTGTGCAGCTCCAGGTTTGGGGAGCTTTCTTGTAGGTCCCATCTCACAGTTTTCATAACATAGCAGTACCTTTGTGTTCATTAGCCTTCATATGATCCATACAATTACTTGATGAAATAGCTGTGTATGTAGAAGCTTATAGTCAAAGAAGGATCTCTGTATGAAAGTCTGTGAGTAACCAAAGACACACATGTAGTCATGGGTCTTAGCTCAGAGGGCATATTCAAAGGTTTATATATCTGGCAATATCTGGGCACTTTCATGGCAAAGAGGCTATTTACACTTTAAGATAGCCAGGAATTGAGATCCCAACATTACAGATCAACATTTCCACAAATGTTGTTAGCCACCATCTATCACACACAATAGTAGTAGGCAGAACGTTTTCTAAGCCAATCTTTACAGTCATATGAATTTAGTTGAACAAAATCTGCATGGTCCTCAGTCCTTCTTATCCTATCTTCTGTTCTAGACTGTGTTAACATGACGTTGCCCATGTGCATCTTATTTCCTGTGATGTCATGTCCATGAGTGTGTCAGAACATCAACAGGAAAGTGATAGGGGGATGTCTGTGTAACTAGGGAGGCGCTACAAACTAGCCAGCGATGTTAGGGGAGGTGCTGGAGTGCATTCTGGGTTTGGTTGGGTACAGCAACAGGAAGTCCTACATACAGGATGGATGTTTTGGTTTACCTGGTGAAAACGGGTCAATATAATTACCATAATTTATATTGAACGGTCTTAAAGGCTATGGTCTTTGGGGGCATTTTTATTATTGCATTCTAATTATTTTGGGCTAAAAATCAGTTTGTCATTATTAAATATGTTCAACAGCTGTCCTCTGTAGCCTTTAGTTTCACTGCATCTACATTGTTACTTCTCCTTTTAAAGGGAGTCTGTCATCAGCATTTCACGTTTGTAACCCTTCCCATAGCTTTCTAGAATGCTTACAGTTAATAAAAATGTTACCTTTAGCATCAATCCTGGACTTAGAAACCGTCAAAAAAACATCTTTGTAACATATGCAAATGAGGGCTCGCAAGTGCCCAGGGGCGGCGTTACCCTCGTAGGTACTCTGCTAGCTCATCCTTTTCTTCGCTTCACCCGCCCCTTCCTTCCCTCCGCCCACCCATCCTTTCCCTCTGACCGCCTATCTACTAACTTGTTGTTTCTCCGAGATCCCGCTCCTGCGCACTCAGTCCGTCGGCCAACGCATGCGCACTGCGATGCCGGCGCGAAGCTGGCGCATGCGCATTAATTACTGTGATGCCGTACAAGGAATGGGCATTGCAGTACGCATGCGCCGGCCGACGGACTGAGTGCGCAGGCGCGGGATCTTGGCGAAACAACAAGTTAGTAGATAGGTGGTCAGAGGGAAAGGATGGGCGGGCGGAGGGAAGGAAGGGGCGGGGGGAAGCGAAGAAAAGGCTGAGCTAGTAGGGCACCTACGAGAGTAACGCCACCCCTGGGCGCTTGCGCACCCTCATTTGCATATGTTACAAAGATGTTTTTAGACGGTTTTATAAGTCCAGGATTGATGCTAAAGGTAATGTTTTTATTAACTGTAAGCATGCTAGAAAGCTATGGGAAGGGTTACAAACTTGAAATGCTGACGACAGACTCCCTTTAAGCAAACCTGTCAGAGAGCTGCTCTGACGGCGCAATCTGTACCCCTTATCTCCGAACTCCTAGTGTATCAACACATACTTAAGCTAAATTCTTTTTTTTTTTTTACTTTCTTTATTATTATTTCAATATTAACAAACAGATGTATATTATTTATATCATTAACATCATTTCCAAACTGAAGCCCCCCCAATTCCCTCCCATCCCATGATGTGTCCTACTTCTCCACTGGCCCTCTGTAACATGACCGAGGAGTGGTGGAGAGAGATGGAGAGCGGAGGGAGCTCTATGGGTTCCATTCTCCCCAAATTCTGCTCAATTTTTTTTCTATATCTCTTTGCTTATACAAAATATGTGCATATCTCTTATTGGTCTTTACCAAATTTAACCATGTGTTTATACTAGGAACATCTCGCGCAAACCAAGAGCGTGCTATTAGGAGTCTTGCCAAAAACATTATTTTAAACAGAAGATTTTTTTTATATTGGTGACAACCCACCTTGGCAAGATCCCCCAACTGATAATCCTTCAGCTTAATTGAGTGTTTATGAGCTGTCAGGGAACTAGGGATAAGGGCTACAGATTGAGCCATCAGGAGCACTCTGACGAGTTTTACTGAGAAGGACAAGCAACAGTCTAGCAATGGAATGAAATCTGAAAGACTGATTGGAGAAATTATTTTTAGGCCAAGATCAGTAGAATGCAAATCCACCAATGGTGTACATAACCATTAAAGGAGTTTTCTGAGACTCTTTAAAGAGGACCTTTCACTGATTATTACACTGTGAACTAAGTATACAGACACGGAGAGCGGCGCCCGGGGATCTCATTGCACTTACTATTATCCCTGGGCGCCGCTCCGTTCCCCTGCTATGCCCTCCGGTATCTCCGCTCACTAAGTTATAGTTGGCGGAGATATCGGTCACTAAGTTATGGTAGGCGGAGTCTGCCCTTTTTCTGCTCTAGCGCTGGCCAATCGCAGCGCAGAGCTCACAGCCTGGGAGGTTATTTTGTCCCAGGCTGTGAGCTCTGCAATGCGATTGGCCAGCGCTACAGAAGAACAAGGGCAGACTCCGCCTACCATAACTTTGTGACCGGAGATAACAGAGGGCATAGCAGGAGAACGGAGTGGCGCCAGGGATAATAGTAAGTGCAGTGAGATCCCCGGGCGCCGCTCTCCATGTCTGTATAGTTAGTTCACAGTGTAATAATCGGTGAAAGGTCCTCTTTAACTGATGACCTATCCTCAGTATCTGATTGGTGGGGGTCTAACACTAGGGACCTGAGATCTGCTGAGTGTAAGTGCTGCGGCCTGTTTGCAGCCTAACAAGCACAGCTCCATACATTGTATTGTGGCTATGCTTGGTATTGCAGCTTAGCCTCATTCACGTCAATTGGTCTGAGCTGTTCTTAGGCCACCTGACTGGTGAACGTGATGTCAGAGCCTAGGGATCTGCCAGAAGCGCCTATCCAGAGCATAGGTCATCAGTTAAAAAGTCTCAGAAAAGCTCTTTAAATTGGTATAAAAGTAAACAGATGCAGCATAAGAAATAGCATCAAGCTGCCTAATGTCCAAGTAACATTCCTTCAGCTGGTGGTTAGTGCAATAAACAAAGGGTTACATTAAGGATAGGAATATACACGCACACCGCCTGCTATTTCAGCGATATAAACGTTCTTGAGCTAATGACAACCACATTGAGAATGTGACTGCTAGATACTCCAAGTCAGCAGCTGTCATCACAAGTTCTCCACCATATGGGTGATTACTATAGAACAGAACATTAGAAAGTCCTTACATTAAAAATACATTGGAGAGTCTTCCACATTAACAACTAGCAAAGTACAAACAGAAATTGACACCTGTTTGTACAGTATTTTGGATTATACTAATTTCCTGAAACACCAAATGACAAATACTGTATATTTAAGCTGCCATTCTTAAATCCAATACCTCACTCCAAGCGTGATAAAAAAATAAAAAATAAAGTATGTTTTATTATAAATGGTAAAGCATAACAGCGAAAAAAGGATCAGACAAAAATATACAAAATCACATGCAATACCTGCAACGTTCTCCTCACTCCCATGGGAGACTTACCTATCGTACCCAAATACAGAGAATCTCTGCACAAAATATGGGCAAAAAGGGCAAGAAATGACTCACAATGCAAACTCTATGGTAAAGTAAAGAACGGTCTTCCAGCTTGGAGGACTACTGCATACGGGACCTGATTGTCTAAATGAGTCCTGAAAATGAGAGTGTGGATGAGATGGAAATCAGAGAACGGTATTTGTTCTTTTTCTGCTATTAAGTGGATGACTTTGTTTTATAGAGCAGTACAGGCCTCTCTACTACCAGGGCAAGGTGCTGGTCGGTGTCACCCTTACCTAGGTGGTGGCCCAGTTGGTACAGTTTTAGGGACTGATTCTCTAAGATGTTAAGACCATTCTTTACTTTATCTTGGAGATTTCTATTGTGGCTGATGCTGCTTTGTTTCTTGCCCTTTTCAACCAAGTTATGTGTATGGGTATGATTCCTGTAATTGCTGCTTATGGGGACTTCTGCATTTTTGACTAATCCTTTTAGGTGTTATAATAAATGTTACATTTTAAATATCAATGTGGGGGTGGAGATTCTGATGTGACCTCCTGGTTGACGTACATATCATATTATATACCCTTTTCATTTCTGTATTTATCAGGTAGTCATAAATTGGAATGCGTTACATTTTCATTTGGACCCCTTGTTTTAGATAGAAGTTGATTTTTTTTTAAAAACCTACGCAAATGAGATCTTAACAAGCTCTGCCTCTGATGCCACCTGATGTTAGGCAGCTATCCTATAAGTCAATGTTCAATCCTTTATATAGGCCTTAAGACATTACTCGGATATTAAATAACCCAGCACCTCATCTGCAGACAGCTGTTTCAGGTTGATTGCCCCTCATCAGTGCAGAGCAGAGAGTACTAGCTTAACTGGGTGAGAGGCCTAAGTCAGGATTTATGTGGTACTATCTCTGCTTATGAAGAGCACCTAAGCAGCATGGGGAGTCTTATAGACCAGGCAATGACATGATGAGAAGTGGAATAAATGGTGAAATGAGTGATGAAAATAGCCTACATATGTACATTTGACTTATGAGAGCCCTGCTTTTTGTTTAGTAGTACACTAAGTACACAATAGTAAACTAACATGTCTATTTTTTTCCCTAACAGTCTTTGAAGCCATCAAATCATGCCACTATCCAGAGTATTGTGAGAGCTGTTGGTGTGGTTCCTGGTATCCCAGAACCCTGTTGTGTCCCGGAAAAGATGTCTTCTCTCAGCATCCTCTTTTTTGACGAAAACAAAAATGTTGTCCTCAAAGTATATCCCAACATGACAGTAGAGTCTTGTGCCTGCAGATAACATCTCAGATCTTCACAGGCATCAAAAGCAATCTTCATATTTGCACTTTCAAAATACCATTCGTAAAATATTCACGTCTACCAGGGACAGCAATGCAGAAGAATCTAAACACTGGTGATGGACCTCTGGACCTCTGCTACATGCAAGTCATACTGGACAGATCAGTGCCCATAGTGTAAACTAGCATGTAGAACATGAAGATAAGCTCCTGTCTAATATAAGCTCTGCAGAAAGTAGGAGTTCTTATGACTTTTCCAAAGACGCATTTATTTTTTTACCGGAAAAAAAAACAAACTCAAACCGACGAAGCTGTAAAGTGCCTTCAGACTCTTAAGTGTTCAACTTGGCTATGATGTTCTTCTCATATAGAAATATATATACACAGTCCATACATTTCTGTGTCTGTTACACATATCTGTTGCCATAGAACGAACAGTAAGTGACAGAGTTGCCTCTTAGAAACTCTGATGGAGTATGAAGCGTTCTTCACTGCATGATAGCAAGTGTAAATAATTTGAGGACATACATTATTGGACGTGGTTCTTAACAAGTTTGTGTAACATAATTGGAAACGTTGATTTTTATTTGAATTTTTTGTTAACCAGCACTTTTTTAATAGTGTAAACAAATGGTATAATAGACATGATGAAAAAAAGTGTAAAATAAACCATATTTAATTTTGCTATACTGTATCACAAAAAATAAATCTGCCTGCTGCTTCTGTCCAAGAACGCAGAATGTATTTCCATAGCTATGTTTTTCTTTTGCCTTGTAGACCACTATGTGTCAAGAATAAGCTAGTTATACTCTAGTTATTAAAGTGGAACTCAGCCCCAATATTAATAATTGAAAAACTGGACATAGTATGGACACTAGGTGCTGTACTTCTTTAATAGTGCCCCTCAGAAGACATTCTTGTCCTGCTTAGATCCATGGCCCCATAGAACAGTGACAACAATGCTGCATATTACAAGGGTTGCAGCAGTGGTTGTCAGAACTACACCCCGTTATCAGATCAACAAGAGTGCCATGCAGCAATTGGCTGTAGTGGCAGAGCTCCTCCAACATTGCTTCCACTCTACTGATGTGTGCGTTGTCCTATGTTACTCCGGCTGCAACTACCACTTGTATTGCAGCTTTAACCAATAATTTTTAGGATTTAAAAATGGAGTGTGCTTTTGATAACTACTGCTGCCGACATTGTAAAGTACCATCAACATTGTCCTGAGGGACCATTGATCCATACATTTCAAAGACAACCACCTAAGGCCACTATTAAAGTGTACTTCCAGTTTTGCTGCTGACTACATCTTTTGACAAAAGTTTAAAAGTATTTTTTTTTAGGGAAGCGGAATGTCTGGGTTTCCCATGTCTTATGCAATGCATAATAGAGATACCCTTTAAAGAAATACAGCAGCTGGTATATTATTTGCCCATCGTGGTATCAGTTTACCAGTTATTTATTTTTGCCTGAGTACCACTTTAAGGCTAAGTTCACGCCACATTTTTTACTACACTAAAAGGGGCTGTCCAACAACTTATTACCCATCCACTTGGTAATAAGTGTCTGATCATGGGGTCCTCACTGATGGGACCTCCATAACCACAAGAAGACAGCCACTCTATTCATAGTCTAAGCGACTGAATAGCCAAGATCTTTCGCCTGTAGATTGAATGAAGTGGCAATGCGTATGTGGTGGGACCCCCAGCAATCAGACACTTATCACCTATCATGTAGACAGGTGATATGCTGTGATTGTGGAGCAGCTCCTTTAAGGTATGGGTCATTTTTCCTATTTTTATTTGCTTATCAACAATTATAACTGTATGCCATTGATTTTCATTTAAATAAAACTTAAAAAGTCCACATGTATTCTGAAGAATGGATCAAATGTGCGAACATAGCACCTGTGTTGTTGAGGTAAGTATCTATCTATACAGTGATACAGTGTATGCCATACACTTAGTAAAACCTACTGTTGACAAATGGTAATGGTAAGACATTTAAGATGCCAACACAAGGGGTCCTTTTTTCAAACTGGTGTAAAGAAGAACTGTCTTAGTTGCCCATAGCAATCTTTGGAAAGTGAAAGGTGGAATCTGATTGGTTGCTACGGGCAACTAAGCCAGTTCTACTTTACACCAGTTTGATAAATGACCCCAAAAGTCTCCAGTCTGCTACAGTATGTTTAAGAAAATGTAGACCAAAAATTCTCTTGAGTAATTCAGTAGATGTACTACCAGAATCTAGCCTTCTTCAGCTTGAAGAGGTTTTCCAAATAGCTGCCACTGGTATAAAATACTTACCAATCCCCTGCCACTCCTGACACTTTTCTGGTGCCCCTGGTCCAGTGATGTGACTTCTGAAGCTGGTGGTCATGTGTCGACCCGCAACATCTTCTCTGAGGCCCAGTAAACACAGACCAGAATGGGACCAGGGAAGGATGAGCAACGTAGCGGCAGCGGATCGGTAAGGTCAGTAGATAATATTGTGGGGATGGAAAGTTTTATTATTATTATTTATTTGAAAGCGCCATTACTTTCATGGTGCTATACATCAAGCCCGCCAGAACTTACAATCTACAAGGCAGGGGAGGTGGTTAAGTGCAAAAAGTCTCAAAAACACTAGGGAGGAGATTTATCTTCCCCCTTCATCTGGTTTTTGGCATTTAAAAAAAAAACACAAATCTCTGGTTTGCAACATTTTAAACACCATTCCAACTAAATTAAGTCACAATTAGCGTTTCCTGCCAGCCTCACCAATTTCTTAAAAGGAGAAGGGGGGCATGGGCGAGGTTATTGGCATCAGCACACCTAGAATCATTTACTCCAGTTTTCTGCCGTAAATGATGGCTGGAATCTGTGCTAGCTACGAGCTGACTGCTGTAGGAAGTATTTAATTTATGACAGGGCAGGAGCCTCACCATATATACATTTACTATCAAGACTGGCTATATATGTATGGCTGCAACAGATGTCACAGTGTAGGCATACAGTTACAGTTAACAGTATACAGTTAACATATAGCGGCCAGGCAGCTATTTGACATCCGTCATATGAATGGTGCCCTTAGGAGCTTCCCAAAATACTCATAACCATAAGTGTCTTCAATCCAGCGTAATATATTATGGGAAAATATTGTATATACAGACGTGGACAAAATTGTTGGTACCCTTTGGTCAATGAAAGAAAAAGTCACAATGGTCACAGAAATAACTTTAATCTGACAAAAGTAATAATAAATTAAAATTCTATAAATGTTAACCAATGAAAGTCAGACATTGTTTTTCAACCATGCTTCAACAGAATTATGTAAAAAAATAAACTCATGAAACAGGCATGGACAAAAATGATGGTACCCCTAACTTAATATTTTGTTGCGCAACCTTTTGAGGCAATCACTGCAATCAAACGCTTCCTGTAACTGTCAATGAGACATCTGCACCTCTCAGCAGGTATTTTGGCCCACTCCTCATGAGCAAACTGCTCCAGTTGTGTCCGGTTTGAAGGGTGCCTTTTCCAGACTGCATGTTTCAGCTCCTTCCAAAGATGCTCAATAGGATTGAGGTCAGGGCTCATAGAAGGCCACTTTAGAATAGTCCAATTTTTTCCTCTTAGCCATTCTTGGGTGTTTTTAGCGGTGTGTTTTGGGTCATTGTCCTGTTGCAAGACCCATGACCTGCGACTGAGACCAAGCTTTCTGACACTGGCTAGTACATTTCTCTCTAGAATTCCTTGATAGTCTTGAGATTTCATTGTACCCTGCACAGATTCAAGACACCCTGTGCCAGACGCAGCAAAGCAGCCCCAGAACATAACAGAGCCTCCTCCATGTTTCACAGTAGGGACAGTGTTCTTTTCTTGATATGCTTCATTTTTTCGTCTGTGAACATACAGCTGATGTGCCTTGGCAAAAACTTCGATTTTTGTCTCATCTGTCCACAGGACATTCTCCCAGAAGCTTTGTGGCTTGTCAACATGTAGTTTGGCATATTCCAGTCTTGCTTTTTTATGATTCGTTTTCAACAATGGTGTCCTCCTTGGTCGTCTCCCATGTAGTCCACTTTGGCTCAAACAACGACGGATGGTGCGATCTGACACTGATGTTCCTTGAGCATGAAGTTCACCTTGAATCTCTTTAGAAGTCTTTCTAGGCTCTTTTGTTACCATTCGGATTATCCGTCTCTTAGATTTGTCATCAATTTTCCTCCTGCGGCCACGTCCAGGGAGGTTGGCTACAGTCCCATGGATCTTAAACTTATGAATAATATGTGCAACTGTACTCACAGGAACATCTAGTTGCTTGGAGATGGTCTTATAGCCTTTACCTTTAACATGCTTGTCTATAATTTTCTTTCTGATCTCTTGAGACAGCTCTTTCCTTTGCTTCCTCTGGTCCATGTCGAGTGTGGTACACACCATATCACCAAACAACACAGTGATTACCTGGAGCCATATATATAGGCCCAATGGCTGATTACAAGGTTGTAGACACCTGTGATGCTAATTAGTGGACACACCTTGAATTAACATGTCCCTTTGGTCACATTATGTTCTGTGTTTTCTAGGGGTACCATCATTTTTGTCCATGCCTGTTTCATGAGTTTATTTTTTTACATAATTCTGTTGAAGCATGGTTGAAAAACAATGTCTGACTTTCATTGGTTAACATTTATAGAATTTTAATTTATTATTACTTTTGTCAGATTAAAGTTATTTCTGTGACCATTGTGACTTTTTCTTTCATTGACCAAAGGGTACCAACAATTTTGTCCACGTCTGTATCTGCAAATGGATGAAAGAGATTGGGATCTTAAGGAGGTGTCTGCCGCTGACTCAAGTAGTTTAAGGCCTCTTGCACAAGACTGTATGGTTTTGCGGTCCGTTTTAAACGGATCAGTTTTTTCGTTTCAGTAGTGTTTCCGTTTTGTTTCGCCTTTTCGTTTTTCCGTTTGTGATCAATTTTTTGCAGATCGGAAAACGGAAGTATACAATAATGTTTAAACAGTAAGTACATTCAAAAATTGGGCTGGGCATAAAATTTTATATAGATGGTTCCGCAAAAACAGAACAGATACGGAAGACATACAGATGCATTCCGTTTTTTTTGCTGAACTATTGACTTGAATGGAGCAATGGATCGTTATTTGCAGGCAATAATAGGACAAGTTCTATCTTTCAGCGGAACAGAAATACGGAACCGGAACGCATTTAGTTTTTTTTTTTTTGTGGAACCATTGAAACGAATGGTTCAGCATACGAACCGCAAACGGGATCCGTTTGTGTGCAAGAGGCCTTATGTCTTCCGTGTCCATTTCGTTTTTGCGGAACCATCTTTTGAAAATGTTATGCCCAGCCTAATTTTTTTATGTACTTACTGTATAAACATTATTGTATGCTTTAGTTTCTGTTTGTGATCCGTAAAAAAAATGGATGACAAACGAAATGGCAAAACATAAGCTGAACGGAAACGGAAAAATGTATCTGTTTACATAGTAACATAGTACATAAGGCCGAAAAAAGACATTTGTCCATCCAGTTCGGCTTGTTATCCTGCAAGTTGATCCAGAGGAAGGCAAAAAAAAAACTGTGAGGTAGAAGCCAATTCTACCTCACTTTAGGGGAATTAAAAATTCCTTCCCGACTACAATCAGGCAATCAGAATAACTCCCTGGATCAACGACCCCTCTCTAGAAGCTATAGCCTGTAATATTATTACGCTCCAGAAACACATCCAGGCCCCTCTTGAATTCCTTTATTGTACTCACCATCACCACCTCCTCAGGCAGAGAGTTCCATAGTCTCACTGCTCTTACCGTAAAGAATCCTCTTCTATGTTTGTGTACAAACCTTCTTTCCTCCAGACTCAGAGGATGTCCCCTCGTCACAGTCACAGTCCTGGGGATAAATAGATGATGGGATAGATCTCTGTACTGACCCCTGATATATTTATACATATTAATTAGATCTCCCCTCAGTCGTGTTTTTTCTAAAGTGAATAGCTCTAGTTTTGATAATCTTTCAGGGTACTGTAGTTGCCCCATTCCAGTTATTACTTTAGTTGCCTTCCTCTGAACCCTCTCCAGCTCTGCTATGTCTGCCTTGTTTACAGGAGCCTAGAACTGTACACAGTACTCCATGAGTGGTCTGACTAGCGATTTGTAGTGGTAGGACTATGTTCTTATCACGGGCATCTATGCCCCTTCTGATGCAACCCATTATCTTATTGGCCTTGGCAGCAGCTGCCCAACACTGGTTTTTGCAGCTTAGTTTGCGGTTTATTAAAATTCCTAGATCCTTTTCTATGTCAGTGTTACCGAGTGTTTTACCATTTAATAAGTACGGGTGACTTGCATTATTCCTTCCCATGTGCTTAACTTTACATTTGTCAGTGTTAAACCTCATCTGCCACTTATCTGCCCAAGCCCCCAATCTATCCAGATCTCTCTGTAGTAGTATACTGTCCTCTTCAGTGTTAATTACTTTACACAGTTTAGTGTCACCTGCGAAAATTGATATTTTACTATGCAAGCCTTCTACAAGATCATTAATAAATATATTGAAGAGAATAGGGCCCAATACCCCTGAGGTACCCCACTAGTGACAGTGACCCAATCTGAGTGTGTACCACTAATAACCACCCTCTGTTTTCTATCCCTCAGCCAGTTACCCACATACAGATGTTTTCTCCCAGTCCGAGCATTCTCATTTTATATACTAACCTTTTATGTGGTACAGTGTCAAATGCTTTGGAGAAGTCCAGATATACGACATCCATTGATTTGCTGCTGTCAAGTCTAGAACTTACCTCCTCATAGAAACTGATTAAATTAGTTTGGCATGACCGATCCCTCACAAAGCCATGCTGATATGGCGTTATTTGCTTATTTCCGTTGAGATGCTCTAATATAGCATCTCTCAGAAAACCTTCAACAGTTTGAAACGGACCACAAAACCATACGGTCATGTGCAAGAGGTCTAAGACTCACGTTGCATTTATTATCACCTGCTGTCTTATAGGAGGTTTTATGTGGTGTATACATTCATGGTACTAGAAGTCTTAGGTGATTTTAAGAGTTCTCCACCTAAATGATCATTTCTACAATATACAGTACATATGTGGCATGTTCTCTGTACTTAATAAATATAATGATGACAGGTTATGTTGTGTGTACATTACTTACGTTGCCACCGTTATAACTAAAATGAATATTGTAGATCTGCATTTAAATGTCTTGTAAATTGCAAGAACCGTTCTTGTTGGCCATAGCAACCTATTACAGTACAGCTTTCATGTTTCCAGCTTGAGAAAGAGAACTGAGCTTTGATTGGCTGCTGTGGGCAACATTGGCATTAAACTGTTTTGATAAATGAAAGCAATAGTGATTGTTTGCACCATAATAGATATTTGAATTGAGAGATATCTATAAGAAATTAATTTCCACGTGTAGTGAGACCATAAAAGTATATGTAGAAATCCTTCCACAGGCCCCAATGTCATCTGATATGTCCGTCAAACATATCAGTAAGAAGGCCACATCAGTTGCTTGGGGGTCTAGCAGCCAGGTCCTGTACACAATGTACAAGATAAATGACAGATCCGGGAAGCTAATGTTGGACAACTCTCTATTGTGGGGTTCCATTATTTTTGGTAGAGAGGGGCAAGGGGTTGTCAGGGCACAACTCCTATGCCCTTCTGAATGATATGTTTTATCAAGAAGATGGTAACATTATATTACCCTATAATATGCACATTTCTAAAAACTTTAAAATAACATATGATTGACCTATTCAGCCTTTTTACAACCCACAATAGAGAGGCCCCGGGTCCATGCTGGTGTTCCTTCTGAAAATTCTGTTCTCCCCTTCAGGAATCTGTATTTTTTTTAACTGTATATGCTATGAGATAGCCTATAGTTGCTCTGACTAAGGAACTGTATTGACTCATGAGCACTTTCAAGAAGAGAGAGATTTGGGTTTGGGTAAGAGGTGAAAAGGCAAGTAACTGAAATGCCTTGCATCTGTGGTCCAGGGGTGAAACTTTGGTAGTTGCCTCCCGATCCTGATGCCAAGCCCGTCTGCTACATATTATGCAAGTATTTTAACTGGTCCATGATAGGTGGGAGCCCCGTTACATTTTTTTCTATAGGGTCTCAGAAGCTTCAAGTTATCCCCCTCATAAGCAGAATACAGTTGCCATTTATGATACCAGTATTCTGTGAATGAGATAAGTAGAAGGGCTGTACTGGTGGCCATTGAAACCATTTTCCAGTGTCCTATCCAAAATACAAGTGACATAGCTACCCCCAGTTTACCACACATCTAATGATAATGAATCCATAAGATACAAGACCTGTCCACTAGAGCTTACAATCAGTTTGCTTTTATAGCTTATATTTGAGCAGGTAATTTGTTTATTTTTAGTCTATTTTACTATCACTTCTTGGTTTTGTAGTTTGCATTACATTTTGTGTCATGACTCTTTTCTAGTACCAGCTGTTTCTGAACGTTTTCTAGCTTTCATTAGAGGGGACATGCATTGAGAAGACAGTGGGAACACTGCATAGTGATGTTCATACGTGTACATATTTGTTATTGTGCATTTTAATTATAAATCTCAATAAATCTTTGAGCAATTTCTATCTGTCTTCAATGTTTTTCATTATATACATCAATGATACACTTGGTTAAATAGCAATTCAAGTCTGAATTTCTAAAATAGGAGTTTTGTGATAATACAACAGGGGAGCCAGGGTATTCAGCTTTCTCTGGCTGTCAGGCCATGCCAGTAGCGTTCCAACTGCTGTAGAGACGCTACGTTAGATTGTAAGCTCATTTGGTCAGGGATCTCGTCTCAGTTTTGAGTTTCCGTATATACTGTATTTTGTTGAACTATATCATGCAGCGTGCAATGGTGCGTTCTAAATGAAACTTAATAGGAATGACAACCATAAATATTTATGTAATAATTTATTAGGAATTGCATTGTATTGTAAGATTGTACAAATGCAGAGTTACCATCACATTCTAATGTTATACAAAAACACTACGACTACTAGAGGCAAAGTTCCCTTCTTCTTTTGGCATCATGAGAAAATGTAGACTTCTAATGCTGGTTCAAATACCTGAGTCTGATGTGGAAAGGACAACACAAACTGCAATATAAAGCAGTTATGCCGGTAACTATATAGACTGTCATAGATTTATCCACATAACTGCAAATACTGAAAGTCAATTTTAGGCTTAGGCTACAGCTACACAGCAACTTGTAGTCATGCAACATAAGATCGCAATGTAATCTGCTACATCCCACCTAATAATAGTGAACTCTGTAATATATTTTATCATCACCCCCCCCCCCCCTCCCGCACACACACAGACACTGCACTATTCCCTGTCTAATTAGACTACACCAGAAAGATGAGCTTATAGTAGACAGATGGCAGAGAGACCAGACACGACTGCAACATCTAGTGAGTGAGTTAGTTCACCTCTAAGCTGGATAATTTTTCACCTAATAATATAGCTCTGGGTTGAGATAAATCTCCTAGTAGTAGCTGCAGCCACATCTGATCTGTGTCTGCCTCCGCAGATCGTCCTCCTGCTTCCCTCCCCATAGACTTCATAGGATTATGTATACACTTCCATGTAGGGATTTGCTCAGTCATTTCAGAGACAGTGATCAGGGCAAGGGAGGGGGGAATAAGTGTAGAAACAGGCACTTTTTTAGTTAGATATATTATAAAGTTCACTATTATCACATACTATTGCATTACAAAAAATAAAATAAAAGGTTAGGTACGCATTAATGTTGTGCAGCCACAAGTCACCATGTAGTTCAAATCTTATCTTGATGAGGTAGTAAATATATTAGATGGCCATGAGACTGCTATACAGTCTACTACAATTGTACATTTGTACTGTTTGTTAAGGCTAAAGTATTTACATTCTATTGACTGCATTTGATTGTCAGTTTAATATACTGTCAGCCATAAATACTGAAAAGTGTTATAGGCATATAAAAAGATGGCTAAAGCTGCATTCTAACAATGTTGTTAATTCAGAAAACCAGGAAGCGAGATTTGTTCACAAATCCTATTTGAGCAGCCATATTGAACTGCAATTTTGATTGGACTTTTTCATTGTTACCGATACAAAGATTATATAAATACCCCTAATAGTTCCTGGGGAACTCAGTGCTGAATGGCAATTTTCTGCAGGTGAGGAGAAGCAGTCACTGTACCTCATTATAATCAGTACACCACTGCTTTTTCATATTTGGCCTTGTTCTGGTTTTGAGTGGCTTTTCTGACATATTTGTAAATGCTGATTATATCACAGTCAGGGCCATGTTTTATGATATATATGTTCAACACACAGTTCACCTTCACTATCCAAAGTCAAAGGAAGTCCATATAAACATTGTGGCCAACAACAATACTCCAGAGAAACTATGACGTTTGACAACCAATGTCCTCCAAAATGTTCTTCAGAAATCTTGATCCCATCCAGACTTCTCATCAGGGGGTATTTCATCATCTGGTGGATAGTTGTCAAAATAGCTGTGATCCATAGGTCCGTCAAGCTAGAGATTTAAAATAAAGTCAAATATAGGTCATGGTTAGTGATTGTGAATTCTTCTTTTCATTGCTGTTTTTTCCCCAAAATGGTGTAAAATGTGCCATATAACAAAACTTGTTAAGAATATTTTCTTATTGCTTCACTGCATCTAAAATAAACAAAATGAAGCAACTATGCAAATAGTCCAGATTAAAATTATTTTTAAAATTATTTTTTTCTACACTGAAGAGAAGTAACTAAAAACATCAAGTAATGTTATGAACCGGTATTGCAAGGATGCTAGGTTTTATATATGTTGACTATATAGGCAGTGTCAATCACAGGTAAAGTTTTACTAGTAAATCTTAGAGTAACAACTTTATTAGGGACAATAACATTCAAACTGTTGTAATAATATATATTATTAAATAAGTTTTCCACCTTTTTATATTGATGACTTATCCTCCAGTTTCAGACTGGTGGGGGTCTGACACCAGAAGCCCCCACCAATAAGCTATTTGTAGCAGCTGCTGGCACCGAAAACTAAACAGTAGATGGAGCCAAAAGAAAAGGCTCCTTCCACTGTGTAGTGGTGATTAGCTGACTTGTAGAGGTTTGATGCTGATATTGATGAAGGTGAAAAACCCCTTTAAGATGTAACTGTTGAAAATTACGACATGACTGGATACTTTACCTCTGGTTTTAAGGGTGATGGAACATTTCTCAAACTCAATCCTTCCCAATTAAAACCGTTAAACCATCTAACAAAACAAGAATTAGTTAAATCATAAATAAAGCCAAAAATGAAATTTTTGTGTTTCTGAATCCTTATGTACATTAATTATATGAAGTTTTACTCCTCTAGGAAGTAACTGGCAGCCAACATTACTAGTCACATTAGGTGCTGTTTCTGTGGATAGCCATAAATATCAGAAGTGGTAATATGAAGTGGATATGAAATACATTTCAGAAGTGGTTCAGAGTTAAATCTGTCAGACCTCTAACATCTCGATCGAAAGCCATTCCTGTGTCCTCTTAAGTGGTCATCTAAGCTCAATTATGATCAAATAAATATTGATCAACTGTGTGCGGCGCTAGACTTTTATCTGTAACCCGACATATAAAAGCTTTGGGTTACATCACGATCTGCCCGCGGCCCGTGCTGCCGCAGATCGTTGTGACCGCAATGTCATTAGCTGCAGTCACAGGGAGATGTGCCATGGCCAGCTGGAGCAGTTTGGCTGTAATACACGCTTGTAGCACTCTGCTACAAGTGTGTATTACATGGAAGTTGAAAAAGCTTTTTCTTATGCAAGACCGCAACCTGCTGGCTTTAAAATTAAATGTCAGCCTGCAGGCTGGGAATGAACCTTTTTCCTGTCTTGACTGTGGCAGAAAGGGGTTAATTCACTTTTAAAAAAAAGTCAAAAAGAAATAATTTTTTTTTAAGGTATAGCAATAGTATTAGGAATAGTAATTAGACTACATACACACGCATACAAACATCCCGACACTTTTTCGTTCATCAAAAAATAAACATAGAAACATAGAATGTGTCAGCAGATAAGAACCATTTGGCCCATCTAGTCTGCCCAATATACTAAATACTATGGATAGCCCCTGGCCCTATCTTATATGAAGGATGGCCTTATGCCTATCCCATGCATGCTTAAACTCCTCCACTGTATTTGCAGCTACCACTTCTGCAGGAAGGCTATTCCATGCATCCACTACTCTCTCAGTAAAGTAATACTTCCTGATATTACATTTAAACCTTTTGCCCTCTAATCTAAAACTATGTCCTCTTGTAGCAGTTTTTCTTCTTTTAAATATTCTCTCCTCTTTTACCTTGTTGATTCCCTTTATGTATTTAAAAGTTTCTATCATATCCCCTCTGTCTCGTCTTTCTTCCAAGCTATACATGTTACGGTCCTTTAATCTTTCCTGGTAAGTTTTATCCTGCAATCCATGTACCAGTTTAGTAGCTCTTCTCTGAACTGTCTCCAAAGTATCAATATCCTTCTGGAGATATGGTCTCCAGTACTGAGCACAATACTCCAAATGAGGTCTCACTAGTGCTCTGTAGAGCGGCATGAGCACCTCCTTCTTTCTACTGGTAATGCCTCTCCCTATACACCCAGGCATTCTGCTAGCATTTCCTGCTGCTCTATGACATTGTCTGCCTACCTTTAAGTCTTCTGAAATAATGATCCCTAAATCCCTTTCCTCAGATACCGAGGTTAGGACTGTATCACTGATTTTATATTCTGCTCTTGGGTTTTTACGTCCCAGGTGCATTATCTTGCACTTATCAACATTAAATTTTAGTTGCCAGATTTTTTACCATTCCTTTAGTTTTCCTAAGTCCTTTTCCATTTGGTGTATCCCTCCAGGAACATCAACCCCGTTACAAATCTTTGCGTCATCAGCAAAAAGACACACATTACCATTGAGGCCTTCTGCAATTTCGCTGATAAAGATATTAAACAATATGGGTCCCAGAACAGATCCCTGAGGTACCCCACTGGTAACAGGACCTTGGTCTGAATATACTCCATTGACTACAACCCTCTGTTGCCTGTCCCTCAGCCACTGCCTAATCCATTCAACAATATGGGAGTCCAAGCCCAAAGACTGCACTTTATTTATAAGCCTTCTATGTGGGACAGTATCAAAAGCCTTACTAAAGTCTAGATAAGCAATGTCTACTGCACCTCCTCCATCTATTATTTTAGTCACCCAATCAAAAAAATCAATAAGATTAGTTTGACATGATCTCCCTGAAGTAAACCCATGCTGTTTTTGATCTTTCAATCCATGGGATTTTAGATGTTCCACAATCCTCTCCTTAAGTATGGTTTCCATTAATTTCCCCACTATTGATGTCAGGCTTACTGGCCTATAGTTGCCCGATTCCTCCCTACTACCTTTCTTGTGAATGGGCACAACATTTGCTAATTTCCAATCTTCTGGGACGACTCCTGTTGCCAGTGATTGATTAAATAAATCTGTTAATGGTTTTGCTAGTTCACCGCTGAGCTCTTTTAATAGCTTTGGGTGTATCCCATCAGGCCCCTGTGACTTATTTGTATTACTTTTAGACAGTTGACTTAGAACCTCTTCCTCTGTAAAGACACATGCATCAAAAGATTCATTAGTCTTCTTTCCTAACTGAGGTCCTTCTCCTTCATTTTCCTTTGTAAAAACTGAACAGAAGTATTCATTGAGGCAGTCAGCTAGTTCTTTATCTTCTTCCATATACCTTCCTTCTTTTGTTTTTAATTTGGTAATTCCTTGTTTTAGTTTCCTTTTTTCATTTATGTATCTGAAGAATGACTTATTGTTTTTTTTCCCTGACTGAGCTAATTTCTCTTCTGCCTGTGCTTTAGAAGCTCTTATAACTTGTTTGGCCTCTCTCTGTCTAATCTTATAAATTTGCCTGTCATCCTCGTTTTTTTTTATAATTCCTAAATGCTATCTTTTTGTTTTTAATGATTTTGGCCACTTCTGCCGAGTACCACAGTGGTCTCTTCCTTTTTTTTTGCTTTTACTGACAAGCCTAATGCAATTTTCTGTTGCCTTTAATAGTGCCACTTTTAAGTAGTCCCATTTCTCCTGGACTCCAATGAAACTGTTCCAGTCTGATAGGGACTCGTATACCACTAATCTAATTTTAGAAAAGTCTGTTTTTCTAAAATCAAAAACTTTTGTTTTTGTTTGGTGTGACTCAGTCACTGTACTTATAGTAAACCACACTGACTGGTGATCACTAGATCCCAAGCTTTCCCCTACAGTAATATCAGATACCAAATTCCCATTTGTGAATACTAAATCTAAAATGGCCTCCTTCCGGGTTGGCTCCTCCACTACTTGCTGTAGAGATAATCCCAGTAGGGAATTTAGAATATCTGTACTCCTGGCAGAACTAGCTATTTTGGTTTTTCAGTTTACATCTGGAAGATTGAAGTCTCCCATAATGATAACTTTCCCTTTCAATGTCATTTTAGCTATTTCCTCAACTAGTAGATCACCTAATTCTTTGACTTGGCTAGGTGGTCTATATATCACACCTACACGAGTTACCTTATGATTATCAAGCTGCAAGGTAACCCAAACTGACTCTAAATTGTTCTCGCTAACTTGTATCAAATTAGGTTTTATGCTATCTTTCACATACAGGGCCACCCCTCCCCCTCCTTGCCTTCTCTGTCTTTCCTGTATAGAGAGAACCCTGGTATTGATATATCCCAGTCATTACTCCCCTTGAACCACGTCTCAGTAACAGCCACTACATCTATATTCTCAGATGCCATTATAGCCTCAAGTTCATTGATCTTATTCCCTAGACTGCGAGCATTTGTAGACAAGACTCTGAGCTTGACCTTTGTGCTACTGGCCTCTTCTGGCATTGTTCCGGTGGGCAGTCGGACTGCTGGATTATCACTCTTTTGCCCCCCTTTCCTAGTTTAAATGCTTCTTAGCAAATACTTGGAACTGTTCACCGAGGACATTCGTTCCCTTGAGAGAAAGATGCAAACCATCTTTCTTGTACAGTTCTTTTTCATTCCAACAGGAGCTAACATGAGACACAAAGCCAAACCCTTGGTTCAGACACCATTCACCAAGCCATACATTGAATTCCTCAATGCGCATCTTCCTGTCATGCTGAAGGTTATGCACAGGCAAAACTGCAGAGAATGAAACAGTTGATGCAACCTCCCGTATATCCTTTCCAAGTGTGTAAAAAGCTTCTTTCACCTTTGAAACCTCATTGCAAGCCAGATCGTTTGTCCCAAGATGGAGAATAACATCCACTTTCCTTTCCTGCTTTGCTTGCCTAACAATATTAACCGCCTCCGGACCGCCTAACGCAGATGTGCGGTCCGGAGGCGGCAGCCCTGCGCACGACGACGCATATACGCGTCATCTCGCGAGGGCCGGGATTTCCTGTGAACGCGCGCACACAGGCGCGCGCGCTCACAGGAACGGAAGGTAAGCGAGTGGATCTCCAGCCTGCCAGCGGCGATCGCTCGCTGGCAGGCTGGAGATCTGATTTTTTTAACCCCTAACAGGTATATTAGACGCTGTTTTGATAACAGCGTCTAATATACCTGCTACCTGGTCCTCTGGTGGTCCCTTTTGTTAGGATCGACCACCAGAGGACACAGGTAGGTCAGTAAAGTCACACCCAAACACTACACTACACTACACCCCCCCCGTCACTTATTAACCCTTTATGAACCCCTGATCACCCATGATCACCCCATATAAACTCCCTGATCACCCCCCTGTCATTGATCACCCCCCTGTAAGGCTCCATTCAGACGTCCGTATGATTTTTACGGATCCATGGATCGGATCCGCAAAACACATGCGGACGTCTGAATGGAGCCTTACAGGGGGGGTGATCAATGACAGGCGGGTGATCACCCATATACACTCCCTGATCACCCCCTGTCATTGATCACCCCCCTGTAAGGCTCCATTCAGACGTCCGCATGATTTTTACGGATCCATGGATACATGGATCGGATCCGCAAAACACATGCGGACGTCTGAATGGAGCCTTACAGGGGGGTGATCAATGACAGGCGGGTGATCACCCATATACACTCCCTGATCACCCCCCTGTCATTGATCACCCCCCTGTAAGGCTCCATTCAGACGTCCGCATGTGTTTTGCGGATCCGATCCATGTATCCATGGATCCGTAAAAATCATACGGACGTCTGAATGGAGCCTTACAGGGGGGGTGATCAGTGACAGGGGGGTGATCACCCTGATCACCCCCTGTCATTGATAACCCCCCTGTAAGGCTCCATTCAGACGTCCGCATGTGTTTTGCGGATCCGATCCATGTATCCATGGATCCGTAAAAATCATACGGACGTCTGAATGGAGCCTTACAGGGGGGGTGATCAGTGACAGGGGGGTGATCACCCTGATCACCCCCTGTCATTGATAACCCCCCTGTAAGGCTCCATTCAGACGTCCGCATGTGTTTTGCGGATCCGATCCATGTATCCATGTATCCGTAAAAATCATACAGACGTCTGAATGAAGCCTTACAGGGGGGTGATCAATGACAGGGGGGTGATCACCCATATACACTCCCTGATCACCCCCTGTCATTGATAACCCCCCTGTAAGGCTCCATTCAGACGTCCGCATGTGTTTTGCGGATTCGATCCATGTATCCATGTATCCGTAAAAATCATACGGACGTCTGAATGGAGCCTTACAGGGGGGGTGATCAGTGACAGGGGGGTGATCACCCTGATCACCCCCTGTCATTGATAACCCCCCTGTAAGGCTCCATTCAGACGTCCGCATGTGTTTTGCGGATCCGATCCATGTATCCATGGATCCGTAAAAATCATACGGACGTCTGAATGGAGCCTTACAGGGGGGGTGATCAGTGACAGGGGGGTGATTACCCTGATCACCCCCTGTCATTGATAACCCCCCTGTAAGGCTCCATTCAGACGTCCGCATGTGTTTTGCGGATCTGATCCATGTATCCATGGATCCGTAAAAATCATACGGACGTCTGAATGGAGCCTTACAGAGGGGTGATCAATGACAGGGGGGTGATCAGGGAGTCTATATGGGTGATCACCCCCCTGTCATTGATCACCCCCCTGTCATTGATCACCCCCCTGTAAGGCTCCATTCAGACGTCCGCATGTGTTTTGCGGATCCGATCCATGGATCCGTAAAAATTATACGGACGTCTGAATGGAGCCTTACCAGGGGGGTGATCAATGACAGGGGGGTGATCCGGGAGTCTATATGGGTGATCACCCCCCTGTCATTGATCACCCCCCTGTCATTGATCTCCCCCCTGTAAGGCTCCATTCAGACATTTTTTTGGCCCAAGTTAGCGGAAATTTTTTGTTTGTTTTAGTTTTTGTTTTTTCTTACTAAGTCTCATATTCCACTAACTTGTGTCAAAAAATAAAATCTCACATGAACTCACCATACCCCTCACGGAATCCAAATGCGTAAACATTTTTAGACATTTATATTCCAGACTTCTTCTCACGCTTTAGGGCCCCTAAAAAGCCAGGGCAGTATAAATACCCCACATGTGACCCCATTTCGGAAAGAAGACACCCCAAGGTATTCCGTGAGGGGCATATTGAGTCCATGAAAGATTGAAATTTTTGTCCTAAGTTAGCGGAAAGTGAGACTTTGTGAGAAAAAAACAAAAAAAAATCAATATCCGCTAACTTATGCAAAAAAAAATAAAAATTCTAGGAACTCGCCAGGCCCCTCATTGAATACCTTGGGGTGTCTTCTTTCCAAAGTGGGGTCACATGTGGGGTATTTATACTGCCCTGGCTTTTTAGGGGCCCGAAAGTGTGAGAAGAAGTCTGGGATCCAAATGTCTAAAAATGCCCTCCTAAAAGGAATTTGGGCCCCTTTGCGCATCTAGGCTGCAAAAAAGTGTCACACATCTGGTATCGCCGTACTCAGGAGAAGTTGGGCAATGTGTTTTGGGGTGTCATTTTACATATACCCATGCTGGGTGAGAAAAATATCTTGGTCAAATGCCAACTTTGTATAAAAAAATGGGAAAAGTTATCTTTTGCCAAGATATTTCTCTAACCCAGCATGGTTATATGTAAAATGACACCCCAAAACACATTCCCCAACTTCTCCTGAGTACGGCGATACCACATGTGTGACACTTTTCTGCAGCCAAGGTGGGCAAAGGGGCACACATTCCAAAGAGCACTTTTCGGATTTCACAGGCCATTTTTTACAGATTTTGATTGCAAGGTACTTCTTACACATTTGGGCCCCTAAATTGCCAGGGCAGTATAACTACGCCACAAGTGACCCCATTTTGGAAAGAAGACACCCCAAGGTATTCCGTGAGGGGCACGGTGAGTTCCTAGAATTTTTTATTTTTTGTCACAAGTTAGCGGAAAATGATGATTTTTCTTTTTTCCTTACAAAGTCTCATATTCCACTAACTTGCGACAAAAAATAAAAAATTCTAGGAACTCGCCGTGCCCCTCACGGAATACCTTGGGGTGTCTTCTTTCCAAAATGGGGTCACTTGTGGCGTAGTTATACTGCCCTGGCAATTTAGGGGCCCAAATGTGTAAGAAGTACCTTGCAATCAAAATGTGTAAAAAATGGCCTGTGAAATCCGAAAGGTGCACTTTGGAATATGTGCCCCTTTGCCCACCTTGGCTGCAAAAAAGTGTCACACATCTGGTATCGCCGTACTCAGGAGAAGTTGGGGAATGCGTTTTGGGGTGTCATTTTACATATACCCATGCTGGGTGAGAAAAATATCTTGGTCAAATGCCAACTTTGTATAAAAAAAAATTGAAAAGTTGTCTTTTGCCAAGATATTTCTCTCACCCAGCATGGGTATATGTAAAATGACACCCCAAAACACATTCCCCAACTTCTCCTGAGTACGGCGATACCAGATGTGTGACACTTTTTTGCAGCCAAGGTGGGCAAAGGGGCACAGATTCCAAAGTGCACCTTTCGGATTTCACCGGTCATTTTTTACACATTTTGATTGCAAAGTTCTTCTCACACATTTGGGCCCCTAAATTGCCAGGGCAGTATAACTACCCCACAAGTGACCCCATTTTGGAAAGAAGACACCCCAAGGTATTCCGTGAGGGGCATGGCGAGTTCCTAGAATTTTTTATTTTTTGTCGCAAGTTAGTGGAATATGAGACTTTGTAAGAAAAAAATAAAAATAAAAAATCATCATCATTTTCCGCTAACTTGTGACAAAAAATAAAAAGTTCTATGAACTCACTATGCCCATCAGCGAATACCTTAGGGTGTCTACTTTCCGAAATGGGGTCATTTGTGGGGTTTTTCTACTGTTTGGGCATTGTAGAACCTCAGGAATCATGACAGGTGCTCAGAAAGTCAGAGCTGCTTCAAAAAGCGGAAATTCACATTTTTGTACCATAGTTTGTAAACGCTATAACTTTTACCCAAACCATTTTTTTTTTTTTGCCCAAACATTTTTTTTTTATCAAAGACATGTAGAACTATAAATTTAGCGAAAAATTTATATATGGATGTCGTTTTTTTTGCAAAATTTTACAGCTGAAAGTGAAAAATGTCATTTTTTTGCAAAAAAATCGTTACATTTCGATTAATAACAAAAAAAGTAAAAATGTCAGCAGCAATAAAATACCACCAAATGAAAGCTCTATTAGTGAGAAGAAAAGGAGGTAAAATTCATTTGGGTGGTAAGTTGCATGACCGAGCGATAAACGGTGAAAGTAGTGTAGTGCCGAAGTGTAAAAAGTGCTCTGGTCATGAAGGGGGTTTCAGCTAGCGGGGCTGAAGTGGTTAAGGATCCGTCGTCTATCCCTGCTAGCGGTAGCACCAGGGAAAAATCTCACAACACCATTCTCCTCAAACTTCACACCTCTTATGATGGAATCGCCCACCAACAGCTGCTTACTATCAATTCTCACCTTCTCCTTTTTGTCTTTAGCTGCAGTCTTACATACTTTAGGCATAGGAGATGATTGTTTCTCACCCACTGTGCTTGAGCCATCCTCCATGTTGCTCTTGCACTCTGAAAGTGCTGCAAATGAATTATGGAGAGCCACAGACTGTGGGACATGCCTTCTACCACAACTCTCAGTCTCCCAGAACCTACAGTAACCCATCTTCCATTTCTAGGGGGCCTCTGTGGCAGTGGCATTGCAATGTTCTCAGCCTGAGTTTGTTTAGTGGTTAATTTAAAAACCTCCTATTTCAAAAAGGTAATTTCCTGCTGCATTATGGAGAGCTGTCTACAGATCAGACAGTATCCAAACCTCTAAAGAGTGTAACCTGAAATAAAAGCACAACAATTCCTGCACAGAACCAGGTCTGCCATTGTAAAGAGGGGAAAGATTTTAAACAAACAAATCTTACTTGTTTAGATTGTATCCACCTCCAGATTAACTCCTGAGTATCTCCTGAATATCTCCAATGCTCTTGTAGATCAGCTCTTGGTAAAGCAGTCTTGGAAAAGCAGCAAGCTATTCCGATAAATAAATAAAAACTATATATATATATATATATATATTTATATATATATATTCGTTTTAGCAATAGTATAGTGGAATTTTATTTAACCCCTTAAGGACATAGGACGTACCGGTACGCCCTATTTCCCGAGTCCTTAAGGACCCAGGATGTACCGGTACGTCATGACTTAAAATCGGAATTCCGGCGTTGCGGGGGTTAATCGGAACGGGACGCCGGCTGAAATCATTCAGCCGGCATCCCGTAACAATGCGGGGGGGGGTCATTTGACCCCCCCGTATCGGCGATCGCAGAAAACCGCAGGTCAATTCAGACCTGCGGTTTGCTGCGCTTTTTGCAGTTTCTGATCCCCACGGTCCCTGACCGCGGGGATCAGAAACTTTAGAGTGTCTAAATTAGAGATTTTGGGGGTGTCGCAGGCAGTGGGACCGCGGTATGGAAAAGGTTAACTGTCATCGGTCAGGGAGCTCCCTCCCTCTCCCATCGGGGGGCTGCTGTGCCTTTGCAGCCCCCCGATGGAGAGGGAGAGAGCCCCCAGGCAGCCCCCCGAAGCCCCGTCCTCACCCTTCCCCGTCTGCGAAGTTGTGGCAGACGGGGAAGGTTCCCATGGCAACAGGACGCCTGCTCAGGCGTCCTGCTGTCCATGGTGCTGAACAGATCTATGCTAAAAGCATAGATCTGTTCAGTGTAAGTAAAATACAGTACAGAACCCTGTAGTGTTCTGTACTGTATTTTACAGACATCAGACCCACTGGATCTTCAAGAACCAAGTGGGTCTGGGTCAAAAAAATGTAAAAAAAAAGTGAAAAAAGTTAAGATAAAAAAAAACATTTATCACTGAATAAAAATTAAAAAAATAAAATACACTACACATATTAGGTATCGCCGCGTCCATAACGACCTGATCTATAAAACGGTCATGTTACTTTCCCCGCACGGTGAACGCCATAAAAATAAAAAAATTTAAACTATGAGAAAATTGAAATTTTGCCCACCTTACTTCCCAAAAAAGGTAATAAAAGTGATCAAAAAAGTTGCATGTACGCCAAAATAGTACCAATCAAACCGTCATCTCATCCAACAAAAAATGAGACCCTACTCAAGATAATCGCCCAAAAACTGAAAAAACTATGGCTCTTAGACTATGGAAACACTAAAACATGATTTTTTTTTGTTTCAAAAATAAAATCATTGTGTAAAACTTACATAGATAAAAATAAAGTATACATATTAGGTATCGCCGCGTCCGTATCGACCGGCTCTATAAAAATATCACATGACCTAACCCCTCAGGTGACCACCGTAAAAAAATAAAAATAAAAACGGTGTAAAAAAAGCCTTTTTTTGCCATCTTACGTCACAAAAAGTGTAATAGCAAGCGATCAAAAAGTCATATGCACCCCAAAATAGTGCCAATCAAACCATCATCTCATCCCGCAAAAAATTAGACCCTACTCAAGATAATCGCCCAAAAACTATGGCTCTTAGACTATGGAGACACTAAACAATTTTTTGGTTTTAAAAATGAAGTTATTGTATAAAACGTACATAAATAAAAAAAAATTATACATATTAGGTATCGCCGCGTCCGTGCCAACCTGCTCTATAAAATTACCACATGATCTAACCTGTCAGATGAATGTTGTAAATAACAACAAAAAAAAACGTGCCAAAAAAGCTATTTCTTGCTACCTTGCCGCACAAAAAGTGTAATATAGAGCAACCAAAAATCATATGTACCCTAAACTAGTACCAACAATACTGCCACCCTATTCCGTACTCTCTAAAATGGGGTCACTTTTTTGGAGTTTCTACTCTAGGGGTGCATCAGGGGGGCTTCAAATGGGACATGGTGTCAAAAAAGCAGTCCAGCAAAATCTGCCTTCCAAAAACCGTATGGCATTCCTTTCCTTCTGCGCCCTGCCGTGTGCCCGTACAGCAGTTTACGACCACATATGGGGTGTTTCTGTAAACTACAGAATCAGGGCCATAAATAATGAGTTTTGTTTGGCTGTTAACCCTTGCTTTGTAACTGGAAAAAAAATATTAAAATGGAAAATCTGCCAAAAAAGTGAAATTTTGAAATTGTATCTCTATTTTCCATTAAATCTTGTGCAACACCTAAAGGGTTAACAAAGTTTGTAAAATCAGTTTTGAATACCTTGAGGGGTGTAGTTTCTTAGATGGGGGTCACTTTTATGGAGTTTCTACTCTAGGGGTGCATCAGGGGGCTTCAAATGGGACATGGTGTCAAAAAAACTGTCCAGCAAAATCTGGCTTCCAAAAACCATACGGCGCACCTTTCACTCTACGCCCCGCTGTGTGGCCGTACAGTAGTTTACGGCCACATATGGGGTGTTTCTGTAAACGGCAGAGTCAGGGCAATAAAGATACAGTCTTGTTTGGCTGTTAACCCTTGCTTTGTTAGTGGAAAAAATGGGTTAAAATGGAAAATTAGGCAAAAAAATTAAATTCTCAAATTTCATCCCTATTTGCCAATAACTCTTGTGCAACACCTAAAGGGTTAACAAAGTTTGTAAAATCAGTTTTGAATACCTTGAGGGGTGTAGTTTATAGAATGGGGTCTTTGGGCGGTTTCTATTATGTAAGCCTCGCAAAGTGACTTCAGAGCTGTAGTGGTCCCTAAAAATGGTTTTTTTGTAAATTTCAGAAAAATTTCAAGATTTGCTTCTAAACTTCTAAGCCTTGTAACATCCCCAAAAAATAAAATATCATTCCCAAAATAATTCAAACATGAAGTAGACATATGGGGAATGTTAAGTCATCACAATTTTTGGGGGTATTACTATGTATTACAGAAGTAGAGAAACTGAAACTTAGAAATTTGCAAATTTTTCCAAATGTTTGGTAAATTAGGTATTTTATTATGCAAAAAAATAAAAAAATTTTACTTTATTTTACCAGTGTCATGAAGTACAATATGTGACGAAAAAACAATCTCAGAATGGCCTGGATAAGTCAAAGTGTTTTAAAGTTATCAGCACTTAAAGTGACCTGGTCAGATTTGCAAAAAATGGCCTGGTCCTTAAGGTGAAATAGGGCCGTGTCCTTAAGGGGTTAAAAAATCTAGGTATTTGTTTTATCTATATTTTGTATAGCAGGGTTTTTATTATGCGTAAAATATACAAAAATATAAAAAATACAAATAAAAAACCCTTAAAATTTCCAAATTTACCCAAGATGAATACCATAGGCGAATAACATTAAAAAAGTCACTTTGAAGGGGCTTGTAGCATTTTGGCGCTGTGCAAGATTTTTCTGACAGTACAGTGCTATAGAACCAGCAATAGAAAAATGCGCTCCAGTCTTTTGAAGTCTTGCGGCAGGCCCAGCCAGTAGATAAATTACATAAATAGCGTCCATTTTCAGGGTACAAGCATACGGGAATGGTTTTAGAAATGTTTTGTCTTTAAATCTTTTGTAATTGTTAGAAAGAAATTATAAGAAAGGAAAATATTTTTTCATAATTTTCACAGTTTTTCATTAAATATATATTTTTTTTAATATATTATATCCATCATCTAATGGCACAAAAGAAAGGTCTAAGGTGTCCCGAGAAAAATAATATCAAATACACGTAGGCTAGCTACATGCCATTTGCAGTTAGATAGACGCATTGCTACAACTGGAAAACTGGCCTGGTAAGGAAGGGAGATAAACACTCCGGTAATGAAGTGGTTATGCTTAGTTGATCATTTATGACAACACAGGAGTGTCACAGTATTGACTGCAAATGGAATTCTGTATGTAATGCATAGAAGCTACCGAAGGTAAACAGTTCAACTTATTTTTTTTATAAAACCCAATTAGAAGTTTTTCAGCCCAAAAAATGGATTACATGCATTTCAGTAAAAATGTCTATGGTGTTCATAGCCTTTAAAGGATAACTGTCACATTTGGACCCTAATTTCAATTTTCATATATGTAGTTACTATTACCATGATATTCCAGATTCACTAACTATTAGACTTACTTACCCCATATTTCAGAAGATTCAGCCCTTAGCAACCGGTCTGCATAAAACTGCAATTCCACTATTCATTTAAGATGGCCGCCACTGCCCTCACCCTGAGGCTAATCCCGCCTGCCCTCACTACCCACAATGCATTCAGCTCCTCGTGCACTAGCTTCTGCACCTCAACCAATGGTTGCTCTCCAGACTTAAACACGCCCTCCTTCTCCTTCTATCACATACACTTTAGGAACATCCCCCTCCCCTAAACAGTGCCATCCTCGCTGAGATCGTGAAAACTCAGATCCGATGGTATATTATAACCCCCAGGCAAGCGTCCCCATCACCATGGGAACGCCTGGGGGTTAGAATATACCATCGGATCTCGGGCGGGACTGTACCTATTCATTTAAATTCCTGCTCATTCTGGGCTTTGAATTCAAGGAGGCGGTCCTATCAGTGATTTACATCTCTGTATACACAGCCATAGAGGAAAGGCTGTCAGTCACTGATAGGACCGTCTCCTGGACTTCAAAGCCCAGAATGAGCAGGAATTTAAATGAATAAAATGCAAGTTATGCTGAATCTTTTCCTACAAATCTATATATCAATCTGCTCAGTTCCTCCTGCTCTATGACATTCTGCCTGCTTCTCAGACACTATGGGGCACATTTATTAAGACTGGTGTTTTACACGCCGGTCTTAATAAGCTCTATCCTGGGTGGTGGATCTGCCAGAGTTATGAAGAGGCGCTGGCCTCTTTATCACTTTGGCGGATCCAGCGTCTCTTCTAAATATAAGACCGCTTCCTAGCTGTCATACATTTAGACCGTTTTCTATGCCCGAAACAGGTGTAGAAAATGGTAAATGAGACAGGCCTATCTTGCCTATCCCCTTCCCCACCCACACCACCACACTTGCCCACTTTTTTAGATCTAATGTGAGCGTCGAGAAGTCGTAGATTGTGGTGCAACTGAACCTGAAATTATTTCAGCTTGATGAAAAGTTTTAGGAAAGTGTGGGAAAAAATTCCATGAAGTAAGAATACTTTTGAAAATAGAAGTGTTAATAGGTTAAATTTAAATTCCTTCAGCAACAACCCCAAACATACAGTCAGTGTCATTAAGAACTATATTCAGTTTAAAGAATAAGAAAGAGTCCTGGAAGTGATGATAAGTTCCCCAGAGAGCCCTCATCTCAACATTAGGGATGAGCGAATCGACTTTGAATGAAACATCCGAAGTCAATTCACATAAAACTTCATTCAAATACTGTACAGAGTAGGAACAGAATTGCGGAACGGATGCGGACTCATTTTCCGGACGTGTAAATGGACCCTTAGATTTTTATTTTATAAATTTATTTAGCATTAACACTTCTAACCAAGTATTAAGCATTCTTACTTTCCAGCATTTTTCACACACCTGCCTAAAGCTTTTGCACAGTACTGTATATACCTGTTTTTGTTTTAATCTTTGTAAATTTGCTTATATACTGTATATCTTCAGTGCACTTGGAAAGTTTTCAGACCCTTTCATTTTTTACAAATCTTATGTTGCAGCCTTGTGCTAAAATAAAAAATAAATTTAAGTTTCCTGTCAATCTGCACTCTATCCCTCTTAATGAAAAAAAAATATGAAAACAGAATTCAGAATTTTAGAAATGTTTGTAAATGTATTAAAAAGGACAAACAAAGGGGGCGTGGCTTGGCTGCTGAGAGGAATGGCCGCTTGAACTCACTGCTCCTGCACCTCAGCGATTACAAAGCAGCTCCCTAGGGCTACGATTGCTGCCGGTAACAAAGCTGGACACCATCCAGGAAGTTATGGGGAAGTCTAAACGGCAGCTCCCTAGGCTGCAGAGCGGTAACCTGGACGGCTTCTTTGAACAAGGCCCAGCCAAAGATGGCGCATGTTCCCGCGCCGGAACCCGCGTCTCATCTCCTCGGGACAGCGCATCACCAAAAAGCACTTCCAGATCCCCATCACCCCCACTGGAGCCCGATACCTTTTCCCTGACGGAAGCAGAGTTCCCCTCGCTCCCACCAACTCCAAGCGACTTAGCGACTTAGGGACTCCAGGGACTACTGATGCACATAATGGCGCCGCTGCTAACCTGACTGGGCTCTCACCCTCCAGCAGTCCCTTAAAGCAGAAGCCGCGTCTGGACTCATCATACTCTCCTGAGGTCAGTAAGGGGCCCTGGACACAAGCGGTGGAGACTCCTGCTGTGATCCCCATCATTGCATATCAAACCTCAGATAAGCCTTTGTGTGAGGACTCTATTAAAAACATGCTGCTGGCTTTACGTCAGTCCCTGCGCTCGGACATGGCAGGGTTAATTAACCCTCTGGCGGCCAAAGTTAAAGAAAATGCGGATAAAATCCTGCATGTGGAGAATAAAATGGCAGACTTTGCCACGTCACAAAATAACATTATAGATGCCCACAACGATATGGCGGATGAACTGGAGATTATTAAAAGCAAATTAGCAGATCTGGAAGATCGTTCCAGAAGAAATAATGTTAAATTCAGGGGCATCCCAGAAGATGTAGCACCTCGAGATTTGCAGCCCTATCTTAAAAGCCTCATGAAAGCATTGCTACCCAGAATCCCTGTCCCTGTGTCACGGATGAGGATGGGGAAAACCCTCAGCCGTGCGGTGCCAGGAGATGGTAGGGTTGCTACTTGGCCAAAACCACAGAATTAGGGAGCAGGTCACCTCCTAGCGCTTCCCTAATCTGACCCTGACTCCTAGCTGCATGGGCCGCCCATACTCAGGAACCTCGGATCCCTACTGACCCTCCGTCGGACCCTGAGATAGGAGCTGAGTAGACAGCCCGTTCCTCCTGGACACGGAGAAACAGGAGTCTAACTTGGCCAAGCTACAAGGGGAAACAGAAACAACTTATGGCAGTGACAGGCAAATGCAAGCAACTCATCACTCACCTGCCACAGACAACAAAGCCTGGAACCCATGTGCAGGTGCTGCAGTTCAGATCACCAACGAACACAGCACACACCAGACATCACACAGGAACCCATGACCATAAGCTGCAATAATAAGGAAACTCCACACACACCTACATAACACTGTGTAACATAGTTTTATGACCAGAAGGGAGGCCCCCACTGGCAGATGGTAAAGTAACCAGGAGGATGTCTCCAGCAAGCATGGCTGAAGCACCCTCTCTGACTATTGCCTTCAACTGAGGCTTTATAGGGCCAAGAAGCCACACCCAACAGTCAGACACACCCAGTGTTCACACACACAGAAGGGAATTAACCCTTGCAACACTAGGGAAGGGAAAACATCAACTTAAAGGGGACGTGCACACAACACATATAACACACTGATAAAAGGCACACCTATAGGAGAGGTTGCCAGGTGCAACCGCATGCCTACTGCAGCAAGCTGCCTAACACCGCTCAGGCTGCTCTGCTGCCACATACCCAATGTTGCCAGCGGCAACCACAGGTGAGGCAACATACAATAGCCCTCACCTGTGATTGAACACAACACCAAGACCGCAGGCAACTGCATGCGGCCACAAGAGTCACGACCATGACCAAGGGTCGTGACACCCTGACATGATAATAGACAGGGGTCATAGAATTCCGAAGCCGTCACACCTGGGTGCAGATATCCCAAGTGACACACTTGCTAGGATCCATTTTTTCCACACTAAAGAGGCCCTAATGCTGGCAGCTAGGAACTGCGACAAACTCCCTGCTCCTTTCCAAACTGTCAGGCTTTTTGCTGACCTCTCCATGACAACTTTGAGGCAAAGGAGGGAACTACAGCCGATCACTCTCGCCCTCAGGGATAATGACATTCAATATAAATGGGGCTACCCACAAAAGCTGCTAATCTGGAAAGATGGAAAAACCCATGTGGTAAAATCGGTTGCAGATGGACGAGAACTACTTCTAGCTTGGGACATTCCTCTTCCGCTGGAAAAAAGAGAGAACCGAAGGCGGGATGATCAGATGTCTGCAACTGGAGCCCAGGATGGCTAATGTCCTCAATGAGACTATCATAGATCCAGATTGAAGATGAAGGCGATGTTATAAATACCTTACTTTGGATCATTAATAGTTCAGAGGAGCGGAGTCGTTTTTGCATTTTTCATATGGGGTTTGATGTCTAACCTTTTTTTATCTAGGTGCAGTTTGTATGTTTGCACACCTAGTACCCCTCCCAGCCTCACCAGTGGACTTACGTCACCTATACCACACAGGCGAGTTTGACCGTCTGGAGTCGTAGTATTTTTCCCTGTCTCTGTCATTTTCCCTAACCATCTAGACTCCCCACTAATCTGCTACCTTGATTATCTATCTACAGAGTTTTGTGTAGTTCGCATATTGTTAGACACTTGTCTATTGTTATCAAAGTTGATCTGCTGACCTTTGGTTGCCTGTCTACCCGCACAACACTTGGTTCCTCCCCTCACTCAAATGGGTCTTAAAATTTTGACTTTGAATGCTAAAGGACTTAATTGTCCACAAAAAAGAACATATGTTTGGCGGGAGGCAACTAAAGCTGGAGCGGACCTCATTTGCATCCAGGAGACCCACTTACTGCATTTTTTTTCCTCATATATTGCATTCTCATTTTAGCAAGAAGTCCAGAGGGGTGTTCATAGCTGTCAAGAATTCGGTGGCCTTTACTACCATATCCTCAAAAGTGGACCCCGGCGGCCGATACATTATCCTGGTATGTTCTATCAACAACATCACCTACACCATAGTTAATGTTTATGCACCTAATGACCACCAAATCCCCTTCCTGCGTAAAGTACTGAAACAGCTAAACTTTTTGAAACAAGGGAAGGTGATTGTCTGTGGGGACTTTAACTTGGTGATGGATCAGTCGTTGGACTCCACTAGCCTAAACCGGCGTATAGGAGGCGATGCTGCCTCTTTGTTGCACACAGAAGGTCTCATTGATGTGTGGAGGGCTCAACATAGTGTAGAAAGAGATTATACCTTTTTCTCCACTCCTCATCTCTCATACTCACGCATTGATATGTTTTTTGTTGATCAAGTTACCTTGCTACATACAATATCTTCTGATATTGGACTTATTCAGTGGTCTGATCATGCCCCAATTACACTATCCCTGGAAGATATATACCAATTCCCACGTGCCCCCATTTGGCGCAATGATCCATTTTTATTTTCCAACCCAGACACTGCTAAGGAGATATCTGCTGAACTAAAGGAGTTCTTCACCTTCAATGATGGTTCTGTCACGGATAAATATGTCCTATGGCAGACCCATAAGGCGTTCATTCGAGGCTCCCTGATCAGATTAAAATGCAAACTAAATAAAGTCAAAGAAAAGGAAATTTCTCAGCTGCTCAAATCCCTTGTTGACCTCGAGACTCAGAATAAGATATCCCCTACAGCTCAAATAACTGCCCTTCTGAGAACAGAGAGGAACAATTTATGTAGTCTACTGTCCCATAACTATTCTAGATCCATGCTCCGGTTAAAGGCGAGATACTATGCCCAGGGGAACAGAGCTGGTAAGCTATTGGCTAACAAACTTAGGACTCAGCAAACCAAATCAAAAATCCCTTTCCTTATCCATCCGTCATCTAAAGCTAAATTACTAGATCCTAGAGATATTGCAGAACAGTTCCGCACCTACTATCATAGCCTCTATAATCTTAAAGACACGGTTGCCTTGCCCCATAACTACTCTGAATTGGTGGAAAACTTCCTATCTCAATCTGAATTACCTACTCTCTCTCCTGACCAACTCCATTCATTGAATGCCCCTCCCACATCTATCGAACTCCAAAAACGTATTGCTACCCTCCCATCAGGTAAATCCCCAGGCCCGGACGGTTTGTCTAATGAATATTATAAATATTTCTATCCCACACTGTCCCCCTACATCCTAGATATTTTTAATCGAGCCCTGGAAGGAACCCCATTCCCACCCGAGATGCTTACAGCCCTTATAGTTACCTTGCCAAAACCTGGGAAACCCCCAGAGGTTCCTCAAAATTTTAGGCCAATTTCGCTGCTAAATTCGGACATCAAAATCTTTGCCAAGTTAATAGCCAATAGATTGTCAGCTATACTCCCTTCCTTGATCAAAGATGACCAGACAGGGTTTGTTAAGGGCCGAATATCATCAGACAACACTAGACGGTTGATCAATATGTTTGACCACGCTGAGCAAAATAGCCTCCCTATGATAGCAGTGACCTTAGACGCTGAGAAGGCGTTTGACCGTCTTCACTGGTCATTCGCATTCTCAGTCCTCAGTAAAATGGGTTTTCAGGGCAGCATCTTGAACGCCTTTTACGGCTTATATGCCTCCCCTTCGGCTAAGGTATGGGTTAATGGGGTACTATCTGCTCCTTTCCAGATTATCAATGGCTTGCGTCAGGGGTGCCCTTTGTCACCCCTCCTGTTCATCCTGGCTCTTGAACCTTAAGCTCAACACATACGGCAAGCTCCCCGTATTCAAGGGGTAGATATTGGAGGGAGAGATCACAGGATATCGTTATATGCTGACGACATTATCCTTACTCTTTCAAATCCCCTTCAGTCATTGGACTCGGCTTTTGATATAATAGCACACTTTGGCATACTCTCATATTATAAAATTAACAACTCCAAATCTCAAGCCCTATTACTTAACATTCCCCGAGAAGATGTTGGAGTGCTACAGTCCCGATTTCCCCTAGATTGGCAGGAAATAGAGCTCCCATACTTGGGAATCAAGTTGACATACCCCTGTTTGCATTTGTACAAACGAAACTATGAACCCCTCCTCGAAACTATGACGTCCGATTTCTCCCACTACTCCATGAAGGAGATATCCTGGGTCGGTAGAGTGGCAGCATTCCAGATGATGACATTGCCCAAATTGATCTACATATTTAAAGCTCTCCCTATCCCGGTCCCTGATCTGTTCTTTCGAAAAGCGCAGGCAACACTGTCCAAATACATTTGGAAATCGTCTAAACCCAGGATTGCCCAAAAACAGCTTTTCTTACGGAAAAAAGCAGGAGGGTTAGGACTACCTTGCATTAGTGATTATCATAGAGCCATTAGTCTGTCATTAGCTAGGGAGTGGTGGGACAAAGATTGCAATAAAGCTTGGCACCAAATTGAATCCCATTCAATTAAGGAGGGCTCCTTGAAAGACTGGTTGATTAGCATACTATGGAACAGAAAGGTCCCTGATGTTTCCCTGCAAACCGTGAAGCACGTAGGGAAGCTTTGGCTACATTTCCACAACACATACACAGACTCTACCGACACCCTATTCTCCCATCTAGACACCTGCTCCTTGGAATGGATTTTGAGGGACATCAATCTTCGAAGTTGGCAGGATCAGGGAATCGAGAAGGTCTCTCAACTCATTTGTTCTAAAGGAGTCCTCCCGTTCACCACCGCCCAACAGTTATTCCAGCTTTCAGCAAGCGAAATATTTAATTATCTCAGGGTTAAACATCTCCTGACATCAATCATTACTAAACCCCCTCCCATACATGAAGGGATCCTTCAACTTTATTGTTCTCAAAACTTGCTGAAAAAAGGAGCGACAGGGCGCATATACGAATACATGGGTGATAAGTCTGAATTTGCCAAATCCAAACCTTTCCAGAAGTGGGAACGCAAGCTGGGCAGTTCATTTTCTAAGGCTGAATGGTCCTCTGCTATAAGCTTTTTAGCCTCCAATTTCAAATGTGTCACACATTATGAGGCTGGTGTTAAAACGCTTTTAAACTGGTACTTTACACCCAAGAGGTTACATATCATCTACCCTACATCTTCTCCCATGTGTTGGAGGGGCTGTGGAAACGTAGGCTCTTTGCTCCACGTCTTGTGGGCATGCCCAGTTGTCACTAATTACTGGAAGCAGGTGTTTGCATTTCTAGGTGAAATATCTGGTTATGATAGCCCCCCATCTCCAGAAATTGCTCTTTTGTTTCTAGGCATTCAGCACTTCTGCCCGTCATATAGACCCATAGTGGGACATGTCTTGCTCAGCGCCAAATTAGTTATCACCCGCCATTGGAAAGAAACGACCCCCCCAGTTATTTCGGAGGTGATTGCTGAGCTAAATAATACATGTCGATACGAGAGGATAATTCCGTCCTCAGTGCTCTCTCCTATAAAGTACAGACGCACCTGGAACCCCTGGGTGGTTCACCCGAAATTCTCCAAGTAGATAATCTTCAATATTCTGACCCCACATGAGAGGTAGGGGTTGGTGACTTCCTTTGAGACTGCCTCCTATAGGTCCCTCCAGCAGCTAAGCCTTCTGATTAGACAGATCTGTGTTTGACACTTGTCACTTATAGTTTTAGTGTTTAATTGTAAATACTTAACAACTAATACATGCTAAGAAATGTATTCTGATAATGCAACCAGTTTGATCCTGTGATGTGATTTATATAAGAAGCTATCAAGTCATGTCTTCCATTATACTGGAAACTTTTGTTAATGTAATGATACTTGTCCTCGGTGGCTGCGTCCACCTCAAATTGTCTATGCAATGTCATGCTTTGCTATTCTTTAAAAAGAAAAATCTCAATAAAAATGTTGAACTCAAAAAAAAAAAGGGCAAACAAAATTTGGCATGTACATATAGTAGGTATTCAGATCATTTGCTATGACACTTACAATTTAGCTCTGGGCGTCTCATTTCTGGAGAAGGGTACAAAAAAATCTGCTGCACTGAAAGTTCCCAAGAGCACAGAGGCCTCTATAATTCTTAAATGGCAGAAGTTTGGAATAACCAGGACTCTTCCTAAAGCTGGCTGCCCCACCAAACTAAGTTATTATTAAGGGTTAATATATACAGGTTACGCAACACAAAAACAAATAATTGCCCACTCAACAAAAAGGCTTAGTCTAAAATTGCTCAAAAATAATAATCTTTTTTTAAATGCATGTATAAAACATGATAAAAATAGAGACAAAAGAGAGAAAAATGAAAGTGTGTTATACACCTGAGGGAAAATATAGTTGGGCTCTCAATGCAGAGGGGAGTACAGTAGCTATACATCACTTAACCATCAAATGATAGTCAATGGAAACAAATGAGGTATATAAAAGCGTCAAGACTTGTGTCTATATAATCAAATGCATTTAACCCATCTCTCAAAGAGACAACAAACAATGTGTAAAACCAGTCCTTACATACCCATGAGTGGGACAATCACCTCAGGAGAACAGCACACCCTGACATGCGTTTCGGCAACACCTTCAAGCTAAGTAATTAGCAGAAAAGTGCCTTGGTAAGAGAGGTGACCAAGAGCTCAATGCTGTTTGCACATGGGAAAAACTTTCAGAAGGTTAACATCACTGCAGCATTCCATCAATATGTGCTTTATGACAGAATGACCAGAAAGATGACACTCCACAGTAAAAGACACATGAAAACTTGCAAAAAAATGACTCTCGTAATGTGAGAAACTAGATTCTCTCATTGGTTGAAACAAAGATTGAACTTTTTGCCTCAATTCTAAGCGTTATGTTTGGAGGAAACCAGGCACGGACCAATACAATCCTTACAGTGAAGTACGGTGGTGCCAGCATCATGCTGGGGGAAAGGGGGGGGGGGGGGGGTTCATCGGCTGGGACAGGGAAACTGGTCAGAGTTGAATGGAGCAAAGTTTAAAGATATTAGCGAGCACTGGGCTGAAGGTCAACAAGAGAATGACTATAAGCTCACAGCCAGGACAACACAGGAGATGCTTAGGGACAACTCTTTGAATGTCCTTGAGTGGCCCATAGGCAAAATGTAGAAATACAAAAAGAGGATTACGGTACAATTTGAACTCCCTGGTCTTAAAAGCGGACCAGGAGTCACAAAGTGGGTACCTAGAGTAGAGGCTATCAGAGGCGCCAGGGGGCAGAGGTGAGTTCTATAGAGAACAATATATATATATATATATATATTTATATATATATATATATATGTATAGGACTTATGCTCGTCTGCAATTATGGAACAAGATAGGCAGCTCAAGTGTTTCAGAGGGTCAAGGATTACCCTTGCCAACTTTTGAAGAGATATAGGCGGTGTGGAGAGGACAAAGAAAGAGAAGCCCTTTACACCCGTGGAGAAAAAGTTTGAAACACGTATCAGGCGCCAGATCACTCAGTCATTAGTCGTGATGAAGATACAGATTGATTCTTATTTGTGTATAAGATATAGAGAAGACCTTTACCAAAGCCCTGACTTGAACCCAAGAAAAAAAAAAAAGGCTATCCACCGATCGTCCCCACCCAACCTGACTTGAGGAGATCTGGAGAGAACAATGGCAGAAAATTCCCAAATCCAGATGTGCAAACCTTGTGACATCATACCAAAGAAGACGGAAAGCTGTACTCACTGCTAAAGGTCCTTCAAGTACTGAGTAAAGGGTCTGAAAACTTATGTCAATGCAATATTTTAGTTTTTCCTTTTTGATAAATTAACACAGATTTCTAAAATTCTGTTTTCACTTTGTCATTATGAGGTACTGAGTGTAGAATGATGCAGAAGGCTGCAACATATCAAACTGAAAAAAGTGAAAGTGAATTGTAGGGACTCACTCTAGTAGACAGGATTAGCGGACGCAGTATAGAGGCAACAACAAGTTCTTTGGATCAAACAGTTCAGTGTTTTATTCACACTTTAGGCAAGTGACAAAACAAGCAGTCATATTCAAACAAAAAGTCACCTTGCAGTGTTGGTGGTAATTCACACAATGCGGCAATTCTGCCTCAAAGAGTCCTTGCTGATAGCAGTACAAACCTGTTTTCACGCCAAACAGGTTGCAAGCCATTATCCAGACACAAGGCTCCCAGATCCCAACACAGAGACATGGCTTCTGAGCCCAGCTGCCTATTAAAGGACAGCCAAGTGCTGCCAAAACCCAGACCGGCATTTAAAATCCGGTCCGGTATTTGACCTCACCTGGCTGTAAATCAGCCCAGCAGCACATTCTAGGAGGAAAATTGCTGTTTTCCCAGACGAAACCTCTAACTGTGTCACATAGCCCCCCCCTCTTTGTTCAACCCTGAGGGGGTGAACACACGCCAGAATGTGTGCCAGCTACGCGTTTCCCTGTAAACAGCCTGCCCTGTGTTCCACCGAAAACTTTAGGTTTTGTAGGGAGATAAACCATCGGGTAACCCAAGCATTTCTGTCCTTGGCCTGGCTCATCCACTTGAGAGGAGAGTGGTCAGTCACCAAGCGGAATTTTCTCCCCAATAAATAATAGCTGAGAGATTCTAGTGTTCACTTGATAGCCAGGCACTCTCTTTCCACTATACTATACCGGGTCTCGGCTGGGATGAACTTACGGCTGAGGAAGACAATGGGATGCTCCCCCCCGTTGACTTCCTGAGACAGTACAGCACCAAGGCCTACTTTGTAGGCATCGGTCTGTACTATAAACTCCCTTTTGAAGTCAGGTGTCACAAAAACCAGGGACCTGCACAGGGCCGACTTCAAAGCGGAGAAAGCCTCTTCCGTCTGATCATCCCAGCGAACCATCATTGACTTGTGTCCCTTCAAGAGACCTGTAAAGGGTGCGGCTAGAGTAGGACAGTGGGGAACAAACCTCATGTAATAGCCCACCATTTTGTCGTGGGGCACTGGTTGTAATACAGCTTGTTTAATGTACGACATACAACCGTGCCTGAAAAATGCAGAAACCAAAAATATTGGTGTTCATGGCAGCCTCACTGCTCTCGCACGCATCCTCCACCAATTGTAGGGACTCTCTCTGGTAGACAGGATTAGTGGACGCAGTATAGAGGCAACAACAAGTTCTTTGGATCAAAAAGTTAAGTTTTTTTTTCATACTTTAGGCAAGTGACAAAACAAGCAGTCATATTCAAACAAAAAGTCACCTTGCAGTGTTGGTGGTAATTCACACAATGCGGCAATTCTGCCTCAAAGAGTTCTTGCTGATAGCAGCACCAACCTATTTACATGCCAAACAGGTAGCAAGCCTTCATCCAGACACAAGGCTCCCAGATCCCAAAACAGAGACTGAGCCCAGCTGCCTATTTAAGGACAGCCAAGTGCTGCCAAAACCTGGACCGGCGTTTCAAATCTGGTCCGGAATTTGACCTCACCTGGCTGTAAATCAGCCCAGCAGCACATGTTAGGAGGAAAATACTTGTTTTCCCAGACGAAACCTCTCACTGTGTCACAGAATATACAGTGGGGAAAATAAGTATTTGATACACTGGCAATTTTGCATGTTTTCCAACCTACAAAGAATGGTCTGTAATTTTTATCGTAGGTACAATTCAACTGTGAGAGACAGAATTTAAAAATAAAATCCAGAAAATCGTATTGTATTATTTTTAAATAATTAATTTGCATTTTATTGCATGAAATAAGTATTTGTTTGCAATTACAGAGGTCAGACTTTCCTGCAGTTCTTGATCAAGTTTGCACACACTGCAGCAGGGATTTTGGCCCACTCCTCCATACAAATCTTGTATCTGGGCTATATTGAGCTTAAGCTCTCTCAAAGATTTTCGATTGGGTCCAGGCCTGGAGACTGGCTAGGCCACTCTAGGACCTTGAAATGCTTCTTACAGAGCCACTCCTTAGTTGCCATGGCTGTGTGTTTCGGGTCATTGTCATGCTGGAAAATCCAGCCACGACCCATCTTCAATGCCCTTACTGTTGGCCAAAATCTTATGATACATGGCCCCATCCATTCTCTCTTCAATATGGTGCAGTCATTCTGTTCCTTTTGCAGAAAAGGACCCCCAAAGTATGATTTTTCCACCCCCATGCTTCATGGTTGGGATGGTGTTCTTGGGGTTGTACTTATCCTTCTTCCTCCAAACACAGCAAGTGGAGTTGATACCAAAAAGTTCTATTTTGATCTCATCTGACCACATGACCTTCTCCCATGTCTCCTCTGGATCATCCAGATGGTCATTGTGGAACTTCATATGGGCCTGGACATATGCTGACATGTGCAGGGGGACCTTGCATGCCCTGCAGGATTTTAATCCATGACAGCGTAGTGTGTGTTAATCTTTGAGATCTTTGTCATCCCAGATCTCTTCAGGTCACTGACCAGGTCCTCCTGTGTAGTTCTTGGATGATTCCTGACCTTTCTCAGAATCATCCTTACCCCATGAGGCGAGATCTTGCATGGAGCCCTGACCAAGGAAGATTAATAGTCATCTTGTGTTTCCTCCATTTTCTAATAATTGCGCCAACAGTTGTTGCCTTCTCACCAAGCTGCTTGCCAATTGTCCTGTAGCCCATCCCAGCCTTGTGCAGGTCTACAATTTTTTCCCTCGTGTCATTAGACAGCTCTTTGGTCTTGCCATGGTTGAGAGGTTACAGTGTGATTGATTGAGTGTGCGGACAGGTGTCTTTTATACAGGTAACGATGTCAGACAGGTGCAATCAATACAGGTAATGAGTGCAGAGTTGGAGGGCTTCTTAAAGAAAAATGAACAGGTCTGTGAGAGCCAGAATTCTTGCTGGTTGGTATGTGATCAAATACTTATTTCATACAATAAAATGCAAATGAATTATTTAAATATCATACAATGTGATTTTCTGGACTTTCTTTTAGAGTCTGTCTCTCACTGTTGAAGTGTACTTACGATGAAAATTACAGACATCTCCATTCTTTGTAGGTGGGAAAACTTGCAAAATCACCAGTGTATGAAATAGTTTTTTTCCCCACTGTATATAAAACAGACAGTCCAGTATCATTTTTTTTTTATTTGCTGACTACTGACTTGAAGGCATCCAAAGCAGTGTCTGGGAATTTGCTGATGACACAATATTACGTAAGCTTACAGCAGGGTGTTTTTTGTCTATCAAGGGATTGGGTAAATCTGTCAAAGCAAACAAGATATTGTCATGTATGAAAAAGAGGTGCAGACTTGTGGGATGAAACAATTTGGACTCATAGGATAGGCATTATGGTAAACGAACAATGCATATTTTCTTTTTCCCAGTTCTGGAAGCAGTTTCTGTAGACATTTTTTGTTCTAGAAATAGGAGACCAGAAGAATACCAGTGCTTTGCAAAAGTATTCACCCCCTTGACTTTTTTCATGTTTTGTTACATTACAGCCATAAAGAATAACTGTCATATTTTTTTTTATTTTTTTGCTTTTGCTAAAGTGTAGGGCAAGTGATAGGTAACAATTTTGCAATAGACTTTATTTAGCCAAAATATTAATTTTTGGTAGAAAACTGGGGCTGAAATGGTCCTTAGCAGCACTCTTCAAAAAAGCGTTGCTAAGGGCCATCCGTCCATTTAGAAAATACGGGCTGTGCTGACGCTGTGCTTCTGAAGCGTGCCTCCCTGGGAGACAGAAGGCTGGGCACAGGAGTCCTAGGAGTTAAAATTACATTTATATTCCCCCTTTCTATGCAATCTAATGCTCCGTTACATTCACTGACCTGCGATCCCTGTGATAATTCATGAAGCAGCCGACGGAAGTAGAAGCACTGTGCGCAGTGAGCCGGCTGCTACATGAGTTATTATTACAGGGATCGCAGGTCAGTGAATGTAACGGAGCATTAGATTGCATAGACAGGGGGAATATACAGTACAGACCAAAAGTTTGGACACACCTTCTCATTCAAAGAGTTTTCTTTATTTGTAGATTCACACTGAAGGCATCAAAACTATGAATTAACACATGTGGAATTATATACATAACAAAAAAGTGTGAAACAACTGAAAATATGTCATATTCTAGGTTCTTCAAAGTAGCCACCTTTTGCTTTGATTACTGCTTTGCACACTCTTGACATTCTCTTGATGAGCTTCAAGAGGTAGTCACCTGAAATGGTTTTCACTTCACAGGTGTGCCCTGTCAGGTTTAATAAGGGATTTCTTGCCTTATAAATGGGGTTGGGACCATCAGTTGCGTTGTGGAGAAGTCAGGTGGATACACAGCTGATAGTCCTACTGAATAGACTGTTAGAATTTGTATTATGGCAAGAAAAAAGCAGCTAAGTAAAGAAATGAAGGTCAGTCAGTCCGAAAAATTGGGAAAACTTTGAAAGTGTCCCCAAGTGCAGTCACAAAAACCATCAAGCGCTACAAAGAAACTGGCTCACATGTGGACCGCACCAGGAAAGGAAGACCAAGAGTCACCTCTGCTGCGGAGGATAAGTTCATCCGAGTCACCAGCCTCAGAAATCGCAGGTTAACAGCAGCTCAGATTAGAGACCAGGTCAATGCCACACAGAGTTCTAGCAGCAGACACATCTCTAGAACAACTGTTAAGAGAAGACTGTGTGAATCAGGCCTTCATGGTAGAATATCTGCTAGGAAACCACTGCTAAGGACAGGCAACACGCAGAAGAGACTTTTTTGGGCTAAAGAACACAAGGAATGGACATTAGACCAGTGGAAATCTGTGCTTTGGTCTGATGAGTCCAAATTTGAGATCTTTGGTTCCAACCACCGTGTCTTTGTGCGACGCAGAAAAGGTGAACGGATGGACTCTACATGCTTGGTTCCTACCGTGAAGCATGGAAGAGGAGGTGTGATGGTGTAGGGGTGCTTTGCTGGTGACACTGTTGGGGATTTATTCAAAATTGAAGGCATACTGAACCAGCATGGCTACCACAGCATCTTGCAGCGGCATGCTATTCCATCTGGTTTGCGTTTAGTTGGACCATCATTTATTTTTCAACAGGACAATGACCCCAAACACATCTCCAGGCTGTGTAAGGGCTATTTGACCATGAAGGAGAGTGATGGGGTGCTGCGCCAGATGACCTAGCCTCCACAGTCACCGGACCTGAACCCAATCGAGATGGTTTGGGGTGAGCTGGACCGCAGAGTGAAGGCAAAAGGGCCAACAAGTGCTAAGCATCTCTGGGAACTCCTTCAAGACTGTTGGAAGACCATTTCAGATGACTACCTCTTGAAGCTCATCAAGAGAATGCCAAGAGTGTGCAAAGCAGTAATCAAAGCAAAAGGTGGCTACTTTGACGAACCTAGAATATGACATATTTTCAGTTGTTTCACATTTTTTTGTTATGTATATAATTCCACATGTGTTAATTCATAGTTTTGATGCCTTCAGTGTGAATCTACAATTTTCATAGTCATGAAAATAAAGAAAACTTTTTGAATGAGAAGGTGTGTCCAAACTTTTGGTCTGTACTGTAAATGTAATTTTAACTCCTAAGACTCATGTGCCCAGCCTTTTGTCTCCCAGGAAGCACGATTCAGAAGCACAGCATCTGCACAGCCCGTCTTTTCTAATGGACGGATGGCCCTTAGCAACGCTCTGTTGAAGAGTGCTGTTAAGGGCCATTTCAGCCCCAGTTTTCTATCAAAAATAAACGTTTTGGAAAAATAAAGTCTATTGCAAAATTGTTACCTATCACTTGCCCTACACTTTAGCAAAAAAATAAAAATAAAAATATGACAGTTATCCTTTAAGTTCAATGTTTTGTTAATCTGAATTTTATGTGATGGATCAGAACACAATAGGCTAAGTTGGTAAAGTGAAATGAGAAAAATATATAAATTTGCTTAGAAATAGAAAACACAAAATTGGCATTTGCATATGTATGTATTAACCCCCTTTGTTAAGAAGCCCATAGAAAGCTCTGGTGCAACAAATTTCCTTCAGAAGTCACATGATTAGTAAAATTATGTCCACCTGTGTGCAATCTAAGTGTCACATAATCTGTCATTACATATGCACACCATTTTGAAAGGCCCCAGAGGCTGCAACACCTAAGCAAGAGGCATCACTAACCAAACACTGCCATGAAGACCAAGGAACTCTACAAACAAGTAAGGGACAATGTTGTTGAGAAGTACAAGTCAGGGTTAGGTTATAAAAAATATCCAAATCTTTGATGTTCCCCAGGAGCACCATCAAATCTATCATAACCAAATGGAAAGAACATGGCACAACAGCAAACCTGCCAATAGACGGCCGCCCACCAAAACTCACAGACAGGGCAAGGAGGTGATTAATCAGAGAGGCAGCACAGAGACCTAAGGTAACCCTGGGGGAGCTGCAGAGTTCCACAGCAGAGACTGGAGTATCTGTACAGATGACGAGAATAAGCCATATGCTCCATAGAATTGGGCTTTATGGCAGAGTGGCCAGAAGAAAGCCATTACTTTCAGCAAAAAAACAAAAAGACACGTTGTGAGTTTGCGAAAAGGCATGTGGGTGACTCCCAAAATGTATGGAGGAAGGTGCTCTGGTCTGATGAGACTAAAATTTTGCTTTTCGGCCATCAAAGAAAATGCTATGTCTGCCGCAAACCCAACACATCACATCACCCAAAGAACACCATCCCCACAGTGAAACATTGGCACACCAATACTGGCATTGTATCTTTTAATAATCAGAGTGCCTGTGTGATCTTCCCATGACTATAGTTTTTTTTGTTTTTTTTTTATCAAACTGGAAGAAAAAACAAATGACATATTAAATACAAAAATATAGTGGAACTGTAGCTTTATTGGCTGACGGCATAATACTCCTTTATAAGGGTTGTGCCCCTTTTGTGACGGGGTGGCAAACCTGCAAAGGGAAGCATACGTAGATGCTTCCCGGTGCTGCCTCCAAGCTTCTTCATTCCATGTCCTCAGCTACTTCACTGGGATCCCTGGATGTAAACTTCCTGTTTGACACCGCCACAGCCGTACCTGCTCCCCTTGTATCATTTGACCATTTATAACGCAAAGGACACAGTTCACCACTGCGGCCAGCAATTGGCTGCAGAGGCGTCAAAAAGGAAGTTTACATCAAGTGAGCCCAGCGGATCAGCCAAGGCCATGGAGCGAAGGAGTTGGGACCCAGCCCCGGAAAGCAGGTAAGTATGCTTCCCTTCTCAGGTCTTCCCAAGACAGGGTTTACCAAACTCCCCCCCCCCCCCCCCTCCAAAGATGCACCAGCCCTTTTAAAGAAGGCACCATTTAGATGATCTGAGTTATATGATATTAAACTTGAAAATCAGCACCAACAAACATAAAAATATAAAAATGCTAAAGGAAAACCTGTGTTTCTTAATGTCAGTTATTCCTTTCTTCAAGTTTCCTAGTCTTTCTGCTGGATTTTGTCTGCAAAAAATATTTACAAAAATTTTATAGTGCATTAGTAAACATACCTGGAGAAGAAATCTGATGGTCCACAGTGACTGCTTATTAATATAGTATTCATGATTAGAATTATTTATAACATATCAAACCAGTCAATGAATTGGGAGAAATTTACTGATAAAAATGTACCAGGATTCTTTTGCCCCATTTACTTTTTGCCTTGTCCAAAAAGGAGGCATAGCTTAGCGGGAAAGCAGGTGAGGCCACAATTTGGGCCTCCTCATTTTAGTGATCAATGTGGATCTCACCACAGGTATAAAAATCTGAAAACTTTTGATATGTCACTTTGACATGTCAAACATTTGTGAAAATAATAGTACATGACACATGATTGGCAGTGCCAAGACATGGCATAAACTGCAACTAGCATGCTGGACACATTTTCCATTGCATACTATAGGGTACACATTAATTATAAGATAAAATCCACATGTTACCTGCACAGGCGTCGGATCAGATCTTCAGGCCTTCTGCCTATTTTTCTATGAAACTCAACTTTTTCAATACCTTGGAGAATTAAATTGTAGATCATCATCTGGTCTGGCCCAGTAAAAGGAGGGCTGGAGAGAAATATGCCAGATATGTTATGTTACACATATTACACATGAAAAATAATCCTCCCAAAGATATATATAATAACAAAAACAGAATTGTGTTGTTAAGATTTCAACTCAGCTGCAGAAACATGTAAAGAAAACACTTTCTCTCAGTCACCATGGAAAATGGGACTAAACAAGGAAAACTTTCAGCTAATATAACATTTATTGTTGGACATGTGCTCAGGGCTTCCCATGAAAGATGTCATTACAATGTAGTGCAGATCTCTAGAGCAAGGAAAGCCTCCTGCTCTGCAAAAACGGAGGAAGATGCCTATGAAAGCTTCATGTACTTATGGTCTACAACAGGGTTGGGATTAGGCGTTTTGGTGCCCTGGGAAGATAAGGCAAATTCTGCTCTACATTGTAGTTTCATATTGAAGTCATAAAAACAACAAAGGAACACATATGGAATTAAATAGGAAGCACAAAAGTGTTGAACCAGAATATATTTTATATTTTAGATCCTTCAAAGTAACCTTCTTTTGCTTTCATGACAGCTTGGCACACTCTTGGCATGCTTTTAATCAGCTTCATGAGGTAGTTGCCTAGAATGGTTTTCTAACAGATTTGAGGGAGTTCTCCTAGCTGTTGAGCACCTGTTGGTTGCTTTTCCTTTTTTCTGTGTTCTACCGTATCCCGTTGTAGTGTACGGGAGCTGTAATGCCCGTTACTACAGAAGGGTCACTTGTGTGCTGTCGTTCCCCCTGTATTTATGGGGAGGTTGGTATAAAACATCTTGCTAATGTAATGCTATGTACTTCCCTGTTACTGTGAAATGTGCATGTGCAGGCCGGCTAGGGGTGTTATTCCAGCTCTGAGTCACTAGAGGGAGCTAGGGAACCCTAGTTTATATAAGGCCCAGTCAGGGAGTAGGAAGCAGCAGACAGTGGGAGAAGGAGTCAGAGATGATCCTGTGTCTGAGTTAAGGCCAGGCCATGGGCCTGTGAGAGTAGAGCAGGCCTGGAGCCTGCAGACTAGGAGAGGGTAGTGTAGTCCCTGTAACCGGGTTCCAGATCCAAGGAGAAGGTTCCCCTCCTGAGTCTTAGCGGTCCAAGCAGAAACGTCATATTTAACCAGCCTGGACACAGCACGAAACAGAGGCAAACCTGATAAAGCAAGAGGTACTCAAAGCAACAGAGGAGGTACTTAATAAGGACATACCCAAGGATACGCCAGAGATAGGGCATCAGACCTTGGAGAATAAGTTCCATATTTTCAGGATCAGTCAGGAATAGAGTGCAAGCCGTCTGTACTGTAACACCTGCATTTAACCCTCTGAAATCCACCTTGCTACAACCGGCCTGTCTGTAACGTATGTAAACCAACTGTCTTCAATGGAACTGCGCTTCCAATTATGTCCATGCATGACGATTACAGAATACCAGTAAAGTTGCAGTTTTGGTTGGCTATCACGTGGCTTCTGCGTTGTTCTTGCTACCAACACACGGTGTGTCACCGTTTAATTGACACTGGCGTCACGACATTAATCACCTGCCTGTTCCAGTGCCGACCCGTTTGAAGACGACAGTGAGTCCCAGGTTAGTGGGTTATCCTGCACTACAAAGCCCAGCATACCTAAAGCTACACTACTGACCCCCTGGGACACTGCACCGTACCATCTCAACTGGGTTAGAGTCAGGTGATTATGAAGGCCATGTTATCTGATACAGCACTCCATCACTCTCCTTTATGATCAAATATCACTTACACAGCCTGGAGGTGTGTTTCAGGTAATTGTCCTGTCAAATGTTGGTTTCACTAGGCTCCAACCAAGTGCAATAGCATGTCACTTCTGAATGCTGTGGTAGCCATGCTGGTTAAGTGTACTTTGAGACTTGTGACCCAGTCACTTGGATGGGCAGTTGTAATTACACAGCGCACCTCTACAAGGGAGATGCACAGATATTTTTGAAGCAAAAGCAATATTTGCATAACTCTTCAAACAGATGATCGCTGGGGGTGTTGGGAGTTGGACCCCAGGCAATCAGATATTGATGACCTATCCTGAAGATAGGTCTTCAATATTGTAGCACTGCACAACTTTTTTTAATGTTGAGATGTGTCTAGGACTTGATCTTTTTAAAGCATTTATGAAGGCTCTAATTTGAGGTGCTGCTACTTTGTGATTTCTGAGGCTGGTAACTCCAGTAAATTTATCCTGTGAATAGGTAACACATCTTCCGTTCCTGTGGCAGTCATCATGAGAGCTATTTTCATCATAGTGCTTGATGGTTTTCATGACTGCACCTGCAGATACCTTCGAAGTTCTAGAAATTTTCTAGATTAACTGACCTTTGTGTCTTAAGTTAATGATGGACTGTTGTTTCTCTTTACTTAGTTGCATGGTTCTTGCCATAATGTGGATTAGAACAGTAGTAGAATAGGGTTAAACACTGTATGGAACTGTGTACCAATCCTACGTCTGTACAACACAACTAATGGTCTCAAACACATTATGAATGCAAAAAACTCCATAAACAAGGCAAACTTGTTAATTGATAACCATTCTCATGAAGTTGATTGAGAGACTGCAAAGAGAGTGCAAAGCTGTTATCAAAGCAAAAGGGCGCTACTTTGAAGAATCTAACATATAAAATATATTCTGGTTTGTTTAACACTTTTCTGTTTGCTAGTTATTTCCACATGTGTTCTTTCATTGTTTTCATGTCTTCAATATGAATCTACAACGTAGAAAAAAAACAAGAAAAATAATGGAACGAAAAGGTGTGTCTACATTTTTGGTACTTTATGCAAGGTGGAATTCCGGAGAGCTGGAACGTCGTAGATCAACCGGTGCAAAGGCAGACCGTCCTGCCACTGTAAATCCAGAAGGGCATTTTTAGCCACATATCAACGGCTGAAATGCATGCTATGCAGGGAGCACGTGCTGTTTTCCTTTAAATGCAGCACAGCCACAATGTTTTGGCCATTGTCCTGTCACTGACTATATTTCCCAGTTGTAGTAGGTGGGAAGAGATCCAGCAGGAAATTTGCTGCTTGATGCACAATAGCAGCTGACCTGCTTCTCTCCTACTCAGTGTCATCGGCTGTAAGACACAATGCAAATGCTACAGTTCACACATCTAAAAGGAGGAATAAAGTACTGCCCTCTTTTTGAGACAGGAAGATGTCTATTCAGGATGACATGGATCATGAAAAACATGTACTGCGCCTGGCCATGATTGTTGCTCCATGTGTCAATGGTGGCATGCACATTGCTGCACATCTACAATGCCAAGGAGCAGCCTATGTTCTCCAACACATAAGAATACAAGGCAAGGACACCTTTTTGGGGGAAATCATGCTGACTGTATATCCTCCTTCAAGGCTGAGCACACTCCATCAGTTGCCTAAAGGCAGTTGAACCCACTGAGGTATAGCAGCGACTGCAGAGCTATCAACTTGACCAGTTGGGATTTCAGTTGCCACACAATGGATTACTGAATGCGCATTGTTGTCTGCTGTACAGACATTACATTATGGATGGCTGACAATGAAGTGGAGAAGGATGAGGAGCAGTAGCAGCAAGAGAAGCAGTAACTGATGATATTGACAGTGCAGATGTCAACAACAACCATGTACTACTTGTTTATGTGGCCTGACTACTAGAATAACAACGGGGAGGAGGAGAGGGTCCTGCTCACATTGCTGGGCAGTGTGATTTTTCCATGTGAGCATGTGATGTTGCTTCCGATACTGAAGGATAGCTATAGTATTCTTTGCCTACAGAGCTTGCACACTTTGATGGTTTTGTCAGTGTCAATATAGAGAAGAATACCCACACAGGATATATCTGCACAGAGACGCCACCAGCAGCGCTAACAACATTTCTGCCATCACCTAAAAGCTTTTGAGCCTACACCAACAGCAGTATCACCTGTTCTTGAGCTGATCTCATTAGATGCAGATCTGCTCCTGGCAGTTTTTTTTTTAATGATTTGGCTGTTTGTCAGTTCCACTCTTTTTTTGCGGCCGCCACCCTCCTCCTCTGCTATCATCACTCTTTTACACCCTGATCCACTTTCCCAGTCCTGTCCAACATATAATCATTAGAGATGAGAGAATTGAAGCTGACAAAGTCTAATTCGTTCAGAATATCAGGAAAAATTGTATTCATTTGCACTCCGTAGTAACGTGGTTCACAGAAGTTCAGGTTAGGTGTTGTGTACATTTTATTATTTTCCCTTATAACTTGGTTATAATGGAAAATAATAGCATTCTTAATACAGAATGTTAAGTAAAATAGTGATGGAGGGGGTTAAAAAAAATAATTTTACTCGCCATAATCCACTTGTTCGCGCAGCCCGGCTTCTCTGCTGAAAAGGACCTGTGGTGGCGTCACTGCGCTCATCACGTGGTCCGTCACATGATCCATCATCGTCACTATTTTACTTAGCATTCTGTATTAAGAATGCTATTATTTTCCCTTATAACCACAAGGGAAAATAATAAAGATCGGGTCCCCATCCCGATCGTCTCCTAGCAAACCTAGCAAAATCGCACCGCATCCGCACTTGCTTGCGATTTTCACGCAGCCCCATTCACTTCTATGGGGCCTGCATTGCGTGAAAAACGCACAAAATAAAGCATGCTGCGGTTTTCACGCAACGCACAAGTGATGTGTGAAAATCACCGCTCATGTGCACAGCCCCATAGAAATGAATAAGTATGTTCTTTGTTAAAATTTTCTTTATTCATTATACTCTCACCTGAAAATATTGAACATTCTCGCTACATCTAACTGTTGCATTTGTATACCACCAATATACTTTGATGCAATTTAAAAATCTTGTAATCCTCTTTATTGCTCTATACATAAATTTGATTCAATGTTATGTATGTCAAATATAAAAAAAAAAAATTATAATAAAAATCATTTTTGAAAGAAATGAATGGGTCCGGATTCAGTGCGGGTGCAATGCGTGAGGTGAAATAGGTCTAACTGTTATGCAGCAGGGGTAGGAGGAATCCACCAGACATTGGCTCAAAGACACAGTGTCAGACTTAGAGTTAACACCAACATCATCCTGCTTTGATGAGATGACCATCCAGTAAACCATCCAGTCCACAATGTCACCCGCTTGATTCATCCACAATAATTGTCTGTCGCCTACCAGAGGACAGGAACAACTATGGCCTGCTATTATTACTGGCTGGTAATGGCAGCGGCGCTGCTTCTACTTGTGCTACAGCCCCTCACATTTTTACTGCTGGTTAATGTGGCATGGGTATTTCCTTTTACATTACCCCGTCCACTGCTGCCTTGTTTTTTACCAAACATTTTTTTTGCCTACTTATGAAGAAAAATCAAACAGTCTATCCACTGTATTGTTGGGCAGAGTCCAGTACAACATAATTGTGATGCAGACCAATATGTCAGGCACACTGGTCAGTGATCAAATTTATTTATTTAACTACCTTTGATCAATTTAAAAAGTCTTTAATTAACCTTAAAAAAATTATTTATAAAAATGCTCAATTAGACAGAGTCCAATCCAATATACGAAAACTGTGATGCAGAACAATATATCAGGTGGCACACTATCAGCACCAGGATTTATATTGTAAAAGTTTTTCCTCTGTGATGGTGAATTATGTGATGAAGATTGGGTGATTCAGTACTTGCTGAAATGGCTGACAGCCTCCTTGAGGCAGGATTACTAAATTATGCTATGGCACACTTCAGGGGTGTAGCAAATACTCATGGGCCCTGGTGCAAGATTTCAGCTTGGGCCCCCCGTCCCTCAGTGCTTTGTGGCCAGGGGCAGGGAAGCCCATGCCGTTGTGAAAATTGAAATGGTAAATTCTTGACCTAACCCTTTCCGTCCAGCCAGAAGTGTAACCTGACCAGCATGCTGGTGTCTTTTTGTGTGGCACAAGGATCTTTTGGCCCCCTCAGGCTCCCGGGCCGGTAACGACTGCTACCTCTGCACCCTCCATAACTATGCCCCTGGCACACTGATTACTCTCTTTAAAACCTCTCTCTGTGAAATAATTATAAACCTAAATAGCTATTGTCTGTGACGCTAATCTAGATGTATTCTGTGTTTTTAGATCTCTTTTCTATACCTGTCAGATGTTCTATAACTCATGGTATAAGTCGAGAAAACAATGGCAGTTCTTGGTTGGGATGTTATATAGTACATATGACATGTCCACTCAGTTATCACTACATAACAGCTATACGTAGTGATGACTGACTGCTGGGCACTATGCGAAACTTTTCCAAGCCGGGGCAGTGTCTGGGGTCATGTGTTTGTCCTTCTTCATCTTCCCTGTCTTCTGATCTCTAAAATGTGCAGGATGACTCCCAAAAGCTTTGGATTTCTTGGAAGCCAAGGCTTTTGGAAAATTCATTGCAAGAGTGAGGCCTGTAGAATCGATTCTTTCATCTTTATTGACAACCCTTGTGAGAAAGGCATAAAGGATATAAAAATGACAGTACATTTCATGCATGGTTATATAGCTATGTAGAACTTACCTTCCTGTGAGCAATTCATATAGTAGTATTCCAAGTGACCAGAAATCCACACTAAAATTGTGACCCTTGTTTAAAATTACTTCTGGAGCAACATACTCTGGTGTCCCACAGAACGTCCATGTTTTTTGGCCTGGAAATATTTTTTTTGCAAATCCAAAATCAACCTAAAACATACAATAAATAAGTGAGTGTTTTGAACTACCTGCAGTATGTTTGCTTTTAACAGGAATCCAGAATACTAGGAGGCTATGATAACCAGGCACACTGCCAGATATACTGCGCCTCGTCATAAATTAGGCGCTGCACCCGGCAGTCTATGCACCTGAACTGCAATATACACCAGCCTCTGACTTGTGTCGATTTCAGTCTTCTTACATGCCAGAAAACTGGCCCTCTCCATGCACCCTTTTTGGAAAAGTTCTGAGGCCGATGGAGTAACGGCAAATTGTGAGACAATTTATTATAAATGCAGGAAAATTTGTCAGCTGCTTGTTCTCTGTTGAGTGCTCCCTACTATTAACATCATTGATTTTCCTCATGAGCGCTGATAGTTGAGTAGTGCTGTGATACAGTCATGCAAATTCTTTAATCAGACATTAGTCAAAGTAACTGACTCCTTAAAGGGGTTATCCTGTGATTAATGTAAAAAATTAAAATCAGATATCGTATAGAACACAATATCTTTCTAACAAAGCTAGAACCAGCCGTGTACCTCACATGGTTCTAGAGATCTCCCCATTCATTATTCCAATGGCACTGCTAGATTTATACCAAGCTGGCAGCTCAGTGGCGTGTCCTTTCTGCTGCAGCTCTCACCCTATCATAGCTCAGGAGGCTGTTCAAGGGCGCAGTTGAGCATGTACTATATGTCCACCTCAGTGAGGTGGACAAAGAAAAAGGAAGAACAAACAGAAGGTAGCACTATACAGATACATTTTATTGAATAACTCAGTAGTAGTGTTGAGCGCGAATATTTGAATCGCAAATATTCGAATCGCGAATATCGCCACTTCGAGAATTCTCAAATATTTTGAATATAGTGCTATATATTTGTATTCGCGAATAGTGTTAATCACGAATATTATAATCACAAATAATTTATCGTGAATTTATTGCGAATATCGGCACTTAGCAACATCCCTAGCAAACAATAGGAAAGGTGCATACCCCTTAGTGTTTATCGCAAATATTCTAATCACAAATTTTTAAACATATTACATTGCCGATTTTCACAATCAAGAAAATAATGACTGGATATCACGAATTCTCGAATTTGCTAATTTATGGTGAATATTCGGCCAAAAATTCACTAAATATCGCAAATTCTAATATTGTCTATGCCGCTCATCACTACTCCATAGCTTTAATACATTTTTAATTACATGTAATTACTAAAGTATTCAGATCCAGGTGCTAGTTTAAAAACCGCAGAACATTTTTCGTGGAAAAACCACGTTAAAGACGTCACAGAGATTTTTACGATTTTCATCACTGCATTTCCAGGCCCATGAATTTTTCCATCATTATAGCCATATAAGGGATTATCTTTTGTGTTACCAGTTTTTATTTTTTTATGGTCCCATTTTGGGTACCTACAGTATAATGGGGGCATATTTATTTAATCCTGGATAATATTTATACAGTGTGGGGGACATTTATCAAATCAGATGTCAGTTTTGTGGTCTAAAAAAGGTCTAGATTGACAGGGCAAGGTTCCTGCATAATCATTTCTCTTGGACCCCGGCCAATCAGTCAGGAGACAAAAGGGGCTGGCAGAGAAAGCAGGGGGAGCAAGGGTACACAGCGTGGCTTGGGCCTGCCCATGGTGCACTTAAATGTTCGAGTACTTTCACACTAGCGTTATTCTTTTCTGGTATTGAAATCCGGTAAAGGATCTCAATACCGGAAAAAAACGCATCAGTTTTGTCCCAATGCATTCTGAATGGAAAGCAATCCGTTCAGTATGCATCAGGATGTCTCCTGTTTCTTCCATTGTACAGTATTTGACCGGACAAAATTCCCGAACACTACTGCACTTGAAATGTATTAATGCAGAGTGTTCCGCAAATTGCTGCACCGCCGGATCCGGTTTTCCGATCTGCGCATGCACAGTTCTTTCTAGCTTTAAGGGAATTAAATATCGGATCAGTTTTTCCGGATAATACCAGAAAGACGAATCCGTTATGTCAATGCAAAAGTCTAAAAATAGTTATCCGTTTGCATAAGGAACTGCTTGCCGGATTCTTCTAACGCTAGTGTGAAAGTACCCTTGATTTGCTTATGAATTAAACTACTAAATATAACAATTTTTTCTACAGAATGAAGCACTGGATCACTAAGGGAAACGTACCATTGCATTCAATTAAGCTAGCCCTACAAAGCATTGTGCCTGGTATTGCAGTGAGTTTTCTGGTCACAGATTCCCCTTAATATATCACTTTAGTGACACATATTGTACATTTGATAACATGAATTACTTTTTGGGGGGAGGTGCCGACATAGAAAAAAAAGCAATCATAATGTTGCTTTTTGGTCATTGTTGCTCATGGGGTTTAAATAACATACCCGTATTTTTCACCCTATAAGACGCACCTGCCCTTAAGACGCACCTGGGTTTTAGAGTAAGACAATAAGAAAATATATATTTTTCATTACACCTCTGGTCAGACCACTAATCAGACCCCCAATGTTAATCAGACCTCAGCTGACAGCCCCAATTAGACCCCCCATGTTAATAAGACCCTAATAAGACCTCAGATCAGACCTCCATGCCTCATATCATTCCTCCATGCCTCATATCAGCCCCCAGCCATATATATAATCAGTACAGAGCCTTCACCGCTTCCTGGTCCTCTCATTAGTATTCGCCCTATAAGACGCAGGGGCATTTTTTTCCCCAGTGGGGGGGGGGGGGGGGGGGGATACAGTAATACTATTCTGCAGGTTGTTACTATTGCAGTGATTACAGTTTTAAATTTTTTATGTTATACTACTGTTATAGACTGCTGACACTAGCACATCGCTAGTGTCAGTCAGCTAAATAGGACCAAATCTGGTGGTAGAAACCCTTTAAGGTTACGTATGACTTAATGGGGGTGTCTGCTTTTGTTATATTGACTTATCCGCCCTTGATAAGCTGTTTGAAAAGAATGCAGCACTCATATGAGCGCTGTGTTCTCCTCACTGTCTACCTGCTTGCTGTCAACATTGCAACGGTGAGCAGGTGTAATAATTACAACTCTGCTGTCTTATTCATTTTGATGGAACAGCTCATTCCTATTCAAATGAATACTACAGAGCCTTCCCATTCAAGTGAATGGGGAAGGCAGAGTTGTAACTACGCCAGAAAAGTACTATATGCTGTGGGCTTAGCTCCACTATACAGCAAGGACGAGCTACTAGAGGACAGTCAGCAGCTACTGCCCAGCCAAGATCCGGAGGAGACATCCACGGCTTCCTCCGGTAGGCAGGTAAGTAGTGATGAGAAGAGTGGCGTGGGAGCTGGTGTTGGGAGCGATCAGGCTCCTGGCTCAGAGCCTGTTGAGGAGGACATCAGTGACGTGCAGACAGTACTCGATGATGATGATGTAGCCGATCGCAATTGGGAGCCGGATGACGAAGTGGCTTCATCATCATCAGGAGAAGAGGGTGACAGCTTGCCCGTGAGGCAGCGATGGAGCCAGCAAGTCAGTAGTGTGGCTGGGAGTCAGCAGGGTGGCAACAGTGGGATGTCGGGAGCCAAACGTGGGCTGAGGTAGACCACCCGCTTCGCAGGAGCCGACCCGAAAAGTAGTGGTGCAGGGGTTCACGGAGGCAGTGGCAGTAGCAGGCAGTCAGTAGGGAGTGTTGGGGGTAAAATTACCTACTCGGCGGTGTGGCAGTCTTTTGTTAAGCCGCCGGGGAAGGTGAACATGGCCATTTGTTGAATCTGTGGGCAGAAGGTGAAGCATGGCCAGGGTGCCATGGCCCTGTGTCAACATATGTAGCGTCACCATAAAGTGGACTGGGGGAACTGTGGCTCCAATATGGTGGTCCAGCCTGCTGCAGTAACTGCTGCATCACCCAGTGGCATGCACCCGATTTCAGGCAGTCAAGGCTCCACCACCTCAGCTGAAGGGAGCTGTCTGTCCTTCCCATCATCTGCTGGTCCTGATGCTCCTGCTCCTCCTCCTCCTAGTCAGTGATTCCATCAGCAATCTATTACCAAAGCGATTGCCAAGAGACAACAGTATGTGTGCACTCATCCAACGGCGCAGAAGCTGAACGTGCTCCTGGCCAAGTTGCTGGTACTGCAGTCCCTCCCTTCCAAGTGGTAGACTCGACACCAGTGATGGCCAGTTCGCATTGTTCGCCCGCGAACATATGTGGACTGCCATCTTTTTTCACAAGTCCTGTGAGGTACAGGTAAGCCCTTACTTATGCCTGTGCCACGAGACGGTCTGAAAACAAATGTGGTCACCGGGAGCAGGCAGTTCCGAGAACAGCCCGATGAACACAGCCCGATTCTCGGAACTGCCTGCTCCCACTGACCGCACTAGTTTTCAGACCGTCTCGCGCACAGGACTTGTGAAAAAAGATGGCAGCCCGCATATGTTTGTGGGCGAACAATGCGAACTGGCCATCACTGCTCTGCACCTTTCAGAGAACCGATGGCTTGTGCCGAGCCGAGGTGGATAGTCCCAAGCCGTCATTTCTTTGTGAAAAAGGCAGGACCAGCCCTGCACAAATATGTAGAACAGAAGGTGGGTCAGTCCTTAAGTCTGTCGGTGTCTGCCAATGTGCACGGCAGCGCCGACGTGTGGAGCTGTAATTACGGTCAGGGACAATACATGTCCTTTACGGCCCACTGGGTGAATGTGTTTCCTGCACAGCCACACCAGCAACTTGGCCAGGTCACACTGCTTCCGCATCCACATTGTCACGCCGTTGGTCCTGCGACAATGTCCGCCTCTGCCTTCTCACCCTCCACCATGTCCTCAGCCTCCCCTGCAGGGACAAGTCACAGTGCCCCTCCAGCATACCACATGTGCAGGGCACGGCAGTGTCACGCTGTTCTGCACCTCGTTTCCCTGGGCGAATGGAGTCACACAGGGGAGGAACTGCTCCGTGTCCTTCGTCAAGAAATCGAATCTTGGCTTTCTCCCCGACAACTCAAAATCGTAACCATGGTGACTGACAACATGAAGAACATTGTGTCGGCACTGTATCAAGGAAGGCTGAGCCATGCGCCCTGCATGGCACATGTGTTTAATCTGGCCAGTAAACTTTGCATGCACTTCAGCCACTCGTACACCGCAAATCACACTCTCCTTGAGCTGCAGCGGCAGAATGGCATCCAACAACATAGGCTAACATGCAATGTTTCCACCCGCTGGAAGTCCATATGTTGGACCAACTATACGAACAGAGAAAAGCCCTAAACGATTTCTTGATGATACAGGTGGACAGAGGTACTCCCCTGTGTAACTTTGATGTTAGCCAGTGGCTGCGTGATACCTGCTGTTTGCTCGTGACCTTTGAGGAGGCCACTTTATTTGTCAGTTGCCAGGACTACGGGATGAACAACGTCATTCTACTGATTCATATCCTGGAAAAGATGCTGGTAAATCTGTCTGGTCAGGGGACTAGAGACGTAGTGCCTATATCTCATGGCCACATGAGCCCTGTGGGGGCTGAACTGGAGGAGGAGGACATTGGAGCATAAGCAATGTGTAGAGAAATGGGTGGTTTTCCTACACAGGTGAAAGGAGAGGAAGAACAGGAGCAGTCAGAGGAGTTGAGAAGAGGGAGATGAGAAAGATGAGGCAGAGATGACCCAGACACACTGTGGCAGTATGCAGTGGAGATGGAGGCAGGGAGTCCCTCCGAGTCACTTGCGCAAATAGGCCGATGCATGCTCACTTGCTTGCGTAGTGACAGCTGAATTGCCACCATTCGGCAGAGGGATGACTACTGGCTCTCCACCATGTTAGACCCTCGCTACCAGTCTAAAATAGGGGCCTTTTTTTTTACACCCGCTGAGTGGGAGGAACAACTGAACTACTACAGAGACATCCTATGTAGTCAGTTGGCTGCTGCCTATCTGTGCCATCGTCCATCCTCTCTCAGATTTGACCAGGGGGGCCCTCTGTGCTCATGTTCCACTGCCATGGCTGCTGCTGGGGGGGGGGGGGGGGGGTGGCAGGAGCAGTACCAGCTCCATCAGCAGCAGCCAGTCTAGAGTTGCTGATATGCAGCTTTCTCCACCCGCATAGTGAAGAAACTACTCACCAGTAGTGATGGACGAACATCTACCGGGACGGTTTGCGAATGCGATCGCGATCAAATGTTTGCAAAGCGCAAGTTTGCGGTGGGTCCCATTCATTTTAATGGCAGGAGTCCCACAACATTGACAGTGACATACCAGATGTATTATTCGAATTTGCGATCTCCATTCATTATTTTTTTCAATGTGAAATATCTGCAATATAATTTTCGCATACATGCATGCGCAAATGCACTATACAGTACCCAAATGCACTATAAAGAAAGTATATTGGTATAAAACACCCCGCTTCAATCAATTTTTTTGTCGGAAATTATTTGTTCCAATAACGCTTGCCCCTCTATATACCTGCAGTATCGCAGCAGAACCGCACACAACTGCTGCACTATAATATACTTTCTAACATAGAAAGTATATTATAACATTGTACAAGGAAGGCAAGCCATTAGAATATACATAAAGATAAAATGTATCCTTTAATAACGTTACTATGAGGGTCCATTCACAAGTCCGTAAGTGTTTTGCGGATCCGCAAAACACGGACACCGGCAATGTGCATTCCGCAATTTGCGGACCGCACATCGCCGACACTGTAATAGAAAATGCCTAATCTTGTCTGCAATTGCGGACAAGAATAGGATATGTTCTATTTTTTGCAGAAACGGAAGCACAGATGCGGAAGTGCGGATCCGCAAATGCGGTTGCGGAGAGCACATTCCGTATCCATTGAAAATGAATGGGGCTGCACCCGTTCTGCAAAATTGATGGGAAAAGATGTGGACCCATTTTGCGGATGTGTGAATGGAAAAGATATCCCTCAAAATGAAAATAAATGAAATTATTAAAGTTAAGCAAAAAGCATAGATGTGGTAGGCAATAACAAGTGCTCGGCGGCACCAAATCAGAAACCATATGTCCTACCACAATCCGGGGGGTTCCAGTGCACATGCATGAATCCCGGAGGGAAAGCAAAAAACATCTATCCCTGGGCTAGATGATGATGTGGTATTGAAGGAAAGGGGCAAAGAACTGTTCCTGATATTGCCCTACAGGGGGGTGCTATTCTCGCCCTGTTAGCCTAACCACAGACCACTCGCCCTGATAAGAGCGACCCCGTCCGGAACCTTACCCTATATAAAAATGGCCCTAGTAAGCCCCTAACCCCTAGGCCGCTGACTTCCAGGTGATCACTATATAGATCTATGTGTTTTTGACAAATTATAAAAGTATATTATAAGTATATCGCACCCCTCTGTGTAGCACACCTATACCAGTCCTTAAAATTACTTTTGTGGCCCTATTAGCTAGCGTTTGGTGTCCCTAACAGCCTGTCCCTGCTCCACACAGCAAGCTCTCCCTACACTGGCAAAACACTGAATGTAAAATGGCGGCCAGATCAGGTTTATTTATAAGGTAGGGGGTATGTCCATGTGCTGAAACCTCTCAATTGGCTGTCCTGTACCACCTGATGGATGTGTCATGGGTCAAAGTTCTTCACAATGTAAAAGAATATGTTCGCATGTTCGGTGAATCACGAACACGCAAAAGTTCGCCGCAAAACGACCGGCGGGCGAACCGCAAGGCCATCTCTACTCACCAGCAGCTAGACATAGAGCAGAACCTGATCCAGCAGGTAGTGGCATACTTAGAGTACACCCAGCCACCCAAAATATGGAGCGATTGACCTTTGTCAAGATGAATCAGGTGTGGATCAGCCAGGATTTCCATCCACCAATGCCTGATGCATCAGATTAGATCATCTATGCTGCCCCACCCAAACCTTAACAAAAGAAACCGGTTTCTTCTGGCTACCTGCCTCAGCTATTATTCTTATGCTACCACCCGCCTGATGCCACACATCTGATGCCAAGTGCTCCTTCTTACAACACCATCATCAGCGGGTACTGTTATTGCCACCAAGCTCCCCACTCTGTCACCGGGTCACTCTGTGGTCTCATCATTTACCGGCGAGTGCTGCGGATTATTGAATTGTCTCCTGATGCTGCTGTCACCTCCACACTATGTCACCTTGCTACTCTGTGGTCTCCTCATGCTGCTGCCACCACCACACTGTCACCTTGCCACTCTGTGGTTTCCTGATGCTGCTGCTACCTCCACACTATGTCAACTTGCCACTCTGAGGTTTCCTGATGCTGCTGCAACCTCCACACTATGTCACCTTTCCACTTTGTGGTCTCTTCATGCTGCTGCCGCCTCAACACTATGTCACCTTGCCTCTCTGTGGGCTCCTCATGCTGCTGCTGCCACCTTCACACTTTGTCTTTGTGCCACTCTGTGGTCTCATGATGCTGCTGCCACCTCCACACTCTGTCATTATGCCACTTTGTGGTCTCCTGATGCTGCTGCCACCTCCACACCATGTCACCTTGCCACTCTGTGGTCTCCTGATGCTGCTGCTACCTCAACACTATGTCACCTTGCCACTCTATGGTCTCCTGATGCCACCTCCACACTATGTCAGCTTGCCAATTTGTGGTCTCCTCATCTTGCTGCCACCTACACACTATGTCACCTTGCCACTCTGTGACCTCCTCATGCTGCTGCTTCTGCCACCTCCACACTCTGTCATTGTGCCACTCTGTGGTCTCCTGATGCTGCTGACACCTTCACACTATGTCACCTTGCGACTATGTGTTCTCCTGATGCTGCTGCTACCTCAACACTATGTCATCTTGCCACTCTGTGGCCTTCTCATGCTGCTGCTGCCACCAACCCTCTCTGTCATTGTGCCATTCTCATGCTGCTGCCACCTCCACACTATGTCACCTTGCCACTCTGTGGTCTCCTGATGCTGCTGCTACCTCAACACTATGTCACCTTGCCACTCTGTGGCTTCCTCATGCTGCTGCTGCCACCTCCACACTCTTTAATTGTGCCACATTGTGGTCTCCTGATGCTGATGCTACCTCTACACTATGTCACCTTGCCACTCTGTGGTCTCCTCATGCTGCTTCCACCTTCACACTATGCCACCTTGCCACTCTGTGGTCTCCTGATGATGCTGCCACCTCCACACTATGTCATTGGGCCACTCTGTGGACTTCTCATGCTGTTCCCACCCTCCCCACTTAATGACTGGGCCACTGTTTTGCCTTTTTGGCCTGGTTGATATCATCATTTATTTGACCCTTCTTCTGATCTGTCAGAAGGAAGAAAAAATGACACACACCACAGATCCTGTCTGTGCAGCAGCGGTAAGGCCTGTATGGTCAGAATTGGCTTATGATTTGGTAGCCAAAAGCAAGAGTGGGTACAAAACACAGAAGATATGCAAATATTTCATTCACATGTCATCTCTGTTTTGGATCCACTCCTGTTTTGTTTTGGCATTAGCAATACTGATGGATTACTGACCAAATGCTGACCGAGTGAAGGTGGATGCTCAACAGACAGGATCTGTTTTTTGGGGGGTTATTGTTCTGACGGTTTTGAGGAAGGGCAAAATAATCAGTGATTTCAACACAAACTTACTGCTGGCACCCTCTCCACTCTGTCAGGGGGGCTCTACTTGTATAAGCGTTTAATAGAACAGGTTCTGTAGACATCTATGTGGAATCAGCTGACGACGGTGTAAAAGAAGTGCGCTCTTTCACGTTATAGTAGGATCTTGGGCCTCTGCACGGTTCTTTATACCAGACGCTAACATTGACCTGTAAGGTTGAGTTCACATTTGAGTTATTTGGTCAGTTTTGGCCACATAACTGCCCAGAGAAGTGAAGTGTGCAGTCATTTCAAGATCAACGCTTGTCATCTCTGTGTCATACTGACTCACAGTATTGTTTCTCTACCACAGCAGACTCACTATGCGTGTTGCTGCAAGGCACAGTGTTCTACACCACTATATAGGCTCTCTGCAGCCAGGAAATAGATGTTTTTTAACGCAATTCGCCACAAATTAATTCAGATCGAAATGAATCTTTTCGGAAAATTCGGCGAACCGACCGAATCGAATTTTTGAGGAATTCGGTCATCTTTAGTCATGGGAATCCAATGCTTAGATGTTGTGGTGCCTACTCACCACAGCACCTAAGGGGTTAAACAACCACGTTTGGAGTTATGTCCAATGCCAATCCTTGCAACAGAATGTAAAACTGTAATATACTGCTGACTTCCACTGCATATGGTGTGCGCACAGCTCCTTTGCCCACACTATCCCCGAGCTGCACATATATGGTGCTCGGCATTGGGTACAGCTCACTAGCACTATAAATGTTCAACAAATTTTCCAAGGCGTTAAAGGAGTTGAATAAAATATCAACAAAATGTCTGTCCTGGCTGTGCCTAGTTATAGGGCTGGGTTACAATACCAGACACAGCCAATGGACAAATACATTGTAATCTCTCATACAACCCCTTTAAAGAGGACCTGTAAGCTTTATATTTTAGTAAATATGTGTATACCCCAAAAAACAACAATACCAGTGCATCTTTTTTCAGAATTCCAAGTTATGCTGTCCCTGTTATTTTTCCTACACATTTATGAATAAATAAACAACTAGCTGTTACTATTCCCCCTGTCCAAGCAATCATGTTTGAGTGTGTAGGGACATACCGTACACCCAACTGGAAATGTCTAATTTTTATTGAAAGCTGAGCAGAGAAAGTATGAATATCTATATTTATATACATTTGGCATTGCAAACCTACCAGTTTGACATAGCCTTCATTGTCTAGCAGTAAATTCTCTGGCTTTAAATCACGATACATCACACCGATCTGATGCAGATACTCAAAAGCTTCAACCACACATCCAATGCAGAACTTAGCAGTACTCTCATCAAAACTGCCTCTGTGGGAAAAAAATTGACATTTTTAGTGTAAGTGTTTTGAATTGTCAGCAATGCATCATTTTGACGTTACACGTGCTAGATAACAGTTTGGTTTGGAGTGCCCACACAGTGGTTATTCCAAATGTAATTTTTGGGCAGCTCCTAAAAACTATTTGTTCACTCTCCCAATTAAATAATAAAAAAATAAAAAACTACCTATTTGATCAAGTGTCTGGGTTAGTTTCATCCCATGCATCTTGCATAGATAGATCTAAATTGTAGTAGACTGTTATATATGCATCCTCCTACTTTGCCATGTTGAGCTATTAAAATATAATTTTTATAATTAAATGTACTTATCATAATATACTTTTAGTATTGACACAGTAACTAAAATTAATTAAAGTGTAATTATGAGAAAGATTTACCTGTCTCTCAAGATGCTCCATAGTTCTCCACCCAGACATACTTCAAGCAACATATACACATATTTTGTGTCTTTGAAAGTGCGGTATAACCTAAAGAAAATTGCAACAATGCACATCGTTCAATCATTGCACAAGATAAAACATGCATTCGGAAAATCTTCAGACTACAGTACTTTTTATTCTTTTGCTGACTTCTGCTAAAATTAAAATCACGTTTTCCCCATCAGTCCGCACTCAATATGCCATAATGAGAAAGTTAAAACAGAGTTTTTGAAATATTTTCAAATTTATTAAAAAAGGAACAAATAACATTTTGTATGGACACACGTATTCAGACTTAAGATGCTTCTACACCTTGGTCTTTGCACAAGGTTGCAACATAAAATGTGAAAAGAGTGAAAGGGTTGGAAGATTTTCCACATGCATTGTACATTAGTTCTGTCTGCCATTCTGCATAGTGGACACTGGACAGGTAAAAACCAGCGCAAGTAATTGCCTCTGGTAGTTTAGAAAAGTAAACCAGCTCAGCTGTTAGTTTATTCTGACTTAGTATCACAGTAGCTAGTGGCATTTAGAGATTTCAGGATTATTACCACCAGGGGCAGACACCAACAACAGAGGGATCATGTACAAGAACAGTATATGGAGGCCTTCGAGAGGTTGTCCAAGGTAATTAAAGATCTTGGACAAGCCTTAAAATAGAAAAAAAAAACACGTTATACTCATCCCTTTCTCCGGGTCCATTCTCAGTAGCACTGGTCTGGTGCTGAGATACAGCATGTGATTGCTGCAGCCAATTACAGTCCTCAGCTGTCATTTTTATTTAATTTTTTTAAACCATTTAAGGGCTTGTCTGAGTTTAATGATGAGCAAACTGGTTCTACCAGTTCAGGATTTGCTCTGAATGTCTCAAAAAAATCAGATTCAGATGAATCAGAATTTTTGGGGAGAGATACCCTTTCTCATTAAGGAGAGCCCATGGTATACATGCACAGTATTGCAAGCCAAGCGATACCCCCCTGGGTTTCTGTGAAAGATATTCAAATTAGCTTTCTTAAACCTATCTGACGCTGGCAGATGTTAGACATGATAATTTGCATATATTTTACCTAGAAATCCGGAGGATAGTTGTCTAGCCTACAATATTCATCACGTAATTCAGTTTTCAAAAATTCTGTGAATTTTCAAAAAAATTTGTGAACTTCAAATGAAACGAGTCTTGACTGGTTCACTCATCTCTATATGAGATTACCAATCCACCAGTATCTATGAGCTATAAAAAAGAATCTGTATAGCCAATTACTAACTGTGGTATCAAACCATCTCTTCTGACAGAAATAGTTATGATGACGCAGTAGCTTGTCATTCCCAACTTTTCATTTAATAACACTGGATATTTGCTATAAAACATCTAATTTACTGCTCTTCAGAAAGTAATGGATGGGAATGCGCATAGGCATAGAAGTGTGCCCCAATCTACAGGGCTGTACAAATGGTATGTCTGCCCCTGATTACCATTGTCTCTCCTACACAAAAGTTTATCAAACATCTCTTTAAGGCCTCATGCACACGACCGTGCCGTTTTTTGTGGTCTGCAAACCGCGGATCCGCAAAAAACGGAAGCTGCCCGTGTTGCCTTCCGCAATTTGCGGAACGGGCGCCGGCAATATAAATGCCTATTCTTGTCCGCAAATCGCGGACAAAAATAGGACATGTTATATTTTTGTGGTGCTGCGGAACGGAGCCACAGATACGGACAGCACACGGAGTGCTGTCCGCATCTTTTGCGGCTCCCTTGAAATTAATTGGTCCGCATCCGAGCTGCCAAAACGGCGGCTCGGATGGTGACCCAAACAATGGCCGTGTGCATGAGGCCTTATTGTGGACTGTAGCACTGACCCAAAAGTCCAGCAGAATGGTGTCAATAGCCAATTCCTTATGTACTGGTGCTCTACTGGTCACTTGAAAACTAAATCTTAAGTCATGTTATTCATACAGTTGCTGCAAAAACTTTTGAGACTGACACAAATTTTGGTTTTCACAAAGTTTGCTGCTTCAGTGTTTTTAGATCTTTTTGTCAGATGTTTCTATAGTATACTGGTGGTGACCCAATCTTGTAGCTGAATAGGAGACAGTCCTGATGCTTGTTGGACTGTCTTGGGTCCCCTGAATCCTTCTTCACAGCTATTGAACCTATCTCCTTGAAGTTCTTGATGATCTGATAAATGGTTGATTCAGGTGCATTCTTATAAGCAGCAATGTCATTGCCTGTAAAGCCCTTTTGCTGCAAATCAATGATGAATGCATATGTTTCCTTAAAGGTAACCATGGTTAACAGAAGAAGACAATGATTTCAAGCACCCCCTCCCCTTTAAAGCAACTAGTTTGCTCTTCTAATTCAATCAGTATTAGGGTCCATTCACGAGTCTGCAAAAGGGTCCTCATTAATTCTCTATAGGCCTGGACGTGAAGTGGAGAGCACACTATGTGCTCTCCGCTTCCGCATTTGCAGAGTGCGTCCCCGAACCTCCGGGTTTTTGCCCCGAACTTTCAGTCCGCAGCTCCGCAAAAGATAGAACATGTCCTATTCTTGTCCGCAGCTGCGGACAAGAATAGGCATTTCTATAGCTGGTGCCGGCTGGGTGTGTTGCGGATCCGCAATTTGCGGGTCCGCAACACACCACGGACGTGTGAATGGACCCTGACAGTGATATCAGTTGCCTTGTCCTTGTTAACACTTTCTCATGAGATAATGAGAAGATCACTGAAATGATGTTAGCAGGTTATTTTGCAGCAGGGCTGAAATGCAGTAGGAATGGGTGTTTTGTGATTAAGCTAATTTTCCTGGCAAGGAATGACTTTGCAATTAATTGCAATTCATCTGAACACTCTCCATAACAATCTACAGTTAATGTAAACTGCCTCCATAAAAAAACTGAAGCAGCAAACTTTGTGAAAAACAAAATTTGTGTCACTCTCAAAACTTTTTGCCATGACTTTAGCCATGACTATGCATCATCCATCTGTTCATACTTACTTGACTATGAAAGGGGAATGAGCTTCCTGTAAAATATTCTTTTCTGAGTGTATATGTTCTTGTTGTCTATTATCAACAATGTGCCTCTTCTTTATACATTTCATAGCAAATACTAAGTTTTCATTTTTCACTTTTACCTACAAAAATACTGATTATTTGTATCACCATATACATTTTATAATAATATCATTACACATGCAATAATATAAATTATATGTGCAGATATATATATATATATATATATATATATAAATAAATAAATACATAGGGGGATAGATAGATATATAGATAGATAGATACTGTAGATAGCGTTGTAAAAAATAAATTACTTTAGAACTTGACAAAAATGGAGTAAAGTGATCAGATTTATACATGTAGAAGTATAAATAAAATACACAGTTGCCTCTTCCATACACCACTCTATGCTGCACACATATTTTTGACTCCTTTTAGCCATGTATCTTTTTCTAAACACTTTTTGAAATTGTTGAGAAAGTGCAAAAAGTGTATAAACCACATAATAAATTTGGTACACGCTGTGTATTCTATTTTGTTGAGCAATTCCAGACAGAATTATAGGAATTCAAATAGAAAGTATATCTAATGGTTCTGTAACTTTACATTATACATTGCTTTTTTTTATAATTTATATAAAACCATTTAAACCTATAAAGCTGCCTTAAATGTTCCTGTGCCTGTCTGTGACAAGCTGTTAGCATCCTTACTGCATTTCTTTTGCAGATCTACTGAATTGCATAGTCTACAATAGTGTTAAGCGAATCAAAGCATCCAAAGTGGAATTCCATCCGAAGTTTAGGAAAAAATTGATTTGCAACTAATCCAAATCTCCTGCCGCTTCATGGTAATCTATATTTTTCTGAAATGGGTGCTACACGTGTTACAAAATGAAAGTAAGAAGCCTGGGAACAAGAGATCACTCATAATGCAATGCAAGCAGCCAATCAGCAGATATCCAGCCCCTGTGATGTCACGGCCCTATAAAATCCTAATCCCGCCCAGTATCCTTCATTTTACAGTGAACTGAGCATAGGGACAGATGTGTCAAGTGCTAGGGACAGTGTTTAACACAGCTTAAATTGTAGAATCTTGGATAGACAAAAGTAGCAGCAGAAGAAGGGGCGGTGGGGGTGGTATCAGTAGCTGCAGCAACAGGCCAGAGCTGCCAGTGTCATCCACAGGTAGTGTTTTGACCAGCAATCCAGCTGTCCTTGAATGGTTGACGGTCTTCAACATCATCCGAACTGACATCAGACACCTACAGGTAGGAGTTGGTGGGTTCATCTGACACCATGCTTAGTTAGCATAGCCCCCTGAACCGGCATGGGAATTTTTAATCAAGTGTGGTCATATATAAGATCTGTGCGCAGAAGGTGAGGCGAGGCCAGGGTGCCAACACAGTGGCCTGGTAAAACTGTTTTGTTAATGTAGTGATACAGCCTGATGCAGCAACCACTGCATCTCCCAGTGACCTGCACCCCTTCTCCAGCAGAAGGGAGCTGTGTTTCCTTACCATCATCTACTGGTCCTGATGTTCCTCCCCCTCCTCGTTACTAATTTAGCCAGCAATTGATCACAGAGGTGATTGCAAAAAGACAACAGTATTCATGCACTCATCCAACGGCACAGAAGCTGAACGTGCTCCTAGCCAAGTTGCTGGTACTGCAGTCCCCCCCTTTCCATGTGGTTGACTCTGCCCATGTCAGAGAACTGATGACTTGTGCTGAGCCAAGGTTGAAAGTACCAAGCCATCATTACTTCTTTAAAAAAGCTATTCCAGCCCTGCACACGTATGTTGAGCAGAAGATGGGCCGGTGCTTCAGCCTATCGGTGTCTGGTACAATTCACGGCAGCACCAACTTGTGGAGCTGTAACTATGGTCAAGGACAATATATGTCGTTTACGGCCCACTGGGTAAATGTGGTTTCTTCCCAGGCACCCCAGGACTTTGGCCAGGTGATGGCAATTCCGCCTCCGCATTCTCATGCTGTGATTCTGGTGCCAATGCAGTGATGAGCAGCAGGGGCAATATTCGAATTTGCAATATTTCGCAAATATTTGGGTGAATATTCGCAAATTCGTGATCTCCAGTAATTATTTTCTTGATTGCAAAAATTTGCAATATAAAAATTTACGATAAAAATTTGCGATACGAAAATTCACGATCAACACTACTCCTAAAGTCAAAGATATTACAGCCTTCTAATCGGCCCACAAGCAAGAAGCAGTGAGGATTTATGGGTACTGATGAAAAAAAATCTAGAATATTCGTGATTACAAAGATTTAGCACCATATTCTAAATATTTGCAAAATCTCGAAGTGCCAATATTCGCAATAAAAATTTGCAATTAAAATATTCACGATCAACACTACGCCAATGTCCCCTTATGTCTCCTCCTCCTCCACCTTGTCCTAAGCCTCTACTGTAGGCATAGTTCAGAGTGGTCCTCCGGCATACCACTTATGCAGAGCACTGTGGTGTCACAGTGTTCTGCACCTAGGTTATCCCGGGTGAATGGAGTCATACCAGGGAGGAATTGCTCGGTGTAATCAACCTAGAAATCGAATCCTGACTGTCTCCTCACCAACTGAAGATCAGAACCATGGTTACTGATAACGGGAATAACATTTTATTGGCTTGACGTCAACTAGGGCTGACGCATGCACCCTTCATGGCGCACAACTTTAATCTGGTTGTAAAATGGCCAGAAAACTATGCATGCACTTCAGCCATTCTTACCCTGCTAAATATGCCCTCCTTGAACTGCAAAGGCAGAATAGTGTTCACCAACATCGCCTCATATGCAACATTTCCACACATTGGAACTCTACCTCCCACATGTTGGACCGGCTACATGAGCAGAGGAAGGTTGTGAACGATTTCTTGACGATGCAGATGGACAGGGGTACTCCCCTGTGTAACTTCGATATTAGCCAGTGCCAGCTCATGCATGACACCTGCCGTTTTCTTAGGCCCTTTGAAGAGGTCGCTTTTATGTCAGTCGCCAGGACTACGGGACAAATTATTTTATCCCACTCCTTCACGTCCTGGAGCAGATGCTGACAAATCTGGCTGGTCAGGGGACATGAGATGTGGTGCCTACATCTCACAGCCACCTGAGTCCTGTGGGATTGAACTGGAGGAGGAGGAGGACAAGGAGGAGGAGGACATTAACACCCAGGAAATATATACAGAAATAGGGGGTTTATCTGCACAAGCAACAGCAGCAGGGAAAGCTGGAGGGCGATGAGGAAGACCAGGCAGATGACCCCACACCCCAACACACCATGACAGTATGAAGTGGAGATGGAGGCAGGGAGTCCCTTTGTAAATGGCCAGATGCATGCTGAGATGCTCGCTTAGTGAGAGCCGAATTATCACCATTTGGCCCGAGGGATGCCTGCTGGATCCCCACGATCTTAGACCCTCGCTACCATGACAAAATAGGGGCCTTTTTTACACCTGCTGAGAGGGATGATAAACTCAACTACTATATAGACATCCTATAAAGTCAGTTGGTCGCTGCCTATGTGCGCCATCGCCGATCCTTGCGAAGGTCTGACCGGGGGGCTCTCTGCACTCTTGCTCCACTGCCATGACTGCTGGAGGGGGAGGAGGGGCAGGATCAGCATCAGCTCTGTCAGCAGTACCTTTAGTCTTCAGTCTCTTATGAGCATGTTTCTTCTCCAGCCTATTGGAGAAACCAGCAGCAGGACATGGAGAAGAACCTGAACCAGCAGGTGGTGGAATACTTGGAGTGTAAATTAAGAAAGTTTGTAGCAGCACTTATGTAGAAAATTATATGACTGATATGGTGGTGGTGCCAGTGGAGATGGGTACCAGTCTGAAGCTCCCCCATTGTTCAGAAATATTGAAAGAGATCGCAGCACTCCCAAGTATTTAAAACTTCTGGATTTTATTCACCAAAACGTGCAACGTTTAGACCCTACATGGTTTGAAAAAGACCATGTAGGGTCGAAACATTGGAAATTTTGGTGAATAAAATCCATGAAATTTTTACGACTTGGGAGTGCTGCAGTCTCTTTCAATATACTTGGAGTGAACCCTCCCACCCCAGATCCAAGATCCCCTGGACTACTGGGCAGCCAAACTTAAATGTTGGTTGCAACTGGCCCAGTTTGCCCTGGACAAGCTTTCCTGCCCAGCCAGTAGTGTGGCATGAGAGCGGGTGTTTAGTGTGGCGGGGGGCATAGTTACCCCAAAGAGAACTCACTTTTCACCACAAAATGTTAAGAGACTAACTTTTGTAATGATGAATCAGGTGTGGATCAGCCAGGATGTCCACACATCAATGCCTGATGCATCAGACTAGATCATTCTGGCAGTAATGTTCTGACTGCAGTGTGCTGCCACACAAGCACATTGTGAAAAATGGCCTGTTACTTCTGCCATGTGCTTCAGCCACTATTCTCATGCTTCCACCGGCCTGATGCCACATACCTGTACCTGCTGCCTCTTCTGCCATCTTCTCCTACTGCCAACATCTTGTACTTTTACCGCCACTGCTGTTCCCCCACCTCCCCACTCTGTGACTGGGCCACTATGTTGACTCCTCATGCTGTTGCCACCCTCACCACTGTAAGACTGGGCCACTGTGTTGACTCCTTATGTTGTTGCCACCCTCCCCACTATGTGACTGGGCCACTATGTTGACTTCTCATGCTGTTGCCACACTCACGACTCTGTGACTGGACCACTGTATTGACTCCTCATGCTGTCGCCACCATTACTATTTTTTTCTTGGGACACTAGTGTTCCTGTTTGGCCTTGTTGACATCACAGTTTATTTTACCATTCTCCTGATCTGTCTGAAGAACCGAATGAAAAACACAACAGATCCTGTCTCTATAGCATCTATAAGGTCTCTATCACACGGTCAGTATTTTGCATCAGGATTTGATAATGATTTGGAAGCCAAAAGCAAGTGGGTTCAAAACACAGAAGAAATGCAAATATTTCCTTCACGTGTCATTACTGACCAAACACTGACCATGTGAAGGCAGATATTCAAAAGACAGGATCTTTTTTTTTGGGGGGGATTATTCTAATGGATCAGAAGAAGGGAAAAATAAACATTGACATCAACACAAACTTACTGCTGACACACTCCCCACTCTGTCATGGCACCACTACTTGTATCAGTAGGTAACAGAACAGGTTCTCTTGCAATCTATGTGAAAACAGCAGACAGTGTACAATGAGACCACTCTTTCATGCTATAGTAGAATGAGTGGATAACACAATACCTTGTCTATTAATCAGTGTGCACACCCCACAAACAGTGAAAAGAGACAGCTCTATCATAATTTAGTAGAATAAGTGGCCAACAGGTTAACTAACAATCTATGTGGAAACAGCAGGTGCTGTAAAATGAGACTGCTCTTTCACTCTGTAGTAGAATCTTGGGCATCTGCACGGTTAAGTACATTATTCCTGATGGAAACATTGACCTGTAAGGTTGAATTCACACTTCATTTATTTGGTAACTTTCCAGCAGTTACTGTATGGTGAGCCAAAATCAGGAGTCAATCCTACTCGCAGATAAGGTATCATGAAAAGATCTGCACCTATTCTGTGTTTTGGACCCGTAACTGACCAAATAAGTGAAGTGTGAACTGAGCCCAATAGTGATGCACGCCGATGCGCACATCCATATACTGTATGTGACATGCCTGTCATACTGACGCACAGTAACTGTTTCACTACCAGAAAGGACTAGCTACGCATGTTGCTGCAATGTACACTGAGATACACTTTGCCTGCAGGCCAGGATATAGCTGATCTAATGCGGTTTGTGACTAATTAATTCAGAACGAAGCAGATTTTTGGGAAAAATTCGGTAAAGCATCCAAATAAAATTTTTGAAAACTTCGCTCATCTCTCCAGTCTGCAATACTATTTGGCAGTAAAAAAAAAAAAAAAATACATATGGTGTTAAAAGAGCCTTCCACATAGAATAGTTTCATCGTTCAATATAGAATCCTAACAAAAATGATACTGTAGTAACAGGATGCCTAGCAGTCAGAGGAAGATAACCATCACTGGCCACCTTGCTTCTTCCATTTAGGAGGCTGGTACAGTGACAGCTAAAACAGTGAGTAGAGTAAAATGGGTTATAGCATACAGAACAGGCATATCTGACATGTTGGGTTCTGAATAAAGTAGACCTTCATACACTTAGACAAAACAGTGTAGTTAAGTTGAAACAGTGTAGTTAAGTTGACTCCTCATGCTGTTGCCACGCTCACCACTCTGTACAGTACATTATAAAACAGTGGTCCCTCAAGATACAATGGCCTTAAGATGCAATATTATTAACTTAGGCTACTTTCACACTAGCGTTTTCAATTCCGCTGTTGAGATCCGTCATAGGATTTCAATAGCGGAAGAAAACGCTTCAGTTTTGCCCAGTTTTGCCCCCATTCATTGTCAATGGGGACAAAACTGAACTGAACGAAACAGAATGCACCAAAATGCATTCCGTTCCTCTCGGGTGCGCCCCCATCGCGGACAGAAAAACTCTGCAAGCAGCGTTTTTTTTGTCCGCGATGTGGTGCGGAGCAAGACAGATCCATCCTGACACACTATGTAAGTCAATGGGGATGGATCCGTTTTCTCTGACTCAATAGAAAACAGATCTGTCCCCTATTGGCTTTCAATGGTGTTCATGACGGATCCGTCTGGGCTATATGAGACATAATACAACCAGATCCATTTATGACGAATTCATGCGGTTGTATTATTGTAATGGAAGCATTTTTGCAGATCCATGACAGATCCGCAAACAACGCTAGGGTGAAAGTAGACTTAAAATGGTCTTTCTTGTAATTGTAAGTTTAAATTGGACTCATGCAATTCCTCAGTCTCAGATCAAACCAACCAATATGGCCATTTCTCTGATAAAACACTTGTATTGTTTTTTAAGTTGCTCCTCCTTACAGTATAGTGCAGGCCCTGCACTGCCCCCTGTCTGTGCCAGGATGAGCTACTCCTTCGGATGTCAGGTGGAGGTGGATCCATTTTATTTTTTGGTATACTGTGTGTATTGTACAGGACCCTGAAGAAGCTCCTGCCCTCATCATAGAAAGTGATTTACAGCTTTCAGCATCCATTTCTGGCTGTTCTATGTAAGGACTTGATTTATCTGTCTTAGTTATCTGCTTATTTTTCATTAATCTTTATTTTCTATTATCTTGGAAATGGGATGTCATTTTTCGGCTTTGGAAACAATTACTAGAGTTATGGACTCAAGTTACAATGGTGTCAACAGACAACAGTCAGTCCAGGAACCAATTAATATTGTAACTTGAGAGGCCACTGTTTATATTACTTTGCCACAATCACTGAAAATTTTAGGCAATTAATCAATAGGCAGTAAAATTCCTTACAAGCTCCACTCTTCCGAACCCACCGACACCCAATGTAGTGATAATCTCTAGGTCATGGAAAGGTGAGGTTGAGGAGAATTTGGAAACAGTTTCCATCATCTGAATCATTTCCAGTGACAGCATCTTGTCAAGCTGCCTTTCTTTGGATTTCCTAAAGAAAGGTCAAATCACATATTTGAAGATGTTTTTCAATTTCCAATTATTAGACAGAACATTATACTATGTGGTAGAGGATTTTTTCTATGGTAAGGGGGAAGAAGGAATTCAATATGCATTTATATCTAATATATAAGGCTTAGTGTATGTATGTATGTCCGCTAAAGGAATCCACATCGTCGCACTTACAATCATGAAATTTTGCAAAGCCACCCCCTGTGACTCGGGGAACATCATAGACTATGTTTTGAGTGGAAATTTTCACCCTGCGCTTTCCAATTATTTGCCAAAAAATAAGCTAAGGAGTGGGCTGCTGTGAAGGTCGAAGTTAAGCGGGTGGGCTGCTGTGTAGGTCACATTTTAAGGAGGTGGGGTACTTTTGGGGGGTCAGTGTTAAGGGGTGGGGGGCTGTGGAGGTCACTGTTAAGGGGGCGGGGTGCTGTAGAGGTCACTATTATGGGGGATACAGTCAATATCTTTTAAATGAAGTAGATGAAATATACCCGTACGCAGCCGGTTCCTTCTGCTAATATATATATATATATATATATATATAAAAGAAGAAAAAGTCCAGCGGGAGCACCAACCGGGTTGCGGGTGCAAAGTCCAGCAGAGGGCAACGGCTGTACCCAAGATTTGTAGAGACGAAAAAAGTCGGACTGCACTCCAAAATGATGGTGAAATAAAGTGTTTTAATCACCCATAATATGGCAACTTGCTCACAAGAGCCGAAACGTCGCAAGTTGCCATATTATGGGTGATTAAAACACTTTATTTCACCATCATTTTGGAGTGCAGTCCGACTTTTTTCGTCTCTATATATATATATATATATATATATATATATATATACTGTATATATAATTGTCTGGATATCCCCTTTGAATAGTCTTACCATCTAATGTTTTATTCAACAGATTGGAGGAGATTTTTAAAAACTGGTGTAAAGGAAAACTAGCTTAGTTGTCCATTCCAACCAATCAGATTCCACCTTTGGAATCTGATTGGTTGCTTTGGGCAACTAAGCCAGTTTTACGTTACACCAGTTTTGATAAATCTCCCCCATTGAGTAAATAACCACAGCTGCAGGAGAAAATGAATTCAATAATAACCTCCTCAAAATGTTTCCTGTAGCTGCAAGTAATATTTGCACAAAGTTGAAGAGGAATTTTGGACTATTTCCCCTGAAAATTTATCAATACTTCTAGAATGCCTTGCAAGCATGTTTTTGGTTTATCTGAACAGAAAATTACTGAATATTTAAAAATTCTACAGAAAAACTTGATATAGTACTATAAGAATTTAAAACAGCAGTATTAACCGTTTGATAATATATTTCCTTGGATATATGATGGCTTTCTTAATATGAAAACCAGACTAGACCACGTATAAAGAACTGTTCACCTATTAAGCATTTGTCCCAAAAAACAGCATTTTTACGTTTCATTTTAAAAAAATTAAAAAAATTATGTTACGTAAACAGACAAAACCCACCATAACATGAAAAAAGGAGCTTACTTGGCATGTCGTCTTTTATCATCTAGTGTCAGGTTGGCAACATAGCCCTCAAGATACTTTTGAAGTTCTTCAAAAGTTCCAACAGTCTGATTAAAAGTCCTAAAGCAGAAAAAAATTAAAATGTTAATGTCAAGAAAATCTAACATGTCTTGAATCTATGAAATGCAGTTTGAGTTCTTTTTTCATGAGAAAAATCATTTCAGAACTTTTTCCACCTTTAATGTGACCTATAAACTGTACCACTCAATTGATAAACAAACTGAAATCTTTTAGGTGGAGGGAAGAAAACAAAAAAATAACCCTCTTATAACTGGAGATGTAGCTGTGTTCAGAATTAAGCAATCACATTCAAAATCATGTTAAATAGGAGTCAGCATAGACCTGCCATCATTTAAAGTGCCTCTGATTAACCCCAAATAAAGTTCAGCTGCTCTAGTTGGTCTTTCCTGAAATTTTCTTAGTCGCATCCCACAGCAAAAGCCATGGTCCATAGAGAGCTTCCAAAGCATCAGAGGGATCTCATTGTTAAAAGGTATCAGGCAGAAGAAGGGTACAAAAGAACTTCCAAGGCATTAGATATACCATCAAGTGGAGAAAATATGGCACAACAATGACATTACCAAGAACTGGACGTCCCTCCAAAATTTATAAAAAGACGAGAAGAAAACTGGTCTGGGAGGCTACCAAGAGGCCTACTGCAACATTAAAGGAGCTGCAGGTTTATCTAGCAAGTACTGGCTGTGTGGTACATGTGACAACAATCTCCCGTATTCTTCATATGTCTGGGCTATGGGGTAGGGTGGCAAGACGAAAGTCTTTTCTTACGAAGAAAAACATCGAAGGCAGGCTACATTTTGCAAAGACACATCTGAAGTCTCCCAAAAGCATGTGGGAAAAGGTGTTATGGTCTGATGAAACCAAGGTTGAACTTTTGGGCAATAATTCCAAAAGATATGTGTGGTGCAAAAACAACACTGCACATCACCAAAAGAACACCATACCCACAGTGAAGCATGGTGGTGGCAGCATCATACTTTGGGGCAGTTTTTCTTCAGCTGGAACTAGGGCCTTAGTTAAGCTAGAGGGAATTATGAACAGTTCCAAATACCAGTTAATATTGGCACAAAACCTTCAGGCTTCTGCTAGAAAGCTGAACATGAAGAGGAACTTCATCTTTTAGCATGACACAACCCAAAGCATACGTCCAAATCATCAAAGGAATGGCTACATCAGAACAAGATTAAAGTTTTGGAATAGCCCAGCCGGAGCCCAGAACTGAATCCGATTGAAAATCTGTGGGGTGATCTGAAGAGGGCTCACAATCTGACAGATTTGGAGTGTTTATGCAAAGAAGAGTGGGCAAATCTTGCCAAGTCAAAATGTGCCATGATTATAGACTCATACCCAAAAAGACTGAGTGCTGTAATAAAATCAAAAGGTGCTTCAACAAAGTATTCGTTTAAAGGTGTGCACACTTATGCAACCATGTTATTTTATTTTTTCTTACCTAAAAGATTTCAGTTTGTTTTTCAATTAAGTTGTACAGTCTATAGGTCACAGGTGGAAAAAGTTCTGAAATGATTTATCTTTGTCAAATTTTTTTACTTTTTTTACATCACAGAAACCTGACAGGGTTGTGTAGACTTTTTTATACCCACTGTACTTTAAACTTAGGCAGTAAGAGTAATGTCTATACTTAAAGACTTAAGCCTCTTTCACACGGGCATCATGGATTTGGGCCGGATAAGATGTGGGTGCATCGCGGGAAAATGTGCGATTTTTACGCATGAGTGCAAAACATTTTAATGAGTTTTGCGCGTGCGTGAGAAAAATCGGCATTTTTGGGTTAGGTGTTGTGTAGATTTTATTATTTTCCCTTATAACATAGTTATAAGGGAAAATAATAGCATTCTTAATGCAGAATGCTTAGTAAAATAGAGCTGAAGGGGTTAAAAAAAAACTATTTAACTCACCTTAATCCACTTGTTCGAGCAGCCCGGCTTCTCTTCTTTCTTCTTCTTTGCTTTGCAGGAGGAAAAGGACCTGTGGTGACGTCACTGCGCTCATCACATGGTCTGTCACATGATCCATCACCATAGTGATGGATCACGTGATGAGACAACCAGTTAATATTATTCCCATCCCATGTATATACGACCCAATATCAAAATCATTGGAACCAATGATAGAAAATATATGGATCAAAATTTAAATAAACAGTAATTCCACTACTCAGTATATATTCAAATAATCACAATTTTTATTAAACATTACATAATTACAAAAAACTGGCTTCACATGATTTAGAACATTTAAAATCTCATAGGTTGGGGGTATATGGTTATATTAACTCATTAATATAAAAGTGCAAGTGCATCAGGGTCGTATGAATATTGTATACATGTAGTATCCTTACTGACCATAGTATATAGATATAACAGCAGATATCGATTGTTGCTTCTACTCAGCTTACAAATAATCTATAAGATGCTTTAATGGAGTATTAGGACATCACACAATAGTAATTATTTTGATGCCCAATTGGTATCATGCAACATTTGATACTGCAGGATCAGAGTTTTATATTAAATTATACCACAATATAATATATGGTTAAAAAATGCAATCCATACTGACCCAAATTATGTGATGTGACAGACCATGTGATGAGCACAGTGAAGTCACCACACGTCCTTTCCTCCTGCACAGCAAAGAAGAAGAAAGAAGAGAAGCCGGGCTGCGCGAACAAGTGGATTAAGGTGATTTAAATCTTATTTTTTTAACCCCTTCAGCCCTATTTTACTAAGCATTCTGTATTAAGAATGCAATTTTTCTCCCTTATAACCATGTTACAAGGGAAAATAATAATGATCGGGTCCCCATCCCGATCATCTTCTACCAACCATGCGTGAAAAAAAATCGCACCGCATCCGCACTTTCTTGAACATGCTTGCGATTTTTCACACAGCTCCATTCACTTCTATGAGGCCTGCGTTGCGTGAAAAACGCACAAAATAGAGCATGCTGCGATTTTCATGCAACGCACAAGTGATGCATGAAAATCACTCCTCATGTGCACAGCCCCAAAGAAATGAATGGGTCCGGATTCAGTGCGGGTGCAATGCGTTCACCTCACACATTGCACCCGCGCAGAAATCTCGCCGGTGTGAAAAAGTCCTTAGAGAAGCCACTTTAAATGCCCTATTCAGGAATTCTGAGTTGACAGAGCATTCCTCATTCAGGACCATATTCATTAGACATAGTATCTGTAAGAGTCTATGCCCACTGGTGTCTCCCTACTCCTGGGCAAGGTCGCCATGATATTCAATTGTTTGCCTGCTGGCATATTCCTGCTTCATTTTCCTGGTGCATGGCCACTGATGCTCCATCCGTCCACGCTAGGCCTCTGCAGCCCTCTGCTTTAGGGCTTGTACACACATTCTCTTTGTCCCCTAAAAGGCCAGTGTGCATGCATACTTATCTGTCTCTAGACTATAGCTGGCTGGATATTTAATGAGAAACCTTTCACCACAAAATGCAGTCTGCAGGCAGCATGTTATAGAGCAGGAGGAGCTGAGAAGAATGATACATAGTTTTGTGGGAAAAGATCCAGTAAAACTTGTCATTTATACATTAAGGGGTCATTTTTTAACCAGAAATGTGTCTATATTAGGCGTATTTCTGGTGCAGATTGCAACCCAAAGGTCCTTTGCACCACAATCTATGACTTCTCTCCGCTCACACCAGGTCTAAAAAAGTAGGCATGGCGTCGGCAAGGAAGGCGTAGAAAATAGTGTAAATGTAAGTCTACTTTCACAGTCGTGGTTGGTGCTGATCCGGCACCGATAATACAACCGCATGCATCTGTTCAGAATGTATCGGTTAGTATTATCTTTAACATTGCCAAAACTGATCCATCTTGAACATCATTGAAAGTCAATGGGGGATGGATCTGTTTTCTATTGTGCCATATTGTGTCATAGAAAACGGATCTGTCCTGACACACAATGTAAGTCAATGGTGACGGATCGTCAGGCGGACACCAAAACATTGCAAGCAGTGTTTTGGTGTCCGCCTCCAGAGCGGAATGGAGGTGGAACAGAGGCAAACTGATGCATTCTGAACAGATCCTTTTCTATTCAGAATGCATTAGGGCAAAACTGATCCGTTTTGGACCACGTGTGAGAGCCCTCAAATGGATCTCACAAACGGAAACCAAAACGCCAGTATGAAAGTAGCCTAAGACAACTAGGAACTTACATTTAGAAGCGGTGGTGGATCTGCCGAACTTTACTTCGACAGATCCACCGCCAGCACAGGGACTAAAACACAGGTCTTAATAAATGTGCCCCTTAGTCTTCTGCTTTTTCTGACTTGTACATGGATGCCATCTTATCAGTGAGTGATAGCATCCCTTGTATAAGTGTGTATCCAGAGATGGCTGTCAGTCACTGATAACTGCGCACAACAAGAATGGTCTTCGGTTCAGACAGAGCAAAGATTTAAATGTATAAATGACAAGATTAGCTGAATGTTTTCCCATAAAATCATATACTGTATCAATCTGCTCAGATCCTTTTGTTCTATAACATGCTGCCTGTAGATTGCACTGCATTTTGCAGTGAAACATTATGTTTAAGCAACAGAAATAGTTTTTCAAATGATTGTTTTATGGTTTTTTTTTCATGATTTGAAATTTATTGGTGCACATATTTAAAGAAGAACTCCGAAAACCATCATATTTCATTGCTGCGACTAGTGCATCTCAGAATGTGTGGGATCATTACCTAAAAGTACACTCACCTAAAGAATTATTAGGAACACCATACTTATATGGTGTTGGACCCCCTTTTGGCTTCAGAACTGCCTTAATTCTACGTGGCATTGATTCAACAAGGTGCTGATAGCATTCTTTAGAAATGTTGGCCCATATTGATAGGATAGCATCTTGCAGTTGATGGAGATTTGAGGGATGCACATCCAGGGCATGAAGCTCCCGTTCCACCACATCCCAAAGATGCTCTATTGGGTTAAGATCTGGTGACTGTGGGGCCATTTTAGTACAGTGAACTCATTGTCATGTTCAAGAAACCATTTTTCCAGTCTTCAACAGTCCAATTTTGGTGAGCTCGTGCAAATTGTAGCCTCTTTTTCCTATTTGTAGTGGAGATGAGTGGTACCCGGTGGGGTCTTCTGCTGTTGTAGCCCATCCGCCTCAAGGTTGTGCGTGTTGTGGCTTCACAAATGCTTTGCTGCATACCTCGGTTGTAACGAGTGGTTATTTCAGTCAACATTGCTCTTCTATCAGCTTGAATCAGTCGGCCCATTCTCCTCTGACCTCTAGCATCAACAAGGCATTTTCGCCCACAGGACTGCCGCACACTGGATGTTTTTCCCTTTTCACACCATTCTTTGTAAACCCTAGAAATGGTTGTGCGTGAAAACCCCAGTAACTGAGCAGATTGTGAAATACTCAGACCGGCCCGTCTGGCACCAACAACCATCACCTTTCTTTCCCATTCTGACATTCAGTTTGGAGTTCAGGAGATTGGCTTGACCAGGACCACAACCCTACATGCATTGAAGCAACTGCCATGTGATTGGTTGACTAGATAATCGCATTAATGAGAAATAGAACAGGTATTCCTAATAATTCTTTAGGTGAGTGTATATTTCTCACTGATAGATTAGTTGCTAACCATTTAAAATAATTCTGTCCTTGAAACTTAAATCAATCCCTATCTTGAGACTTTATGATTAGCTAGTGATGTCCTTGTGTTATACACAGAGACCAATCTGAACACATAGAGCTGCAGGGTAAAGCATTGAGAAAGGACATAGCTGCACTCTGACCCTCTGATGACTGCCTCAGACTCATAAGTATTACACAAAGGTAGTGACATGTCACATTTGCAATCCCACTAATCTAATTTTTGATCCAAACCAGAAAAAAACTAATTTTAATTTTCAAGAAACTCATAAACTAAAAGAAAAAGAGAAGGAACAATAAAACATAAAAAATGGTTTGTGCTACTTACTCTCTGTCCATGACTAAGCACTCCACCTCATTGTCATCTGCAATAATATTAGCTGATCTGACATCATCACTGCACGTAAAATAGATGACGTGAATATAATTAATAATGTGGATTTTGTTTGAGACAGATACTGTAAATAGATAGATAGACCGAAAGATAGATAGAAAGATAGATAAACAGATAGATTAGATAGATATACAGATAGATAATGCATAGATAGATAGACAGATAGATAGATGATAGATAATAGAGAGATAGATAGATAGACATGAGCAAATCGATTCTAAATTAATCTGTTATCTTGAATTTTCAAAAATTTTAGGGTTCCAGTAAATCTGAATCATTCACGATTTGATTCAAATGAATAGCTCAAAATGGCGTATGCCATTTTTAATATCAGAAGACAGCATAGCAGGGCGGGGGAATGACATGACTCTGGGTGGGGCCCGGATAGTCGGCTTGCCCATAATGCCTTGCTGTCACCCTCAGCCAATCAGTAGGGGCGGTATTGACATGTCATAAGCACTGTAGAAGATCCCAAGCAGGGAAGTCATGTGCATTCTGAGCTTGCCCATTGGTGTGACAGGGCTTCTGGCAGAAAGAACAAAGAAAGCTTCTCTTTAAACACACAGAAGAGCTAGTTTAGGGTCAGATAGGGAAGATAGCAGCAAGTTATTGTTGGCCAGATTGTCAGGGACTAATGTTCCCACGAACGCTCTTTCCTGATAATCTGCTTGTCTAAAGGTGCTGCAAATCACCTGATCAACGAGCAAAACGCTTGTTCATCGGTTGAAAAATAATTCATGCGGGCAGCTAAATGATCGTTTCTGGGCAGCAAATCATACTTTCTAGGGGTTATTAAGGGGTTAAAGCTACAGTATTACCCATTTTTTAAGTGCAGGAGTCAGCTAGCAGCCCAATTAATATATATATATATATATATATATATATATATATACACAGTACAGACCAAAAGTTTGGACACACCTTCTCATTCAAAGAGTTTTCTTTATTTTCATGACTATGAAAATTGTAGATTCACACTGAAGGCATCAAAACTATGAATTAACACATGTGGAATTATATATATAACAAAAAAGTGTGAAACAACTGAAAATATGTCATATTCTAGGTTCTTCAAAGTAGCCACCTTTTGCTTTGATTACTGCTTTGCACACTCTTGGCATTCTCTTGATGAGCTTCAAGCGTTAGTCACCTGAAATAGTCTTCCAACAGTCTTGAAGGAGTTCCCAGAGATGCTTAGCACTTGTTGGCCCTTTTGCCTTCACTCTGCAGTCCAGCTCACCCCAAACCATCTCGATTGAGTTCAGGTGTGGTGACTGTGGAGGCCAGGTGATCTGGCGCAGCACCCCATCACTCTCCTTCATGGTCAAATAGCCCTTACACAGCCTGGAGGTGTGTTTGGGGTCAATGTCCTGTTGAAAAGTAAATGATGGTCCAACTAAACGCAAACCAGATGGAATAGCATGCCGCTGCAAGATGATGTGGTAGCCATGCTGGTTCAGTATGCCTTCAATTTTGAATAAATCCCCAACAGTGTCACCAGCAAAGCACCCCTACACCATCACACCTCCTCCTCCATGCTTCACAGTGGGAACCAAGCATGTAGAATCCATCCGTTCACCTTTTCTGCGTCGCACAAAGACACGGTGGTTGGAACCAAAGATCTCAAATTTGGACTCATCAGACCAAAGCACAGATTTCCACTGGTCTAATGTCCATCCATTGTGTTCTTTAGCCCAAACAAGTCTCTTCTGCTTGTTGCCTGTCCTTAGCAGTGGTTTCCTAGCAGATATTCTACCATGAAGGCCTGATTCACACAGTCTCCTCTTAACAGCTGTTCTAGAGATGTGTCTGCTGCTAGAACTCTGTGTGGCATTGACCTGGTCTCTAATCTGAGCTGCTGTTAACCTGCGATTTCTGAGGCTGGTGACTCGGATGAACTTATCCTCCGCAGCAGAGGTGACTCTTGGTCTTCCTTTCCTGGGGCGGTCCGCATGTGAGCCAGTTTCTTTGTAGCGCTTGATGGTTTTTGTGACTGCACTTGGGGACACTTTCAAAGTTTTCCCAATTTTTCGGACTGACTGACTGACCTTCATTTCTTAAAGTAATGATGGCCACTCGTTTTTCTTTACTTAGCTGCTTTTTTCTTGCCATAATACAAATTCTAACAGTCTATTCAGTAGGACTATCAGCTGTGTATCCACCTGACTTCTCCACAACGCAACTGATGGTCCCAACCCCATTTATAAGGCAAGAAATCCCACTTATTAAACCTGACAGGGCACACCTGTGAAGTGAAAACCATTTCAGGTTACTACCTCTTGAGGCTCATCAAGAGAATGCCAAGAGTGTGCAAAGCAGTAATCAAAGCAAAAGGTGGCTACTTTGAAGAACCTAGAATATGACATATTTTCAGTTGTTTCACACTTTTTTGTTATGTATATGTATATAATTCCACATGTGTTAATTCATAGCTTTGATGGCTTCAGTGTGAATCTACAATTTTCATAGTCATGAAAATAAAGAAAACTCTTTGAATGAGAAGGTGTGTCCAAACTTTTGGTCTGTACTGTATATAACTAAATTAATTGGTTGATGTTGTTTTCATAGTTGCACTGGACACTGGGAAGCTGCACACTTTTTTCCCCCCAAAACCTGTTGAATGAATCTTTATAAATGTACAATAGGCATGTTTTCCAGCATTACCATCATCGTATATTTCTACCATAGACTGGGTGCAATCACACATTTTTCCCTATAATCCTATAACTAAATTTCTTTAATAAATAATAAGTGCATAATTAATTTTTCAGCATCATTTTAGTGTATATTTTTGCCTCGTATTGTGCCCAATGGTACATTTTTTTCCAAAAACCTATTGCAAAGTTTCTTAAAGTAAGTTAATAATTAATAAGCAAAGGAAAATTATGCAGCAAAGCGCAAAATGAAAAAAGTAAGGGTGAAAGCTCCATTGGATCTAACTCAAAAATCCCAATCATCCATATAAAAGCAAAGAAGATGCAACACTTCAATAAAATGCCAATGGTACTTATTCACCCAAGACCCTCAATACAATGTTTCAGCTGCTCCACGCAGCCATTTTTCAGTATCACCGTCACTGTATATTTTTGCCACAGAATGTGTCCAATTGCACACAATTTAAAAAAAATATTCTATTATGAAAATTCAAGTGCCGCGCAGAAATAACACACTTCAGAAAACAAATATACACTGCCTGAACAACCAAATTCAGTCGTAGCTTGGCTGTGCCCCTTCTCCAGCATATACTGTACTCTGACCTTGACCTCATAGACTTCTGGGTCAGCAGATTGGACCAGTGGCAGGAACTGTCCCAGTTAGCCATTGGTATACTTTCATGCCTTGTCTCCTGTGTACTGGCAGAGAAATTATTCACCGTGGCAAGTGGTATCATCACACCAAAGCTGGCAAAGTTCAAGACAAGCCACTGCTTCTTCCAATTCTACTGTGTGTATAAACACCAGCAGACATCTTTTCAGCTTTTGGACTGCTTTTATTTTTATAAAGCATAACAAATCTGATTTGGCAGAGGGCTATCCATAGATTGTTACCACCGGCTAACATGCATTTACCCATAGCCATATATTTTGCTGTCACATTGACAACTACTAATGCTGTCTTGGCATCAAAGAGCTTGAAAGGGGTTCCCTAGGAGATACATGACCTTTCAGGACTTTCAATTCCGGTCACATTTAGTTGTACCAGAACCAAATCTATGGACCAATTCATCCAAATCAGTCCCGAAACTAATTTAAAGAAATTTGCTCATCTCTATAGATAGATAGAGGGATCGATGATAGATAGATACAGACAGACAGACAGATGTTCTAATAATTTATTAAATAATGTTCAGATGTATAAAGGCAGGTAAACGGCAATGTATAATTCTGACCTGATAAGTGCTTTTTCACCAAAGTACTCTCCTTTTTCTAGTGTTTTAATTAATTGTGGCTCATCCAAGCCTTCTGCACTTTGTGTGACTTTCACCTAAAATGGATACACACATTTAATGAAAACAATATTAGAACAAGATGAAACAAATGCATAGAACAGTTGATAAATATTAAATTGTTCGGGCTCAAATGCTGGTATCCCCACCAATCACTAGATCATGGACCCAAGTCCCATTGGGAAGGAATTGTATAGGGCGCTGGCCAAGCATGTGTGCTGCCACTCCATACAACACTATGGAAGCTGTGGAAACAGTTTTTTCTTTAAATTGATATTTGTTTTTAGCATTTGTAATAACTGACTTTTTTTTACATCCTCTATTAAAGGATAACTCATATTTTTATTTTATTTGTTAGTTTATTAGAGCTAGGCATGTATACCTGAGTTAGTCTGTCAATGATTACCAAAAGATCTGTAATAATAGCCTTCATTAATGTCTCCTGTCCCTTTCCACTGCTCCCTTAAAAGACTGTTGCAATGGCTCATCTGTCTCCTAGGAAGACAGAGGGGCGGTCCTTAACACTGCATGCCTGCATTAGGCTTGAGAGTGAGGAGGCGTGTCTCTCAGTAATCCAATCTGATTGACTGGCGGTAAGCTGCTGGCTACAGCATGTTTGTATGTGACCTGAGGGAATGCAGTTTTGGCCTCAGAGAACTTGCAGAGGAGCCATCATGAGAAGATCCTCATAATGTAGGATTCAAAACAGCCGCAACTAAGGGGAAAACTCAAGGAAAACAATGGTAAGTGAAGAAACTAAAAATTGCTTTATGCATAATGCTGCTGCAGCAGTAACATATACTTAAATTGATTTTTTATGAAAATATGACAGTTATCCTTTAAACCTTGATTTTATAGCCTGCCTATTCATGGTATTGTGCTAGGGAGATTCACTAGAAGAAAAAGATGCAATGGGGAGATCACTGGATTTGACCTTACTCAGATTTCCTGCTCTTCTAGTGCTGTGGCCCTGGAGGAGCAGAGCAAAGTATGGGAGTAGTAGTGGCTCTGCCTGTAATAGTTATTCACAGTAGCAATCCACGCACTGATGCTCCCTTGGGCAAGGACAATAACAGTAGGGTGCACCCTTTCTTCCCTCAGGGTACAACCTGATATTGGGGCTCCTGCCTGATGGTAGTTGGTATGCCTTTGGTGTTGTGAGTTTGGTGTAGGTGCAAGGCAGAAAATCTAGGGTGCAGGGGCCGGCGAATAATGCTAGAGTCAGTAACCGGGCAGATTGTAGAAAATAAACAAGCCTTTCTTTACTGAAGTGCAAAATTGGAGTAGTAGTACATCCAATATCATCAAGGCACAGTTCCAAGGCAAGTCACAGTGCAGTCTCTTCCTAATAGCTGTATATAGGAAAACAGCAATAATGATGATTATAGAAGTGGTAGTACCTGATCTCCTTTTAAACAATTAGCAACCTTTCCATGATAATCACAGGCATACAAAACTCTCAAGAATGTAGCAGGCATCCCAGTCTACAAGCCAGCCACACACATAGAAAGAAAGTGTGGTAGGTGTCAGACACTACAAACCATCCACATGCAAAAAGCCTCACAATCAGCTCTGCAGTCCCCTGACTGAAGGATGCAGATCGTCAATCAGTTGGCCAAACTGTTATATGTGTGAAAGGTGCCATTAACTGTTAATCCTTTCACACTGAGCAAAGTCTATATGGGCAATAAACAGCGAATATCTTGGTAGCACACACTTCCTTGTTTTCCTAGAAAGTTTACGGATGTCTTCTCCAGCTTTCTCCTGGAACTGAACTTCCCTCAGTCAGGGCTTAATTAAGAAAAAAATTCCACCTACAGACAGCATGCAAAGAATTAATCATTTTAGTAATGTACTAAATTAACGCTTTGCAGGACCCTGGTTCTGCGGTACTGCACTAGTAGCTAGAATTACCGGGCAACTGTTTACTTTATTTTACTTTGCTGATACCATTAAGTAGCACATGGACACAGAAACAAATTAGTCATTGTTTTATCTTTCTCTCTCTCTCTCTCTCTGTATAAATATATATATATATATATATATATATATATATATATATATAGGAAAAGTGTGACAGCACCAATTCTCAATATGAATGGTGGGTGCTATGTCCAAGGGTGTCACTGCTTACCCTCAAATGTAGATGAAACTGACAGCACATCCAGTAGAAAAAAAACATTTATTGGGCCACGGTGGCACAGTGAGGCGATGTTTCGGCTCAAAACACAGAGCCTTTCCGATGCTTGAGAAAGAAGAAATGAAACGGTGAACTTTACGTCCAACTTATGGACCTTAGAGGGTGCACTGACACAACCGGTCGTAAACAGTACTTGGGCTTCAGCTATTTTTTGCTTTATTCATAGACAACGCGTTTCGGGGTACTAGGGACCCCTTTATCAAGTCTAGAGGGTGGGTTAAAAAAGGGGGACACATATATGGAAAGACACAATACAGGTGTATCAATCTATACAAAGAAACGATAATATGATGATAAATATAGAATGATATATGAAAAATATACGTATATATAGATAGATATAAAATGTAGATAGATGTAAAAAATAGATATAAAATATAGATAGATGTAAAAAAAATTTTTTTTCATATATATGTTAGTTCAGAATTTGATTTTATTTTTATTTATTTTTACTCGTCATTATTGATCAATTTCTATTTTTATCCTTAGATGTATTTATATCTATCTATATATACATATATTTTTTATATATCATTCTATATTTATCATCATATTATCGTTTCGTCTTTCCATATATGTCTCCCCGTTTTTTAACCCACCCTCTAGACTTGATAAAGGGATCCCTAGTACCCGAAACGCGTTGTCTATGAATAAAGCAAAAAATAGCTGAAACCCAAATACTGTCTACGAGCGGTTGTGTCAGTGCGCCCTCTAAGGTCCTAACGTTAGACGCAAAGTTCACCGCCTCGTTTCTTCTACCGTTACCCGAGTGGCAGGGTGGCTCCTGCACAAGGCGACCGGACCAATCTAGGCTGCACCAACCGTTGAAATTCTCTGTCTTTTGGCCTTCATTGTGGTTTCTCCCAAATTGGTGCAACCCCAATAGGTGAGCAAACTACCTCTTATAGTAGATTTTATCTTTTATTGAACATACCCTATGAGCGCCTTTCTCTATTCTAATCACCATTACTTGATGCTTGAGAAAGGCTATGTGTTTTGAGCCAAAACGTCGCCTCACTATGCCACCGTGGCCCAATAAATTATTTATTTCTACTAGATGTGCTGTCCGTTTCCATCTATATATATATATTTATATATATATATATATATATATATATATATATATCCCAAATTATAACATATTTCTGCCCTCAAATGATAATGCAATTTGTTTTCTTAATTTTATCGCACTGTATTGAAATGTGGATTGATGTTTTGCAGCATTATTATTCTCTGCGTTCTTACAGTTGCCGTATGCCATGGTAACTTTTCATACATAGTTGCTAAATCTCCAATATTACATTTAATTGTGTTCAGAACAATCATGGCTGTTAATGCTGAACCACATCCAATGTAAATTACTCCACAAAGGATAATATTATTGTACCTGTGCACTTATATTACATTAAATACTAGAACATCAGTTTCACGTGTTTTGACAAATTTTGTTACAATCAGCATTTTAGCTGAATTTTGCCAAAGAATATAAAATGAGGGGAAGCTTGTTACACAAATGCAAGCTAAGAAAACATTATCAATGAGCCTAAAAATGAAAACCTGTGGGTGGCTTTATTATTAAACCAATTAAACCAAATTCACATCATAAACACTCATGTTTCCTTTTACTTCAGTTTATATAAATTTTATATTATTCACAATTCAAAAGTAATGTTATTTTAATAGGTATTTGACGCCAAAGAATAAAAAGGTCAAAAATTTCTCACAAAGGCATTTTTTATACATTAGTATTTTATGAAACTACTTAGAAAAAAATGTGATGACAACCCAATCTTTGAAGATAACTGCCCCAGCATTCAGATGATGACCACAGGTTCACCTCCTGCAACCCCCAGTGGTCAGCTGTTAGGTGGATAAGCTCTCGCTTTCATTTTGTATTAAATGCCACCCATTCAAATGAATTGCCCAAATTGTAAGATATGAATGAGCAAAGTTTACTAGAGTAGGAGAAGATTTTTATGTTACAGTTCCCCGCTTCAAGATTGTCATCTCAAGTAGGGGTCCTTTCTAGGATGTCTGTGTGCTATAATATGGTATACTGTATGTACAGTGGTCATCTTTATTTATTTTACTTTACTTATATTGCACTAACATATTCCACAGCACTTTACAGACAGTATCATCATTTGCTGTTCACATTCGAGCTCACAGTCTAAGTTTCCTATCACTAAGTTTTTGGAGTGTGGGAAGAAACATACTACATCCATGCAGATTTGAACCAAGGACCTCAGGGCTGCAAGGCACAAAAACTAACCACTGAGCCACCGTGCTGCCCTGTAAAAGCAGCACACTGCTGACCTTTATGGCACATCCAGTGTTCTGGATATTTCTGTAATTTAATACCTATAAAAAATAATAACAGAGCAGCATTTGGAAGGTCTTCTGACCCTTTCACTTTTTTCATATTTTGTTGTGCTGTGGTCCTATGCAAAAATTTACTATGACACTTGAAATTTCGTTCTGGGGCTTCCCATTTCTCTTGATCATCTTTAAGATGTTTGTACATCATCACTGGAGTTCACTTGTGGTATATTCAGTTGATTTGACATGATTTGAAAAGACACACAACCCTGTCTATATAAGGTCTCACAGCTGACAATGCATATCGTACAGCATTATGTGAAGGAACACATCTGGAGAAGAGTACAATAAAATCTGCTACACTTGAAGTTCCTAAGAGCACAGTGGCCGCCATAATTCTTAAATGAAAGAAGTTAAGACCAACCAGGACTCTTCCAAGAGCCGGCTCCCCACCAAACTAAGTAATCAGGGGAAAGGGACCTTGGCAAGAAAGGTAACTTGGCTGAGCTTCAGAGATTCTGTGTGCAAATCGTAGAAACTTAAACAAGTTCAACCATCACTGCAGCACTCCACCAATAGGCTTTATGGCATATGGCCAGAAAGAAGCCTCTCCTCAGCAAAAGACATATGAAAGTTTGCAACAACAACAAAAAAAAAAAACTATAGGACTCTTAAAGTGTTAGAAACAAGAGTATGTGGTCTGATAAAACTAAGATTTAACTTTCTGTCTTTTATTCTAAGCCTCATGTTTGGAGGAAATTATGCACTGCCCAATTCCATCATTACAGTGAAGCATGTGCAGTATGCCATCTGTAATTGGTTTGTACTGTATATAATGTTAATTTAATGCACCTTGTACTCAGTATGCTCCAGCATGAGATAGACATGGGGTAACTATCCTGCCCATTGTTCTCTGGAGCTTAGGGTGGGGCTGGCCCCTCCCCTTGGTTCCAGAAGATTCCATTTAGAGTAGTTGTAAGAAGGTTGGAGGTAAGGAGCAGACATGATGTGTTTCTCTCTCCCAGACTCCAATTTCAAGCCCTGTAGCTGTCTATATAACCGAGGGCTCCAAGAGATAAAAGAGAGGACGTTTTAAAGGATGATCTGCATGGCCACAGGAATTTGAACTGTGTACAGATAATTGCTGGATGTACTGCAACTCCTGTTTGGTGCATAGTAAAGAGAAACTTTTGTTAAGTTCAATCTGGCCTGGTGTCATGGTCTCTCCCGTGACAGGGGTCATAAGATCTAAGAGACTGGCTGCACGTGATGTGATCTGACAGCCTCTTTGGTTTCACTTGTTTCCGTGTTGTTGCTGGTTATGACCACACCTCTTGTCTCAGGTGTAGCTTAAGTGGTCATTCTAACTCCTCTATTTATTCTGGTCTCGCCCATCATGCTATGCGGTGCATAGCTCCGTTCTGGTTGTGGAAGTGCTGGTGTTTGGTTCTCCTCTGAGCTCCTGCTCGTCCACGTACTTCAGAGTTAAGTATATTTTTCCTATTTCTAGTTTGTAGTTTTTCCATATCTTTTGGTATTTGGCCTAAGGGAGTCTCCTGTTCCTTCAGCTAGGAAGGAAAAGGTCATATTTTGTCCTGACATTATTTCCAGTGCCCTTTAGGGTCAGATAGGACCTTAGGTTCCTGCGTATGAACATTCCTACCATCGAGGTCTGTTCATACTGATAGTAGTCAAGGCTTGGTTTAGGGATTCACTAGGTGGTGACCTTTCCCCTTTCCCTAGTTTCCAAGCCTAGTACCTTTTCTCTTCCCTCCTGTGTTCGGTGTGGAGTTTACCTCCCACACCGCGCCGTGACCCCTGATTACCGACTCCCCTAACACCACACACTGGCCATTGCATAATTTTTAAAGCCCTGCCTTGCACCCTTATGGACATTAAACATCAAGGGCACCCCCAAACTATCATCAGACAAGAGCCCTGAGTGCCCCAAGGGAAAATAGGATGCCCCAACTTTACTGCACCAACCCTAGGAAGCGACGGTCTGCTTTGGCTCCAGCTTCCACAGGAACTCACTGCACATGGTGTTGGCAGAAATATAGTGTGTGTGTAGGGGTTCTCAGTGGCTGGGACAGGGAGACTGCTCAGGGTTGAGGGAAAGCTGAATGGAGTGAAGTACAGAGATATTCTTAAGGAAAACCTGATCCAGAATGCTCTGGACTTCAGACTGGGCTGAAGGTTTACCTTCCAACAAGATAAGATCCCTAAGCACGCAGCCAAGGCAACACAGGAGTGGCTTAGGAAAAACTCTGTTAATGTCCTTGAGAGGTTCAGCCAGAACCCTGACTTGAACCCAAGCAAACATCTCTGGAGAGACCTGAAAACGGCTGTCCACTGACGGTCCCCACCCAACCAGCCAGAGCTTGAGAGGATCTGCAGAGATGAGTGGCTGAAAATCCCCAAATCCAGGTGTGCAAAATTTATGGCATAATACTCAAGAAGACTGGAGGCTGCAATTGCTGCCAAAGAAGCTTCAACTAATTACTGAGTAAAGGGTCTGAATACTTATCTCAGTCAAAGATAAAATAAAAAAGTCAATAAATTAGCAAATATTTTGAACATTCTGTTTACACTTTGTCATTATGGGGTATTGATTTCAGATTGATAGGGAAAACTAAAGAGACTAAAATGTAGTCTCTGAATTTTTTTTCTAGATGTATATAGAAGATTTACATAAATATATTAATTGGCAAACATGGTAAAAGATTACATACAATTGTATAGAAAAAGGATTCTAGATAAGGTGATTTATGAACATTATAGCAATATGAGTGGCGTGCCTCACCTTCCCTTTAGAAATGATAAAGAATGTGCTTCCTTCTTCTCCTTCACGAATAATATAATCCCCTGTTCCATAGCGCTCCTGTTAAAAAAAAATGTAGTTGTCACTTTCGATATACTTAACTTTTTAATGTGATACATTGTTGGAAAATGAATAAAAAAGTAACATAAAAATACTTATGCTTATCAGTATATAGACAGTAAAGTAATTTCACATTTTCAACACACATTCAAAATTCTACTGTAATCTACCATTCTGGTGTTACCTACCTAAAAAAAGAGGTTGGCTCAACCCCAAAACACATTGTCCATACACCTTAGAAAGTTTCTGGTACACTACTTCTGATTTCTTCATCCCTGCAGTGCTGCAGTACCTGTATTCTAATGCATGTTCTTGTAACATATGCTTCCATGGCTGTTCCCTACCCCTCCCCATTACTATAATTTCCGTCTGGCCCTAATGCATTCTCAGTGGAGGCGGATCTTTTTAGGCTACTTTCACACCTGCGTTCGATCGGATCCGTTCTGAACGGATCCGCTCATATTAATGCAGACGGTGGCTCCGTTCAGAACGGATCCGTCTGCATTATAACTTAGAAAAATTTTCTAAGTGTGAAAGTAGCCTGAGCGGATCCGTTCAGACTTTACATTGAAAGTCAATGGGGGACGGATCCGCTTGAAGATTGAGCCATATGGTGTCATCTTCAAGCGGATCCGTCCCCATTGACTTACATTGTAAGTCGGAACGGATCCGCACGCCTCCGCACGGCCAGGCGGACACCCGAAGGCTGCTTGCAGCGTTCAGGTGTCCGCTCACTGAGCGGAGCGGAGGCTGAGCGCTGGCAGGCGGATGCATTCTCAGTGGATCCGCCTCCACTGAGAATGCATTAGGGCCAGACGGCTGCGTTCAGGGCCGCTCGTGAGCCTCTTCAAACGGAGCTCACGAGCGGACACCTGAACGCACGTGTGAAAGGAGCCTAAATTTGCTGTTCTTTTGTGCAGATACTATTGTTATAAAATACTATTGTTATATTGTTATAAGGGGGAATGTCTTATGCTCTCTGATGCTTTCTCAAATTTGTTTATACCAATATACTTTTAAAACTTTAATTAAAATTGATATTTAAAAAATCTACTTTCTTAGCTACACTCCTTGTACTGTGTGAAATCTGGCCAAATAGTTGGCCATACATATTAGATAAACACTGGTCAAACCTTTCAATTTTGATAGGACCAGCTTACCATCTAATATGTATGGTGGTGTTTGGACTCTCCCCCAACGGCGGATGTCAAGGGAAAGGAGGGTTAGGCAGGTTGAATTTAAGAAAATATGCATGATTAGGCAAATTAATTATGTGCTGAGGAAAGGTGGGACACACGTAAATGCTGTTGCACAAACAAATAAAGGTCACCTTTAGGGTGTAACAGCCAATGTGCACCAACAATGTACTGGTAACAACAAGGGTCCATTCACACGTCCGTATGTGTTTTGCGGATCCGCAAAACAAGGACACCTTCAATGTGTGTTCTGCATTTTCCGGACCACACATCGCCAATACTGTCATAGAAAATGCCTTTTCTTGTCAACAATTTTTGACATGTTCTGTTTTTTTGCGGAACAGAAGTGCGGATACGGAAATGCGGATAGGCAAATGCAGATGCGAACAGCACATTCCGGCCCCATTGAAAATTAATGGGTCCACACCTGTTCTGCAAAATTGCGGAAAGGATGCGGAGCCATTTTGTGGACGTGTAAATGGACCCTAAACCAGCAGAATTCTTATTTTAGTTTTCCATCTTAAAGGGTTATTCCTATCTTGTAAAGTAATAAAATATAAATCCCAGCACTGGGACCCCAAACGATCCTGAGAATGAAAAGCCAAAGGGCTGATTTAGCACTCCTGGTCCCCTGGCTGAGCAGTGAGCTGCAAGCGGCCCTACTGACAACCATAGTGGGCCCTTCAGTTTCAGGATCAGTGGAGCGGGGGTTTTAACCTCACAGTTTGACCTCCTACCAATATGCCATCACTTTACAAGACGGGAGGAACCTTTTAAGATGGAAAGTTAAACTAAGAATTCTGCTGGTTAACTGTTACCAGGAAGCATAAGAAAAGTAAAACCTCTTTAACAGTCATAGTAATGTAAGTAAATAAACTACAATACAAGATAATTAAAGCAACAAATTTACAAAGTTACTTAAATTCTTATGTACAAATAAACTATAGAATATAATGTCATTCAAGAATGGAAATCTTTAAATTACATGTAAGATTTGTGGTTTGGAAATAAAGTTAAGATGCCCATACACATAACGTAACTGTTAGCCAGAGTCGTTAATTATGACAGGATTGGCTGACTATATCATGTGTATAAATACAAAAAACAAAATGGCTGCACACCGTTATATATACAAACAATAGAGCTACCTGGGACTTCTGAGCAGAGTACGTTTGTAGCTGGTTCCTACACTGCCCTGAATATTGTAGGCTTAGGTAAGTCCAAAGTGAGCCAGTATATTTAGTGTTAGGGACCCATCTGCGGAATCCACCTTGACGCCTGGTAGATGGGCCCAACAGGTATGTGCACTAAGAGCTTCCATTACTCATTTATAGTCGGTATTGTACCACGTTTATCTAGAATGACCCCCATTTCTTAGCTCTATTGTTTGTATATATAACGGTGTGCAGCCATTTTGTTTTTTGTAATTATGTTTGCTTCATAGATATGCACCTGTGATTCTGAAGGTTTTAGTCTAAATTTTCTTGCTATATCATGTGAAGGAGGGTGACCTTGCTCTTCTCTGACAACAGATGGTTGAATGAAGCATTGGTTATTTTGGATTTCATTGTGGCACATCTTTTGTCCCTGGGAGAGATAACATCTTATTTCCTTCTTCCCAATTAAAACACAAGCACACTTTACTGTGTCCTAAAGTCTATGTGCAGCTTTAATTGGTTTGCCTTCACATGGTTCTGGAGTTAAAGGATAGACTTCTGGCCATCTGCAGACAGTCAGAAGTTTATCCTTCAACTCTAGGCCTGTGAGAAGACACAAAGATCATCTGAAGCTCTAAACATGGCTCATTCACACGGGTCGATGCATAGGGAATGACTGGAAATAAATTGTTCATCCCCATCATAGCCTGATTGTTCAGCAGAGGTGATAGCCGTATTTACATGCACCAATCATCTCCTTTGTATGTGGATGAGTGATCACTACTGCGATCATTAATTTTCATACATATCCATTGTTTACACAGTGTATTGTGCTGCCAATATATGATGATTTTACATGCCACATAAGAGATGTTTTCAGTAGGGTGTTCGGTGGCACATTTACATGGAGCATTGCCATGATCCTCGGCATGTGTAAAAGAGCTTTAACCAAACAGGTAATTCAATATCAATCAGCAGACAATGTTGGACCCATTCAGATAAAACAAATGCAAAAGGCTAAGTGTATTTAATAATTCTAGAGTACCCTCCCCTCTAATGAAATGCAATAGTATACAATATAATGCATTCATTCTATATTATTTTTGATAAGCCAATAATAGCAGACCATTAGAATATACAGTATATGGTATGTCATCATCACTCTCACATACTTTTATATCCATAAAATTTACAGAGAAATATATAAAATAAGAGAGGAAATGAAACTCTCTGGCTTCACCTATTAATTTTGGCAAATGAAAGCATTTTTTTTTAAATGAGTAGAATTCGGAACACAGTGTACGTAGTGATACATGGTATACAATTATTTTTTACCACACGTTTGAACATTACATTTGTTCAAACTTGTATCAAGGTCACCAAATATTATTAAAATAAACAATAGGTTGCTTAACCCCTTCAAATCACAACCATATATATATGACAGAAGTCAATTCAACCATTTCCGGACCTGCGCTGTATAAGTCTGGTCTTTAATAATAGCGCCTGTTTTCCAGCGCAGTGGGCACCATAACTGGAGGGTTTCAGCTGTTTTAAACAGGAGACACATAGGGCTAATGTTTGAAACCAGCGATAATGCCAATAGCAGACATTTAACCTCTCAGATCCCATGGTCAAATGTAACCATGGCATCTGAATGCTGAAAACCCAGAATCACTGTGCTTCCAGGTCTTGAATGGCTCATCCACACATTGATCAGGGGAGACATCCATTTGTTGTCAAAGGCCTGAGCGTGCTTGACACTACCAGGCCTTTCACAAGTATATTCCAATGTAGGCCTGCATTTTCTATTCAGCAATGTATTAAATCTCATTGCTGTTGGGCGCTAGGTTGCCTAAAAAAGGGGAAATAAAAATAAATAAAAATAATATATATATATATATATATATATATAAACTAAAATAATCAGCAGCACTCTATATGACGCCGGGTGCAAATCCACAAAGTGTTCCTGGACAGGGAACAATGCATTTGAGATATCAAAAAAATGGGCAGCACTCCGGTCTTGTGAAAGTTCAGTGATGTTTATTCACACTTAAACGCGATGCAGCATTTCAGCCCTCTCAATGGAGCCTTTGTCAAGCTAGTGAACACAGTGCTCTCTACATATTTAAATAGGTGAATCTCATTAAGGTTACATGATTACTCATTACAATATTTTCAACAAATGTCAATATAAAAACATGATTACAATATTCATCAAAGTGTATCACTATACACAGACCATCCTGGTGTGGACCTAATGTGTAAATAATGTGAAAATAACTTTAAATCACATATAAAAACCAGTATTACTTACATAAATACTACTGATTATCATATAAAGTGCAGCTGTGCTCAAATATGTATCAATTAAAAACTTAAGAGAAGGACAAACCACGTCACGAAATCTCATATTGCGATCCAGCGTTGGCGTCCCCTGGCACATACTGCGCAGGCGCCAAAGTCTATCAGTGAAGCGCGAGATCCTGTCGCGTCCCGCGCATGCGCACAGACCACCTGTATGCAAATGCTGGAACGCACCCAGGGCTCGCGAGTTCTCTCCACTTCTCGCGCATGCACATTACAGCCGACTCAGAGGCAACTGCGCCACTGGCAAAGAGATATGGAGGATTATACTACCGGATTTGTATATAGTTGGCAAGGGGGACAGAGGACTGGGAAAACTGGCTTCTCCAAGAGGATGGAACGGCCTTCCCCCAAGAATAAAAGAATGGTATCCTCTAATCAAAGGGACAATCGTACAGCTCCAAGAATGGACAATTCCTTAGAAGTTGTTACAGCACCCGACACTAATACCCCCACCGTGACTGCTCCTTTTTTAGGTCTGGGTCCAGATCCCACCGGACCAGACGAGGGGGAAGGAGACAACAGAGGTGGCGTAAAAGCAGGACAGATGAAATCGCAAAGAAAACATGCGAAAGAGACAACTGTGGTAAATATATCATCCATTATGTTAACTCCTGTACAATTGTCTTTATTGGAAAAGGGACTCTCCTTTTGTCCATTTAGGAACATTGACTGGTTTCAGTTAGAGCTCGATCTACACAGATTTTTTAGAGCAATTAAACTTAAAATCTGGTTTGACAAGCAGTCCACTGAAACCTCGGCAGTTAGGCCTGCTGGCGGTTCAGAACTCACACTTAATGATGTACAGCTTCACCTCAAAAGTGATTTCACACCTGTTGTTAACCATGTTGCCTTGGATACTTTTATTAATGCGGTCAGAATTGATCTAGAAGCTCATGAGGGGATGTGTGTAAAAAGGAATAAACCGGCAGACAAGGGTGGAGCAGTGGTGGTCATGAATACAACTGACTATGTGGATGAGATATATCGTCAATTGAATGATGAAAAGGTGTACCGTAGGCTTCCAGGTGACCCTAAGTTTGATTTTCTGAAGAAAATCCGTGAGGTCCTGGATTGCGCTAGAGAGGAGGGTGTAATCGATGATAGGTTGCACTCCTTCCTCTATGTGGAACGGCCGAGAACTCCGGTAATATATGTTTTACCGAAAATCCACAAGTCACTTGTCTCTCCACCTGGCCGCCCTATAGTATCGGGCATTGGTTCACTGTTCTCTCTGATTGCCATTTTCCTAGACAGGATCTTGTCACCATATGTCTTGAGAGCTAAATCATACATAAGGGACACCACGCATTTCCTAAATTAAATCAGTAATGTACAACTACCGGCACATGTCATTTTGGCATCATTTGACGTTGTTAGCTTGTACACATCCATTTCACATGTTAGGGGGGTGGGGGCAGTCAGAGAGTGCCTGGCAGACTCACCTTACTCTATGAAATGTAGGGAGTTTCTGATCACGCTTTTGGACATAGTGCTCACCTGCAATTATTTTTCTTTCGGGATGAGTACTTTGTCCAATTACGCGGGACCGCTATGGGCTCAAATGTAGCGCCAAATTGCGCTAATATATACATGGCCCATTTGGAGGAGATGTACGTCTATGTTAGCCACCACTTCAGACAAGTTCTGGGGTGGTGGCGTTACATAGACGACATCTTCCTATTGTGGATGGGCTCCATTGGGGAATTGCGCCAATTTGGTGATTTCCTCAATGGGATTGACCCAGAGGTTAAATTTACACTGGTTACTTCTGAAACCCAAATTGAGTTCCTTGATGTAATAGTGAGTAGACAGGGGGACTCTCTATATACTGACCTTTTTACGAAGAAAACAGACAAGAATACTTTACTTCAGTATGACAGTTGTCACCCTAGGAGCATGGTTAGGTCGTTACCCTATAGCCAGCTGCTCAGAGTTAGAAGAATAGTGCAAGGGGACGAGGAGACCATTGATAGACTCGCTACAGTGGGTCAAAAATTAATTGAAAGAGGTTATCCAAAGAAATTGGTAGAACAGCACAAAGTGAGGGCCATGCAACAATCCAGGAAAATTCTCTTGGAAAAGGGGATAAATGAGGTAAGGGATAAGAAACGTATTCCCTTCATCACGCGGTTCTCACCCCTGAGTGACAAAATCGGAAGTATCTTGAAGGGACATTGGCCTATTTTGGGCAGTAACTTCAAAAACATTCCCGAGTTTACTAATCCTCCTATGATTTCATACAGACGCACACGTAACATCAAAGATCAACTTGTGCGGGCTGATATTGGCACTAGTAAGGTCTCATTCATTATGTACTTTGGAGCATCCAAAAAAGGCTGCTTCCCCTGCCATGGATGTGTGAACTGCCCACTTATGTTGAAAGGGGCTGGTTTTGTGCACCCACAGACAGGAGAAGAATTTAGGATTAAACATCATTTAACTTGTGATTCCTCCTATGTAGTGTACTTGCTGGAGTGTCCCTGCCGTCTCCTCTATGTAGGAGAGACGAAATGGGACGTCAAAACAAGATTGAATCATCATAGGTACACTATTAGGAAAAAGAGATTAGACCTACCCGTGTCTAAACACTTCACAGAAGCACGACACACTGAGAAGGACCTGCGCTTCAGAGTCATTGACCAGGTCGCCATGCCACGACGGGGGGGTGACAGGTCGGTGACGCTGAAGCAACGGGAATTTTATTGGATTTTTCAATTGCAAACCTTAAAGCCCCATGGACTTAATGTTGACTTTAGGGTGACATAGCCATACGCCAGTGAGATGCTTGAGACCTGTCTGAGAGTGTATAGGTCAAGATTGTGCACTCTATTTATCCGCTTGTTTTTTTCAGTTTTTTTCAGATTATCTTGATGGAAACTCTTGTCTTAACCGAGAGGACATTGCCCGACATGAAATCTCCATGCGATCACTATATATGTTTTTCTGTATTTGTTTTTTATTCTTCATAGATCTCTCCATGTGTGATTTTCCATGATTGGGGATTCGAAACCAATGGATTGAACGATATACATTTTAGGAATTTTGCGGCCACTTTGAGTGGGACAGAGGAAGCAAAGTTGTGGGTGATGGGTGCGGGAGCCTGGGACATATGACACGCGAGTGTCTGGTCCTTTGCTCCACACAGGTGCATGCACCCAGAGATGGTTGCTTGCGCCAGTGTTCAACACCTGGCTCCACACTGTCTCCATTGATGACCGCAGGAAGCGGGGATGTAGTGACTGGAGCCATGGCTATAATTAGCCTTGGTTTCCTGTGATGGTGGGGACTGTGCACTGGATTAATCTCCTGTGTACATTTCTCCATAGACATCATCCGGTTCCTGATGGCCACTGTCCCATTAGACCGCATATGAACATGTTACCATGGTCACATAGTGACAACCACATTGGTTTTCGATCCTCCTGATTGACATGCGCAGTGGCGCAATTGCCTCTGAGTCGGAGGCGGCTGTAATGCGCATGCACGAGAAGTGGAGAGAACTCGCGAGCCCTGGGTGCGTTCCAGCATTTGCGTACAGGTGGCCTGTGCGCATGCGTGGGACACGACAGGATCTCGCGCTTCACTGATAGACTTTGGCGCCTGCGCAGTATGTGCCAGGGGACGCCAACGCTGGATCGCAATATGAGATTTCGTGACGTGGTTTGTCCTTCTCTTAAGTTTTTAATTTATACATATTTGAGCACAGCTGCACTTTATATGATAATCAGTAGTATTTATGTATGTAATACTGGTTTTTATATGTGATTTAAAGGTATTTTCACATTATTTACACATTAGGTCCACACCACGATGGTCTGTGTATAGTGATACACTTTGATGCATTTTGTAATCATGTTTTTATATTGACATTTGTTGAAAATATTGTAATGAGTAATCATGTAACCTTAATGAGATTCACCTATTTAAATATGTAGAGAGCACTGTGTTCACTAGCTTGACAAAGGCTCCATTGAGAGGGCTGAAATGCTGCATCGCGTTTAAGTGTGAATAAACGTCACTGAACTTTCACAAGACCGGAGTGCTGCCCATTTTTATATATATATATATATATATATATATATATATACAGTACAGACCAAAAGTTTGGACACACCTTCTCATTCAAAGAGTTTTCTTTATTTTCATGACTATGAAAATTGTAGATTCACACTGAAGGCATCAAAACTATGAATTAACACGTGGAATTATATACATAACAAAAAAGTGTGAAACAACTGAAAATATGTCATACTCAAGGTTCTTCAAAGTAGCCACCTTTTGCTTTGATTACTGCTTTGCACACTCTTGGCATTCTCTTGATGAGCTTCAAGAGGTAGTCACCTGAAATGGTCTTCCAACAGTCTTGAAAGAGATCCCAGAGATGCTTAACACTTGTTGGCCCTTTTGCCTTCACTCTGCGGTCCAGCTCACCCCAAACCATCTTGATTGGGTTCAGGTCCGGTGACTGTGGAGGCCAGGTCACCTGGTGCAGCACCCCATTACTCTCCTTCATGGTCTAATAGCCCTTACACAGCCTGGAGGTGAGTTTGGGGTCATTGTCCTGTTGAAAAATAAATGATGGTCCAACTAAACGCAAACCGGATGGAATAGCATGCCCCTGCAAGATGCTGTGGTAGCCATGCTGGTTCAGTATGCCTTCAATTTTGAATAAATCCCCAACAGTGTCACCAGCAAAGCACCCCCACACCATCACACCTCCTCCTCCATGCTTCACGGTGGGAACCAGGCATGTAGAGTCCATCCGTTCACCTTTTCTGCGTTGCACAAAGACACGGTGGTTGGAACCAAAGATCTCAGACCAAAGCACAAATTTCCACTGGTCTAATGTCCATTCCTTGTGTTCTTTAGTCCAAACAAGTCTCTTCTGCTTGTTGCCTGTCCTTAGCAGTGGTTTCCTAGCAAATATTCTACCATGAAGGCCTGATTCACACAGTCTCCTCTTAACAGTTGTTCTAGAGATGTGTCTGCTGCTAGAACTCTGTGTGGCATTGACCTGGTCTCTAATCTGAGCTGCTGTTAACCTGCGATTTCTGAGGCTGGTGACTCGGATGAACTTATCCTCCGCAGCAGAGGTGACTCTTGGTCTTCCTTTCCTGGGGCGGTCCGCATGTGAGCCAGTTTCTTTGTAGCGCTTGATGGTTTTTGTGACTGCACTTGGGGACACTTTCAAAGTTTTCCCAATTTTTCGGACTGACTGACCTTCATCAAGAGAATGCCAAGAGTGTGCAAAGCAGTAATCAAAGCAAAAGGTGGGTACTTTGAAGAACCTAGAATATGACATATTTTCAGTTGTTTCACACTTGTTTGTTATGTATATAATTCCACATGTGTTAATTCATAGTTTTGATGCCTTCAGTGTGAATCTACAATTTTCATAGTCATGAAAATAAAGAAAACTCTATGAATGAGAAGGTGTGTCCAAACTTTTGGTCTGTACTGTATATATATATATATATATATATATAAGCTTGAATCACCCCCTTTCTCCACGATAAAAATAAATAATAATAATAAAAAACACATCATAGGCATTGCCGTATCCCAAGATGCTGGTACTTAAAATATTTGTTCCATGCAGTGAAAAATCGAAATGGCAGTATCGTCATTTTTTTCGTCGCCTCACCTCCCCAAAAAATTGAACAAAGAGTGATCACAAAGTCACACACATTCCAAAATCGTATCCGTAAAAACTATAGATCGTTCTGCAACAAATGAGCCCCCACACAGCTCTGTAGACATAACTATAAAACATAACTATAAAACTTAGTTATGGTGGCTATATAAAGAAAAAAATATTTTTTCAGTACTAAAACTATAAAAACTATAAAAATGTGTTATTGCTGTAAATGCACTGACCTAGAAAATGATGGCAACAAGTCAGTTTTACCAAATAGGGGAAGCTGTAAAACCCCCTAAAACTGTGAGTTTATTTTTTTTTTCAATTCCACACTATTTGGAATTATATTATATTTTTTGCCTCCCACTTCATCTTATGCAATATTAAATGGTGCTCGTCCCGCAAAACAACAAGCCTTCATACGTCTAAACAAATTTAAAGTTATGGCTCTAGGAGGGCAGGGAGAAAAAAATGAAATATGAAAAAACAGAAAATTATTAACAATTTTATTAAATATTAAACTACCTGAAATCACCCCAACTACCATCTCACATTTATTGTACTGATGTTTTTACTGGCAGATAGGTCTTTGAGCTTCAAGACCTGTGCGCGAACTGAAATATTTGTACCTTCTATAGCTACACCCCTAAAAACAGGTGATGAACATCATAACATTAAAAAATGTATGATAGTAGTAATAATGATGAATCAGTAATGTGACTGTAAATCAGATCATGGTATTTTTCAAATGAAATAAAAAAAGACAAAACAGTCAACTAAACAATCTCGAAACATCCTATTCGAAATGTTGAAAGGTGAAGAGGTAGCAGGCAAAGTGCACTCCCATTAATCCTTATACCTCCAGATTTAATATCTGGGATCAGAATGGAATTCTCTTGTGGTTATTACGTCTGCTCTCCAAATACTCTATTAGAAACACATTTTCGTCTTTTAAAGAAAAATGACTGTGCTCCTCGGTGAAATTACGCTGAATTATTAATTTGTAACATCTGTGTCAGTGTTACGTTACATGGCCAACCCTCTGGAGGGAGCAGATCCAAGAAGACCTGTTCAGAATGATTTCATCATCAAAACCCTGGGAAATGGCAGAGCAAAGACTGTATCATCATGGCATGGAATTAATAAATGACACCAGGGAATTTCTATGAAATACTCATTGATACATTGGCGGTGTAATTTACACTTAAGTGCAAAGTGCTCTTTGACTGCATTTCAATAGAAGGTTGCTTTTCTTTTAGTTAAATTATATGATGAACACAGGACTGACATAAAGTCAACACCTTGAAAATAGTTTCTTTCTGTTAAATCTTTCAGAAATGGAATGTGTGATTCCTCCACACGCATTTGAAGTGGCCACCTTCCATATTATGTTTCTGCCCAAGAAAATAAACTGACTAGGCCCTCTTTTCAGTTTGTTTCGCGCACACATAGAACTCTTTTAATGAGCGCTCTTGTGCTTTGGTAAAATTGTTTTGCGTATGTCTCACTTTCTTCCATTTTAGAGGCACATGGAACATAGTTTCTGGTAGCCCTTTTTCGGAGATTTGACATTTCAAAAATGTAAAAAAAAATGACAAGCATTCATTTGTGAATGATCGTGACTCATGTTAAACATGCTCCAAGCATGAGATTCGTGTTCATGTGTCCCTTATTCTCTATCAGACTTACATTATATTTTTTCTGATTAAGCTTTTTGTCTAATTATATCCTTTGAAAGTTCCAAGAAACCTAATTATTTTTTAGATTATAATATAACAGTTAATTAAATATTATTTATATATATTTTTAAATGATACACTGTATATAAAATATATAAAAATATACAGTATGTAAAAATATATATAGAATTTTAACACATTTCAGCCTTTCACAAAAGGGACACACAAGTGCTAAGTGACATTGTGTCCCTGTTGTTGTTTTTTTGTACTATTGACAAGTATGCCACCTGTTTATGCCGTCAGGTAAGAAAGCTCAAGCCATACTATTAATATAAACTTCTGTCTGTTTTATATAGCCTTACCAGTTCCAAACAGTCTGCGATCTTCATCAACTTGTCTTCTGGAAGCTTCTTCAGCAAAAATACACTTTGGAAAAAGAGACATTAATTTAAGCATAATTTATTATGCATTTACCAAAAACAGCATCTACGTCAAGGAAGTATTCTGCATACCCACACCATGTGCAAAATAAAATGCATACAATATATGTAAATCTCCCTCAACTGAACTGATATACTACACGTTCCGTTCCAGACTTCCTGTATTACTGTATGCGCAAGAACAAATCTCACTCAAATTAACATATGGCCATATTACAGCTCTGTTGTGTAGGAAGCCATAATAGGGTTACCATAGAGGTCCCTGTGGCCTCTATTATACCGCTGTAGGTCTCTAAGTAAGTTCTCAAGGTTTTTCTGTAGATATCTGATATAAAGAAATTGTGGCATGTTCCATCAGGCTCAATATGTAAAAAGATGTTTCACCATAGAAGCATTGCTCTATCTATATCTGTGTTTTGAACCCTGTATCTGTCACCTAGATACCATGGAAAAAAAAACTCATCTCTAACCTAATGTCAATGGAAATTCTACTGTAATATGAATACTCTTTCAGGTAGCTGGTTGCTAGGAAGGTGCCACGTCACAATCCTTTTGAAAAAGCAGTGGTTGTTAGGCAGTATATACTAGTCAGATATGGAATGCTATCACGTCAATAAGTGAGAAAGCAAATTGGTAGAAGTTAGAATTAGTGATGATAGGCAGGGGCAATATTCGAATTCGCAATATTCTGAAAATATTTGGGCGAATATTCGTCATATATTTGCACATTTGAAAATTCGTGATTATTTTCTTGATTGCAAAAATCGCCAATGTAATATTCGCGTAATGCGCGTGCAATACAGGCGTGGGTCACTGTTGCTACATTTTTCAAGCTGCTAGAAGTTTCCTGAGACTGGAGAAAATGGTTGGCACGGCAGAACATTACAATAGCTTTATATGCAGATAGAGCGCTCCAATATATTCGCAATTGCGCAAATCAGCAATTAATGACGCGCATATTTTTGCGCAATACGTCCAACTTCACATTTTAGCAGGTCTAACTACATATTAGTGATTGGTGCACTATGTATTGTTGTGAACTTGTGACATCACAGCGCTATGTATGTATGTATGTATGTATGGACAGCAGAACCTATCACACTACCTAACACCCTGCACTGGTACCTACCAGCTACATTATATCAGGATATAACCTACACTGACTATCTCCCACTAACTATCTGTATTATATATATAAGCTATCTAACTATCTATCTAATGCAGTGTGGAAAGCACAGAGCACAGCAATGAAAATGGCTGCTGGGGAGGTTCTTATATAGTAAGGGGTAGGCAACTTTCCTATTGGTTGCTAGGGATGTTGCTAAGCTCAGACAAAGACATTGCAGCCTTCTCATTGGCCCACAAGCAAGAAGGGAGGTTACTGATGAAAAAAAAGTCTAGAATATTCGAGAATACAAATATATAGCACTATACAGTATTCTACATCTTCTCGAATTCTTGAAGTTGCGATATTCGCAATAAAAATTCACAATTCGAATATTCACGCCCCAACACTAGTTAGAACATGTCATCTCTCATTTAACGCTGTGTTGTTGAGGGAGAGGACCTCTTCAAGTCCTTCAATAGTGTTCAACTGTAGAACATCTAATGTACTTAGATTCTCAACAAAGGTCAAATAACATTTACCTTCTCAAAAAATTCTGATACTCCTCATGTCTTGTCTGGGCAGTCTTTCTCATTATATTTTGAAACACTTCTCGGTCAAGGGTCCATGTCCTGACATTAGTGATCGCTTTGGATAAAAATAATAAAATCAATAAAAACTGTTGATGTTAAATTGAACTTTTCTAAAGTTATAAAAATGTACACATTTTGACAAGTTTCTTAACATGAGCAATATTTTCTTTGGAACCTTGCCAATTATAATTTTTCATTGTCAGAATTAATAGCAGAATTAATAACTCAATCATCTTGGGACTTTAGGTCTTTTCACGACACCTTATGCCTATCAATAACTGTATTATATCACTGATGATGACTTTAGGGAAAGACATTAAAGGGACTGCAATCAGTGTCATTGAGATGCTGGAGGAAAGATGGAGAATGCAGATAAAAATCTGCCTTACTGTTCTAAATATGGGAGCGCTAAAGAAATTAATGTACACAGCTTCCATCTATCTAACTTTTTGATTTCATTCGCTTCATCTGACTTCCTGACATAAGTTTACTTCAGCTCAACTTGGCATACAGAGCCACTAGATTACGGTATCACAATGCCTAGCGCAAACATAGTACACTCTGGTCAAATTCTGAAGACAGACCAAACTATTGAGAATGGTTAGATTTAAAAATGTTTTTGTGACATTTTCTGGCAATGTTTAACAGGCTTACAATGTACCTTTTACTGAGGCTGTTCTTGTGCAGTTATAAAGTATTGCTAACTCTCCAAAGGTTGTCCACACTGGGATGGAAGCTAGAAGCTTGTTCTGCTGGAAAACTTCGGTTTTACCCTCTGGAAAAAACAACATTTTTAAGACACCCATGTAATCATGTTGGAAAACTCTGAGAAACATGTTAAGACAACTTGACATGGTTTCCTACAATTGGTCTACTATACTGTATATTATACCACACTGTATTATACTACTGTATACTGTGCTGTACCATGCACTAGAACCTACTTTATTATTGTTTAACTATCTCTTTAAAATGCTATCTCTTTATTCGTATGACACCAGGTTTTGTTTTCTGTAGCATGAGCTCTACTTGTACAACCTATTTGTATTTATGATGGCGATCACTTCCAGACACTTCCACTTAGTAGTGTATATTTAAAGGGGCTGTCTGGGCTGCAGATATTGATAACCTATTCTCAGGATAGGTTATCAATATAGGATCGTGGGAGTCTGTGACTTAGCACCCCCATCGATCAGCTGTTTAGGGCAGCCCCAGTTACTTGAACTATATCCAAATATCATCATGACACAGGTTATACTTTCTGATACAGTCCTGATCAAAAGTTTAAGACCACTTGAAAAATGGCTAAAAATCTTATTTTACATTGTAGGATCTGAACAAGGTTCCAAGTAGAGCTTCAACATGCAACTAGAAGAAATGAGAGTGAGACAAAACATTTTTTGAGCATTCAATTAATTGAAAATAACGATTAAACTGAAAAAGGCTGTTTTTCAGCTGATCCAAATTTTAGGACCACATGCCAAATCTGTGCAAAGATGTGGATTAATTGTCATTTTCTGTCAGGTAGTCACACGTTGTGATGGCAAAGGCAAAAAAACTCTCCCTTTTTTAATGCGATCGGGTTGTTGAACTGCATAAGCAGGGTCTCTCACAGCACGCCATCGCTGCTGAGGTGGGACGCAGTAAGACAGTCATTTGGAATTTCTTAAATGATCCTGAGGGTTATGGAACAAAAAAGTCAAGTGGAAGACCCAAAAAAATGTCATCAGCACTGAGCCGGAGGATCCAATTGGCTGTCCGTCAAGACACTGGACGATCCTTGACCCAAATTAAGGCCCTTACTGGTGCAGACTGCAGCCCCATAACCATCAGACAGCATCTGAGACTGAAGGGCTTCAAAAACAAAAAATGTCTTCAAAGACCTCGTCTCCTTGAACGCTACAGAACTACTCGTTTGGACTTTGCTAGAGAGCACCAAACATGGGGCATTCAAAGGTGGAAAAAAGAATATTCTCTGATGAGAAAAAATGTAACCTTGATGGTCCTGATGGTTTCCAACATTACTGGCATGACAAGCAGATCCCACCTGAGATGTTTTTTATGCACCACAGTGGAGGGGGCGCCATAATGGTCTGGGGTGCTTTTTCCTTCAGTCAAACAATGGAGCTTCAGGAAGTGCAGGGGCGTCAAACGGCCGCTGGCTATGTCCAGATGTTGCAGAGAGCATTCCTCATGACTGAGGGCCCTCGTCTGTGTGGTAACAACTGGGTTTTTCAACAGGACAACGCTACAGTACACAATGCCCGCAGGACAAGGGACTTCTTCCAAGAGAATAACATCACTCTTTTGGCCCATCCTGCGTGTTCCCCTGATCTAAATCCAATTGAGAATCTTTGGGGATGGATGGCAAGAGAAGTTTACAAAAATGTACAACAGTTCCAGACAGTAGATGGCCTTCGTGCGTCCGTCTTTACCACTTGGAGAAATGTTCCCACTCACCTCATGGAAACGCTTGCATCAAGCATGGCGAAACGAATTTTGCATATGATAAACAATAATTACGGAGCTACTCAGTACTGAGTTCATGTTTGGAAGTTAGATTTCTGTTTTGGGGGTTTAGTTTTTTTTTTGAGGTGTGGGCCTAAACTTTTGATCAGCTGAAAAACAGACTGTTTCAGTTTATTTGTTGTTTTCATTAAATTGAATGCTCAAAAAATGTTTTGTCTTACTCCCATTTCTTCTTGTTGCATGTTGAAGCTCTACTTGGAACCTTATTAAGATCCAGCCATGCTAAATATGATTTTTTTGCCATTTTTCAAGTGGTCTTAAAATTTTGATCAGGACTGTATAATGGGAATCTTTTTTTGTCTCCTCTCATTCATTACACATTATTTACATATTTGAACTTTGAAAAAAAAAAATAGGATTACATATAGCTCCCTAGTCCTATTAAAGGGCATCTGTCAGCAGATTTGTACCTATGAAACTGGCTGACCTGTTACATGTGCGCTTGGAAGCTGAAGACATCTGTGTTGGTCCCATGTTCATATGTGCCTGCATCGCTGAGAGAAATGTTTTAATATATGCAAATCAGCTTCTAGGAGCAATGGAGGCCATTACACCTAGAGGTTCTGTTCTCTCTGCGACTGCTGCACCCTCTCCGCTTTCAATGACTGTAGGAGAAGTCAAGGCGAGGAGTGATCACGTTAACACTGCCTGGCCCACTCAACCAAAGTGCAGAGGACACAGCATTTGCAGAGTGCACAGAGCCTTTAGGCTCATTTGGATATAATAGTAAAACATAATTTTTTTTTCAACAATGCAGGCACATATGAACATGGGACCAACATAGATGTCTTCAGCTGCCAAGCGCACATGTAACAAGTCAGCCAGTTTCATAGGTGCAAATCTGCTGACAGATGCCCTTTAACCGCCTCCGGACCGCCTAACGCAGGATCGCGGTCCGGAGGCGGCTGTCTCAGGCAGAGTCACGCGTCTACGCGTCATATTGCGAGACGCGAGACTTCCTGTGAACACGCGCACACAGGCGCGCGTTCACACGATCGGCAGGTAAGCGAGTGGATCTACAGCCTGCCAGGGGCGATCGTTCGCTGGCAGGCTGTAGATGCGATTTTTTTAACCCCTAACAGGTATATTAGACGCTGTTTTGATAACAGAGTCTAATATACCTGCTACCTGTGTAACATCCCAGAGTATGTCACTAAAACTCTGTCACCCTGCTACATGATGTTAAAGTGTAAATGTGTTATCATCTTGTGTAATCTGACATTACATTTGCATTATCTGGAGTTCCTATGACTGTTTTATGTAAATTGCTGTAATTATTCATGTACACCAGTAGGTGGCGGCAATATATAGGCAGTCTATAGGACAGTTTAGTATATCTAGACCGGAATAGTCCATTCCAATCTAGGCTCCCCTGTATGAGCAGAAGTGGGACGTTCCCATGTCCTGTATCATGAAGAGGAGTAGGAAGTCTAGGTAGTGTACCAGCCACCCCTGTTGGGGTAGGTTGTGTTGGAAGGAGCTCCCAGAAACAAGGGATCCCAACCCTGGATCCAACCTCGGCTGAGGTTCAGGATCCATCTTCCCAGCCTGAGTCATCTACCTCAGCTGGACGACCAGAGAAGCAGCATCCACAGAACAATAGATCTCCAGGAAGAAGACACCATACCCTGCGAGCTGTCCTGTGAGTACAGATCCCAAGACCAGGAGAAGATAAGTACCTCCTCAGCTAGTCAGGCCCATACTAAGCAGAATACAGACAGAGCAGAAGACTAATACCTGCCAGATCTATAGGCGTATGTACCAGATGCAGAATAAATATAAATTCCTGCCACATATTGCCAAAACCTGCTGGGACCCAAGACTATCGCTGTTACCTTGTATGGATCAAACCTGCTTAAGTAAAGACAAGTTGGACTTTATTCTCAGACTGGATCTCAATTATTTCATCAAAACTCCTATTAACAACACTCAATTTGTTGCATGTGAGCCAGGATACAGGAGTCCAGACATACCAAGGTAGGAGACACCGTTGACACTGCATAGAGACATTATCCCCCTCTGGCATTCCTCACCTGGTATTTGTGCTATAACATCTTAAAGGGCCCTGCTACAGTACCTGCGCAAGCTGCAACTGGTGTCACGAACTTATACATATATAAAACTGACCCACTGCATAGCAACCCCACTGACCCAGTGTCCTGCTCATTGCATCAAGTGGCGTCACGAACAGGATCGGATTGTATTGTGTGTCCATCCCTAACAACAGAACCGCATCTAATTGTGCGCAAAAAACGGACTTAAATCGCATGTTTCACAGTATAAAAGTAAGGGCTGAAGATTGTGCAAAGATCGCTAAAAAGTGACTTTCTTAATTGTATTGTTGTGCCAAGAAAGCGCTAAACGTGCGCTACAGCATTCAAGGAGTTAATTCGACAATGTGGAAATTCGCCATACTCGTTTTAAGATAGCGCTTCATCTCCATGCCCATAAACAAAGGAATAAAGGAACGCCCTCTCAAGAGCGTGAAAATGAGGAATACGCCCCCTAAAAGTGGGAAAATCTAGTAACACCCCCTACAGAAAGGCGCAAAGATGTCGAATACGCCCCTTCAGGAGCGGGAAAAATAGAGGCCGCCCTCCATGAGCCTGTGTACCCAGAACAGCCGCTGGAGATCCAGGTCGCCCAACTATTACAGAGACGTGGACCATCGATCGTTGGTACCAGGCCGGAGGCAGTGGATCCAGCATCACCTGCCCTGTCCAGCATCCCAGAGGAGTCGGAGAAGGCCGCCGCTGAAGCCCCGATCTCTGATGTGGAGAGTCAAGAGCTGTGCAAGTTCCCGGAGGCTGTGGATCCCTCCGCCGACTCAAGTGCCACCGCGGAAGAAGATGTGCCCACCGGAATGGAAGTGGACGTCGAGCCATCCACCGCAGGGGCCGTCGTTACTGACACCAGCATCCAGTCTGCGGCTCAGACGAAGATGGAGCTGTAGGATCGTGATCAGGGGACACCGGAACATGCCGTCCGGCCGCGACAACAGGTAGGAGCAACCCTGCTCCCTGAGGCCCAAGCCCGGTCCGTGTCCACCTCACTGCCACGTCCAGAGACCCCGATACCTGCCGTCAGGCCCAGGCCTGCACCGTGTCCCGCGACACCCGCCAACGTCACCGGACCCCAACCTGCACCGCTGTCTGTGCATCCTGGTGCGGCGGAGGCGGCTGGAGATTCCACTCCGCCGCCCAGCTATGAGAAGCTCTGCAGCTTGAACCCAGATGTCCCACATGAGATCACTGCTTTCGCCCAGACCGCATGGGAATACAAGTCGGCGGTCAGGAATGGGTGAAGCAGGTAATTGATGATCCCCAACCAGGAGACCCCAGGTTGGCCAGGAGGACCGGAACCGTCCTATGGTTCTCGGTGGAGAGAGGAGTGGGGTTCCTTCAGGACAATTATTCCGGGACTCAGGTATTTGTGGGCCGCTGGTCCGTGAAACGCCACTATCTGCCCCAGGAAAGGCATAATCTATATGTGGGGGATCAGGTGGAATATACCCCCATGAGGTCCATGCAAGGACTCTTTGCTGCTGGAGTCACCCTACTGCAGAAGCCACTCTCCCCTGCCGTCACCCCAGAGACCTGGCAGGAGGATCCAGTCTCTGCGGGCAGGACCCGGTGTCTACAAGAAACTCCGGATGGCTGTCTGCTATTCAGAGAAAAGGCGCAACCTGCCCCTGCACCTTTGATACCAGACTTGTCACCGCCACCAACCCTGAAGGTAGGGCAAATAAATAACAGTGTCCTGACATTCAACCCCAAGGTGCAGCCATGTTTCATGCCTCCCTATGTGCTCCCTTGGAAGCAGCCGCAACAGCCACTGCCCAATATTCCAGCTCTCCCAGAGCCACTGCAGCCAGAAGTTCTGCCACTCCCTGCACCGGCCGTGGATCCCGGTTTGCAGCGTGTCACTGCAGCTTTGTCCAGGCTGTCTGCGCAATCCCCACTGTCACTGGTAGAGGGCGGTGGCATACTACTACCAACGCTACCCTGTGCTACCATGAGAGGCAGGAGTTACCTCTGATGAGGTTCAGCAGCTCCAGTAGTGACGAGGAGCTGGACACCTACCTGTAAGGTGTCCCCACTACAGAAAAAAATCTAACATCAGTGACATTGTTTGGGAGCCACTCCATGGACTGATTGCTTGACGGGTGAGGACCTGTTTGGCAGTTTTAGTGTGTTTTAACCATTTTGTTCCAGGTTGCCAGTGTTTGTCCTCATCCAGATGGTCATGTCAGTAAGGACTCCCCCCACCAGCACTTTAACCCCTTCATCTCCAAGTTAACCGTTTTATCCCCTTTCTCAGGTTACTTGATAGCCTTTGCTGCTATCATTATATTGACTTTTAACCCTTGGATTACAATTGACTTTTAACCCTTTGGATTACAATTTACTCCTTTGCCCTGTGGATTGCAAGGAACGTTTACTAGATTCCAGAGGACTCTACAATTTAAGCACTTTCAGGAAAAAAAGGACTCAAGTTATTGTTGAGCCTCACCTGACATTAATATTTGCACTAATAAATTTGCACTAGTTTATAAAATGTTTTATTGCAACATAAAAGCTTGCATATAATTGTCATGCTATTTAATAATTTATGCTATTGTAACTAGTTTACAAATGTTATGCAACATGTAAGATAACCTGCCCATTGTGTGTATTTTCCTTCTAGGTGCCACAATGCGAATTTATGTACTATCTACCATGATTGCACTTGCCATTGCACTTAACAAAAATTGTAGCAACTTACTTAAGTATGCCTCTTTTATAGCTCTTGTTCTCTCCCCCCTTGTACGGACTGTCATCATAGGGACGTTGTATACTAATGGCCTACACCCGGTGATATATACCCAAAGGTACCCAGGGTAGGACCAAGTGGTAAGTCCAGGCAGATCCAGTTACACAGGTACGCCTGCTGCTTCGGGAATCATTAGAAGCCCTAGGCTGCTCCTTCCCGCTTGTTTTATGTTCCGGATTGTTCCCATCCGGAGGTGTCTCATTTCCAGGAGCGCACGGGATTAAATACCCTCCTCCTGTGACTAGCCAGAAGACATGGAGACGACAAATACCTCCCCTTCTGAGCCTTTTGCCTAAGGTAAGGCGCCTCAAACCTTAGAGCCACTACTTAGCTTCCTCATACACATCATAGTGATCGTGCTACAAGCCAAATTTCTTCAGGCTATGGTGCAGGGAAGGGAATACAAGATAAAGCCACCCTTCTGTTTGCGGGCTTTGCATTACACAATGGTGGGATTACGGAGTAAAGACACCCCCATGCTTTCTTTGATATTGGTGGACGATACCCCAAAAGTCAGTCAGTGATGCATGCTTTGTGCAGTGTTAGGTTACCTGGTTATACCAAGATAAGGAAACTGTGTGTTGGACACCTTATTCTAGCTGGCAGAAACCTCGAGGAAACCGTTAAATGTCTTGTCTTTGTTTGTCATTATATGTAATTCATGCAGCACATTGTATTATATTGGGTACCCAGAGCTTATTCCTCACCCGCCTATCTTGCGCCGAGGACGGCTTATCTTAAAGTAACGAGGTATGTAACATCCCAGAGTATGTCACTAAAACTCTGTCACCCTGCTACATGATGTTAAAGTGTAAATGTGTTATCATCTTGTGTAATCTGACATTACATTTGCATTATCTGTAGTTCCTATGACTGTTTTATGTAAATTGCTGTAATTATTCATGTACACCAGTAGGTGGCGGCAATATATATAGGCAGTCTATAGGACAGTTTAGTATATCTAGACCGGAATAGTCCATTCCATTCTAGGCTCCCCTGTATGAGCAGAAGTGGGACGTTCCCATGTCCTGGATCATGAGGAGGAGTAGGAAGTCTAGGTAGTGTAACAGCCACCCCTGTTTGGGTAGGTTGTGTTGGTAGGAGCTCCCAGAAACAAGGGATCCCAACCCTGGATCCAACCTCGGCTGAGGTTCAGGATCCATCTTCCCAGCCTGAGTCATCTACCTCAGCTGGACGACCAGAGAAGCAGCATCCACAGAACAATAGATCTCCAGGAAGAAGACACCATACCCTGCGAGCTGTCCTGTGAGTACAGATCCCAAGACCAGGAGAAGATAAGTACCTTCTCAGCTAGTCAGGCCCATACTAAGCAGAATACAGACAGAGCAGAAGACTAATACCTGCCAGATCTATAGGCGTATGTACCAGATGTAGAATAGATATAAATTCCTGCCACATATTGCCAAAACCTGCTGGGACTCAAGACTATCGCTGTTAACTTGTATGGATCAAAGCTGCATTAAGTAAAGACAAGTTGGACTTTATTCTCAGACTGCATCTCAATTATTTCATCAAAACTCCTATTAACAACACTCAATTTGTTGCATGTGAGCCAGGATACAGGAGTCCGGCTGTACCAAGGTAGGAGACACCGTTGACACTGCATAGAGACATTATCCCCCTCTGGCATTCCTCACCTGTTATTTGTGCTATAACATCTTAAAGGGCCCTGCTACAGTACCTGCGCAAGCTGCAACTGGTGTCACGAACTTATACACATATAAAACTGACTCACTGCATAGCAACCCCACTGACCCAGTGTCCTGCTCATTGCACCTGGTCCTCTGGTGGTCCCTTTTGCTTGGATCGACCACCAGAGGACACAGGCAGCTCTGTAATAAGTAGCACCAAGCACCACACTACACTACACCCCCCCGTCACTTATTAACCCCTTATTAACCCCTTATCACCCCATATAGACTCCCTGATCACCCCCCTGTCATTGATCACCCCCCTGGAAGGCTCCATTCAGACGTCCGTATGTGTTTTACGGATCCACGGATCCATGGATCGGATCCGCAAAACACATACGGACATCTGATTGGAGCCTTACAGGGGGGTGATCAATGACAGGCGGGTGATCACCCCATATAGACTCCCTGATCACCCCCTGTCATTGATCACCCCCCCTGTCATTGATCACCCCCCTGTAAGGCTCCATTCAGACGTCTGTATGTGTTTTGCGGATCCGCGGATCCACGGATCGGATCCGCAAAACACATACGGACGTCTGAATTGAGCCTTACAGGGGGGTGATCAGGGAGTCTATATGGGATGATCACCCCCCTGTAAGGCTCCATTCAGACGTCCGTATGTGTTTTACGGATCCACGGATCCATGGATTGGATCCGCAAAACACATACGGACGTCTGAATGGAGCCTTACAGGGGGGTGATCAATGACAGGGGGGTGATCACCCTATATAGACTCCCTGATCACCCCCCTGTCATTGATCACCCCCCTGTCATTGATCACCCCCCTGTAAGGCTCCATTCAGACGTTCGTATGTGTTTTACGGATCCACGGATCCATGGATCGGATCTGCAAAACACATACGGACATCTGAATGGAGCCTTACAGGGGGGGTGATCAATGACAGGGGGGTGATCACCCCATATACACTCCCTGATCACCCCCCTTTCATTGATTACCCCCCTGTAAGGCTCCATTCAGACGTCCGTATGTGTTTTGCGGATCCGATCCATGGATCCGTGGATCCACAAAACACATACGGACCTCTGAATGGAGCCTTACAGGGGGGTGATCAATGACGGGGGGTGATCAGGGAGTCTATATGGGGTGATCACCCCCCTGTCATTGATAACGCCCCTGTAAGGCTCCATTCAGACGTCCGTATGTGTTTTGCGGATCCGTGTATCCGCAAAACACAGACACCGCGGATCCGCAAAACACATACGGACGTCTGAATGGAGCCTTACAGGGGGGTGATCAATGACAGGGTGGTGATCACCCCATATAGACTCCCTGATCACCCCCCCTGTCATTGATCACCCCCTGTAAGGCTCCATTTACACATTTTTTTGGCACAAGTTAGCGGAAATTGATTTTTTTTTTCTTACAAAGTCTCATATTCCACTAACTTGTGTCAAAAAATAAAATCTTACATGAACTCACCATACCCCTCACGGAATCCAAATTTTTGTCCCAAGTTAGCTGAAAGGGAGACTTTGAGAAAAAATAAAAATAAAAAATTCCGCTAACTTGTGCCCAAAAAAAATCTTCTATGAACTCGCCATGCCCCTCATTGAATACCTTGGGGTGTCTTCTTTTCAAAATGGGGTCACATGTGGGGTATTTATATTGCCCTGGCATTTTAGGGGCCCTAAAGCTTGAGAAGAAGTCTGGAATCCAAATGTCTAAAAATACCCTCCTAAAAGGAATTTTGGCCCCTTTGCGCATCTAGGCTGCAAAAAAGTGTCACACATGTGGTATCGCCGTACTCAGGAGAAGTAGGGCAATGTGTTTTGGGGTGTCTTTTTACATATACCCATGCTGGGTGAGATAAATATCTTGGTCAAATGCCAACTTTGTATAAAAAAATGGGAAAAGTTGTCTTTTGCCGAGATATTTCTCTCACCCAGCATAGGTATATGTAAAAAGACACCCCAAAACACATTGCCCAACTTCTCCTGAGTACGGCGATACCACATGTGTGACACTTTTTTGCAGCCTAGGTGGGCAAAGGGGCACAAATTCCAAAGAGCACCTTTAGGATTTCACAGGGCATTTTTTACACATTTTGATTTCAAACTACTTCTCACGCATTAGGGCCCCTAAAATGCCAGGGCAGTATAACTACCCCACAAGTGACCCCATTTTGGAAAGAAGACACCCCAAGGTATTCCGTGAGGGGCATGGCGAGTTCCTAGAATTTTTATTTTTTGTCACAAGTTAGCGGAAAATGATGATTTATTTATTTTAATTTTTTCCTTCAAAGTCTCATATTCCACTAACTTGTGACAAAAAAATAAAAAAATCTAAAAACTCGCCATGCCCCTCACGGAATACCTTTGGGTGTATTCTTTCCAAAATGGGGTCACATGTGGGGTAGTTATACTGCCCTGGCATTTTAGGGGCCCTAATGCGTGAGAAGTAGTTTGAAATCAAAATGTGTAAAAAATGCCCTGTGAAATCCTAAAGGTGCTCTTTGGAATGTGGGCCCTTTTGCCCACCTAGGCTGCAATAAAGTGTCACACATGTGGTATTGCCGTACTCAGGAGAAGTTCGGCAATGTGTTTTGGGGTGTCTTTTTACATATACCCATGCTGGGTGAGAGAAATATCTCGGCAACTTTTCCCATTTTTTTATACAAAGTTGGCATTTGACCGAGATATTTATCTCAGCTAGCATGGGTATATGTAAAATGACGTCCCAAAACACATTGCCCAACTTCTTCTGAGTATGACGATACCACATGTGTGACACTTTTTTGCAGCCTAGGTGGGCAAAGGGGCCCACATTCCAAAGAGCACCTTTAGGATTTCACAGTGCATTTTTTACACATTTTGATTTCAAACTACTTCTCACGCATTAGGGCCCCTAAAATGCCAGGGCAGTATAACTACCCCACAAGTGACCCCATTTTGGAAAGAAGACACCCCAAGGTATTTCGTGATGGGCATAGTGAGTTCATTGAAGTTTTTATTTTTTGTCACAAATTAGTGGAATATGAGACTTTGTAACGAAAAAAAAAATCATCATTTTCTGCTAACTTGTGACAAAAAATAAAAAGTTCTATGAACTTATTATGCCCATCAGTGAATACCTTAGGGTGTCTACTTTCCGAAATGGGGTCATTTGTGGTGTTTTTCTACTGTCTGGGCATTGTAGAACCTCAGGAAACATGACAGGTGCTCAGAAAGTCAGAGCTGCTTCAAAAAGCGGAAATTCACATTTTTGTACCATAGTTTGTAAACGCTATAACTTTTACCCAAAACATTTTTTTTACCCAAATATTTTTTTTATCAAAGACATGTAGAACAATAAATTTAGAGAAAAATTTATATATAGATGTTTTAAAAAAAAATAATTACAACTGAAAGTGAAAAATGTCATTTTATTGCAAAAATGTCAGTAAATTTTGATTAATAACAAAAAAAGTAAAAATGTCAGCAGCAATGAAATACCACCAAATGAAAGCTCTATTAGTGAGAAGAAAAGGAGGTAAAATTCATTTGGGTGGTAAGTTGCATGACCGAGCAATAAACGGTGAAAGTAGTGTAGTGCAGAATTGTAAAAAGTGGTCTGGTCATTAAGGGTGTTTAAGCTAGGGGGGCTGAGGTGGTTAAAGAATTCTGTTGAACACAGACTAGTCTACTTGATGTCTTGGTGTGCATCACAGTTATCCACTGTATGTTGTAGTGGACTTAAAAAAAATGAAAAACGATTTCAAAGTTTATTAAATATAATTCAGTTGTTGACAGACTAGTGTACCTAACATCATATTGGTGTGTGTCACAGTTACTGACTGTATATGTTAAACAAAAAAAAGTCAGATAATTTTAAAGTTACATTCATTACAGACTAGTGTACCCAATGTTTTGTCCTGCATCACAGGTACCATATATTTTTATTTATTAAGAAAAAATGTATACTAAAAATAATTCATCAAGTTAATGTTGAAAAATTCAATTGATCACATACTGTTGTTCCTGATGTATTGTCCTGCGCGTCACAGTGACCATAAAATGTACTGGACTTAGTCTATCTGACCACTAGTTTTGTCAAAAAATATATCAAAGTTAATTAAATAAATTCAGTTGAACACAAACTAGTGTACCTGACGTATTGTTCTGAGGATCAGCAGCTAGGGCTTGAGTAGAATGAGAAGGAGTTGGTGGTGAAGGGGAACATGAAGTTTTCACAGGCATGGCTAGTGGATGAGACTGACATTATGGCACGCATGATGATGATGACTATGCTGGCCATGACTAACTATCGTAGTGCAAAGCTGAGACTAAAACAACTCGATCCTTGTACACAGTTGTGAGCATGGCAAGATGCTTGTTGGCTGCAGACATGCTTATCATTAGCATGAAACAAAGGGACGGTTATTGGATAGCTGTGCTTTTTATACCCTAGCTGTAAAAGGAAAATGGGGAATTTTTGCCTGCTTCTGAAAAAGAGGCAAAATTGGCCTATTAGCCAAGCATACTCTTGCCAATGTCTGTTGTCACAGTGAGAGAAGTTATTATAGAGTAGGGTCCTATCAAATATTATTTTGATTAAAATATACAGTATGTGTTGAGTGCCTGGTATTCACTTATAGAGTAAATATAGCATTAGTAAAACTTACAATCTGTATATGATTGCAGAGTGTTTGGTTTTGCTCCTGTTCCTACACTTCACACCTAGTCAAGGCTCCACCTCCTCTGAAAACACTACTGCTTTCATAAATAGCAGAAGGAGCAGGACCCTCAGCAGCCAATACAGTTTGCTGACCATGATGAAACAATTTTTTCATCTGCTGGGTCAACCTGACACATATCATCAAATGAATATGCATGACCAGGTTTAGTCTCACCTGGACAGTGCTGTTTCTCTGGTAAATACCCTGATCCCTGACCCCATAGACTTCTGAGTCACAAAATTGGACAGGAACTGGCCTAGTTTGCCACCAGTGTACTGTTTTGTCCACCCTCTAATGTACTGTAAGAGATATCTTGGTATTCACCATGGCAGGTGGTATCATCATACTAAAGCATATCTATATTTGTCCTCCACAAGTGTAGAAAACATTAAATTTGTGAAAATAATTTAGATATGGATCAATGAGGATTTTCACACACCTCCAATTGATGCCAATGTGCCAATGAAGAGATCTGCCATTGCTAAAAGTGGGAATTGGATAATTATTACCAGCCTAAACATGCCATTGCCACTTTCTGCCTGTCCATCATGTTACATACTGTACTGTTGCTTCCCTGCTACTACTACTGAAACTACATAGCAGCATATGCCCTGCCTTGCCCATCATGTTCCATACTGTGCTGCTGATGCCGCTACTACTACCCCTACACAGCCACACATCTCCTGCTTTGTCCACTATGTTGCATATTGTACTGCTGCTGCTGGGAACCCTACCTTACGACTAAGAACTACTGTTCGAAACGTGTCAAGGTTGCTGCACTTGTGGGTGGATGTCCTGTCTATATGTCTACTGCCTGAATAAAAGACGAAGATTTTAGCTACCAAAATCGTGAGTTCTGGAATTTCATTGTGCTTTCATACCACAGTATAACAAACCTGAAACTGCTCCCCAAAAAAGGATTTTTTTTTAAGGATTTTGTAACAAGTCCTTGTTTCTTCGCTTTCAATGACAATACATACTTTCTTTAAAACAACATCAAACCTGTTTCTGTCCCTCAAAAAGGGATAATTAAAAACAAGCTACTGCTTCTTCCAATACAACCATGTGTGTATAAACAGTGGCAGGCATCTGCCCCCAAAAAGGGGATAATTGGGGATTGTTTTTATTTAAAAAAATGCATAAAAATCCTGAATCGGATTTCACAACCAACGCAATAGAATTGGATGCAAAATCAATGTCTGAAAATACACTTTTACCGTGTTTATGTGCAAAACGAGTGTATAGAAACGTTTTTTACCCTTTAAGTAACATTCTGATGTCATTATCAAAAGTGTGATGATTATTCATACGTCACTTCTAAAATGGCTACTTTTGTTTACGCTCCTATTGTAGAAAGACAAACTCAAGTCTATAAATGAAATATTTGTGTCCATATTCTGTTTCTAATCTAATAACCTTATTTTGTGAAGTCTAGGTACAAGACACATTTGGAAATGTTCATAAACGTCAGCAACACTAGATGTTTGCTGAGGTTTGGATTTGCATACATAATGCAGACAAACCAGTGAAATGCTAGCTCTTAAGAGTATTGGGATACCAAGTGTGGTCTCTTAAGGCTCCAGAAATAGTTAGAGTATAACAAGTTTTTATGTGAAAGGACACTATTTCATTGTTGCCATCCAGCTTCCATTTTAGCAGATATGTTTACTTAAGTACACATTGAGTGCAGCCTGTATGTTTTTGACCACATCACCTGCTCTATTTTTCTCCATGACTAGATTCAGTCACAGATGAACTTTAACTAAAGGGTATAAGCAATCATAAAGACAGGTTCCACCCAACAAATGTTCAAGTTAGAGATAAACACCTACCAGCTAATACGAAGATATGGCTGCCAGGTTCTCCTTGCTTGATAATATAGTCTCCTTGGGCATATCTTCTCTCAAACATGCATTCTACTATGTCCCGGATTTGATGAGTATCTAAGTGCTTTAGAAATTGATTCTTGTTTAAGGCCTCAGTTATCATTTTTTTCTCACTTGAAAAGGAACAGAGAATGGAAAATATTTTAATAGACAAATTTGACAATGTGTAAAAGTCATTATTAATATCTTGCCCTGATTATAACAACACAGCATTAACGAAACATCATGCAAGCATAAGAATACATAGATTCTTTGTGTCAGTTTTCAGCATCAGTCTCTGTTATTATCTAAATATCCTCCTGATGCTACAGTATTTTACAAGAACTGAACTAGCCTGTTATAATTATGTTACCATAAGACACTAAAAGAAAATAGAAGGTTGACCCAAGCATAGCTAGTGTCTGCAAATGGGTCTATGAGCAACCTTTTACAAACACTTGGTAGTATTTTAGCATTGTTATTGCAGTACTTTGTATATGGTGAAAAGGTAGTGTACGAGTTCATATACAAGGGATGTGCAATAAGTTATCTACCCCAGCATGTTCTGTCAGTGTTAGAGAGCTGAGCTTGTCTGTGCAGGTTGAGACATGTCTGGACATGCAATACACACAGTAGCAGTTCAGTCTGATGAAAGCACTGGAAGTGACAGGGTGGCAAGTGAAGTACAGTGCATGTATACAAAGAAAGTAAGGGATTAAGATGATTGCTATATATGGTGTTGATGCACCTTTCCACTAAAATTTGAATTTTGGGCCAAGCAGTTAAAATGGGGTAGGAAATGAATTAAAGATGACCCCCATTCAGGGCGACCTGTCGAAGCATCTTCAGAGGAAATGTGCCGTAAAGTGGAAGCCATGATTTTGGAAGATCATCGTGTCAAAGTCAGTGTTATAGCTCATGAATTAGGCATTTCAATTGGCATAGTTTGCAGTATTACTTCATTTATGATGTTTTGATGATGTCAAAGGTAATTTCCCAGGGGGTGCCACAAATGTTGACGTCTGAGCAAAAAATTTGTCGCCAGCAATTTATCAAAAAACATTTAGACATGCTTAGAGAAAATCCAGGAGACTTCTATTCTCAAATTAATAGGGGTGATGAAACATGGGTCCACCACCATGATCCTGAGACTAAACAAGAGTCCATACAATGGGGTCACCAACGCCAAAGAAGATCATGGGTACAGTTTTTTTTTATACAGAATGCATTTTATTGATCGAAATCATGCCTCACAAGACACCTAAGTTTGAACAATGAAGGCATTACGTGAGGCAATCAAAAAGAAACGTTGTGGGAAGTTGTCGGCAGGTGTGTTGCTGCTTCATAATAATGCTTCCAAGTCTCACAAACCACAAGTTGCTATCAGAGAATGTGGCTTGATGGAGTTTAACCATCCCCCTCTACAGCCCAGACCTGGCTCCCACTGATTAATTTCTCTTTCTGAACCTGAAGAAATTTCTGCGTGGGCAACAATTTTGTGATGATAATGCAAAGAAGTGGTAACAGGGTTCCTACAGCAGCAAGAAGTATCCTACTATTCTGAGAGCATCCGATCACTGGAGGCGAAGTGGAATAAGTGTGTTGAAGTCAAGGGGGATTACATTGAAAAGTGTTTTCATATGCAGGTAGTTAACTTATTGAACACTCCTCGTATGTAGCTATTAGAGATAAGCGAATCAAAGCTGACGAAGTGGAATTCGATCCAAATTTCAGGAAAAATTTGATTCACAACGGATGTGAATTTCCTCGCACTTTGTGGTAACAAATCACAATTTTTCCTAAAATGGACATGAGGCAAGGAACTCTGGGAAGGCGGGCTGACCTATAATGCCATGCATGCAGCCAATCAGTAGCCAGCCAGTCCTGTGATATCACAGCCCTATAAATACGGCGGCCACCTTAGAGTCAGAGTGCAGGGACATACGTGAGAAAGCTCTAGGGACAGCAATCGGAAAAACCTCATTGTGAAAAAACTGAAAAAACTATTTATAAGTGTAGGGAAAGGATAGGGAGGGATCATTTCACAGCATCTTAGTGCAGGAGAGATGTCAGAAGGCACTAGAGACGGTGCCAGAAAAGCAATTTACAAGTGCAGGGAAAAGATAGGGAGAGACGTCTAATGTCGTTTGGGACAGTGCTAGAAAAACCTCATTGTGAAGAAAAAAAGCGATTTACAAGTGCAGGGAAACATTATTTGGGAATCCAAATAGCCATTATACAGCTCTGGCATTCTACAATGTGTTATTGGAGTGCAAGGGCTATGTTGAAAAGCCTTTAGTGGCTTCTATCTGTGAAAAAAGAAAAATATATACGCATTTCATTTCTGCAGTTATTTGTGTTGAAAGAGTATAGTGGCCTATTTCAGTACAAAAAGTAAAAATATATATGCATTTCACTTCTGCAGTTATATGTAGCGAAAGCGTTCAGTGTCCTATTTCAGTACAAAAAGGAAAAAAATATATTCACTTCACTGTTTCATTTATTTGTGAAAAGAGTTTAGTGGCCTATTTCAGTACAAAAAGGAAAAATATATACACATTTCACTTCTGCAGTTATATGTGGTATAAGTGTTCAGTGTCCAATTTCAGTACAAAAAGGAAAAAAATATATGCACTTCACTGTTGCACTTATTTGTGAAAGAGTTAAGTAGCCTATTTCAGTCCAAAAAGGAGAAATATATCCGCATTTCACTTCTGCAGTTATATGTGGTGAAAGCATTCAGTGTCCTATTTCAGTACAAGAAGGAAAAAAATATATTTACGTCAATGTTGCATTTATTTGTAAAAGAGTTTAGTGGCCTATTTTAGTACAAAAAGGATAAATATATACGCTTTTCACTGGTGCATTTATTTCTGCTAAAAGCATTTACTTGCCTATTTCAGTAAAAAAAGAAAAATATTTTCTTAGTTCAGTTCTACAGATATATGTGTTGAAATTGTACAGAAAGAAAAACATATACGCACTACACTGGAGCACTTATTTGTGGCAAAAGCGTTTAGTGGCCTATTTCATTAAAGAAATTAAAAAATATACGCACTTAACTGATGCACTTATTTGTGGCAAAAGTGTTTAGTGGCCTATTTCACTACAGAAAGAAAAATATATACGCTCTTCCCTGATGCATTTATTTCTGCTAAAAGCGTTTACTGGCCTATTTCAGTACAAAAAGAAAAATATATTCTCAGTTCACTTCTGCAGTTATATGTGTTGAAAGCGTTTACTGGCCTATTTCAGTACAGAAAGAAAAACATATACGCACTTCACTGGTGCATTTATTTCTGCTAAAAGCGTTTACAGGCCTATTTCAGTACAAAAAGATAAATATATTCTCAGTTTACTTCTGCAGTTATATGTGTTGAAAGTGTTCAGTGTCCTATTTCAGTACAAAAAGAAAAATATATTCTCAGTTCACTTCTGCAGTGATATGTGTTGAAAGCATTTCTTGGCCTATTTCAGTACAGAAAGTAAAATATATACGCACCTTACTGGTGCATTTAGTTCTGCTAAAAGCATTTACTGGCATATTTCAGTACAAAAATAATTTTATTTTTTTATTTTTAGGGGTGTTTTAATTTGCTTTACATTTATTTAGTTCAGCTAAAAGTATGTCAGACAGAGAAGTGCCAGGCCATCCACAAAGGAGTGGTAGAGGCATAAACATTTCTGGCACAGGCAGAGGAGGCAGCAGAGTAAGGGGGTGCGGCAGCAGGAGTCGCAGCGAGAGGCCTGAGCTCCCGGTGTCATCTAGAGGTCATTTCTTCACCAGCAACCCAGCGGTTCTTGATTGGTTAACTCGGTCATCCACTTAATCCCAAGTGACATCAGACACCCCCAGCCAACAGTCGGTGGGTTCGTCAGACACAACCCTTAGTTGGCATGGCCCGGGAGCAGGTCCTGTGCCCTTATCTGTCCTCAACCTGCCTCTGTCCTTTGCTGTTCCCTCAGCCACAGAATATTGTATGCTGTGGGCTCAGCTCCACTATACAGCAAGGACAAGCTACTAGAGGACAGTCATCAGCTACTGCCAAGCCAAGATCCTGAGGAGACATCCGCCGCTTCCTCCTGTGGTGTTGTGAGCGGTCAGGCTCCTTACCCAGAGACAGTTGAAGAGGTGCATCAGTGATGTGAAGACACTACTCGATAATGATGAAGCCGATCACACTTGGGAGTCGGGTGCAGAAAGGGCTTCATCATCATCAGGAGAAGAGGGTGGCATCTTGCCAGTGAGGCAGCGGCTGAGCCAGCAAGGTGGTAGCATGGCTGCGAGTCAGCAGGGTGGCAGCAGTGGGAGGTCAGGAGACAAACGTTCCCGGGGTAGACCACCTGCTTCGCAGCAGCCTACCTGCCCAGGAAGTAGTGGTGCAGGTTTTCACAGAGGCAGCGGCAAGTAGCAGTCAGTCAGTGCGGACTGTTGGGGGGAAAATCACCTACTCGGTGGTGTGGCAGTATTTTCTTAAGCTACCAGAGGAGGTTAACGTGGCCATTTGTAGAATATGTGGGCAGAAGGTCAATCGTGGCCAGGGTGCCAATGTTGGCACTACAGCCCTGCATCAACATATGCAGCATCGCCATGAAGTGGCCAGGGAGAACCGTGGCCCCGATGTGGTGGTCCTGCCTGCCGCAGCTACTGCTGCATCACCCAGTGGCATGCACCTGGTGTCAGCCAGTCAAGGCTCCACCAGCTCAGCCGAAGGGAGCTGTCTGTCATTCCGATCTTCTGCTGGTCCAGATGCTCCTGCTCCTCCTCCTACTCCTCGTCAGTCATTCTGTCAGCAATCGATCACCAAAACAATTGCCAAGAGACAGCAGTATGCGTGCATGCATCCAAGGGAGCAGAAGCTGAATGTGCTCCTGTCCAAATTTCTGGTGCTGCAGTCCCTCTCTTTCCAAATCGTGGACTTGCTTGCGTAGTGACAGTCAAATTGTCACCATTTGGCAGAGGGATGACTTCTGGCTCTCCACCTTGTTGGACCTTTGCTACCGGTCCAGAATGGGGGCCTTTATTACACCCACTGAGAGGGAGGACAAACTGAACTACTACAAAGACATCCTATGTAGTCAGTTGGCCGCTGCCTATCTGCGCCATCGTCCATCCTCTTGTAGGTATGACGGGGGGGGGGGGGGGGCCGTCCTGCACGCATGTTTCACTGCCATTGCTGCTGGGGTGGGGTGGCAGGAGCAGTACCAGCTCCATCAGCAGCAGCCTGAGTCTACAGTTGCTGGTGAGTCGCTTTCTTCACCCGCATAGTGAAGAAACTACTCACCAGCAGCAGGTAGACCTGGAGCAGGACCTGAACCAGCAGGTGGTGGAATACTTGGACAGCACCCTGCCAAACCAAATTGAAGACCCGCTGGACTATTGGGCAGCCAAACTAACTGGATTTGCGGCTGCAACTAGCAGAGTTTGCCCTGGAAAAGCTGTCCTGCCCGGCCAGTAGTGTGGCATCAGAGCAGGTGTTTAGTGCGGCGGGGCCCATAGTAACCCCAAGGAGAACTCGCCTGTCCGCCCAAAATGTGTCACCTATGTCACCTTGCCACTCTGTGGCATCTTCCTGCTGCTGCCTTATCCACACTATGTCACCTTGCCACTCTGTGGTATCCTCCTGCTGCTGCCATATCCACACGATGTCACCTTGCCACTCTTTGGTATCCTGATGCTGCTGCTACTGCCATCTCCACACTATATCACCTTGCCACTCTGTGGTATTCTCCTGCTGCTGCTGCTGCTGCTGCTGCCATCTCCACACTATGTCACCTTGCCACTCTGTGGTATCCTCCCTCCTGCTGCTGCCATATCCATACTATGTCACCTTGCCACTCTGTGGTATCCTGATGCTGGTGCTGCTGCTGCCTTATCCAAACTATTACACCTTGCCACTCTGTGGTATCCTTCTGCTTCTGCTTCCAACTCCACACTATATCACCTTGCCACTCTGTGGTATCCTCTTGCTGCTGCCATATCCACACTATGTCACCTTGCTACTCTGTGGTCTCCTGCTGCTGCTGCTATCTTCACACTGTCACCTTGCTACTCTGTGGTATCCTGATGCTGCTGCTACTGCCATCTTCACACGATGTCACTTTGCCACTCTGTGGTATCATCCTGCTGCTACTGCCATCTCCACACTATGTCACCTTGCCACTCAGTGGTCTCCTGATTCTGCTGCTATATCGACACTATGTCACCTTGCCTTTCTGTGGTATTCTGATGCTGCTACTGCCATCTCCATACTATGTCACTTTGCCACTCTGTGGTATCCTCCTGCTGCTGCCATCTCCACACTATGTCAACTTGCCACTCTGTTGTATCCTCCTGCGCTGCTGCCTTATCCACACTATGTCACCTTGCCACTCTGTGGTATCCTCCTGCTGCTGCTGACTTATCTACACTATGTCACATTGCCACTCTGTGGCATCCTCCTGCTGCTGTCATCTCCACACTATGTCACCTTGCCACTCTGTGGTATCCTCCTGCTGCTGCTGCCTTATCCACACTATGTCACCTTGCCACTCTGTGGTATCCTCCTGCTGCTGCTGCCTTATCCACACTATGTCACCTTGCCACTCTGTGGCATCCTCCTGCTGCTGCCATCTCCACACTATGTCATCTTGCCACTCTGTGGTATCCGCCTGCTGCTGCCATATCCACACTATGTCACCTTGCCACTCTGTGGTATCCTGATGCTGCTTCCACCTTATCAATATTAATAGGTCCACTCTGTAGACTTCTCATGCTGTTCCCACCCTCCCTTCTTCATGACTGGGCCATTATTTTGCCTTTCGGTCTGGCTGACATCATGTTTTTTTTTACCTTTCTTCTGATCTGTCAGAAGGATGGAAAAATGAGATGGACAACAGATCCTGTCTGTGCTGTCTGTGTAGCAGCTGTAAGGCCTGTATGGTCCCATCAGAATTGGCTTATGATTTGGTAGCCAAAAGCAGGAGTGGGTACAAAACACAGAAGACATGCAAATATTCCATTCATGTGTCATCTCAGTTTTACATCCACTCCTGTTTTTTTGGGGCATTAGAAATACTGATGTATTATTGAGCAAATGCTGACCGAGTAATGGCGTATGCTCCACAGACAGGATCCGTTTTTTGTGGGTTATTGTTCTGAACTTCTGACGTATCAGAGGAAGGGCAAATTAATCAGTGACGTCAACACAAACTTACTGCTCTACTTGTATACGCGTTTAATAGAACAGGTTCTGTAGGTTCTATGTGGAATCAGCTGGCGATGGTGTAAAAGGAGTGCGCTTCTTCTTGTCGCTAACATCGACCTGTAAGGCTGAGTTCATACTTGAGTTATTTGGTCAGTTTTGGCCCCGTGACTACCCTAATAAGTGAAGTGTGCATTGAGTCTAAAAGCGAAGGCTGTCATCTGCATGTCATACGGACTCAGTATTATTTCACTACCAAAGCAGACTCCATATGTGTGTAACTACAAGACACAGTGTTCTGCACCACTATAAAGGCTCTCAGCAGCCAGGAAATAGCCGTTATTTAACGTAATTAGCCGCAAATATATTTGAATCAAACCAAATTTTTCCCCAAAAATTCTGCGAACTGGCGAATCGATTTTTGTTTAAAATTCGCTCATCTCTAGCAGCTTTTCATAAATCTGTGCTGTACAGACCCATAATACAGCAGCCATAGCCTGCTACGGCCCAGAGCATACCATTCAATGTAATAAAAATTGTCCTGGATTCCATAAAAAAGTTGTAGAATGTTTCATTTCATACCATATTATAGTAGTAGAGACGCAAAGTTGCCATGTGCATGGCTACTGCTGGATTAAGACTTTTGGAGGCTGCATACCAATACAAGGACCTGTACCCCACCTGCCCCCTTAATTAACTATATTGGAGTTATAGCACTCCTTTTAATGACCATGCACCTTCATTTTATGAGTCTTAGATCTTCAGATATCACACTGTGTCATCAGAATATCTTATTCACTGCAATGGAACTGTAAATGGGTGTAGAATTCCTAACCATTTTAAGTTCTCTGCTTGCTGTCAGTGAATGCAAATATTGTTTATTTTCATTGGCATCTAATTAGTTGTTCTAAATCCTGCTGCGAGTTTGTGGCAGTGTGTTAGTCTAAGAATGATTTTCAACCTCATTACCCTGGGGGACCAGTGGAAAATAGTTTCTCCCAATAGTTTCTGTAACGTGACAGTTCCTGCTGCTCCAGTCTTCTAGGAAACCTCTAATTAGGTTATATGATTGGGAAACACTGGTCTAAGTAGTCCTCTGTGGGCTAAGCATAGCAATAGTCCAAATCGATTTCCTGTCCAAAACTTTAGGTTGATAACTTTTATCTGGAGTGATATATAGTAATGGGTCTTTGTTGTGAGATGTTGGAACCTAAAGTAGATTTGAAAGTTGCTAGCCTTTTCACTGTATGCTGATCTCCTGAAATGTCCATCTCAGCAAATGCTTGCATTCCTGTGAAAACATATTTTCCTTAGAACTCTATATTGTACCCTCCCTCTATCTTACTGGAAATGTATTATTTAATTGACAACTGGGTAAAACTATTCCCCTAGTCAACGGGGTGTGTCCCTACCTAGGCTGATAATGTCAGCACAGGAGTTCTATGAAAGTTGTAAGAAAAGATGCCCAAGAGTAGTTATTTTATGGAGAAAACAAGTATTTACTTAAAAAAAGATCTCCCATATTCTCTTTAAGCTTTATTAACTTAAGACTGGCAATACATTTAACATTAAAACAAAGAAGACTGACAGCAGAAAAAAGCCACATAGTCCATCTAGTCGTCCTTATATTATATCGTATTAATAATAGGATAGACGTGTGTTTTATCTCAGGCGTGTTTAAATTCACTTACTGCCGATTTTCCAACCACATCTGTATATATATTGGTTCTGATCTCCCCCAACTCGTTTTAGATTGTGCCCCCTTCTTCTTGTGTTGAATTTTTTTTTTTATTAAATACATTTCCCTCCTGAAGATTATTTATGCCCTTTACATATTTAAAGGTTTAGATCATGTACCCCGTTTCCCTTCTTTCCTTACAGCTGTACATAATAAGGGGGTTATTTACTATCAGATATATGCCAGGTTTCTGGTGTACATCGGTCGCAGATTGCCGCTCAAAGGTTATTTTTGCCGCAATCTGTGACTTTTCTCAGCTTACGCCAGGTCTAAAAAAGGCGGCGTGGTGTGGTTTGGAGGCCCGTCTCATTTATCATTTTCTACGCTTGTTTTAGGCATAGAAAATGTTCTAAATCTACGCCATCAGATTTAGACTGGCAGTGGATTCACCGAAGTTATCTAGAGGTCGGCGCCTTTACATAACTTTGGCAGATCCACCGTCAGCACATGGGGTTATTAAGACCAGCGTCTAAAATGTCGGTCTTAATAAATGACCCCCTAAGTTCTTTAAGTCTATGCTGGTATGTTTTATGCTTAAGACCCTCCACCATGGGTCTATGCACCCGTTCCATTTTATCTATGTCTTTTTGCAGATGGGGTCTCTAGAAATGGACACAGTATTCCACATGTGGTCTCACTAGCTGTCTACACAGTGAGATCACAATCTTTATTTTCCTACTGGTTATACAGTTGTGTTTAAAATAATAGCAGTCAGACCCAACAGTCATGACATGCATGCGGCTGATTCTGTGTAATTGAATCACTAATTGAAAAGGGCACGTTCAAAATAATAGCAGTATGAAGTTCAATGAGTGAGGTCATTCATTCTTTGAAAAACAGGTGGCACTTATTGCCCTTATTTAAGGAAGGAAGGCAGCAAATGTTGTACATGCTGGTTACGGTGCATTTCTCTCAGAAATTCTGAGGAAAATTGGTCATTCCAGACATTGTTCAGAAGAACAGCGTACCTTGATTAAAAAGTTAATTGGAGAGGGGAAAACATTAAAGAAGTGCAGAAAATGATAGGCTTCTCAGCTAAAATGATCACAAATGCTTTAAAATAGCAACCAAAACCTGAAAGACGTGGAAGAAAGCGAAAAACTACCATTCAAATGGATAGAAGAATAGCTAATATGGCAAGGACTCAGCCAACAATCAGCTCCAGGAATATCAAATAAGGTCTAACGTTACCTGTGAGTACTGTTACAATTAGAAGACGCCTATTTGAAGCCAAGCTATCTGAAAGAAGTCCCCACAAAGTCCCACTGTTGAAAAAAAGACATGTGCTGAAGAGATTACAATTTGCCGAAGAGCACATTGACTGGCCTTAAGAGACATTTTGTGGACTGATGGAAGTAAGATTGTTCTTTTTGGGTCTAGTGGCCGGAGACAGTTTGTCAGGTGACCCCCAAACACTGAATTCAAGCCACAGTACACTGTGAAGACATTGAAGTATGGTAGCGCAAGCATCATGATATGGGGATGTTTCTCAAACTACGGTGTTTGGCCTATTTATCGCATACCAGGGATCATGGATGAGTTTGAATACACCAGAATACTTGAAGAGGTCATGCTGCCTTATGTGGAAGAGGAAATGCCCTTGAAATGGGTGTTCCAACAAAACAACGACCCCAAACACACCAGTAAACGTGCAACATCTTGGTTCCAGACCAACAAGATTGACGTTATGGAATGGCCAGCCCGATACCCGGATCTTAATCCAATAGAAAACTTGTGGGGTGACATCAAAAATGCAGTTTCTGAGGCAAAACCAAGAAATAGAGAAGAACTGTGGAATGTAGACCAAGCATCCTGGGCTGGAATACCTGTTCACAGGTGCCAGAAGTTGGTTGACTCCATGCAACACAGATGTATAGCAGTTCTCAGAAACAGAAGTTATACAACTGAATATTAGTGAAGTAATTCAAAGGAAAGCAAAATCTTCAAGCATTTTTCAGCTTATATAGTGAATGTTTGATATATTTCTCTTCATGTTTGGATTTGGAATAGAATGTGTAGTGTTACCAATGCATTTGTGTGTATGGAAATAAAAACTTTTAGAAGGATTTTGAGCTTTATTCACTTTTTTAAACACACTGCTATTACTGCTACCTCTAGCTATACAGCCAAGCATCCTACTTGCTTTCTCTGCTGCCTGTCTACACTGTGCACTCACTTTGTAGCTGTCTGATATCGGGGCACTTAAATCCTTCTCTTCTCTAACACAGAGCTGCCAATACGATATTCAGACTGAGGGTTCCTTCTGCCCAAGTGCATTATTATGTGCTTTAAGGTTAGTACTTGTAAGTAGTCATCTGTTGTAACATTGACAATATGTTTCCAGAATTCAGAACTCATAGTGAACAGCCTCCATTATGATATACTATAATGGCTTTGCTGCATTACATCTGCATACCATTTGCAGTGTGTGTGTCTGCGCTGCAAATAAAAAAAAATAGATGGATAATTTATGGATTGTTTTATACCATCAATTGTTTCCTATTCTTGTATAATGGCCATTTTGCATAAATCATATGACATCACAGAGGGATTATGATACCACTGGGGCTGAAGAAAAGCAACGATGCTCAAATCTCTAAGTAATTGCCATGACCAATATAAATGAACATAGTTACCATACTCTGTTGGACAACTTTGTGGTTTGCATAGTCCACAAAATTCCAGACCGTGGAATAAGTCTAACTGTAGACCAATTAAAGCTATATGGTTGGAGGCAGAAATATTGATTAAGACACAAATAATAATCCTTTCTAACCCATACAGCAAAAGGTATATTCATTACTAATTGCCTTGTGATCCGTGCAACCTGCCACGGTATTCCCTGAGCAGCACTAGCTGCTAATGAGGCTGCAGGTCACACAGCATACCATATGGGGAGCACTTAGAGCACAGCCCAGGCCCTACACATGCCGACTGTTGTGTGTACAATGGAGAGATGTGGATATAAGAATGCTACAGCCAATGATGAGTATCCGTTCAGATATTAGCCTTTTATCGATTATTATTACAGGAAATATATAGTAAATATTAATGTTACACTAGGAACAAGAGCAGAAAGCATCTTATAGAGGACCTGTCACCTCTCCAGACATGGATGTAGTAGTAACTATTGCATTCCCCATGTAATAACAATTCTGGAGCATCTATTCTCATAACTTCATGTTGTGTCTGTCCTTTATTATTCCTGCTGGAAGTTATAAATGAATTACTAGCAGATAGTAATGAAGGTCCAGCTGGGTGTTATCAGTTGAGGGTGTATATAGTCTGACACTATAGTTGGGGGTGTTGTCAGACTGTACAGGCACACCCCCAACACATAACAATCACATGGACCTTCATTGTACTCTGCTAGTTATTCATTCATAACTTCTAGCAGGAATAATAAAGGACAGGCACAACATGAAGCCATAAGAATAGATGCTCCAGAATTATTACAGGAGGTTACTAAAACTGAAATGTCAGGGGAGGTTACACGTCCTCAATGGAAATTCAGACCTACTATATCCTGCCTACATACCATGTTCTGGTACCCTGGTCTTGTGATATTTCTCTATATAGATAGATACTATCCAACAGAATCCTCCAATAAATCTACAAGTACTAGGTGGCAGACCACTACCGCAAATCTGCCATAAATACATATTCCTTTATGTGTACTTCAATCTATTTCAATGTTAGATTTTGCTTTACGTAAGCATTTTTTTTTACATTTTTATGATCTGAGAGTCTCTGTACTCCTAATGTTATCGTGAATGAGGTTAGCCTAAATCCCACTTTTCAGGCTAAAAAATTGCAGTCTGAGTCATACAGGTAGAAAAGTAGATGTAACTGGATGACCTTTTGGGTTTCAGTTTTTTTTTTTTCACTGGAAAATTCTGCCACAGACTCCATGGCAGAAATCCACACAATTGCATTTTGCATGACCCAGATCCACCCATTTATGGACACTCTTCTGAACTTGGGAGTGATCTGCAGTGGTATGACTGGTAGCATGGATTCCCATTGAAAACAATGGGAGATGGATTCCAAGCAAATTCCAGTCGGATTTCCTCATAAGAATCTGTCCACAATATGTACTGTACAAATAAGTGTGGAAAAACTGTACCTGCAGTTTAAAGGGCATCTGTCAGCAGATTTGTACCTGGCTGACTTGCTACATGTGCACTTGGCAGCTGAAGGCATCTGTGTTGGTCCCATGTTTATATGTGCCCGCATTGCTGAGAAAAATGTCATTTTATTATATGCAAATTAGCTTTTAGGAGCAACAAGGGCGTTGTCATTACACCTAGAGGCTCTGCTCTCTCTGCAACTGTCACCCTCTGCACTTTGACAGGACCAGGCAGTGAAAATGTGATCATGCTTGAACCCGGCCAATTAAAGTGCAGATGCTGCGGCAGTTGCACAAAGCGCGGAGCCTCTAAGTGTAGTAGCATCACCCCCATTGCTACTAGAGGCTAATTTGCATATATTAAAACTTTATTTTTCTCAGCAATTCGGGCAGAAATGAACATAGGACCAACACAGATGCCTTCAGATGCCAAGCGCACACGCAGCAGGTCAGCCAGTTTCATAGGTACAAATCTGCTGACAGATGCCCTTTAATAGAATGACCTAGAAAAACTATTGGGTTATGTTTGAGTGGGGTGCATGTCAAATATTTACCATTAGTAACTTTCTGTGAAAGTGAGGCACACCACATCTTACAAGGTAGTCTCACAGTACACAATTTTGAAACTCCAATATGTCCTGTGCCCATTTTTATAAAGATGACGGAAGTCAACTGACTTGCATACAGTACATCCTGGCACCTCTCTACATTGGTAGTGTCTTGTGGCATTGGCACTGCTTTTGGTCTTCGAATATTAGAGAAAGATAGTGGATGAAGATGAAGATAAAAGTAAATTATAGAAAACTTAAGCAGATTTCTACCATATGTGGAGCAATACGTAGGACAGAGATTACCAACCTTCGGAACCCCAGCTGTTGCACAACTACAATTCCCAGCATGCTCCATTCATTTCAATGAGAATTCTTAGAAGAGCAGAGCAAGTATGCATGCTGGGAGTTGTAGTTTTACAACAGCTGGAGTGACGGAAGTTGCCTTCCCCTGATGTAGGCAGTCAAAATGTCAAGTTCACCATTAGAGACATGGCTGTCGCCATCAGAGCTACAGAAGACAACATGATCACCATAACTGAATACTCAGACAAATCTTACCTTGAATCTTTCCTAACACAAGCTTTTTCAAATGAAAACTTTGGTGAGTTACTTTGGTCATATGTTCTTGTGGTGGGTTCTGCAGAGACACCCTCCTTAGCACCTTTCCGTTTGCTATTATTGAAAAACCCTGACAGTGTCTTAAATGGTGACGTCTGTAAAGCTCTTGAAGGTGATATGTGTCGATTTGTAGATGGTGAAGCGGTCAACATTTTAAAAGTGGGTGTTATAGAGTTGCCACTATGAGAGCTGATAACGTCCTGCAGTTTGTTAAGCTGAATACATTTGCTTTGAAGCTCCTCTGTGATTTCTGCAATGACTTGAGTCTGTTTGGTAAATTTCTCCTGCAATTCATGAACTATGTGTTCTTTCTTTATCAGCTCCTCATCTTTAATTTTCAGTTGCCTTTCCAGTTCCCATACTTTTCCTTTCACAGGATCAGTATTACGGAGTTTGCTGCAGGAGCTAACAGAAAGGTTCACCAGTTGTCCATCTGGCTGCCCCAGTGGCTTCGGTTTCATGGAGCCATTTCCCATTTCCCTTGATACCCTAAACAAAAAACACAGAATGTATTAATCAGTTTTCTCAAGCCAGCAATATGACAGCAAGGCATGCTCAAAGCATTTGTCTTCCAGCTAAAATGAAGGCAAATTGATTTTCTCCTAATTCCTTAAGAAGTAAACATGATACTTAAATACAGTCATTTTCTCAACTTCTGGATGCATTACTTATAACCTATCACTTTTAGATTGTGGCCTCCTGCTGTTTTGTATCCCTTTAATCTACAAAGCCCCGTCAAACAGCGCTTAAACGCAAATTGTACATTCATGATAATTCTTGTTGTACAGTACACCATGTATGACATAATACAATGCACACAAGCCGGTATACACACACATATATTTTATACTGTAGCTATACTCTTTCCATTTGAGCAACACAATTCCTTATAAGACCCTCATCAAATGCAAACCAATTTTATAGTAACTGCTAAAGCTGAGCCTTACTGGTAGTACTGCTATTGTTATAGAAAGAAGGTCATCTGTGATCATGCTGTTTCTTCCATCTGATACAAATAGTATTCAGGTACTATAAAACAACTCACCAAATTTCAGATTCTGGTTCTCTGAGCACGGTTACTTGGAATATTAGGACCTGCATACTAGTTTAACTGCAAGCACATTGTAAGTTTTTGTGGGGTATTTGAGTAGTTTCCCTGTAGCTCCACCACAAGTGAAATATAGCATTGCCTAGTTCTCATTGAAATCAATGGGCTGTCTATGTAATTGAAGGATGTACTTGTTCCTCCAAGTCTTCAGACCCTTTGAATCTGCCCTCAATACTCATAATCAGAAAGTGTAAACAGAATTTTAGAAATATTTACAAATGTATTAAAAAGGAAAAACGATTTTGGATGGACAGTATTCAGACCCTTTGCTATAACAGTTGAAATTTAGCTCTTGGGGCCTCCAATTTCTCTTCATCATCGTTAACATGTTTCTACACCTTGATTGGCATCCACTTGGTGTATGTTCAGTTGATTGGACATGATTTGGAAATACACACCGCTGTCTATATAAGCTCTCAGAGCTGACAATGCATATCAGAGCAAACACCAAGCCATGAGGAGGGAGGGAGGGAAGAACTGCATGTAAAGCTCAGAGACGGGATTGTATGGAGGCACAAATCTTATAGAGTACAAAAAATGTCTGCTGCAATGAAAGTTGCCAAGAGCACAGTGGCCTCCATAATTTGTGAATGAAAGAAGTTTGGAACAACCAGGAATCTTCCTAGAGCTGGCCACCCCACCAAACTAAACAATCAGGGGGGGAAAGGTCTTTGATAAGAGAGGTGACCAAAAACCCAATGGTCACTTTGACAGAGGTCCACAGATTCTGTGTGTAGATGGGAGAAATTCTGAGAAGGTCAATTATCACTGCAGCATTCCACTAATTTGGGCTTTATGGCAAAGTGGCCACAAAGAAACCTCTCCTCAGTAAAAGACAGATGAAAGTTTGCCAAAAAGCACCTAAAGGACTCTCAGACTGTGAGAAAAAAAGATCTTCTAGTCTGATGAAACTAAGAATGAAGTTAATGTTTATAGGAAACCAGGTACTGGTAAGCTTTGTGATGGCAGCCTCATGCTCCGGGGGTATTTTTCAGTGGCTGGGACAGGGAGACTGGTTAAGGTTGAGGTAAAGCCGAATGGAGCAAAGTACAGAGATATTTTTGATTAAACCTGATCCAGAGTCCACTGGATGTCAGTGTTCTTGTTATTATTGAAGACTCCCTTGTCTGTGACCTGTATTGGACTTAATTTATTGGACAAAACATACTTTGAGGCCAATGTTTGGGGCAATTATAACACACCTAGTGAGGGATTGCTCTTCCCCATAGTGCAGAAGACACAGAGCAGAAGACATAGAGCAGTTTACACCTCCTCTTTCAATCAGCCTATTATAGGCCTTCAGAGAACTCCATAGATATCCACTCAGAGTTGAAGATGATAAATCCAACTGCTGGGCCCAAGTACCATCAAGATATAAGGAAAGCAACTTTGTTATAACAGCAAGTGAATTGTGGCGTGCTACATCAAGCTATCATTGTCCATCATTTTAAGTAGAGTATCCATTTATAGACTTTATGGAGACTGAAAATGGTGTCAGAAAATGAAACCTCCACACTGGAAGTTCCCATTTGTAACCTATTGCGAATTGTAGTAATTAAATTTTGTAGATTGTTTTTACTATTTTTGAAATATGTGAAACACAGACATTCATAGCATTGGTTGTACAGTACCTACAGAATAGAAGGATGTGTGTGCATTACAGTAGTCAAGATGAGTAGAGACTTATGAGCTCTATAGGAATTGGAGTACAGAGGTTCCTCAAGCTACATCGTAAGTTGAAATTAGACTCAACATACAATGCCTCAGACTCAGATCCAACCAATCAACAGTACAGTGCGGTACTACATTTTGTCATGGCAACATTCCGCTATCTGGGGATGGCACTGGCACTACATCACTCACGCAACTTCAGCCCAGGGCTGGCCACCAGAGCAGGATGCAGCCTGGCTGCTAGATCTTTTTTTATCTGGATATTAGTCTCTATTCATTGAGCCCATCGCTGCAGCTCTGCAAAGGTTTATTCAATCCTTTAGATTCCTTTTGGTTTCAATTGCTTGCTAGGCCTTGCAAAATAACCATAGCCTGATTGTATACCAATTTCTGCCTGTTTTCTGACTTCCTGCTGCCTGTTTACCATACTGACCATAAGCTGCCTGCCTTGACCTCTGGACTGTTTCATGGATTCAAACTTACTCTGCCTGCACTGACCTCTCCCTGTTTCCTGACTACGTGTATTGCCTCCTTCCCCTGTGCTTGCACTGGTGTCTCTGAACCCAGTGGGTCAGCAGCCAACTACACCTGGACTATCCAAAGAGTTAGCGGCCTGGTGGCTTCGCTGCAGTGAAGGCAAGGTCCCTGTATAGGGGTTAATGGGTGAAAATCAGGGGAACACACTCACATTACAATGGTTTCAACATACAATGGTCGTCCTGGAAGCAATTAATATTGTAACTTGAGGGCCCACTGTAATGCGTGGGCATGGCAGAGTGAGCTTACTCGGCAACTTGTCAATAGTGTAATCCAGTTTATATAGTCTCCAGCAGTACAACAGAATACTATTCAATCATTATATCCCACTCTCCTGTTATAGTCAAATGGTAGCTGTCAGTAACAGAGCTACTTGTAGTTCACTAAAACTAGCTAGGTCTTAGCAACCCACTGAAGACAAATTTTGCCAGCAACGTATATTAAATATTCTGAACACATTTTAAACATCTGCTGAACAGATTTGACTTCTATAATGGGAAGTGCTTTGGCAAAATCTGTCTGTAATGATTTGTGGCTTTTTGTGTGATGACGGCACTTCTATTTCATTAAAATGAATGATCTTCTCATACCCTTCATATTCTAATTTATCGGTCATAATGTTTTAATGTATACGAATATAAGACACCTGGTGAGATATTTGACCAATGATTTAATCAATCTTTGTCCACCTAGTTTAGCTCACACATGCGTCTAACATTTGGAAACAATATGGCACTAGTTTATATCTTCAGCTGGGCTTTCAACCTGAGGCAGCTTGAAGTCTGCTTATTCACATCAGTATTTTGTTCATAAAAAGACTGATTAATGTAGAGGGAATCGTGCAGGGGGCCCATAAGGATCCCACAATGAAATATCACAGTCTGATAAAAGTGTCGGGAAGAGTGAGTACTATGATGATGACTGTTTATTGGACAGGACCTGGGAGTCAGACTGGGGTGCTGAGGAAGAGGTGACATCATAGGAGGAGGGTGGTGGCCTCAGTGGCAATAGTGAGCAAAGGCAACGTATGGCCAAAACCTAAAAAAAAAAAAATGACAGGGCCACATCTGCTTCCATTGTGGTCAGCTGGGGAACTGGTGATGCCACTAATATTGTGGAGACAGGCTCAAAATGTACCAGACCTAGGCCAAGCCTGACTGCTGCTGCTTTGTGTGAGTATCTCCCATATGGCAGTTTTTCTCCACAAGTCTGGCAAAACAAAACCAATGCCGTCTACAAGATCTTCAGTTATTGCTGTTATCTAGTTATCTCTAGGAAGATAATAGGAATAACCAAGTATATTCTACAAAATAGAAGCCCAGTACACCCATCAACATTGTACACTAATCACTATATATATCAACCCTTGGTAGCCATGGTTCAGTACAAGAACAGCCATGACCTATGTAAGCCAAGCTTTAAATGATGTAGGCATGGGCTATACTGATAGCTAAAGCTAAATTTCAGTGCTTAGAGTTAGACTTCGAAGCATACTTCTTGTTTCAGATGGCTTTTCAGAACAAGCTGTTATGTGTGTGCTTGAGGAATAACACTATTTCTTGGGGTTACATGATGTTTATCCTGCATTTATCACCAGTTTCCCACCTCTGCAGGCTCCATCTCTAATTATCAGTGTTCTCTGAACTAGTGGGTGAAGACAAACTGCTGTGATGTTTCCTAAACCCTGTACATACAGAAGAGGAGATCCTGCTCCCCTATTTCTCTGATCACACCCTGAGAAGAAGCAGCTGCATGGAGGACAGTATACAGCAGACAATGGTGGATTATAATAGTGGCGTTTCGGTCGGTAGCCCCGGACCACATGTCTATGTGGAGTACACCGTAGCATAAACTCCCATTACAAGGAAGGAGAACATAATGCTTGTAGCAGAAAGGATCTACGATTATATCATCACCAGGAACATATTATTATGGATGTTACTGGTTACATGGTGATTTCATCACAGGTCCTTTATGCTCCAGGAGGAGTGCTGCTGCAGGAGTAATTTGCCATAGTTTCATGTGGAGATTACATCAGGGAAAGATAACATAGGGTGTTTTACACTATATACTGCACACTGTGGGGTGTTATATAATATACTGCATAGTATGAGGTACTGCATACGGTGTGGTGTTATAGTATATACCGCATACTGTGGGGTACTGCATACTGTGGGGTGTTATACTATATATTGCATACTGTGGGGTGTTATACCATATACCGCATACTGTGGGGTACTGCTTACTGTGGGGTGTTATACCACATACTGCATACTGTGGAGTACTGCATGCTGTGGCGTGTTATACTATATATTGCATACTGTGGCGTGTTATATCATATACTGCATAGTGTGAGGCACTGCATATGGTGGGGTGTTATACTATATACTGCATACTATGGGGTACTGCATACTGTGGGGTGTTATACTATATATTGCATACTGTCGGTTGTTATACCATATAGTGTATACTCTGGGGTACTGCATAATATAGGATGTTATACTACATACTGCATACTGTGGGGTGTTATACCGTATACTTCATACTGTGGGATACTGCACACTATGGGATGTTATACTATATACTGCATACTGTGGGGTGTTATACTATATATTGCATACTGTGGATACTGCATACTTTGGGGTGTTATACCATATAGTGCATACTGTGGGGTACTGCATAATATAGGATGTTATACTATATACTGCATACTGTGGGGTATGTTGTTGCTATTTGTACATGTGAAACATGTGAAACTTGTTAAATAAATGTGATTCACATGTAAAAATCACAACCGCATCAAAAACTGTAGCAAAATTGCATGCATTTTTCTAATACAGTTTTGATGTGTTTTTATCCACTTCTCAAGTACTATATGTGAATATAACTTTACTAGAGTCAGCAACAGCCTTTCTGTGTATGTGTCTCCATTCAACAACGTATTCCTCCTCCCTCTTTACTCTCTATAGACTTCTATGGGCAGCATGTAACCTGATCTCTCAGTGAGCTGATAATCCATCCCCTCTCTTAAAATGGAATTCAGCTGTGAATTGGGAGTGAATATTAGTTTAAGAGGTAGAAGGGATGGGGTAGTAAAGAACGAGGCATTTTTCTGTAATATGATCTATTGGCATATTAGCATTGTTTCTTACATCCACTTATACTATATGAGCTAATTTTTGTCTGTCTCTCCAAATTTTTTAATTAAATGTGGCTTCTGACCACTATTTAAAGTCAAATGTGGCTGATAAAAGCTTGGAGACTTCTGGTTTAAGTAATGGGTGCGCTATATTGTACTGTACATCCTATATATGAGCACATCCTTTTTGATCCTCTATAAAATGTTACTAGTATTACAAGTACCATTGCATATAATTTATTAATAGATAATATAAAGAATTATTTTAGCTAATGTAAAATATTAAATATTTATATCAGTTTGTTACAAAAGTGAGCCTTGTTTGAAAGTTATTTATAAACAAGTGTATAAAATAATATAACTAAAATATGGAATATTAAAAAAAAATGCACCTCCTTTGCTATAGAGAAAAAAATGCCTGAAAAAAACATTATCCACATATTTGGTTGGAAAAAAATGCTGATTAAAAAAAACACCAGTTTATTGAGCCAAAGCCAAAAGTAGATCCAGGAAGAAGGTGCAGTATAAATGCTTCCTTTATATTTCTCATCCCCTTCAAACCAAATTCTGGCTTTGGCTCAAAAAACTGCTTTAAAAAACTGCCACAAAAACCAGTGTGTAACACCCACCATTAACCCTTATGACAGCTGCACTCCCATTCTAATGGCCTGGATCATCAGCTATTGACCCCATAGATGCCACCGTCAATAGCAAGCACAGCATCTAAGTGGATTCAGAGGGAAGATGCTCCTTCTGTCACCCATCAGCACCCATTGAATGCGATAGTGGAATGCCTATGTCTTTACATGTCAGACAGGGGTCTACTGAAGGCTCCCAGGTCTGCCTCTGCGCATGCCTATTAGACTCTGCCAGCAGCACGACCTACTAGATTGCCTGTCAGTTTCCTACTGACAGCATAATACACGGTGCTATGGAAGCGATCAAAGGATCACACATCAAAATCCCCTTGGGGGACTAAGTGATCAAAGTAAGAATTAAATAAAATTTTATAATTTTTTTAATGTGAAAAGAAAAAAAAAATGGAAAAAATAAAATAAAACCCCCTTCACTATACTAAAGAATGAGTACTTTATTTTGAAAAATAAAATGCCAGAAATTATGTTTTTCTTATGCACCAAATTACATAATGTGGCAAACTTCTAGTTTGCCACGTTGGCCGGTAGTTTGCGACAGTGTATCAGTCTAGAGTCTGGGCTGATTAGCTGAAAGACAGCAAACAAATATCTTGGAAATGACCAATTGAACCATAAAGAATATTAGAAACATTTCTTTTCTACAGTGATCTAGTATTGCTTAAATAAAACTGGAAACCCCCTTTAGGTAGTTAGAGCATGACCTTGAATATTAATAGGAGTAGCATCTGTTCGAGCATTGTTATGGGTATAAAAATAATTGGACCTCCACACTGCTCCGACTAATCTTTTTCTACACTTTGGTTGAAAAGTAGCAGATAATTTACTCTAATACAGAAAACTCAAACAGTATACGGTATATATATGTATACAGTGGTAGAGAGGGCCCTTGAGGCAGAATTGTATATGGGTTCTTCGACTGTTATTTTGACAGCATGGAGTCATTTGAGACAGCGATATAAATAAGTATTGCCCCTTACTAGATGTGATGTCACCAGAACTTAACTAAAACCCACTTGTGATGTCATAGCCGTTTACTTTACTCTGGTAACATTACTTGTACTGTAGAAGGTGACAGCTGCTTTTCTGAATCAAACCCACTTGTGAAGTCATGACACCTTTTCTGACAAAAAAACTAACAAAACACACAGCCTGCAATATACCTTACTGAAACTCAGATGTGACATCACAATATCTTTCCTGACTCAGACACAGTTATTTAATATAATGGTGATGTCACAGCAGCTCACCTGACTAAAACCCCATCTGTGATGCCACAGTGGTTTATCTGATAGAGACTCTTTTGTGATGTCACAGCAGCTTACCTGAATGAAACCCACTTGTGATGTCATAGTAACTTGCCTGACTGAAGCCCATTTGTGATATAAATAAATAATAAAGTCAGGGGACCTCCTACATGATGATACATATCTCAAAAACCACACAGACTAGGACATGCAAATATAACCCCCAGGTATGGTATGCTGCACAATCCAAATAGTAACACCACTAGTAATGTAGTACCTAAAGAGAGATTTCAGCAAAAGACCAAATTACATGGAGAAAAATACATATAGGAGGAAAAAGGTCCTGTCTGTAGTAGTTGACAATAGTGGAAATGGAGTCCCCACCTGTATCACCATCAACCCACTTGTGATCTCATAGTAGCCAACCTGACTGAAACTCCATTTGTATTTGACAGCTCTTATTAGTTCCAATGGCCAACTTGAGGGCACTGGGAGAACATAATTATCTATTATCTGTCTAGTATCTGTCTATCTACCTAACATCTGTCTATTATTATTCTATTATTTACATCTATCTATCTATTATATCTATCTATCTATTTACTATCTATTATACCTCATATTATATCTAACTATCAACTATCTATTATATCTCGTATCTATCTATCTATCTATTATCTATTAACTATCTATTATATCTCATATCTATCTATATATCTCATATCTATCTATTATCTATATATTAACTATCTATTATATCTCATATATATCTATCTATCTATCTATCTATCTATCTATCTCATATCTATCTATCTATCTATCTATCTATCTCATATCTATCTATGTATCTATTATCTGTCTATCTACCTAACATCTGTCTATTATCAATCTATTATTTACATCTATCTATTATATCTATCTATTATATCTATCTATCTATCTATCTATCTATCTATCTATTAACTATCTATTATATCTCATATCTATCTATTATCTATCTATCTATTATCTATCTATTAAGTATCTATTATATCTTATATCTTTATTTTATCTATCTATCTATCTATCTATAAGCTATCTATTATATCTTATATCTATCTATTATCTATCTATCTATCTATTATCTATCTATTAAGTATCTATTATATCTCATATCTATCTATTATCTATCTATCTATAAGCTATCTATTATATCTCATATCTATCTATCTATCTATCTATCTATCATCTGTCTCTGCCTATCCACACATATACTTTTGGTGATATCTCATTGTGTTATCTGCGCCTTTACACAGGACTGGTGATATACCTACTGCATTGTGTACTAATACGGTCTCAAAGAGCTAAGTTACATTTTAAGAAGAACTGGTACAATTCGAGTAAAAACAGGAGAACACAACACTTTTCCTATAAATACACTAAACAATTCAACAATTCATTCCATTATAATAAAATAAAAAAGTGCCACACAGACAAGAAAGATTGTTGCGGTCTTAGCAAAGCTTCATTGCCACTTAATGATCCCTTATTGCAAATGCAAGGGAAAATTTGACAAATTCAGCTCTGCTATATGATAGGAATGACAAAGTGAGAATCAGTGACAACAGAGTTAACAACAGCAATAAGTGTCAAACTGGCAAAAATAATAATTCAGAAGTCATAGTTATTAGCTGGTGAGAGTGAGAGTATAAGTCCCAAGTGTTACCACACATTCTATTCATTGTATCATGTTCTGCCCTCCTGCTCCAGGTAGCAAACAGTAAGGGATGCTTCCTCTCACCTGAGTTCTCCCTTCACCTGACTTATGATAAGAACCTGGCCGTCTTCCTGACACACACTCACCTCTGCTGTGCAAGATGCTGGTGCTTCCCTGCAAGCCTAGTGTGGACATCAGATGAAGCCTCTCAGTGTCATCACTCTTCCCTCAGGACACAGTCTGACAGAAGGAGAGCAATGATTCCTCACTCTGTAACACATGGTGCACTGTCACTGACTGCTCTGTTATCTCCCTCCCCCAGTGAAAGACACCCCTGGTTGGGAGGTGGCAGCCCTGGGTGCGGCAGGACACCATTGTCACCCAAGGGACACTGCTAGGATTAGGAAGAAGCAGAGGTACTATACCTTGTCCTGCTGCAACCAAGAGCTGTAGCTCTGGCAGCATCAAGGCCCATAGTCAATTAGATAGATAGATATCCAACAAGGCATTGATAACATAAATGAACATAAAATAAACACAAAGGGGTCATTTAGGATGCAAAATACACCACTTTTTGGTGTACTTCTGTCATAGATTCAGTCACAAAGGGGATTTGGGGCCAAATCTGCGACTTTTCCCCGCTCATGCAACTTTTCAGAGGTGGTGGAAAAAGGGGGCAGGTCGGTCAGCCCGTCTCATTTATCATTTTCTACGCCAGTAGTTTAAATTAGGATTAAGCTTGTTGTACGCTGCCAGAACATGCATCTAAGCTATGTAGCGGCCTGTGCCTCTACATAACTTAGGCGCGTCCACCACCAGGGCATAGGGATTAAGGCCAGTGTATAAATCGCTTTACAAATGACCCTCAAAGTGTCCTTGGAGATTGTTTTTGGTCAAGTAGTACTTCTGTTATATATAATGCTCAAATTTGATTCACTTATAAAATCATAGGGGATCATTTATTAAGACCAGTGTTTTAGACGCTGGTCTTAATAACCCCTATACTGTAGCTCGCTGTGGATACGCCAAAGTTATGAGGAGGCGCCGCCCTCTACATAACTTCAGTGCATCCAGCACCAGTCGATGTGTAAGCCAGCTTCCTAGCCGTCTTACATTTAGACCATTTTCCACGCTTAAAACAGACGTAGAAAATTTGGATTGAGACGGGCCTACGGGCTGTCCCCTTCCTTATCAACCCCGCGCACATATTTTTAGACCTGCTGTGAGCGGGAAAAAGTCGCAGATCGCGATGCAAATGACCTTTGTGCTGTAATGTGCCCCAGAAATACGCCTTAAATAGGTGTATTCTGGTTGGTAAATGACCCCCATAAATTTTTAATTTCATGGCAGTGAAGCAAAATCCCTACCTGACTCTTAACAAGCCACTTATGCGCTCTCAGATTCCTGGCTGATGTTTTAAAGCCCTTTATTTTATTAGAACTCTGCACTTCCAAGAATAACTCTATGTCTACATTGTAATGGGGGACTCCCATAATGTGAATACAATAATCTATTTAGTATGTTTTATTAATGTGAATAAAATCGTAATACTCATGCTCTTCAAGAAGCCATATTTCCGAATAGCCTTGTAGCCTAGCAGTTCTCTCCATCTACATCCTTTCTGACTTGAATTATGGCTTGGAATTACTAATAATTCAGCATGGGAATAAGGTAATTTGGCAGGTATTAAACATTTCACCTTTTTACTATGCAGTAATGGGATTTGTTATATAAAATACATCTATTGTCTATCCATACTGTGTTGTACAATCAGTGTTCTCATTGTATGTAGCTTTCGTCAACTAATTTCAAAGTTAAAGGGGTTGTTCAGTTGAGGAGGAAACTGGACAACCCTCAGAGTGCAATAACTTATGCAGTACAACCTAATGATTAACCTGTTAATTCAAATGCTATATTATTAAAGGGGTTGTCTGGTTTTGAAAGATAACGATATGCAGTAAAGTATTGACGAGTACTTACCTGGCAGATCTTGATCCGTCATGCCAGTTCTCCTAGCCAGACTCTCTACCCAGCTGCAGAGGTGATGTTCACGTGAACAACACATGACAGCTCCAGCCATACATAGTCCTCTTTGCTGTACCGCTAAGGCCAGTGATAAGCTGCAGCGGTCATTTGTTGTCAATGTGATGTCACTTCTGCATCCAGGTAATGTAAATAGAGTTTGTCTGGCAGAACTGGAGTCAGTACTTATCAGTTCTTTATGGAAGGCTGATCCCAAGGGTCTCCGGTTTTCTCTTACAACTGGACAACCCCTTTAATAATTTTGCATGTACTATATTTTATTAATTACAGTTTAGTCATTAGGATGTACTGTATGAGACATAATACGCTGCAAAAATCTGATGCTATAACTAACCATGTTTACTATATCCAACTAAAACTCCTGCCTCCACCTTTTCCTGACTTAAATTAAGGCCTCATGCTCACTGTGTGCCGCCATATTGGTGCCTCCATATAACAAAAATATTCTCCCATAGAATGTATCTTCTTAAAGTGTAATGCCTTTTGAGTTTACTTTTAAGATGGTGTAGAGACAGGGATGTTAAATTTGTGTAATATGCTTTATTAGGGGAAGATGTTTCTTTGTACTAGAAAACAGGATATCAAGAGTCAGCAAAGCTATAACTGAGCATTGCTAAGGAGAGTCTGTCTTCAGTTCTACTGAGCACTGAAGACCCCTGTGTGTAACATGCAGAGGCTTCCAGCCTGCCTCTTGTCGCTATCCCAATCCCTGACTATGTACATGTGTTCTAACGATCACTTGCCATCATCCTGCCTACCTGACTTATTACACATAGGCATCTTCAGCACTTAGTAGAATGCTGAAGACTGAAGACAGACTCTCCTTAGTTTTGCTCCCTTACAGCTTTGCTAAGAAGACTTTTTACGCCCTGATTTCTAGTACAGAGAAACATATTTCCTTTAAAAGTATACACAAAAATGTTATTTCTACACTATTTAAAAGGGGTTTTCCAAGAGTTTTTTGTTACTGATCACCTATGCTTTGAATAGGTCATCAGTATCTGATTGGTGGGGGTCCCAGGGTCCCCATGCCTATCAACTGTTTGAGAAGGCATTGTCGCTCGCAGTAGTGCTGCAGCATTCTTACAGATTTGCCCTGGCCATGTGATGTCTGTCACATGGCCTAGCCACAGCTCAGTGCCATTAACATAAGCATAGACACTATACAATGTATGGCGCGGTGCTTAATGAGCAGAGGAAAGGCTGCATCACTGCTACAAGTGCCACTGCCTTTCCGGGTGTCGGACCCTAACGATCAGATACTGATGACCTATCCAGAGGATAGGGCATTAGTAACAAAAAAACTCTCGGAAAACCCCTTTAAAAATAAAATAGTATTAATAAAGCATCTTATGGCATATACATGACATTGTTTTTCATATTGTACAACGCATAAATAGAAAACACTTTGCATGAAATCAGAGTCACATGGAGGTAAAGTACATCTTTATAGATTTCTATGGGTCCCATATTATGATGTTACAGTTCAATAAAACTTAACAGTTTGTATGAGGCCTGAGACTTAGATAAGTGCGTAAGTAATTTCAGGATTCATATTGGGATCACAGAAAGCAATTTATGCTGGTCAACACCACAGTTGTTTTAAAGAAGGCAAATCAGATACAGTTAGGAACATTGGTCTCTACTTATAAGATATTTCTCATCAACCCTATTTGTTTATATAGTATGATTTGTGGAATGTTGTGGAATGGATGAAGTTAGTTCATTTAAAGGGGTTGTCCACTTTCTGGTTTATATAATTATTATATTGAAACAACAGAAAAACAGAACTTAATATTTGGTACAGAAACCTTTGTTTACAATTACAGAGGTCAGACGTTTCCTGTAGCTCTTGACCAAGTTTGCACACACTTCAGCAGGATTGTGGCCCACTCCTCCATACAGATCTTCTCCAGATCTTTCAGGTTTTGCGGCTGTCGCTGGGCTACATTGAGTTTCAGTTACCTCCAAAGATTGGCTAGGCTACTTCAGGATCTTGAAATGCTTCTCACCGAGCCAGTCCTTAGTTGCTCTAGCTGTGTGTTTCAGGTCATTGCCATGCTGGAAGACCCAGCCATAACCCATCCTCAATGCTCTTACTGAGGGAAGGAGGTTGTTGGTCAAAATCAATACATTACCCCATCCATCCTTCCTTCAATACGGTGCAGTTTTTCTGTCCCATTTGCAGAAAAGCACACCCAAAGTATGAGGTTTCCACCCCCATGCTTCATGGTTGGGACGGTGTTCTTGGGGTTGTAGTCATCCTTCTTCCTCCAAACACGGAGACTGGAGTGGATACCAAAAAGTTATATTTTGGTCTCATCTGACCACATGACCTTCTCCCATGCCTCCTCTGGATCATCAAGATGGTTACTGGCGAACGTCAAACGGGGCTGAACATGCGCTGGTGTGAGTAGGGAAGCCTTGTGTGCCCTGCAGGATTTCATGATGGCATAGTGTGTTACGGTAATCTTTGAGACTGTGGTCCCAGCTCTCTTCAGGTCATTGACCAGGTCCTCCCGTGTAGTTCTGGGATGATTCCTGACCTTTTTCAGAATCACCTTTACCCCACGAGGTGAGATCTTGCATGAAGCCCCAGACCGAAGAAGATTGACAGTCATCTTATGTTTCTTCCATTTTCTAATAATTGCGCTAACAGCTGTTGCCTTCTCACCAAGCTGCTTGCCTGCTTCTCCTGTAGCCCATCCCAGCCATGTGCAGGTCTACAATTTTGTCCCTAGGGTCCTTGGACAGCTATTTGGTCTTGGCCATGTTGGAAAGGTTGGACTGTGATTGATTGAGTATGTGGACAGGTGTCTTTTATACAGGTAACAAGACAGGTATACAGGTAACAGGTAACAAGACAGGTGTCTTTTATACAAATAACGAGTGCAGAGTAGAAGGGCTTCTTAAAGAAAATCTAGCAGGTCTGTGAGAGCCAGAATTCTTGCTAGTTGGTAGGTGATCAAATACTTACTTCATGCAATAAAATGCTAATTAATTATTAAAAAATGATACAATGCGATTTTCTGGATTTTTTATTTTTTTTAGATTCTGTCTCCCCCAGTTAAAGTGTACCTACGATAAAAATTACAGAACTCTCCATTCTTTGTAGGTGGAAAAACGTGCAAAATCGCCAGTGTATCCAATACTTATTTTCCCAACTGTAGATATAAAATGAATACATATACAAAATGGACGACTTTATGCTTTCCCTCACAAGGTATAAAAATATAGGGATGTGTATCATTTTTGGGGGCTCACCGAAGTAGTGAAGATTTGTCCTACTTTACTGCCTGCCCCCACACCGGAGCCATCTACGTGAGTGTTAGGTTTCTGGTTTATTTCCTTTTATTTTAAGAAACTGTTGTACATTATATTTCTGTATGTATGTATTTTGTTCCATTTTTTGTATATATAATCATTATTTTGTCATATTAAACTCCATTTAATAAGTTCTGTCTTGTGTTCTTGAAGCACATAAGGCTACCTGTTTAGGATAATAGTTTGGGAGGAAATTGTATTTAAGTTACATAAACTTACATTATTTAGAGATAGCGGGAAGTAACTAAAGGCTTCCTGTAATAAGGCCTCATGCACACGACCGTTGTGTGCATCCGCGGCCGTTGTTCCATTTTCCGTTTTTTTCCGCGGACCCATAGACTTTCAATGGGTCCATGGAAAAATCGGAGAATGCACCGTTTGGCATCTGCGTCCGTGATCCGTGTTTTCAGTCCGTGAAAAAAATATGACCTGTACTATTTTTTTCACGGACAACGGTTCACGGACCCATTCAAGTCAATGGGTCCGTGAAAAATCACAGATGCACACAAGATTGTCATCCGCGTCTGTGATCCGTGTCCGTGATCCGTGTCCGTTTTTTCCTATCATTTCAAAGGCAAACTTGACTTAGATTTTTTTTTTCATTTTTCATGTCTGTGGATCCTCCAAAAATCAAGGAAGACCCACGGAAGAAAAAACGGACACGGATCACGGAACAACGGAAACCGTTTTTGCGGACTGCAAAAAAACGTCCGTGTGCATGAGGCCTAAGAGTGTGAGCTTTTGAAGCAAACCTTAGTGGTGGCAGTGTTGAGGTATTACTGGGGAATATTAATAACTTAGATAGAACTGTTGTTTTTTCTATTGACTGCCCAGCCACACGCACACATCACGTGAACTCCAGCGATGGTGATAGTGACAAATTGTGAGTAGTTGTAATTACACTGCACAGTCGAGACTTCATAGATGATGGCCAGTGTAATGAAGAGGAAGTAGCACTCGCATGGAGTGCCGCCTCCTCTTCAAAAAGCTGATTGATGGGAGTGCCGTGTGTCATCAATCATCAATATAAACTGCCTGAACAACCAATTTAATAATAAATTGAGTACTGTATCTTTAAATGTTGCAGCTCTTGATCTGCTCTAATGTGGGCTGCGCTGCCGGCATCTTGTTGTTTAGTAATTGGCTGGACTCCATGAGCTGGAGCACCGGCCAATCATGGGGGAGGTTGGGATCCTGCATCATGACATCACAGGTCACGTGACAGGTCACAGGGCATAATAGCGCCCTATTGAACAGGGAAAAGCTTGCCACAATTGCCTTTGGCTAGATGTTTTCTCATATACCCTGCTTTAATGTGTTTAACCTCTGGATTTCTGGACCTGATTTGACTTCTTGGTTTGAAACGTTTCTGCATTCTGGTTTCTGATTTGGTATTCGATCTGATTATCTTGGTATTGACTTGTACGACTCTGCTATAACCCGTTTGGTTCTGTTCTGGTTATGACCTATCCTGTCCATTATCCACTCTGCTGTCCAGTTGTATGGATGGATCGTGCAAGCAGGTACAGACAGTGATGTGGGCGAGGTTCAGGGCCTCACTTATCCCTACATGACACCTTCCCTGTTATAAAATGTAACTAGCTGTGGCCTCCTCACTGTGAAAGCTAGTAAACTAGCTTTATTCTGTTGGCTTTCCCTCCAATATACAAGCCCAGAAAACACATGTAGATCCTGGTTGGGATCTTATATATTGATTATGACACATCCACTGATATTAAAGCTATAGTCCCTAATGATTGGCTGAGGCTGACTGTAAGGCATTATGGGCAATCCTGCCGGGACGGCGTCATATGATCCTCTTTTTTCATCTTCTCTGTATTTTGATAGGTAAAATGGATTACACAATTTTTGGGATTCCTGTGGGACGAATCAAAAAAAACTTTGGGTTTGTTGGAAACAGAAGTTTTTGGTAAATTCGCAATGAATATAATTTAGAATTGCTTCCTCATCTCTATACAATTTTATAGGTATAAAGATAAATGTGTCTGGGACGGCATATGTTCAGTGCATCATTTAAATGCTCCAGCTGAATGTAAAATGCCCTCGCCCAATTTGTGGATAATTATGTAAATGGCCTATAAACTAGTGACTAGAATCTAAAAGTGTCCAGAAACGTCAGTGATACCATTATTAAAATGACTGCTCTTAATCGGCACCTTATTTAAATTATGTCACATCTTGAGTATTGATGTCATTGGCTAGAATGAATCTTTTGGGGCTTTACTACAGCTTTGGGACTTATAAAAATTAGGTCTATTTATTTAGCTGTGCTAAATTGTACCTAATGAATATCATCAGCTTTGCATGACTCAGCTACGAGGAGGACATAAATATTATATGTCGACAGATCACACTCAAAGCTAGTCAACGCTGTGCAAGTGCTGGGCTTTATTTGGGTAAAATATGCCAAGATTTGACTATGTATCTTATAACATATATGACAGAAGTGACACCTGATAAAACCAATAATTAAAAGATGATTTAATGCTGTTCTTCCTTTAAGCAAAGCTATCAGATTTACACTGTGTTCCAGATGTCCCCTATTATTTTATATTTGCTACGGACAAAGGGGACCAAAGACATAACAGTTTAATTTTAAGAAAAATTTAACTGTTTTATTTAAGAAAAATGGCTATTCAGCACTAGTGTTGAGCGTGAATATTCGAATCACGAATTTAATCGCGAATATCGTCACTTTGAGAATTTTCTAATATTTTGAATATAGTGCTATATATTCATTTTTTGAATATTAATAATGTTTTTAGATCTGATGTCATGATTCCTCCCTGCTTAAGTTGCTTGACAAGCAACTTAAGCAGGGAGAGGTCATAACTTCAGATTGAAAAAAATGACGAATATTCTAAAAAACTAATTTATAGAACTATATTCTATAGTGCTATATATTTGTTTTTGACCCACGCCTGTATTGATCGCGTAATATTCGCATATTACACGATCATTACCTTGCTGATTTTTGAGCTGAAAAAAAATAATGTAGAATATAACGAATATTCGAATTCGCAAATATTCAGCGAATATTCTACAAAATATTTGCAACATTTCACGAATTCGAATATGACTCCTGCTGCTCATCACTATTCAGCACCCCTGTGAATGAATTTTCCCTTAAGGTGTTGCCTGCCCTTTCCTTATACCCCATTAGGACACATGGACATCATCGGGGTCCAATGCTCAGAATCCCCTTGAGCCATAGTAGTAACCACTAACAGTGAACAGCTTTCCCAGTCCATTCATGTATTATATGGGTGACCATTACCCTAAAAGGTCGGCATTTCTGACTTCCCTTCCTCTGCAGCCAGTTGCAGGTTCTGCCTGTGATGATAGCTGATAGACTAGAGTTTCTAAAGCAGGACCAGTGGTAACCAGCTGATCTCCAGGCCAGTTGCAAAACGTGTTGTCTCCATTATGATGGCTGTACATGATGCAACCTAACTACAAAATCTTCATGTGGATTACCACTGATTACCAGGCTGCACCAAAGCTTGCCAATTGATTCAATATCAAGTAAAGGTACAACTCGGCAAGGTGCTTTTAGCAATAGTCTGCAGATCCAGTCATTGGTCCCCAGTAAATAAAGGCACCAGGTCTGCACCAAAATACACCTGCCAAAGTGCATATCAATAGATGATGTCTAATGTAAATGAGTACACACCATCAATTAGTTTCCTTTAGGAAAATACCACAGTTCATCAGAGAGGAAGATTGCATGCCAGAAAACCCCAACTATAAGACACAATACAATAGATGGTGCAGAGACATTATTGTGATAAGTATTCACAAGTCTGTGAGTGAACCCGATCATGCCTGATATCAGATGCGCAGATAATGCATGACAAGAATACCTGCAGGGCCACTTTAACCATATGGCGAATGGTGCAACAGCACTGGGCCTACCAGAAGCAGGCGACATGTTTTATGCTTTCCAACCGTCCTGCATCCAGGCAGACAGTTAGACGGCTTTGTCATGTCCTGATTTCCACTTTATCTGTTTAATGAGGATGCAGATACAGTTGAATGCAATTGTGAAACAGCAGCTTCCCAGCAGACGTGATGCGGTGATGTTGTACCTGCTGAGTGAGAGAGAACACAGGCCGAAGAATGATACGTTCCATTCATCTGGAGAAAGGGGCTAGGTGAGTATTCCTATTTTTATTTTTATTAAACTACAGGGGTACTAAAGAGGCATAACTACTGTGTGGGAGCACTAAAGGAGCTTTCTACTGTGTGTGGGGCACTAAGCAGACATGGCCCACCATAGTACCAGAGAAGCCTCTGGTGGGCCCAGGCTCTGATACCATAGTGGGTTACAAAAGTCCAGCAGAAAATTTGGAGCTGCCTTTGGAGCAAAACATTTTCCACTAGGATCTATTTCTTAGAACCATAACCTATTTGACTTTATAGATAATATGGGGGCTTGGTCCCAAGAATAATTTCCTTTGGTGGGCCCGAAAAACCCGGTCCAACACTGGACATGATTACTATGTGGAGTCTGTAAGGGAGCTATCTATTGTGTGGGGGCACTAGGGGGGCATGATTGACTACCGTGTAGGAACACTTTATTGTGAAGGTGGAACTATGGGGGAATAACTACAGTGTGGACTAAGAAGGGACATTCTTGAAATGTCTGCACTGAGACAACCATTATGTTAAGACTAGATGGATAGTGGATGAAAATACCATAGCAGTTGAAACTTTTGCACAATAACAAAACTTTAAAAAGGAAAGTTTTTGTATTATTTTATTCTGAGACCTACATGTATAACATTTTTATGTATATATCAACAGAGCAGTGTGAGGGATTCTTACAACTTTTTGATCACTTTTTATTCAATCTTTTTTGGAGAAGAGGTAACCAAAAAAAACAGCAGTTCTTTTTTTTTTATTGTGTAGAATAAATTATATCAAAACTTTATAGTTTATAGTTTAAGAATGGAATACCTGTTATGTTTTTATAATTTGTTTAATTATTTTTATACTAATATAGGGATTCAAAGGGGAAAATTGAGATTTTGGGGTTATTTTATGTTCTCCTGATTCAATAATACACTGCAATACTTTGGTAATGCAGTCTATTATGCCTGTCAGTGTAAGGGCTCATTCAGACGTCCATATGTGTTTTGCTGTCCGCAAATTGCAGATCTGCAAAGCACAGATACCGGCCCCTGTGCGTTCCACAATTTGCACACCGCACATGGCCGCCAATCTCATAGAAAATGCCTATTCTTGTCCGCAATTGCGGATAAGAATAGGACATGCTCTATATTTTTGTGGGGCCGCGGAACAGAACAATGGATGTGGACAGCACATGGTGTACTGTCCGCATCTTTTGCGGCTCCATTGAAAAGAATGGGTCCGCACCCGATCCGCAAAATTGTAGAACGGACGCCGACTTATTCATACGGTCATGTGAATAAGCCCTAAAGGTGACATGCAGCCTATGAGGCAGTGCCTAAAAGGGGTACTAAGATGGCAGACCTGATTGTCATGGTTAAAAGGTGTTAAATGGCCAGTATCGGAAATAAATGTACGTTACAGCTGACACTCACTGTGGATGTTGGGAAGGGATTCATCTAATTATGTTTAATTTGGAACTCTGCCTGAAATCAAAGTGTTATGAAGATACAGTAAGGACCCTTGGAAGTCTGTAGGTGCCGTATTACAGCTCCACACTCTGCAGGGGTTCCCATAATCCACTTATATACATGAGTCTTTATAACGCTGATCTTATTGAGTATTATGAATCTAAATTGTGTATATTTTATCTATATTTTCCCATTATTCAGCCTCATCTTCATAAACTATGAATGTTAGCTACTAAATGTTATAATACTATTAGTTCTGATATTCTCTTGGTATTAGCTGTTTTTAGGCAGTCTACTAGAACCAGAGTCCAGAGGACTGGTCTTCAGTATTAGTATATAAACATGTATGCACAGCAATTTTTATCACTTCTATAAGATCTTTGCCTGAGTGTTGTCACGTTTGGCTAGAAGGAATCATTCGTGTGTACTCATGGGGCCCTAGAATGGCTTTGTAGCCTAAAATAGCACGTCTATTTATTTAGCTCTGTTAAATTGAGCTTAACGATTATGACCAACTATATGATGTCAGATATTTAGTGCATGTTCCGTTGCACTGCCAAAGTAAATAGAGATATCTATATAGTATCCATGAAATAGGGAATTAAAAACAAATATATTTAGCATGTCAAAAATGAACAATGTAAACAAATGGTGGCGTAAGCTCTTTTGACACCCAAGCCAAAATTGGCAAAATAAAACATTACCATTGACATAAAATGGGTAACTGTTTACAATGTATAATAAATCATACTTGATAAGCACCAAATATTACACCATAATCCGAGCATGTACTATGCTGAATTTTTGTTGGACAAATCTCCGGGGACATTGTGACAATATGTTGATTAGAAAGAATCCAGGTCCTTCTTTTGTCTGTATTCTGCCTAGTCTTTTGTTATCTTGAGCCAAAACTTTCACTTCCCATTGTCAAGAGAAATAATATAGGGTTGATGGTTAGCAAAAAAGAAAATTCACGTGACCTAAACCATGGTTTTCATCCAATGATTCCCATTTAGCACTCTCAGGGTGCAGGCACACATTTTTGTATGCAGTTTTTGAAGTCAAAATTAGAAGTTGACAAAAAAGGAAAGAAAAGTATAAAGGGCAGATAATCTGTCTCTGTTTTAAATCCACCCCTGTTCTTCAAAAACTGCATAAAAACCCTGAAAATGTGGCAGCACCCTTAGCATATTGTTCTACAACTTGGTAGAGAGCATCAGGCTAGAGACCCCTGACATGGAGGATAAATATCCAACCCTGTTAAGTCATTGGACAACAAGCTTGATCCTGGTAAACCATAAGACAAGCCTTCAGCCTTCTCTGACTTATTTCTGCTTATTGGCATTCTACATATCCTGTCAATTTAGTTCCTTATGTTATTATTATTAGAGATGAGCGAATTTATGAAAAGTTCAATTCAGCTAATTCGCCGAAATTTATAGTCACGAAGCGCATTTTTTTGTAAGTGGCAGGTGCAATTACAGGGACCAGCGATAGCGCCGCCCCCATCATTGTACCCCTCAGATGCAGCGTTCATACATGATCGGTGCATCTGAGTGTAAAAACAGTGTGAAATTAACATAATTTTTTTTAAAATCAAACTTACCACGTCAATTTGCTCATGATGGGCCGGCTGCTGCCATCTAGCTTGAAGTTCTGGCGCAAAATCTCGTCATCACGCCAGCCGACGTTACCACGCACGGGATTTCGGACGAGATCTTTAATCAAGATGGCGGCTGGCGGCCCGTCTCGAGCAAATGAAGTAGGCAAGTATGATTTTATTCGTTTTTTACACTATTTCAGGTTAAATCTATTTATACGAAGCACGAGGAAATTCGGCTTTGAGGTGAATCAAATTTATCCTGAAAATCGGATGGAATTCTACTTTGTGGGATTCGATTCGCTCATCTCTAGTTATTGTACCTAATCATTTTAAACTAGGTCACTTCTTGATGATGTCTAGTTCATGTTCTCCAGTAGTCAGTTTTCCAAAGCACCTGCAAGTGATGAAAATGATTATAGGAGCAGAATATACGGTATACTGTATTCTTTTTACACCTACTTTCAATGACCTATAACCAGAGTCAGACTTAGGCCTACCTGCACACGACCGTTGTGTGCACCCGTGGCCGTTGTCCCGTTTTTTTTCGCGGACCCATTGACTTTCAATGGGTCCGTGGAAAAATCGGAAAATGCACCGTTTTGCAGCCGAGGCCGTGATCCGTGTATCCTGTCCGTCAAAAAAATATGACCTGTCCTATTTTTTTGACGGACAATGGTTCACGGATCCATTCAAGTCAATGGGTCAGTGAAAGAACACGGATGCACACAAGATTGGCATCCGTGTCCGTGATCCGTGGCCGTAGGTTGCTTTCATACAGACGGATCCGAAGATCAGTCTGCATAAAAGCTTTTTCTGATCTAAGTTTTAACTTCGTGAAAACTCATTTCCGACAGTATATTCTAACACAGAAGCGTTCCCATGGTGATGGGGACGCTTCTAGTTAGAATACACTACAAACTTTGTACAAGACTGCCCCCTGCTGCCTGGCAGCACCCGATCTCTTACAGGGGGATATGATAGCACAATTAACCCCTTCAGGTGCGGTACCTAAAGGGGTTAATTGTACTATCATATTCCCCTGTAAGAGATCAGGGCTGCCAGGCAGCAGGGGGCAGACCCCCCCCCCTCCCCAGTTTGAATATCGTTGGTGGCACAGTGTGCGCCCACCATCGCCCCCCCCTCCCTCCCTCTATTGTAATAAATCGTTGGTGGCACAGTGTGCCCCCACCATCGCCCCCCCCTCCCTCCCTCTATTGTAATAAATCGTTGGTGGCACAGTGTGCCAACCACCATCGGCCCCCCCCTTCCTCCCTCTATAGCTCTATAGCAGTAACAACATTGGTGGCAGTGTGCGGCCTCCCATTCCCCCCCCCCATCATTGGTGGAAGCGGAGTTCCGATAGGAGTCCCAGCTTAATCGCTGGGGTTCCGATCGGTAACCATGGCAACCAGGAAGCTACTGCAGCCCTGGTTGCCATGGTTACTTAGCAATAGTACAACAGTATAAGATTCATACTTACCTGCTTGCTGCTGCGATGTCTGTGAACGGCCGGGAGCTCCTCCTACTGGTAAGTGACAGTTCTTTAGCAATGCGCCGCACAGACCTTTCACTTACCAGTAGGAGGAGCTCCCGGCCGTTCACAGACATCGCAGCAGCAAGCAGGTAAGTATGAATCTTCTACTGTTGTACTATTGCTAAGTAACCATGGCAACCAGGACTGCAGTAGCGTCCTGGTTGCCATGGTTACCGATCGGAGCCCCAGCGATTAAACTGGGACTCCGATCGGTACTCCGCTGCCACCAATGATGGGGGGGGGGAATGGGAGGCCGCACACTGCCACCAATGTTGTTACTGCTATAGAGGGAGGGGGGGGGGGCCGATGGTGGTTGGCACACTGTGCCACCAACGATTTAATACAATAGAGGGAGGGAGGGGGGGGCGATGGTGGGCGCACACTGTGCCACCAACGATTTATTACAATAGAGGGAGGGAGGGGGGGCGATGGTGGGCGCACACTGTGCCACTAACGATTTCTAACATTAGAGGGAGGAAGGGGGGGCCCGATGGGGGGCGCACACTGTGCCACCAACGATATTCAAACTGGGGAGGGGGGGGGGGTCTGCCCCCTGCTGCCTGGCAGCCCTGATCTCTTACAGGGGAATATGATAGTACAATTAACCCCTTTAGGTGCCGCACCTGAAGGGGTTAATTGTGCTATCATATCCCCCTGTAAGAGATCGGGTGCTGCCAGGCAGCAGGGGGCAGTCTTGTACAAAGTTTGTAGTGTATTCTAACCTGAAGCGTCCCCATCACCATGGGTACGCCTCTGTGTTAGAATATACTGTCGGATCTGAGGTTCACGAAGTAGCTCATATCCGACAGTATATTCTAACATAGAGGCGTTCCCATGGTGATGGGGACGCTTCAAGTTAAAATATACCATCGGATTGGAGAAAACTCCAATCCGATGGTATAAAAGAACTCCAGACTTTACATTGAAAGTCAATGGGGACGGATCCGTTTGAAATGGCACCATATTGTGTCAACATCAAACGGATCCGTCCCCATTGACTTGCATTGTAATTCAGGACGGATCCGTTTGGCTCCCAAACGACTTTTTTTTCATGTCTGTGGATCCTCCAAAAATCAAGGAAGACCCACGGACGAAAAAACGGTCACGGATCACGGACCCACAGACCCCGTTTTTGCGGACTGTGAAAAAAAACTGTCGTGTGCAGGAGGCCATAGGCTACATGCACACGACCGTATTTTGTTTCAGTGTCCGATCCGTTTTTTTTTGCGGATAGGATGCGGACCCATTCATTTCAATGGCACACAGTGTGCTGTCCGCATCAGTATGTCCGTTCCGTTTCTCCGCTAAAAAAATAGTGCATGTCCTATTTTTTTCTAGTTTGCGGACAAGTATAGGCATTATACAATGGATCCGCAAAAAAAACGGATCCGCAAAAAAAACGGATGCCATACGGAATGTCATCCGTTTTTTTTGCGGAACCGCAATTTGCGGACCGCAAAACACACACTGTCGTGTGCATGTAGCCTTAGGCCTCCTGCACACGACAGTATTTTTTAACGGGCCGTAAAAAGTGGTTCCGTTGTTTCGTGATCCGTGCCCGTTTTTTCTTCCGTTGTGCTTCCGTGTGTCCGTGTGGCCGTTTTTTTTGCGGACCGTCAGAAAACTTTGCATTTTGGAAAAAAATGGATTTTTAATAACTCCACCCAGGATACTGGTATAAATCAAGGGCACCTGAGTATGCATTTGTGGCCATTTTCTGTAGTCTTTGCAGAGTACAGAGGTTATTTTGGCTGCTTCTCTTTGCTGTTTCATCATGTCTGATACAGAGGAAGAGTTCGTCGTGGATTGGCTCATTGGTCGGCAATGTGGTCCGCGCCCTCCTTTGTTGACTGAGGAACCGCGTAGAAGGCAACGATTTTGGGTCCATCCGATAGTTTCCCAACGGTCCCGGAAAGGACACTTCCATACCCTCTATGAAGATCTGCGCCTGCATCCTGCGAAGTTCTATTCCTTCTGTCGGATGTCAGTGGGTACATTTGATCGCTTGCTGTCGTCTCTACGTACTGTCCTTACCTTTATGGACACCAATATGAGGCGCAGCATTTCTCCCGAGGAAAGGCTCATCGTCACGTTGAGGTAAGCAGTATAGTACTTGTAAAGTTTCACCAGTAATGTGCACTGCTTGTGTCTGGAGGACCATGTGCTCCAAAATGGCTGCTGTTAGACATGTGCTAATGTTTGGCAAACCTATGTTTCTTTCTCCTTTATTTTTTGCCTTTCATTTGTTTGTGGCTGTTTTGTTATCCCGTTAATCCCTGGCACCTAACATGCCAATATTTTGGCCGTTGGTTAGCGTTTGTGCACGTTTCAAACGTGTGTTTAGCTATCGGCCTCCAGACAATCCATGAATCCTCTGCACTCGCCAGTAGTTTGTTTTAAATGTCGTTTGATTCAGTCAGTCAGCCATGTTACAGCACGCTGTGACCTGCCTGCCTGAGTGATTATTGTCAACTTTATCTTGAATTACGGGCATTTTTTTTATAGGCTTTTTCAACTTAAAGAATTAGGTCCCGCAGTCAGGATCTCTATCTGCGTGCCCCACCCGGAGCAAAGTCTATATACCGATCAGTTCCCTTATTTCGTAGGATTGTGCTGCTGTGAACCCCTGAGATGTCCAGCTAACCTTTTCAGCATGCCTAATGTTCCCAATATTTGGACCCGCCACTACACTCTCTGCAATTAGAAAGGGGCAAAACACAGTTTATGTTACTTAGTTCTGGTAGTACTGGCCACAGACCAATAGCTGTTAGTGTTTCGCTCAGATACTCCTTTTTATTTTTAAGCAAATTTGTTTTAAGCAACCAAGGACATAGGGCAGTGTTGTCGAGGCATTTTCAGACTGAGTTGGCAATGTTATAGCCTGATCTGTGGCGTTGTTTTTAGAAATTTCTAATCAGCAAATTTGCATGAATAATGTTCCAAATTATCGGATTATTTCCGCGCAGTTTTGCATTTTTTATTAAATTCAGGCTTCCAATCAGTGCTGCTGGTAATAAGCATAGTGTGCCCTGTTCTGATGAATGGTTTGTAAAATCAAGGGGGGATCTTTGTAAACCATATAGTCTTTACAATGGGTGTGGGTGCCCACACAGTGGGCCTTGAGTACCACCTCTGGCACCCGTCCCATAGGTTCCCCACCACTAGACATAGGGTGTTTACAATCATGGTGTGTATACAACATTATGCTTGAATCTTGTATCTGTTTTCACTTATATTCGCAGTTTACTGGTTTTTTTTTTTGTCTCCACAGATTCCTTGCAACTGGGAACTCATTTGCATCACTGCATTTTGAGTTTCTGTTAGGAACCTCGACAATCTCGAGTATTGTACGACACACTTGCCATGTCATGTGGCAGCAACTCCGAGAGACGGTGATGCCGCAGCCCAAGGTGGAGGATTGGGTTCGGATCGCAGAGGGTTTCCAAGATTCCGCGCAGTTTCCTAACTGCATCGGGGCAATGGATGGCAAGCACATCCGTGTGAAGAAGCCGCCACACTCAGGGAGCCGTTTCTTCAATTATAAACAGTTTTTCTCGGTAGTGCTGATGGCTGTTGCCGACAGTAACTACCGGTTTATAATGGTAGATATCGGGGCCTATGGAAGTACTGCGGATGCTCGCATCTTTAGTGCTTCTAGAATGGGTGAGCGGCTTCGTGCCAACCAGCTTGCCCTGCCCGAGTCCAGAAGACTGCCCGGATATGCAGGTCCGCCGGCGCCATTTGTCATCGTGGAGGATGAAGGGTTTGCATTGACTCCACATGTTATGCGGCCCTTTCCAAAGCGTGGTTTGGATGTCAGGAGGCGTATCTTCAACTACCGGTTGACTCGTGCCCGTCGGTATGTGGAGTGCGCTTTCGGAATACTCTCTAGCAAGTGGAGGGTGTTTTTGTCATCCATACAGATGGCTCCGGAGAATGCTACCCTGGTGATTCAAGCTTGTGTTGTTCTCCACAACTTCACCAGGATTCACGAGGCTTCCTCTTCTGTTGACATGGAAGATCTTCCTACGACTTCAGATTTGGATTTGGAAAGGACCCTGCATAGACAACCTGGGACTGCAGGCATTGCAGTTCGGGAACTCTATGCAGACTACTTTTCAAGTCCAGAGGGGTCCGTGCCGTGGCAGAGGGATGCTATTCGTGGCAGTTTTTGAAATCTTCTGGGCTCTTTAGTTTTTTGTTATTTTCTAGATAGATTCCTGAAATTTAGTATTGTAGTTGAGTGTAGGGACTCGCAAGATAATGAGGACCCTTGACGTGGGCTTGCGGGCTGAGATTTTTTGGACCTCACACATTTAAATATGCATCTAACGTGATAGAATTGATGTTTTGGTCTAAATCTAAATAGACTTTAACATCTTTTCTTTTTTTTTTACTGTAGTCCAAAAAATTTTCTAATACCTCATCATGACCATATCCCCAAATAAAGATGTTGCTCACCCAAATAAAGTGTTGCTTAGTGAGGAAAAGTGTGTGGTGTTTCTTTTTTCAATCGAAATTGGTCAAAGTAAATGTTTTCTGTAGCGTGCACAATAAAAAAACAGTCGACTACTTTTTGGCCCAAACAACATTTATGTTTAAGATTGAGCTAAACATAATAAACTGGAAGCCAATGGCCCCAACATTTTAAGGAAAAACATATAAAGTGCTTGTAACGGAAACATTAAACTGGCTTACAAATTCAGAAGGTCCTGAGTAAATGATCCAGGAGTAAACGTGGACCGTGGCCTGACATTGGCCTGTTGAGGTCCCCCAGATGTGAAACTGCCCGGGTAAAGGGGCTGACCCACTTGATGCATTGGGCCCTGGGGGAGTCCATAGTGGGGTTGTGGGTGGTATGCTGGACCTTGTGATGCTTGTGGCGCACCTTCAAATGGCCCGGCACTTTGCTGCTGTGCGGCATTCTCAAGGTCCACTTTCATGGCATTTAGCTTGCCCAGAATATCCCCATGGTTAGGTATAGCAAACATTTTAAGTACCACCGCTAAGGACGCAAGGCACTCATGATGCTCTAAAGGAGTGACATGCCTCAATAGCTGTCCTAAGCCCCGTAATGTTTTCTCCTCCACTCCTTCACTCCTCCTCTAGGCCAGAAATTCTATGAGGCGGGCATCAATAGCCTCCCGACTCTCTGGCCCAGAGGTAGAGGGAGGGAGTTGGCGGCGCCGTCTGGGCTGGGGCTGGACAATCCGTGGTGGACTGCAAGGTGGTAGGGGGTCCTCGGCCAGCGTGGAGTCCTCCGGGTCCTCAGCCGGCGTTGGCGAAGGAGTTGCCTGGGGAGAAAATCCTGCAGGGGGTTCACTGGCCGACGTGTCGGAATCTTGTGAGGGATCCAGACTGTCCACAGTACTGTATTAAAAAAAAAAAAAAAAAAAACACATTAGGTCATTTGATTTCAACATTACAAAAGCACATAGATTTCATTCTGTGCAAAGCAACCGTGCAAATACAATATATATATACGGAGTGGCAGCATACCATCAGAGATTAGAATTTACACAACGACTAACTGCTTCAATGTGAAATGTGGAAATCCGTTTTGAATGGCATTTGGATCTATTAATGGGATAAGTCTTGTAAAGGCCTATTGTTTCTGAAATGGGCAAACATTGTTTGCTGCTTGGAGCTGTCCAGCCTCTGAAGAGGAGTCCTCATTCAAGGACCAAAACCAGTGCTGAAAATGAGGCCAAATCATCTGTATGTGCCCCGCTACCAACATGTAAAGATACAAATTGTAATTTGAACCGAGTAGAACCTCATTTTCAGAGAAACAACATGTACCAGGCCACACTTGACCATGGTGAGAGTACTAGTTGTAATCGTGCTGCTCTTGCGTAGTTGCAACCTCAGCTTCACACTTTAGCCTAGGATGTGGTGATTGACATTTCATAGGAGCAATGTAAGGAAACCATGTGGGGTTTGGTGCAAAACCATTTCATCAATATAAATTACTATGCCAGTACATAAAGGGTACCCATTTCCCAAACATTCAAAAATTTGATAATATGTCGTTATGGGACAAATCTCATGTCGCCCTAAAATATTTTTCAAAAAAACCCTAGTCCGGGCTCCCATTAAAACGGGTGGGTTTTGGAATGCTTTTTAAACCATTGGGGTGTGACTAGGAGCCGACATACACGATGATCTACTGTATGAGGAAATAATGCGTGCAGTGCGCAAGTGTCATCTGTATTTGCTTTTCTGGTTCCAAGTGGAATCATCTATGTTCCAGGAGGGACCAAAAATTGCTTCAACACAAACAAAACTGAGAAGGGAGCCGCCATCTGCACACTTCACGTGTCGTCTCATCATTCATCTCATAAGCGGTTGCCCCTGGTTTGACTACACCACTAAAATGATGTAGGCAACCAACACAAGGCATGGACAAACTGTTGCCCTCCAGCTGATGCCCAACTACAACTCCAAGCAGGACCGAGTAGCTTTCAGCTATTCTATCATGCTGGGAGTTTCAGTTGTTAAAGAGCTGGATGTAGTCAGTTTTGACATGGCTGCCCTACAGAAAGTATAGGTCTTCAATAGAACAGCAAAACTGTATCCATTAGTTTCTGGAACACTTTAACTTGCCTTAAAAAAACGTAAGTGTGAAAATATGACACCTTTTGAAAAGAACGTAAAAAATACTTACGGCCTCAGTTCCATTACTGGCCGCAGAAACTGTAACTGGGCCGTATAAATATAGGCACGTTTGGTTGATGATCCCTCCCCACTCTGGCCTTTGCTGGTCAGCTCCCGCCGGAACTGGTCCCGGCAGCTCGCCCAGCGGGTTTTCGTTTGTTTCACTGTTTAAAAATGACATAGAAGACAATTGTGAGGAAAAAAATTAAGAAAGGGGAAAAATAGACGCCACATTAATAAACCATGTACAGGCCTTTAGGCAAAAGGAGGCTGGACCACCCTGAAAACACTATTGTCACCTCTGGGACATTCAAACTATATATTAGGGCCACACAGAGGGCAAGGACAGCACAACTACAGTGATAACACTTACCTAATTCGGCCCGGCCTCGGCTATCAGCCTTGGCCCATTCACTTCGCCGCATGCTCCGTGCCACTTTCTCCCACGAAGCATCTTTTTTTAGTCTGTCGCTATAGGCATTTTGCCGGGTATCCCACAGCTCGGGCCTCTCCTGGACGAGTGTAATCAGTTTTTCGACATCCCAGCGAGGCATGGTGGATGAGATTAATAATCCTCCTGCAATGGCTGCTTCTCCTCACACAAGCTGTTTACCACAGATGTCTAGAAATTTGCATATCCTGTCACCTAAAACTTCCTGTCTTTTTTTTTTCAATTTATTGCCACAAGTTTGGCCAGACAATTTGCCCATGCCATAAGAAGAAATAAAACGGGCGCGGAGCGGGCGCGGACGCGGATGACAAACGGGTGTGCAACCACGTTTTTCACGGCCCCATTCACTTGAATGGGGCCGCGACACGTTAGCCGTGAAAAAAATAGGACAGGTTATATTTTTTGACGGGCAAGAAACACGGGTCACGGACGCGGGTGACAAAACGGTGCAGTAGCCGAGTTTTCAACGGACCCATTGAAAGTCAATGGGACCGCAGAAAAAAATGTTACACGGGCCAACGGCCACGGGTGCACACAACGGTCGTGTGCAGGAGGCCTTAGGCTGCATTCACACGTCCATGGTGTGTTGCGGACCCGCAAATTGCGGGTCCACAACACACCAGTCCGTCACCCCCATAGAAATGCCTATTCTTGTCCGCAAGCTGCGGACAAGAATGGGACATGCTCTATCTTTTTGCGGAGTTGCGGACCTAAAGATCGGGGCCACGCTCCGCAAATGCGGATGCGGACAGCACACTGTGTGCTGTCCGCATCCATTCCGGCCCCATAGAGAATGAATGGGTCCACACCCGTTCCGCAAAATTGCGGAACGGATGCGGACCCATTCTGCGAACGTGTGAATGGAGCCTTACAGTACAAAAACTACTTTTATTAAATTTTAACTTGATGGGTTTGAGTGGCCTTTAAATTAGGTTGGACGCAGCTATCAAAATGATAAGACATATTGGAATAGATTTATTGAAGCATTTATGCCGCTTTGGGCATCATAGATTGAAACTTTTGGTGCCTCTTACAACTTTGACCCTAAGTTCACACCTGAGCGTTTTACAGCGCGTTCAAACGCGCTGTAAAACGCTCAACACATGAAAAGCAATGCTTCCCTATGGGAATGGTTCTCACCTGGGCGTTTTACAGCGCGTACGATCGCGCTGTAAAACGCCCGACGCTCAAACAAGTACTTGAGCTTCTTTGGGGCGTTTTGACGCGCGTTTGTGGCCATAGGACACTGCAGTCAATGACACAAACGCGCGTCAAACGCGCGTTTACTATTACAAAAACGCGCGTCAGAAACGCGCGTCAAAAACGCGCGTTTGACGCGCGTTTGGGAAATGCTCAGGTGTGAAAGCAGGGTAAAAAAAACACAAGATAGATCATCGCCAGACACATTTACTATAAGTTACAGCAGAAACCGGAGTAAATTATAACTGAAATCTACGCCTGCTCATAGATGGTGTCGATTTCAGTTTATGACGAAGGAACAGTGAAGAGATGCAATACATTTATTAAGAGATCTGTGGTGAGATAACAATTGGTGCTGCAGTAACTACACTGTTTTGTTTTTTTAGTGCAATAATGTCATATTCAAACATGAATTCATAGGGCCTGATTGATCATAGACTGGCTTTTTTGCTAATCTGTGATGACCCTGTGGAGGCTGCTTCTAATTTATGACATCATAATTAGGGGCAGCCTTCCGTGGTCCATGCACCTGGACTGAAATCTACACCAGCCCCTGTTTGTAACTTGTTCTTGCCAGAAAACTAGAGAAAAATAATGATAAATCAGGCCCACAATTTTTATGTCGACCCACGTCATTTAGATTTCTCTGCGCCAAAGTGAGATGCACCTAATTCTTTATGAAGCAGATGCCTCTTAATAAATTAGGTGCATTTCTAGCAGTCAATGCGCCAGAAATTGAACAAGTTTCTGGCGCAAGTTATAGTAAATCCACAAACCACACTAAGCAGTGGCCCTCATGCTAAGACCCGCCTCTTTTGGCACCACATTAGAAAAGTATTGAGAAACTTCAAAAGTTGCAAATTATGGCGCACATATGGCATGCGCCATAATTTGCAACTTTTTAATGCCACTAATGGGGACATTTATGAATGCCCCTCTATGTGTTTTACCACTAGTGTTTTCCTCATGGTGTTTTTTTTCTCTATAGAAAAGGTTTTGGGAAAACGCCTAAAAAAATTACAACAGCTTTAGCATGCTGCATATTTTCAAACAGAAACAAGAAACAGAAAAAAAAAAAAGGCCAACTGATTGACGAAAACATTAGGGGCAAAAAACGCTTGTGCATGCTGCATTTCATACTGGTACTTCCCATAGACCTTCAGATATCATCTAGAGCTGGTGTTTAAAAAAAAAAAAATATGAAGGTGCAAACAACACCTAAAAATGCAAAAGTGCATAACAACAGAAATAAAAAAAATATATGTGAAAGCACCCTGAGGGTTCACACAAAGGTTTTTCCGTGGCTTCCTTTTGGCTGAACAAACACATCAAAAACTGCCTGACTTGATCAACATATTTTGTATGTATTTTGGTTATTTAGCAGTTTTTGATGGGTTTTTGCACTTTCCTCAGTGACAAGCTTCATGACTGCTAATATAGCTGTCACCTTTGGAAATAAAGAATGTATGTCGAATTATATTTCCAGTCTATTACCCAGAACAAATCTGTGTTAAAAATTTGCTTTTAAGGTAATATTATTGTTTCAGCAAATAAAGCTTACTTTTTTACAGTGAAATGTTATGTAAAAAAAAATTATCATTTTTTTCACTCATTTTGCATTGGTTTTTACTATATGCAATAACTAGAAAAAAACACCACTACACTGCCTCATTAGACTGGATATAGCGGTATGTGACACTAGTGACACAACAACCAAGGCAGCATAAGTATAGTTGGTTAGAAACTAATGGTGCAGTTATGTAATTACCAGCAACAGTACTGTATCTTCAGTGGAGGCAGACCACTCAACTGCTACGGAGCCTGTGGGGGAGGGGCCAGGCGCCAAACTACTTCTTCTGTTCCTGATGTGAAAACACTGCATGTAGCCACCATTAAGCGGAGCTCAGTGCAAAAAGATCATGATGATTACAGCTTCCATTGCAGACAAGGCAAACTTTATAAACTCAAGGGAGCCATTCATTCGCTGCTGGAGACTATCAGGCCTCTCACAACTATATACTAATGTAGGCCTGCAGGTGGCAGCACAAAATTGGAATGCACTGAATTTTATATTTAACCTCCTCTGGACCGCCTAACGCACGGATGAGTCCTGGAGGCAGTCGATTCATTCCTCCTGGACACATCCGTGCGTCATCTTGCGAGACGCGAGATTTCGGTTCCGGCCGGCCTGTGCATGCGCATCGCGGGCCGGCAAAAGTTCAAGCACTATTTAGTCACCAGCCTGCCAGCCAATGATCGTTGCTGGCAGGCTGGCGATTTTTAAAATCTCCATTCAGAAGCCAGTTAACACATTATATTTGTATTTCTGTCCACATTGATCGATGTGAATGAAGATATCTGTGCCGTTCATTTTTTTCTTTCAGCCCAGAGGCTGAACGGAAAAAAAAATCTCATTACCTGTATGCTCAATATAAGGAGAATAGCAAAAACTCCTAATGCTGGCCATACATGTAATGATTGCGGAGACCCTCAAATGACAGGGCAGTACAAACACCCCACAAATGACCCCATTTTGGAAAGAAGACACCCCAAGGTATTCGCTGTGGGGCATATTGAGTCCATGAAGGATTTAAATTTTTGTCCCAAGTTAGCGGAAAGTGAGACTTTGTGAGAAAAAAAATATATCTATTTCCGCTAACTTATGCAAAAAAAATATATATATATGAACTCGCCATGCCCCTCATTGAATACCTTGGGGTGTCTTCTTTCCAAAATGGGGTCACATGTGGGGAATTTATACTGCTCTGGCTTTTTAGGGGCCCTAAAGCGTGAGAAGAAGTCTGGGATCCAAATGTCTAAAAATGCCCTCCTAAAAGGAATTTGGGCACTTTTGCGCATCTAGGCTGCAAAAAAGTGTCACACATGTGGTATCGCCGTACTCAGGAGAAGTTGGGGAATGTGTTTTGGGGTGTCATTTTACATATACCCATGCTGGGTGAGATAAATATCTTGGTCAAATGCCACCTTTGTATAAAAAAATGGGAAAAGTTGTCTTTTGCCGAGATATTTCTCTCACCCAGCATGGGTATATGTAAAATGACACACCAAAACACATTCCCCAACTTCTCCTGAGTACAGCGATACCACATGTGTGACACTTTTTTGCAGCCTAGGTGGGCAAATGGGCCCACATTCCAAAGAGCACCTTTCGGATTTCACAGGGCATTTTTTTTTACAGATTTTGATTTCAAACTACTTCTCACGCATATGGGCCCCTAAAATGCCAGGGCAGTATAACTACCCCACAAGTGACCCCATTTTGGAAAGAAGACACCCCAAGGTATTCCGTGAGGGGCATGGCGAGTTCCTAGAATTTTATATTTTTTGTCACAAGTTAGTGGAATATGAGACTTTGTAATAAAAAATAAAAAAATCATCATTTTCCGCTAACTTGTGACAAAAAATAAAAATTTTAGGAACTCGCCATGCCCCTCACGAAATACCTTGGGGTGTCTTCTTTCCAAAATGTGGTCACTCGTGGGGTAGTTATACTGCCCTGGCATTTTAGGGGCCCAAATGCGTGCAAAGTAGTTTGCAATCAAATTCAGTAAAAAATGGCCTGTGAAATCCGAAATGTGCTCTTTGGAATGTGGGCCCCTTTGCCCACCTAGGCTGCAAAAAAGTGTCACACATGTGGTATCGCCGTACTCAGGAGAAGTTGGGGAATGTGTTTTGGGGTGTCTTTTTACATATTCCCATGCTAGGCGAGATAAATATCTTGGTCAAATGCCAACTTTGTATAAAAAAATGGGAAAAGTTGTCTTTTGCCGAGATATTTCTCTCACCCAGCATGGGTATATGTAAAATGACACACCAAAACACATTCCCCAACTTCTCCTGAGTACGGCGATACCACATGTGTGACACTTTTTTGCAGCCTAGGTGGGCAAATGGGCGCACATTCCAAAGAGCACCTTTCGGATTTCACAGGGCATTTTTTTTACAGATTTTGATTTCAAACTACTCACGCATATGGGCCCCTAAAATGCCAGGGCAGTATAACTACCCATCATTTTCCGCTAACTTGTGACAAAAATAAAAAAATTAGGAACTCGCCATGCCCCTCACGAAATACCTTGGGGTGTCTTCTTTCCAAAATGGGGTCACTTGTGGGGTAGTTATACTGCCCTGGCATTTTAGGGGCCCATATGCGTGCAAAGTAGTAGTTTGCAATCAAATCTAGTAAAAAAAATGGCCCTGTGAAATCCGAAAGGTGCTCTTTGGAATGTGGGCCCATTTGCCCACCTAGGCTGCAAAAAAGTGTCACACATGTGGTATCGCCGTACTCAGGAGAAGTTGGGGAATGTGTTTTGGGGTGTCTTTTTACATATTCCCATGCTGGGCGAGATAAATATCTTGGTCAAATGCCAACTTTGTATAAAAAAATGGGAAAAGTTGTCTTTTGCCGAGATATTTCTCTCACCCACCATGGGTATATGTAAAAAGATACCCTACTTCTTCTGAGTACGGCGATACCAGATGTGTGACACTTTTTTGCAGCCTAGGTGGGCAAAGGGGCCCACATTCCAAAGAGCACCTTTTGGATTTCACAGGCCATTTTTTACACATTTTGATTGCAAACTGCTTTGCACGCATTTGGGCCCCTAAAATGCCAGGGCAGTATAACTACCCCACAAGTGACCCAATTTTGGAAAGAAGACACCCCAAGGTATTTCATGATGGGCATAGTGAGTTCATGGAAGTTTTTAGTTTTTGTCACAAGTTAGTGGAATATGAGAGTTTGTAAGAAAAAAACAATAAATAAATAAATCATTCCGCTTGTGACAAAAAATAAAAATTCTAGGAACTTGCCATGCGCCTCAAGGAATACCTTGGGGTGTCTTCTTTCCAAAATGGGGTCACTTGTGGGGTAGTTATACTGCCCTGGCGATTTAGGGGCCCAGATGCGTGAGAAGTAGTTTGAAATCAAAATCTGTAAAAAATGGCCTGTGAAATCAGAAAGGTGCTCTTTGGAATGTGGGCCCCTTTGCCCACCTAGGCTGCAAAAAAGTGTCACACATGTGGTATCGCCGATCTCAGGAGAAGTTGGGGAATGTGTTTTGGGGTGTCATTTTACATATACCCATGCTGGGTGAGAGAAATATCTCAGCAAAAGTCAACTTTTCCCATTTTTTTTATACAAAGTTGGCATTTGACCACGATATTTATCTCACCCAGCATGGGTATATGTAAAATGACACGCCAAAACACATTCCCCAACTTCTCCTGAGTATGGCGATACCACATGTGTGACACTTTTTTGCAGCCTAGATGCGCAAAGGTGCCCAAATTCCTTTTAGGAGGGCATTTTTAGACATTTGGATCCCAGACTTCTTCTCACGCTTTAGGGCCCCTAAAAAGCCAGGGCAGTATAAATACCCCACATGTGACCCCATTTTGGAAAGAAGACACCCCAAGGTATTCAAAGAGGGGCATGTCGAGTTCATAAAAAAAAAAAATTGGGGGCACAAAATCTCCTTTTCCACTAACTTGAGACCAAAATTTCAATCTTTCATGGACTCAATATGCCCCACAGCGAATACCTTGGGGTGTCTTCTTTCCAAAATGGTGTTATTTGTGGGGTGTTTGTATTGCCCTGGCATTTGAGGGTCTCCGCAATCATTACATGTATGGCCAGCATTAGGAGTTTCTGCTATTCTCCTTATATTGAGCATATGGGTAATGAGATTTTTTTTTTCCGTTCAGCCTCTGGGCTGAAAGAAAAAATGAACGGCACAGATTTATTCATTCGCATCGATCAATGTGGATGAAAAAATCTCTGCCGAAAAAAAAAAAGGAGGGGAAAGGCGTCTGCCAGGACATAGGAGCTCCGCCCAACATCCATACCCACTTAGCTCGTATGCCCTGGCAAACCCGATTTCTCCATTCACATCAATCGATGTGGATGAATAAATCATTGCCGGGATTTTTTATTTATTTTTATATATACAAAGTGTTTGCCAAAGCATATGAACACCGCCGCCTCCTCAGCTCATATGCCTCGGCAAACGTATTTTTTTCTGCAGAGGAGAAATCTTGCCTTGCAGCGCCGCATACACCGACTTGTGTGTAATCTGACAGCAGCGCAATGCTTCTGTCAGTATGCACATCAGTGCTGCAGCTAGTCGATCAGTTGGTCCACCTGGAAGGTAAAAAAAACTAAACAAAAAAGAAAAAACCAGGCCGCAACGCAATACATTTTGTTAACTTTATAATAACTTTAGAACAGAACATATAAACTTTATTTAACTTTTGAAACTGAACGTTAACTTTTTTGCTTACTGGTGTTTTTTTTTTGTTTGTTTTTTTACCTTTATAGGACAAACCTCTCCTTCCCCATGGGACAATGTGCAAAGAGCAAATCGCCCAAAGATGTGGCGAAGTGCGTTATGCACTTTGTCCCAGATGAAAGGAGAGGTTTGCAGCAGCTGTGTGTGAATGGGCCCTAATAGCCCTGTGTGCCTGTCCTCTGAGATGCAATCCCTATGCTAAGTGTACCTGTGTGTGGTACTTCCGGAAACACTCTCCAAAGCATAGGGCAGGGTGGTCACGCCTTATTCCACTCCTGCTACAGACACGACATCTTTTTCGGGGTGACGGTTGGGTTGAGGTACCGGCAACGATACTGGGGAAATGTCGCTCGTGTAGACAGCTAACTACACTGGTGGATGGGGATCTCGATGATCTCTTCCTGAAATTTGAGGAAGGATCCTGTTCTCCCTGCCTTACTGTAGAGAACAAAACTATTATATGCAGCCAATTGAATTAAATATACAGACACCTTCTTATACCAGCGTCTGGTGCGTCGGGAAACCAAATACGGAGACAACATCTGGTCATTGAAGTCCACCCCTCCCATGAGCAAATTATAGACGTGGACACAGAGGGGCTTTTCAATGACTCTGGTTGCTCGCTCAATTTGTATTGTCGTGTCTGCGTGAATGGAGGAGAGCATGTAAACGTCACGCTTGTCTCTCCATTTCACCGCGAGCAGTTCTTGGTTACACAAGGCAGCCCTCTCCCCCTTGCAAGACGGGTGGTAACGAGCCGTTGGGGGAAGCCCGTCCAACTAGTTCGCGCGGTGCCACAGCAGCCAATCTGTTCTAGGAACAAATGCCTGAAGAGGGCCACACTTGTGTAGAAATTGTCCACATAAAGATGGTACCCCTTGCCAAATAAGGGTGACACCAAGTCCCAGACTGTCTTCCCACTGATCCCCAGGTAGTCAGGGCAACCGACCGGCTCCAGGGTCTGATCTTTTCCCTCATAGATCCAAAATTTGTGGTTATAGCCTGTGGCCCTTTCACAGAGCTTATACAATTTGACCCCATACCGGGCGCGCTTGCTTGGGATGTATTGTTTGAAGCCAAGGTGCCCGGTAAAATGTATTAGGGACTCGTCTACGCAGATGTTTTGCTCAGGGGTATACAAATCTGCAAATTTCTGGTTGAAGTGGTCTATGAGGGGCCGAATTTTGTGGAGCCGGTCAAAAGCTGGGTGGCCTCTGGGACGGGAGGTGGTGTTGTCGCTAAAGTGCAGGAAACGCAGGATGGTCTCAAATCGTGTCCTGGACATAGCAGCAGAGAACATGGGCATGTGATGAATTGGGTTCGTGGACCAATGTGACCACAATTCATGCCTTTTGGTTAGACCCATGTTGAGGAGAAGGCCCAGAAAAATTGTAATTTCGGAAACTTGGACTGGTTTCCCCCGGAAAGGCTGGGCATGAAAGCTTCCCGGGTTGGCGGATATAAATTGAGTGGCATACCGATTTGTTTCTGCCACAACTAAGTCCAAGAGCTCCGCAGTCAAGAACAGCTCAAAAAATCCAAGGGCTGTCTCAACCCAAACTCCAGACTGGGCGGTGAAAGGGGGAACTACAGGTGCGGCTGAAGTTGGGGACTGCCAATCAGGGTTTGCCAGCACCTCAGGGATTCTAGGGGATCTACGGGCCTGTCTGTGCGGTGGCTGCGACGGGGTAACTACTGCACGTGCCACCGTACCAGCTTCAACTGCCCTTCTGGGGCTCGCCACTTCACCATGTTGTATGGCAGTGCTGGTACTAGGTCCAGGATGGGCTGCGCTGCTGGTGTATGCCTCACCACGTAATCCGACAGCGCCAGCCCCACTCTGCTGCCCTTGAAGCGGATCCTGTGCAACCTGTGGTCTAGCGACACGGGGCCGGGTACGCCTGGTGCTATCAGGGACCTCAACCTCGTCGTCCGAACTTTGGGTCAGACTGCCACAGCTTTCTACAGGTTCATATTCTGACCCGCTAGATTCATCAGATGAGGGTTCCCATACCTCATCCGACTGGGTCAGAAGCCTGTAGGCCTCTTCAGAAGAATACCCCCTGTTTGACATTAGGGCTTCTAAATTTAGGGGTATTCCCTGAGACTACCCAAGAAAAAAAGCAAGCCTGTCTTACAAATGGGAGGCTAGCGAAGTACCGGAGGCCACTGCGGTTGATAAAAAATATCAAAACTGATTTTTTTTTTATCGCCAAAGCGCTTGTAAAGTGATTGTGCAGTGATAAAAAAATATATATTTTTTGTCACTGCGGCAGGGAGGGCGTGGGTGAACGCACGTGTGGGCGACTGATCAGGCCTGATCGGGCAAACACTGCGTTTTTGGTGGAGGGCGAACTAAGGTGACACTAATACTTTTATAGATCTGACTGTGATCAGTTTTGATCACTTACAAATACTATAAAAGTACAAAAGCTGATTAGCGATACGCTAATCAGCAAATAAGTGACTGCGGTGCGGTGGGCTGGGCGCTAAACGATCGCTAAACTACCTAACCAAGGGCCCTAAACTATCCCTATAACCTAACAGTCAATACCAGTGGAAAAAAAAAAGTGACAGTTTACACTGATCACTTTTTTCCCTTTCACTAGTAATTGACAGGGGCAAGAAGGGGTGATCAAGGGGTTAATTGGGGTGATAGGGGGTGATCTGGGGCTAAGGTGTAGTGTTTGGTGCTACTCACTGTGATGCCTGCTCCTCTGCTGAGACCAACCAACGAAAAGGACCAGCAGAGGAGCAGGGAAGCCATTTAACACATAATATTTACAAATATAATGTGTTAACTGGCTTCTGATTCGTTTTTTTTTTAAAAATCATCAGCTTGCCAGCCACGATCATTGGCTGGCAGGCTGATGATGTGACCCCCCTCTAACTTTTGCCGGCCCGCGATGCGCGGGCCGGCTAAGCGCGTCGATCTTTTAAAATCGATCTTTTAAAATATGCAAATCACTTCTCTACCAGCAAGTAGGGCGTCTACTTGCTGGTAGCCGCCGCAAAAAAACGCCCCCTCCTCCTTTTGATTGACAAAGTTCTCCTCCTCCGGCTGGCCCTGTCAGCATTTCAAATCCCGCGCCTGTCTTCATTCTGTGCAGGTGCTCTGAGAGAAGGAGGCTCACCTCCTCAGCACTCCTGACGTCATCGGCAGTTTTTTGCGGCGGCTACCAGCAAGTAGATGCCCTACTTGCTGGTAGTGAAGTGATTTGCATATTTTAAAAGATTGATTTTTAAGGAAACGAAGCCACAGACAAAGGTAAGAACCCTATATAGGGAATAGTAGTTAAATTAGGATTTTAACAAGCCCAAAAAAAATATATTGTGTTTTGGGGGTGACAGAAGCCCTTTTACAATGTGCTGAATCCCATTGCTAAATATAAATGGCAAGCTGAAAAAAATATGAACAAAAATACAAAAATATAAAGATTCAAATCACCCCCTTTCCCAGAATGAAAATAAACAATGGAAAAATAAACATTAAAGGCATCACTGCCTTCCAAAATGCCCATACTATTAAAATGTAAAAATGCTTATCCCATACAGCTTAACAGAAAAACAAATCAAAATGGACGATTTACAATTTTTAATTTGCTTCACCTCCACAAAAAATATGAATGAAAAGTTATCAGCACTCCAAAATGGTATCAATATAAACTACAGATTGTACTGCAGAAAATGAGCCACCACAAAGCTCTGTAGACATACAAAAAAAAAAGGAAAGTCTTGACTGGGTTAATCGCTTTGTATCTTTATTTTTGTATGGCCATTTTATTGAATACGCTGTATTGTTTGTACTTGTATCCTTGTGTGATTGCCCATTATTACATGCCAGCTGTGTTTCTCTTGTGTTCCAGATGTGCTATTCTGGCATGTAGGGTTTTCAGCACTTGTGCTACCAGCCTGTTCTATTATCAGTTAGTTCAACTGCCAGATCATTGAGCGATTGCATGCACACACAACGAATTACAATCAAACTTTTTAGCATACTTAATGATTTGCAAATGCGATTTCGACTATGTATGCTTACCGTCTCAACTTACATAGTTGAAATAGGAATCGCAGATCATCAAGTATGCTAAAAAGTTTGACTGTAGTTTGATTGAGATCACAAAATTACTTAAATCATACACTTTGTCAAAGTCATGGTTTCATGAAAGATGGCAAATACTTTTTTGTGCAATTTGAGGAACTAGGACTTTTGTGTTACACCTACATGCTTGTATTTGTAGTTTTAATGATGATTTTATGCAGAAGAGCAACACAATAAGGATCTTTGAAATTAGTAACCATGAATATTTGACTTTCCAACTGATGCAATGTTCTGGCACCAGCATAATATTACTACTGATGAGGCAGGGGCAGATATTGGTTCTGTAAAGGAGGATGTTAAAATTTTGCTATTATATGTTATCTTCATGTGCGCTCCACTCCCCACTCCTGGTTTTGACTCACTGATGGAAATTGTTGGCCACGTGAACAATTGCCATGTGTATGCAGCCTAAGACTGCCAGTATATGATGCAGTCCAGCAGAGGAATGCACATGCAAGATAATCTGTCATGGGACGCCGAGGCGCTCGCTCTCCTCAGCGCCGTCGGCGTCCCATTTCTGTGCAGGACCGGCAGCGCACATCTCCTCCGCGCGGCCGGCGTCCTCAGTTCCCCCAGCAACCAAGGGAGGTCTGAGCACCGAGCTGGGCACTCGATGCTCAGTTGTACTCCCTAGTGCGGGTCATGTGGCGCTGGCCACGTCACATGACCCCAGCCAGACAGTATTTAACAGGCAGCCTGCTGGCCAAAGGTTGCCTGTTAATTAGGTTCTTGGCGATTTTTGGTTTCCTGTATGCTCACCTGATCCTGGGTTCCCTGACGATCCTCTGCCTGCTCCTCCTGTACTGTGCAAATCTCCTGGTATTCTGACCCCGGCTTCCACCTGACGATTCTTTGCGGACTCCTGTTGTACTTCATTACTCTCCTGGAATTTGACCCCAGCTGACTCTCCTGGTATTTGACCCCGGCTTCTCCTGACTATTCTCTGCTTTATTCCTTTGTACTGTGTTGCTCTCTTAGTATTGACCCAGTCCGTTCACAATCCGTTATTTGTCTTGTCTGTCCTCCCTACACGTATCCTAAGTTAGGGACTGCCGTCCAGTTGTCCCCTGTCATTAGGACTTGCGATCTTCAGTCAGTTAAGACAGACTAGCTGTTCGGGAACTCTATGTCGACTACTTCTGCAGTCCTGAGGGGGCATTGTCGTGGCAGTTGGATGCCATCCGTGGAAGACGCTGATTTCAGCTGGAATCTGATTAAAAATTGTATTACATTTTTAATTTCTTAGTTTAGTTAGATACCCTGTTGTTAGTTTAGATTAGGGACTCGCAAGAGAATAAGGACCCTTGACGTGGGATTGCGGGCTGAGGTATTTTTTAAAATCAACATTTTTTAACAATTTGGTGTAAATACCTTCTAATACCTCATTTTGACTTACATCTATTAAAATGTAATTCAATTTTTTTTACTATTTAAATGTGTATGTACAGATAAACATGAACTAGTCCGATTTTTATTTAAAAAAATCGAATATGTCTGCCTTCAGCTATGAACAAGGACTACACCAGACGTAATCAGGCCCGCAATCCATAAAAATTACACTTCTATGCAGAAAAGGTAAGTATATAAGATCATCACTTTTCATCCAAATGCACATGACAAACACGGACCAAGAGATACCAGCCACACAGCAGAGAGCCACACCGGACCAGCACTCCTGTGTGCCCTGAATGCACAGGTGGATCAGTGGCTGCCCCCGCACCAACTGGAGGTCGGCAAAGTGGTGTGTGACAATGGAAGCAATTTGTTGGCGGCACTGAATTTGGGCAAGTTGTCACATGTGCCATGCATGGCACATGTGTTGAATCTCATCGTACAGCGCTTTGTGTCTAAGTACCCAGGCTTACAGGACGTCCTCAAGCAGGCCAGGAAGGTGTGTGGCCATTTCAGGCGTTCCTACACCACAATGGCGCACTTTTCAGACATTCAGCGCCGAAACAACATGCCAGTGAGGCCCTTGATTTGCGACAGTCCGACACGTTGGAATTAAACACTCCTAATGTTCGACCGCCTGCTCCAACAAGAAAAAGCCGTCAACGAGAATTTGTATGACCGGGGTGCGAGGACAGCCTCTGCGGAGCTGGGAATTTTTTTGCCACGTTACTGGACGCTCACGTGCAATGCCTGTAGGCTCATGCGTCCTTTTGAGGAGGTGACAAACCTAGTCAGTCGCACCGAAGGCACCATCAGCGACCTCATCTCATTTGATTTCTTCTTAGAGCGTGCCCTGCGAAGAGTGCTGGATCAGGCTGTAGATGAGCGTGAAGAGGAAGAGGAGGAGTTGTGGTCACCATCACCACCAGAAACAGCCTTGTCATCATCGCTTGCCGGACCTGCGCCAACGCTGGAAGAGGAGTATGAGGAAAAGGAGTCAGAGGAGGAATGTGGCTTTGAGGAGGAGGAAGACCAACCACAGCAGGCATCCCACCAGGGTACTCGTTATTGTCACCTATCTGGGACCCGTGGTGTTGTACGTGGCTGGGGGGAAGAACAGACCATCAATGACATCAGTGAGGACGAGGAATGGGAAATGAGTAGCTCGGCATCCAACCTTGTGCAAATGGGGTCTTTCATGCTGTCATGTCTGTTGAGGGACCCTCGTATAAAAAGGATGAAGGAGAACGACCTGTACTGGGTGGCCATGCTACTAGACCCCCGGTATAAGCAAAAAGTGGCCGAAATGTTACCAAATTACCGGAAGTCAGAAAGGATGCAGCAGTTCAAAACCAAACTAAAAAATATGCTTTACACAGCTTATAAGGGGGATGTTACAGCACAACGGGAATCTAACAGGGGAAGAGGTGAAAGTAATCCTCCTCCTACCACGACCAAGGCGGCAAGGACAGGACGCTTTACAGATGTGTTGTTAATGGAGGACATGCAGAGCTTTTTCAGTCCTACACTTCGCCACAGCCCTTCGGGATCCAGCCTTAGAGAACGACTCGACCGACAGGTAGCAGACTACCTCGCCTTAACTGCAGATATCGACATTCTTAGGAGCGATGAACCCCTTGACTACTGGGTGTGCAGGCTTGACCTGTGGCCTGAACTATCCCAGTTTGCGATAGAACTTCTGGCCTGCCTCGCTTCAAGTGTCCTGTCAGAAAGGACCTTCAGTGCAGCAGGAGGCATTGTCACTGACAAAAGAAGTCGCCTCGGTCAAAAAAGGGTTGATTACCTCACCTTCATTAAGATGAATGAGGCATGGATCCCGAAGGGACTGACAGTGGGGGATACGTTTGACTAACAAAAGGCCTGATGACATGCCTTGGCCTCAAAATGGTCCCCACGCTGCTGTATTTAATGTCTGCATACCGGATGACTTTCTTGAATTCTCCGCCACCAACTAGGGTTCAAGCCGCAATGTTTTAGTCATCTTTCTGCCTGGAAAACATCAATTTTTCCGGCCGCTGCGGCTGCAACAATACCTAATTTTTCAGGCATGTGTGCATGCCAAATTTTTCTGGCCTCTCGTGCTGCACTTTGGCTGCAAAAACAAAACAAAAAAAAAGGCACATACATGTGTCAATTCCCCTTCGTGATCGGTACCTTGTTGTGGTGAAGGGGCTTGCGTATCACAATGAAGCGATTATCACCTCTATGAGTGTGTTGGCAATGTTGCCACACCCCAGATAAGGCTGTTGCTTCATTATGATTAGACTAAAAGCGATCGGCTGGATCATTTTTCATAGAAAAAAACATTATTTATCTTTTTTTTTATGTTGTATGGGTTTTTAATACATAAAATAAACTATTAAGAGACTTTATTATGATTTTTTTATTAGAAATAATGCAGACAATTTAAAAAATCCCCATCAATTCCAATAAAAGCAAGTACAGAGCTCAGAACAAAATTATTTCAGGATGTCGTTAATTCGACAAGGATTAATCAATTCGACACACGTCCCCGGACAGGGGACGTAACAGCGATTAAACTGATAGGAATAGTACTAGTTAAGACACCACTCATATAGGGTGTCACAGCACATTGCTCCGTGCACGCGCAGTGCCCCAACTTGGGAGTAAGAGGACCGACCAAGCTGCCTTTTCCATCTCCCGGTTCCTAAAATCAATTCAGTTTGGTGTATCAGAGTTTGGTCTGTCACTGTGAAGGCAGTCGAAGGTACCAGGCCTAAATTTTTTTTCACAAAAGGCAATCCCTGATATGGGACGTAACAGGGATTAAACTGATGAGAATAGTACTACAGAAAATACCACTCATATTGGGTGTGACAGTAAATTGCACGGCGCAGACGCAGTGACCGTGGCGTGGATTCAAACAAAGGGGAGGGAGTCAGCGTTTTTTAACCATCTCCCCGTTCGAAAAATCAATGTAATAAATGGACCCCAGATTGGGGACGTCACGTAACAGGAATTAAACTGATGAGAATAGTACTACAGAAAATACCTCTCATATCGGGTGTGACAGTAAATTGCACGGCGCAGACGCAGTGACTGTGGCGTGGATTCAAACTAAGGGGAGGGAGCCAGCGGTTTTTAACCATCTCCCCATTTGAAAAATCTATTTAATAAATGGACCCCAGATTGGGGACGTCACGTAACAGGGATTAAACTGATGAGAATAGTACTACAGAAAATACCACTCATATCGGGTGTGACAGTAAATTGCACGGCGCAGACGCAGTGACCGTGGCATGGATTCAAACAAAGGGGAGGGAGCCAGCGTTTTTTTAACCATCTCCCCGTTCAAAAAATCTATTCAATTCACCTTTCGGGTATCCAACCTTGTGCAAATGGGAAGTTTGTGGTTGGGCAAATGGACTGTTTGCGGTTGTTTGCGGTGCATTAAAAGGGGAGTTTGGTCACAGTTTTGTTATACACACACTGGATGTTTTAAACCACGTTGTTCAAAAATTTTTGGGATTGTTAGGTGAATTGGGGACGCCACGTAACAGGGATTAAACTGATGAGAATAGTACTACAGAAAATACCACTCATATCGGGTGTGACAGAATATTGAATATAGCAGACTGCTATATTCCATATTCGTTAATTCTAGCCTAATATGGAATATAGCAGTGCTAAGTTGAAATCGCCATGCGATTATTTCGAGTTATATTAATCGCATCGCGATTTCAACTTTTTACGTATATTCTTAATATTGCTCTAACTTTGTCTTTTAGAATATTCGTAATATTCTAAAAGACGAAGTTAGAGCAATATTAAGAATATTCTAAAAGACGAAGTTAGAGCAATATTACAAATTTTCTAAAAGACGAAGTTAGAGCAATATTATGAAATTTCGTAAAATACACATAGATTGTATTTTAGCTAATATACTGCTATAGTAATTTTTTTAATAGTGTGCATATTTTACAAAAGTTAAGTTCAGAAGAGGCAAAAAAAATTTGAGAAAAAAAAAGGATTATAGCACTATATTAGCTAAATTACAATCTATATGTGTATTTTACGAAATTTCGTAATATTGCTCTAACTTCGTCTTTTAGAAATTCCGTAATATTGCTCTAACTTCGTCTTTTAGATGAAGTTAGAGCAATATTACGAAATTTCGTAAAATACACATATTAGCTTAGCCATAGTCAATTAGCATAGGAGCGTTGCCTTATACTATCAAAATAAATAATCGCAATACGCGATTAATTAAATTGCATATTATTCGCGATAATTGGAATAATTACGAATATTCGATTTCGATGAATATAACACGAATATTCATTCGAATATTCGCGAAATATCGCGAAATCGAATATGGCACCTCCCGCTCATCACTACTTATCCAGGCCATTCTGAGATTGTTTTTTCTTCACATATTGTACTTAAAGACACTGGTAAAATGAAGTCAAATTTTTTTTTTTTATTATAAAAAAATACCACATTTACCAAAAATTTGTAAAAAATAGCAAATTTCCAAGTTTCAATTTCTCTAATTCTATAATACATAGTAATACCTACAAAAATTGTTTTACTTTACATTCCCCATATGTCTACTTCATGTTTGGATCAATTTGGGAATTATATTTTATTTTTGGAGGATGTTACAAGGCTTAGAAGTTTAGAAGCAAATCTTGAAATTTTTCTGAAATTTTCAAAAACCCACTTTTTAGGGACCAGTTCAGGTCTGAAGTCACTTTGTGAGGCTTACATAATAGAAACCACCCAAAAATGACCCCATTCAAGAAACTACACCCCTCACGGTATTCAAAACTGATTTTACAAACGTCAGTAACCCTTTAGGTGTTCCACAAGAGTTATTGGCAAATGGAGATGAAATTTGAGAATTTCAATTTTTGGGCAAATTTTAATCAATTTTTTTCCAGTAACAAAGCAAGGGTTAACAGCCAAACAAAACTCAATATTTATGGCCCTGATTCTGTAGGTTACAGAAACACCCCATATGTGGTCGTAAACTGCTGTATGGGCACACGGCAGTGTGCAGAAAGAAAGGAATGCCATACGGTTTTTGGAAGGCAGATTTTGCTGGACTGTTTTTTTTTTACACCATGTCCCATTTGAAGCCCCCCTGATGCACCCCTAGAGTAGAAACTCCAAAAAATTGACCCCATTTTAGAAACTACGGGATAGGGTGGCAGTTTTGTTGGTACTAGTTTAGGGTACATATGATTTTTGTTTGCTCTATATTACACTTTTTGTGAGGCAAGGTAATAAGAAATAGCTTTTTTGGCACAGTTTTTTTTTGTTATTTACAACATTCATCTGACAGGTTAGGTCATGCGGTATTTTTATAGAGCAGGTTGTCACGGACGCGGCAATCGCTAATATGTATACAATTTTTTTATTTATGTAAGTTTTACACAATGATTTCATTTTTTTAACAAAAAAAAAATCATGTTTTAGTGGCTCCATAGTCTGAGAGCCATAGTTTTTTCAGTTTTTGGGCGATTACCTTAGGTAGGGTCTCATTTTTTGTGTGATGAGATGACGGTTTGATTGGCACTATTTTGGGGTGCATATGGCTTTTTTTACACCATTTTTTTATTTTTATTTTTACCGTGGTCACCTGAGGGGTTAGGTCATGTGATATTTTTATAGAGCCGGTCGATATGGACGTGGCCATACCTAATATGTATACTTTTTTTATTTATGTAAGTTTTACGCAATGATTTCATTTTTGAAACAAAAAAAATCATGTTTTAGTGTTTCCCTAGTCTAAGAGCCATAGTTTTTTCAGTTTTGGGGCGATTATCTTGGGTAGGGTATGACTATTGCGGTTGCGATGACGGTTTGATTGGTACTATTTTGGCGTTTTTTGGGAAGTAAGGTGGGCAAAATTTCAATTTCCTCATTGTTTTTAATTTTTTTATTTTTATGGCGGTCACCATGCGGGGAAAGTAACATGACTGTTTTATAGATCAGGTCATTATAGACGCGGCGATACCTAATATGTGTAGTGTATTTTATTTTTTACATTTTTATTCAGTGATAAATTATTATTTTTTATCTTTACTTTTTTCGCTTTTTTTACATTTGTTTGACCCAGACCCACTTGGTTCTTGAAGATCCAGTGGGTCTGATGTCTGTATAATACAGTACAGTACACTATATAGAGTATTGTACTGTATTTTACTTACACTTTGTCTGAACAGATCTATGCTTTTAGCATAGATCTGTTCAGCACCATGGACAGCAGGATGCCGAGAAGGTGTCCTGTTGCCATGGGAACCTTCCCCGTCTGCCAGAACTGAGCAGACGCGGAAGGGTAAGGAGGGGGGCTTGCTCCCTCTGTCACCCCATCCTGTCTGGGGGCTGCAAAGACGCAGCAGCCCCCGGATGGGAGAGGGATGGGAGAGCTCCCTGACTATTAACCCTTTCCATACAACGTTCTGTACAGATCGCGGTATGGAAAGGGTTAAATGGCTGACATCACAGCACAGATGCCAGCCGTTTATACCAGAGTGTCAGCAATGTGCTAATGAATATTCAAGAGGAGGTGGGCGGGGAATCGCGATCCCGCCTGCTGCACCATCCGCCGCCCACACCGCCTGCAACCCCTTCCCCTGCACCACCCGCCGGCCATAAAATAATTCAGGGGTGCAGAGGGGGTGACAAATATATATTTTTGGCATATTCAAATTTCTGATCCCACGGTCAGGGACCGCGGGGATCAGAAACTGCAGAAAGCGCAGAAAACCTCATGTCTGAATTGACCTGCGGTTTGCTGCGATCGCCGACACGGGGGGGTCACGGGACCCACCGCGCATTTAGCCGAGGTGCCTGCTCAATGATTTGAGCAGGCACCTTGTTCCAATCACCGCCCGCTGGGCAGCGGTGATCGGAACAACACATGATGTACCGGTACGTCATGTGTCCTTAAGGACTCGGGAAACATGCCGTACCAGTACGTCATGTGTCCTTAAGGGGTTAATATTTAAAAATTTATGACCTAAATAGAAAATAGGTCATCATTATTAAAATTAAAAATTATGACATGTTGGAAGAGAAAAAACACATATGCAATTTAAACAAGATAACAAAGATGTATTTAAAGCAAAAAAAATTATAAGTCAAATATTTCCCTAGTATATGGGCCAGGGGTGTGCACAATTGGTGTGTCTGGTCTGTCAAGACGGGAAAGAGGAGTTAGGACGTTTAATTTTTTGTCTCTTCTTTTTTCTAAAAAGTGAAGAACATCATGTGGCTCTGCAGGGCCCGTAAATTCATCTATTACCATGACCAACGCAGAAAGGCACCGTGTTTGCCGTTCATCTGGCACACGGCGCAAGGAAGGAGCGAGCCCTTTTAAAGCTGCTTCTTCCTTGCCGTCAGACCAATTCCGGTTTAGATACTGAAAAACCATTATACCTACCTGACCACGGAGATCTAAACCGGAATCGGTTATGACCCTTTGGCCTCGTCTGCCAGATGAACGGCTAACAGGTGCTGCACTTTGTTGCTGGCTGGGTTCTGGATTGGCCTGGACTGGTTCTTGAATAGCATCTACCACTTCTGGGACCTCTTCTTGATTTTCAGATCTTTCCTGCAGAGGCTGGTGAACGTGAGATAATGAAGACACGTAATATTCCCCAATGGCCTCAGGCTGTTCACTTTCCGCTTGGGTATCATCTGTGGACATTCCTGGTCTGTCATCCAAATTGTCGGACGATGCTTGTGGATTTGAAGTGTCTGAGATGTTCTCCACAGTTCTGTAAAATAAATGTAATATTTAAATTATTTCATTTATTAAAAGAGCACCTTCCATCGGTTTGTACTAAATAATGCCGTACCTAACACTATAGTCCATGTCAACTAGATGTCATATTGGTAGAATTAGTTTAATGCTCCTCTGTTGCGCCACTGTGCCTCTCATTCTGTTTATGCACCCTGTATGCAAATTAATTACAGGTCCTTCTAAAAAAATTAGCATATTGTGATAAAGTTCATTATTTTCTGTAATGTACTGATAAACATTAGACTTTCATATATTTTAGATTCATTACACACCAACTGAAGTAGTTCAAGCCTTTTATTGTTTTAATATTGATGATTTTGGCGTACAGCTCATGAAAACCCCAAATTCCTATCTAAAAAAATTAGCATATCATGAAAAGGTTCTCTAAACGAGCTATTAACCTAATCATCTGAATCAACTAATTAACTCTAAACACCTGCAAAAGATTCCTGAGGCTTTTAAAAACTCCCAGCCTGGTTCATTACTCAAAACCGCAATCATGGGTAAGACTGCCGACCTGACTGCTGTCCAGAAGGCCATCATTGACACCCTCAGGCAAGAGGGTAAGACACAGAAAGACATTTCTGAACGAATAGGCTGTTCCCAGAGTGCTGTATCAAGGCACCTCAGTGGGAAGTCTGTGGGAAGGAAAAAGTGTGGCAGAAAACGCTGCACAACGAGAAGAGGTGACCGGACCCTAAGGAAGATTGTGGAGAAGGACCGATTCCAGACCTTGGGGGACCTGCGGAAGCAGTGGACTGAGTCTGGAGTAGAAACATCCAGAGCCACCGTGTACAGGCGTGTGCAGGAAATGGGCTACAGGTGCCGCATTCCCCAGGTCAAGCCACTTTTGAACCAGAAACAGCGGCAGAAGCGCCTGACCTGGGCTACAGAGAAGCAGCACTTGACAGGGTACTGGTTACTTCCACTCGACCCCCCTTTTTTACCTCAGGCTGGCCACCGCTCACCATCCCGCCTCCACTCCCACTCTGACTTTCTCCCTTTTAAATAAAACACCGACACCTGGATGGAATGAATTGGCCACAGCAGCCTTTTATTAAACAAAACATACATATAAAATTAACCCCACATTAACCAAACCATGGGGGAGGTCCTTGAAGCCCGGAAACCTTGGAAACCATGCCGGGGTGGCCGACCTTACCTCCAGCCGTTGCACCTTAGCTCGGAAGCACCACGGTTGACACACCCCAACAGTCCCACCACAGCCGCCAAGCAACCATGGGAGTCCAGCCCCCACCGTGGGGCCCTCCCATCCTCGTCCTCTGATACACCCACCGACTCCAAGGACCTCCCACCGCCACTGAAGCCTAGGCTTGACCTCTTAAGCCTTGGCGTCCCTCCACACCCGCACTGCAACCTCAATGCCCTCCTGTAAAACCAAACACCACATGTCGATACCTAGCGCATTCAGGTGAACTCCGTCACTACGCCAATAACCGCCAACACCCTTCTCCAACTCCCGGTGCCTAACTGCCAACGCCCCATTCCGGGCCATAAACCTACCTATTGCCCTGTTTGCCTTCACTCGCGCCTTGTTCACCCCCTCCACTGAGCGAGCTCCCCTCCACGCCATCCGCGGCACCATGTCCGACCAGACCGTCACCATGCCCGGGTAGAGGGACCACAACCTGAGCAGATCAAATTTAACATCCCTCACCAACTCCCGTGAAGGACGCGCGCACAGATCATTGCCCCCCACGTGCAAAACAAGTACGTCCGGAGCCCTATCCTGCTTCGCAAACCGGTGGAATTCCGGCAACATTCCATTCCACATCATGCCCCGCCTACCAATCCACCTTACCACTGCCACATCCCGCGCAAAACTGAGCTGCCGCCCGTCAGGCCGAACCGCCGCCCGGAGTGCTCCCCAGAAAACGTAGGAGTGCCCCAGCACCCAAACCAACGCCGGACCGGAACCTGCAAGGAAACAACAAACCAAAGTCAATTAACCAACTCCCCACATCCCCTACCCGGCTTACCCCACGACCAGTCACCACCCCCCAAGCCCCTCCAGGCGCACATAAGACCTAAACCTAACTGATTCCCATCTCCCGATCTTCTTGATGACCTCCTCCCCTAAACCCCATCTGGCGGCCTCCGTTGCCGCACCTATCCGAAAGGAATGACTAGCATAACCCGCAGCACACAAACCCAACTGAACCAAGCACCGTCTAAACACCGCCGTGAACTGGAACCGTGACAGAAAAGACCCGTCAGCATGCACCAACAGAGGGGAAACCACCCCGCCCCCAACACAACCGTAATCCCGCAAACAGCGCACCGGACACATCTCACAATCCGGGACACTAAACAACACCACCCGCCTGCCTCTACCTTCCACATCGGTCTTAGACCGCCGCAAAACCAACTCCATCCGATCCGGAAAAACATCCACATCGTCCCGCAATAGGCCCCCCAACCTATCCGTCGCTGGGCAGACCAGCTCCCCCAATCTCAATGCACCGAAAAACGCCAGCGAGAACGCCAAGCGGAACAAACGAACCTCCCACAGCGACGTGCACACGTCCGCCAACGACCTACCCAACCGCAACAACAACAAAAACGACACCGGGCGACGAGAATCCTTCCCCATCCCGCCCCTACGCCACCCCTTTAACGCCCTCCTCACCAAAAAGGCCTTTGTAACATCGACCAAGCCCCGCAAACGAAACCCAAAAGCCACTCCCGCGATCCAACCATTCATCTTGGTGACAGACCATCCCTCCTCCCTACAATGCCCAATAAACAACAACAGGGGGATCTCCGGGTCCTCCCGCTCCCCCACTCCCAACCTCACCTTCCACTCTTCCCACCCCCGCCAAGCTCCCGCATACTTATCCCACGTCTCAGGCGCCAAGGACGACCGAATCAAGCCCATCACTGCGGTTCCAGGATTTCCCAAATCCCCGCCGGACACTCCAGGCCCACTGCCGCTGCACCAGGAGCCAGCTGGCGGAAACGGTCCCACTGCGAACGAGAGAGGGCGTCAGCAATACAGTTATCCACACCCGGAACATGCACCGCCACCACCCACGCATTCAGCAGCAGGCATTCCAGCACCAACCTCTGTAACAGCCGCACAACCAATGGTGAAGAAGCCGACAAACTGTTAATTGCTTGCACCACCCCCAAATTGTCGCAGTGGAACCGCACCGTCTTATTACGAAACAGGTCTCCCCACAACAACACCGCCACCACAATCGGAAACAGCTCCAATAACGCTAGGTTGCGCACCCATCCCTTGCTGACCCAGCTGTCCGGCCACCTACCGGCGCACCACTGGCCCCCCAAATAGACCCCAAAACCACAACCCCCTGCCGCATCAGAAAACAAGTCAAAATCAAACAAGCTAACATCTTCCATGAACAAAGACCGCCCATTATACTGCTCCAAAAACACCCCCCAAACCCTCAGGTCAGCCTTCAACTCCCGCCCCAACCGAACGAAGTGATGAGGAGCCCGAGCTCCCCCGTGGCCCCCGCCAGCCTCCTACTGAAAATCCTCCCCATAGGCATCACCCGGCATGCAAAATTGAGCTTTCCCAGAAGAGACTGCAAATCCCTCAATTTGATTTTGGACAATCTCCCCGCCCTCGCCACTTCCTGCCTAAGGTCCTCCACCTTGTCCAATGGCAACCTGCACTCCATCCTCACAGAATCGATTACTATCCCTAAGAAGCTCAATTCCGTAGCCGGTCCCACCGTTTTCTCCCCCGCCAACGGAACCCCAAACGCCTCAAACAACGCAAACAACGTGTTCAACAAGACTGAACACACCCGGGACTGGGCCGGACCCACACAAAGGAAATCATCCAGATAATGGATGACCGACTCACAACCCGACGTGTCCCGCACCGCCCACTCTAAAAAAGAACTAAACGCCTCAAAGTAAGCGCACGACAAGGAGCACCCCATCGGTAAACAACGATCCACGAAAAAACCTCCATTCCAAAAACACCCCAACAGATGCAAGCTATCGGGATGCACTGGCAACAACCGAAATGCCGCCTCAATATCGGTCTTTGCCATCAGCGCTCCCCGCCCACACCCCTTCACCAATGCCACTGCCGCGTCAAACGACGTATAGACCACGGAACACACCGCCGGGTCAATACCATCATTGACCGACGTTCCCTTAGGGAAGGACAAGTGGTGAATCAGCCGGAATTTATTAACCTCCTTCTTTGGAACCACCCCCAATGGCGACAAGCGCAACGCCGCTAACGGTGGCTCCAAAAAAGGGCCCGCCATCCTGCCTAACCTAACTTCCTTCTCCAGCTTTTCCGTGACTACCCCCAGGTGCTCCATAGCCGACCGCAAGTTCTTCTTAACCAAAACAGCGTCAGACGGAACAAACGAAATCCGAAAACCCGACGCAAAACCATCTCTCAACAACTCCGCCGCCCCCCTATCCGGATACCTATCGAGGTACGGAACCATCCTTGCCAACCGCACCGGCGTATCCCCCTTTTCCAGAGTTATCTCCCCCCCTTTGCTTCCCCCCTCTGAAACATCTCGCCGCTCCATGTGCCCCCCCGCAAGTTGAGCACTCGTGCTTGAACTTGCACTTTGCCCCGAACTTACAGCCTCCCTCATTAAAAAGGAAGCACAGCCCCTTCGCGGATGCTGCCGCAAAACCTGACTGGCCCCCTCCCCCCGCATCCCCCCGAAAGGACCTGTCCCCCCCTCACCGGCGCCGTAACTTTCAACCACAGCGCGATATCCTTGTGATCCCACCGGATCCCCTGCCGAACCGCCTTGCGCTGCCGGAACTGCTCATCGTAGCGCAGCCAAGCCAACCCCCCATACACCCGGTGGGCCTCCCCTATCGCGTCCAGGTAACAAAAAAGGGCGGAACAACATTCCGGCTCCTTTTCCCCTATCACACTGGCCAGGATCGCGAACGCCTGCAACCAGTTTGCAAACGTGCGCGGTATCAACCGATGCCTCCGCTTCTCTTCCTCCTCTCGTTTTCCCTCATCCTTCTTCACCCTATCAAGATTAAACTTCTCAAGAGGGAGTAGTGAAAAAATGTCCCCCTTCCAAATCCGCTCCCTCACCTCCTGTTTTAAATGGGCCCCCAGCGGCCCCTCAAAGCACACATAAACCTCCCCTTTAGCCCGGTCATCTAACCGCGACTCCGCCGCTTCCCCCACTCCGCCGGCCTGAGTCTGCACTGACACGCTAGCAGCCTGCACGCCCGCAACCGAACCCCCCCCACTCTGTACCCTGCCGGGACCCCCCAACGCCCCCCAAACTGGCAGCGGTGACAGGCCCCCAGCCCCCCAGCTAGCCGCCAAGCCCGCCAGACCCCCCAGCAGCTGACCTAAACCTCTGCTCAAATCAAGGTGGGCCAGTCACCGATCCCTGGACTGGGCCTGCCGCACCGGGTCCCGCCTCCAAACGCCGATCGTCACGCCGGGCAGGCCTGGCACAGCCTGCAGCAGAGCTCCGCCGCTGAACAGGATTCCTCCCACGCCTGGGCGTCCATGGAGGCACAGGTACCGGCCGCCCCAGGCGTGAAGGGTCCCTTGAGGGGCTCCTCTTTTGGCGCCGAGCCCTAGGGGGCGCCATCTCCGGACTGAGGCGCGCCGGCGGTACGGACCGCCGCGGCCGGGACGTCCGAGGCGGAGGCAAAACGGGAACCTCCGCCACCCCCTGCAGCAGCTCCTGGACCCGACCTTGCAGCCAGTCCTCACCCTTCTCGGCTGCCGCTGCACGAATCCGCTCCAAGATCGCCTCCATCACGTGTCCGTATGGCGGTCAGTACACTTTAAAATGGCCCCCTTCTCCTGCCTCGCAACCCCTTTTAACCCCTTTTGTCCCCATCCCCACTACTCCAATCCGCCAATCCCTAACTATCACCAGGGAGGGGTCTCCTTAAAACCACCCCCTGTCATGCTCGCCTCCCCCTAAGCTGCGCCCTCAGTCCGGCTCCCTCTGGACTGTTGCTCAGTGGTCCAAAGTACTTTTTTCGGATGAAAGCAAATTTTGCATGTCATTCGGAAATCAAGGTGCCAGAGTCTGGAGGAAGACTGGGGAGAGGGAAATGCCAAAATGCCTGAAGTCCAGTGTCAAGTACCCACAGTCAGTGATGGTCTGGGGTGCCATGTTAGCCGCTGGTGTTGGTCCACTGTGTTTTATCAAGGGCAGGGTCAATGCAGCTAGCTATCAGGAGATTTTGGAGCACTTCATGCTTCCATCTGCTGAAAAGCTTTATGGAGATGAAGATTTCATTTTTCAGCACGACCTGGCACCTGCTCACAGTGCCAAAACCACTGGTAAATGGTTTACTGACCATGGTATTACTGTGCTCAATTGGCCTGCCAACTCTCCTGACCTGAACCCTATAGAGAATCTGTGGGATATTGGGAAGAGAAAGTTGAGAGACGCAAGACCCAACACTCTGGATGAGCTTAAGGCCGCTATCGAAGCATCCTGGGCCTCCATAACACCTCAGCAGTGCCACAGGCTGATTGCCTCCATGCCACGCCGCCTTGAAGCAGTCATTTCTGCAAAAGGATTCCCGACCAAGTATTGAGTGCATAACTGAACATAATTATTTGAAGGTTGACTTTTTTTGTATTAAAAACACTTTTCTTTTATTGGTCGGATGAAATATGCAAATTTTTTTAGATAGGAAATTTGGGTTTTCATGAGCTGTATGCCAAAATCATCAATATTAAAACAATAAAAGGCTTGAACTACTTCAGTTGATGTGTAATGAATCTAAAATATATGAAAGTCTAATGTTTATCAGTACATTACAGAAAATTATGAACTTTATCACAATATGCTAATTTTTTTTAGAAGGACCTGTACATGGGAACAACAGGGAGGAGACACCTGCTTTTCTACATGGCGGTTTCTTATCTGGCTGTGGTGCTGTCCAATAACAGCGGAGCGCGACACAGACAGGTAGAAGGTGAGCTGTTTTTCTCAAGGTCTGAGGCGCTCCGCTATTATTACATACAGGGCGCATAAACATAATGAGGGGCACAGCAGCGCAACAGAGGATCATAAAAAAAAAAAGAATATGACATCTACGTGAATTGGGCTACAGTTTGAGGCACTGATTTTATTAAAGGTGTTCTGCAGTTTGTTTTATATCCTCAGGATAGATCATCAGCATCTGATCAGCTGTTTGAGAAGGTAGCAGCGCCGCGGCCTTCTCGTTATGTACCGCCGGCCAAATGATGTCACGACTAGTATCAATGGCCTGGGCACGGCTAATGTGTTCACTTGAATGTGGCTTAGCCGCGCCCAGGCTAGTGATACTAGTCGTGACGTCACTGGGCCAGCGGTAAACACAGAATCCTGCGGTGCTTCTGCCAGCACCGCTGCCTTCTCAAACTGCTGATCAGATGCTGATGATCTCTCCTAAGCATAGAAAACAAACTGCAGAACACCTATAATTATAAACTGCCAAAAACTCCACTGTCCTACAAATATATAAAAAATACTTACCTTCTTAAATCCATTATTGGTATAAGAAATTGAAGGTGCCGGGTATACATATATATTTTTTTTTTCTTGGCTCCATCACCACTCTTGCTTTTAGTATTTACTTCCCTCCGGAATTGGTCCCGACAGGTATTCCATCCCTTTATGATTTGCTGGACTGAAATAAAAAAAAAAATATATATATATATATATTTGTGGTCATGGCTACGGCCAAGAGGTATCCGAAGAACCCTAGGGAGAAAACAACGGGAACAACCTAACCCAGCTAGGCGTGTCTTAGCTGACCTGACTAAACGGCTTGTTGTGTGCCCTAAGCCATGATCGTGGGTAGGCCTATAAGTGGGCATACCCTGTGGAAATGAGAAGATAAGGGAGGGAGGGTGGGGCACCTGAAAACACACACCTGTGAGTGAGGGTGTGGCTCGTATATGAAGAGCCTCCGCCCCTCCCACAAATGCAGGCTGACTAATCAGCCTTACCAACTTGTGGTCATGGCTACGGCCAAGAGGTATCCGAAGAACCCTAGGGAGAAAACAACGGGAACAACCTAACCCAGCTAGGCGTGTCTTAGCTGACCTGACTAAACGGCTTGTTGTGTGCCCTAAGCCATGATCGTGGGTAGGCCTATAAGTGGGCAAAAACCAAGCCAAGTAGGGTAGAAAAGGAATTTGAATGGCATGTACAAACTAATCCCCAAGCCAACTGCAAGGCATCCGGAATCTAGAGCGAAAATTCGGGGTATGTGAGGCAAGACCAGTAGGAAACCTACAACCCATCTTGTGGATGACAAGGCCAGAGACATGATGCTCAATATTGCGGATACTGCACCAAAGCGGAATGGAGGACCGAGAATAAGTTGTGAAATGGATCATAAAAACCAACTGAAACTTGTAAAGTTTGGTTCTAGTGCGAGTACTGGCAATGCCCTAGCGTCAGGAGATCGTGGGACCAAAGCCTAACTGCCTAGACTATGCAGGAATGAGGGCCAAAAAGAACCATGTAGATAGGAAGAGAATCCTTGAATAGTTACCCAGACAACAGCTATCCGCGCTTTGTTCTACTGTGCGCCCCTGAGAATTGTTTTTACGCTTGAGACGTGAAGACCGACCTACTATCTGAATCTTCCGTGAGAAAATGCTGGACCTTGTCCAAAATCCGATTCAACGTGGTTGTAGGGAGTCGGAGGTTAGTGGGGCAAGAAGCTATTAAGCCATGATATACAAGATTCTGTCTATGCCCTCCCATGAGTGAGGGAATGCAATGCAATGAAGCTACTGGCGAAAATGAATTCCTGGTCGTGGTAACAAGGCAAAGACTTTGCGCAGGGACCTGGTTGACAAGATATGATCGACTACGATCAGAGACTGAAATGCTAGAGCGAATTGCCCTACTTGTTCTTCCTCTGGCAGGACCTGAACGAAAGCATGAACAATTAAAGAAAGACGAAATATCTGCGTAAGACATGACAATAATGCTGTAGGGCGAACCGGACCAGTTTGCGGTCAAAACATAAAATGAGCGATCAACATGGATTATTAGGAAATTAGGGAAGCAGGTATGTATGCGATACATAGGGGCCAAATCAGCCTAGATGCACAGATGGACAACCAACCAGGCAATCAGCCCAGCAGGTTTGAAAACAGTCGTCGGGCCCCCGAAGCCATGGGGCCGAAGCAGTCGTCGGCCCCCGAAGCCATGGAGCCGAAGCAGTCATCGGGCCCCCGAAGCCATAGGGCCGAAGCAGTCATCGGGCCCCCGAAGCCATAGGGCCGAAGCAGTCATCGGGCCCCCGAAGCCATAGGGCCGAAGCAGTCATCGGGCCCCCGAAGCCATAGGGCCAAAGCAGTCATCGGGCCCCCGAAGCCATAGGGCCAAAGCAGTCATCGGGCCCCCGAAGCCATAGGGCCAAAGCAGTCATCGGGCCCCCGAAGCCATGGGGCCAAAGCAGTCATCGGGCCCCCGAAGCCATGGGGCCGAAGCAGACGTCGGGCCCCCGAAGCCATGCGGCCGAAGCAGACGTCGGGCTCCCGAAGCCATGGGGCCGAAGCAGTCGTCGGGCCCCCGAAACCATGGATCAACATGGAGCGATCAACATGGATTATTAGGAAATTAGGGAAGCAGGTATGTATGCGATACATAGGGGCCAGCCTAGATGCACAGATGGACAACCAACCAGGCAATCAGCCCAGCAGGTTTGAAAACAGTCGTCGGGCCCCCGAAGCCATGGGGCCGAAGCAGGTCGTCGGGCCCCCGAAGCCATGGGGCCGAAGCAGGTCGTCGGGCCCCCGAAGCCATGGGGCCGAAGCAGGTCGTCGGGCCCCCGAAGCCATGGGGCCGAAGCAGGTCGTCAGGCCCCCGAAGCCATGGGGCCGAAGCAGGTCGTCGGGCCCCCGAAGCCATGGGGCCGAAGCAGGTCGTCGGGCCACCGAAGCCATGGATCAACATGGAGCGATCAACATGGATTATGAGGAAAGCAGGTATGTGTGCGATACATAGGGGTCAAATCAGCCTAGATGCACAGATGGACAACCAACCAGGCAATCAGCCCAGCAGGTTTGAAAACAGTCATCGGGCCCCCGAAGCCATGGGGCCGAAGCAGTCGTCGGGCCCCCGAAGCCATGGGGCCGAAGCAGTCGTCGGGCCCCCGAAGCCATGGGGCCGAAGCAGTCGTCGGGCCCCCGAAGCCATGGGGCCGAAGCAGTCGTCGGGCCCCCGAAGCCATGGGGCCGAAGCAGTCATCGGGCCCCCGAAGCCATGGGGCCGAAGCAGTCATCGGGCCCCCGAAGCCAAGGGGTCGAAGCAGTCGTCGGGCCCCCGAAACCATGGGGTCGAAGCAGTCGTCGGGCCCCCGAAGCCATGGGGACGTTTTTTTTTTTTTTTTTTTTAAGAATTATAACTATGAAAAGTGACATGAATAAGGTGCACGTGAATTAAACCATGAGCCTGACCGATGTGGCAGGCGATACCCAAGATAAACTACGTGGCCTGAATAACATGCAAGGCAAAATATCGTTAGGAACGAGAACTGACCGACGTGGAAGGTGACCCCAATAGTTCAACTGCATGACCTGAAAAGACGAAGGGAAACGTGACAGAAAATGGAGATAATAACGGACATTAACTAAAATTAATAACATAAGTTGGTAAGCAGGTAAAGATATGAGTCATTCAAAAGCATAGCTGCACAGGTGGACAGACAACCATTGGTCAGACCCCTGAAGCCATGGGGCTGAAGCAACCACCAGGGGCCCATGGGGCCGGGCAGCCGTCGGGATGCGAACCTTAGAATTAAGGACGGCTGGGGAAAAGATTGGGCCTTAACCCAACGGGTTTAGTAAGCAACCGGGACTCGATAACCTAGAAAGACAAAGACATAGACTCGCATAACCTCCAACAGAAACCTGGGAAACTAACCAGCCTACAACCATGTCGTACCCTTAACAAACAAAACATGAAAAGCGGTCAAGGGGCCCCCGGAGCCATGAGGCCGGATCGGTCATAGGGCCCCCGAAGCCAGAGGGATGACGTTGCGGTGACGATAAGTAATTAAAACGTAAGCCGGACCTGATGGCATATGAAGCTACTTGAATGATTGGATTAGCTAGAAGGTGGCCTAAGGAACATGACTGCCAACAGGCGTTAAAAATATAGATATTAGTAATCCGAAGCACGTGCATACATAAAACACTAACCACCGTGAACCATAAACGTATACATGAAATGCCTGGGGCATTGCAAGTTCGCTAAGAGAAGTCTCTTATCGTGACAAACAAATGAACAGCTTGTGAAAACATAGCAGGAAACGTACTCCTATCGGCCCACTGACCTCCGCTGAGGAGCTGTTTGGTGAACTGGGGCAGGAGACCAGTCTGAGTGAATACGAACCAGAAGTAAAAGGAGACCAGTCTGAGTGAATATGAACCAGGATTAAACAGAAACTAGGCCTATGGAATGTGACAGACCACGAGGAAGGGAACGTAAGCCTGAAAAGAACGCAGTTATGTTTGTCAGGAGATAGGTACCAGAGCGGTGGGTGCAGACTGCCCCGGTGAGATTGAGCAAAACCATGACGTAGCAATGAACAGGAGAATGCAGCTTTGAGTGGGAGCAGAGTACAACACATGATGTAACAACAAATGGGTGAATGCAGCTTTGGATGCGAGTGGTACCTAAAAACATGGAATAGGCGCAGCTCTGAGTATGGGTAGCGCATGAAAAGCATGGTATAAAGCAGACGTATAAATGCAACCTGAAAGTGAGCAGAGTATTGACGTGATGCGAAAGCAGACATGTGGACGCAGCTCTAGTAGTGAAAGGAGTATAGGACAAGATGTGAAAAGCAGACATGCGGACGCAGCTTTGGATGTGAACGGAATATTAACTTGATGTGACCGCAGACATGGAAAGCGGCTTTGGTGAGTGGGGTATACAACCTGGTGTAGTAGTAGAAGTGTGAACACAACTTTGGGTATAAGCAGAGCATGAAAATTGGTATAAACGCAGCTCTGGTTGTGAGTGGAGCAAGGTGGGAACACCAGGGTGGTGCATCCAGAGCATGAAAACGGATTAACAGTAGCAGCTATGGCTGTAAGCCGAGTATACAACATGTAATAACAGGCATGTAATACGGATCCGGCTGTCGGCTGGGGACGGAGTGAGATGTAACAGCCAACAGGTGAGCGCAGATTGAATGTGAGACCAATCTGAGTGAATACGAACCAAGAGTAGAAAAGTGCAGTACAGTAAGGACGTGCGGATGCAGCATAAGACATGAAATAAAAGCCGAAAGTGTAAATGCCGCTCGAGATAACAGCAGAGCATGAAAGTGTGAGATTGTGGATAAGCTCTGCCTGTATATTTATGTTTAAATTGTACTGGAGCTGTCATTTGGCATTCCGGCCACTAGAGGCCGCTGTTTTGCAGCACAGTCAGCATGCTTCTGGGTGAACCAGGAAGTAATGATCTGACATGGTGGAAGGATTGTGCTGTGAGGGACTGAATCCGATTCCATCCTGGTTTGCGGATGTCCGGCAGTGACTGGGCACTCAAAGGAAGGAGAGTATCTGCTGTCCCCTGTCAGGATCCAGCTCTTTGAAAGAGAGTATGTCCCAGGAAGACCAGTTCCAGTGTATGGACAGAAAACCTTAGCATCAAGCAAGGCCGCACGGTTGCTGAGAGCTTGGTGGCCATCCCGGGTAAGCGGCATCCTAGGGCCCAGAACGGACGCAGGTCAGTACACCTGATTACCAATTGTACCTAACTGTTTGGCGCCTAAAGTAACAGAGACTAGCCTAGGCCTTGTATGCGCTAGTTAGATAGGGTTATAGCTGTGTTAGGCCTTACTGTACTGGACTGCAGCGCAGTAATTGACTTGCAGGCTCTGCTGCGTCTGCCACCGGTTAGGTGTGTCTTCTATAGCGGCACAGTACGACTTGTAGGCTCTGCTGTGTACGCCAGAAGGCTAGGCCTGTCCCTCGGACAGGGACGGTGACTGTGGGCCTGGGGTATTACTTATACTGTTTGTACTTGTGTTAATACTGTTTCCAAAGTAAAGTTTATATTTTTGCATATAAAGCTGGTGTCAGTGTTGCTTCCATGTCTGTGACTTTGCTGTATCCTGGGGAGCCCACGCCGGTACACGGCTTACGAAAGTGAAATACATGAAGTTTAAAGATGGTGGTAGCGGGGGGAAAAGGGGGGGGGGGGTAGACACATGGCAAGGAACAGCTACAGCAAAAGGCCTAAACAATAAACGCTGCGTCCGATCTCCAAACATGACGTCAGGTGCAGCCCGGGTAACTCTTACTTCAGCCGGATTGATGTAAAGAAACTTTCATACAAGACGAACGAAGCAAAGATTTATAGGAACCAACTCTTATTACCAACAAACAAAAATGAAAAGCAAATGGAAGTATTTAGGCCCAAACGAGCAAACCTGAGGTAGAAGATTCTGAGGCGAAGCCTCCCGTTCGCTAGCAAAGTCGGATCCGACCGGCCTGGAGAGACGGCCCCGGCCCAACCTACTTACGTAGTATGGCGCGTGCATGCTATGGTAGCAGAGAGCAAAAAAACAAGCTCTATTCTGGCTCCATGCTGCAAAGAAAGAATCCTACCACCAGAGAAGCTAGTGTGCTAATGGCACCTGAAAACACACACCTGTGAGTGAGGGTGTGGCTCGTATATGAAGAGCCTCCGCCCCTCCCACAAATGCAGGCTGACTAATCAGCCTTACCAACATATATTAGGATTAAAATTTTTAAATCAGGCCTGCCCTGCTGCTGAGTGCAGGAGTGCACGGCGTCATAGCAACCAATGACGCCGTGTGCTCCTGCTGGCCCATGCAGTATAATGTCACCTAGGCACCTGCTGCACCATGTCACGGTCACAATCTATGAAAACCCGGCCTGCCATGCTGCTGAGTGCAGGAGTGCACGGTGTCAATGCAACCAATGACACCGTGCAGTTCTGCACTCCAGAGCACGGCAAGCTGGGTTTTCATAGACCCTTCTCAATAGATATGTGTATGAACCCATGAAAATTACACTGATTTTAAAATAATATTATTTAGTCACTTATTTTTTCTTTCTTGGACACTGATGCAGAGTCCCATGCTGTTGCTACCAGCTCTTTGGCAATTTCTTCCTATGCTCGGTCCTTCCTGATCCTGTCATGGTAGGGCAGGCCTCTCCTGTATCAGAATTATCATATTTTTCTACCTCAAAAGACGTCATTTTGCATTAGTTTCACTATCTGTGACTTCACACCACTTCTTCTCTTCAACTCTCCCTGGTGCTGAAGGTCACATGGGTACATTTTTTTTTTACTTCCTGCAATTGCGGATGACATGCGGATGACATTTGTTACCTTTCGGCATGTCATTGAATACAATGGAGCCACGGACCACAATTTGCAGCCAAAGGTAGGACATGCTCTACTTTTTTCCAGGATCCGCATAATGGAACGGAACAGAATTGCAGATGCGGACAGCACACTGAATGCTGTCCGCATCTTTTGCGGCCCCATTGAAATGAATAGGTCCGCATCTGTTCTGCAATTTTAAAGAGGTATTCTGGTTTTAATGATTACATTTATTTATGTAGAGAATAGTATGTGGAAGAATGTAATTTATATCTATTTAAAATTTTGCTTGCAGACCTTTATTATATCCATGCATTTGCCTCTCCCTACAGAAAGAAAAAATGATACAGTCCATTTTAGTCCTGTAAAATGCATCCGTAGGAGAGCGAGATAGGACTAAACACAGTGTCAGTCATGTGAACAACCATGTGACCCTCACAAATATCATGTGACCTGGCTTTCAGTTAAAGGGAGTCTGTCACCTCCATATGGTCATATACAGTGCTTACATTGCCCTATAGCACACCTATACATGAATGTTATGGTACCTTTGTCTTTAGACTTGCAGAAGCTGGAAAAACGAACTTTGATTGATATGCAAATGAGCACTCGCAAGTGCCCAGGGGCGGCGTTTACTGTGTTTACTGTGCCCAGGCTACCCTGCCTTTTTTCATTGTTCCCCTGCCCCAGCCTCTGCATATGCCCGCCCTCCTATTCCCTTGCATCATCCTAAGGTCCGGCCGAGATCCCGCGACTGTGCACTGCCTCGCTGGGCCGGAGCATGCGCACTGCGATGCCCATTGTTGGCATGGCATCGCTCTAACTACTGCGCATACTCTGGCGAAAGGCGCAAAACTAGTTGTTCGCCAGAGCATGCGCAGAAATTAAAGGCTAGGGCAGGGGAACAATGAAAAAAGGCAGGGCAGCCTGGGCACCAACACAGTGAACTCCGCCCCTGGGCACTTGCGAGTGCCCATTTGCATATCAATCAAAGTTCGTTTTTCCAGCTTCTGCAAGTCTAAAGACAAAGGCAAATGTACCATTACATTCATGTATAGGTGTGCTATAGGGCAATGTTAGCACTGTGGCCATATGGAGGTGACAGACTCCCTTTAACTGTTAAGGTATCTAACAGGTGAATAGAAGTGTATTGAGGAGCAGAACATGTACACTATATACAGTATTACTACCTGCAGCAGTATCTCATCATGTCTGTCAGTGTCTGTGTAGAAGCAGATCTCTGTGTGTGCTGTTTTCTTTTTATACTAAACTTTATTAACAACATGTCAACATCACTTAGTGACAGGCAGCCATTTTACAAATCACTACAGACAGGCGCATAATGATGTAGTTACTGTAATAACGACAATAAAAATCATGATTCCACCACTAGTCCTATTTACTGTCCCAGCACATGTATGTCATGTATAGAAATGAGCGAATCGAATCCCATGAAGTTGAATCCGATCTGAATTTCAGGATAAATTCGTTTCGCCTCGAAGCCGAATTTCCTTGTGCTTCGTGTAAGCGAATTGATTTAACCTGAAATAGTATAAAATTTATTCTTACCTCCTCCATTTGCTTGTGATGGCCCGCCAGCCACCATCTTTATTTAAGATCTTGGCCGAAATTCTGTGCGTGGTGACGTATGACGTCACCACGTCAGCCGGCATGGTGATGTAATCTTGCGCCGTGTGAGATTTTGCGCCAGATCTTTTAAGCAAGATGGAGGCGGCCAGCCCGTCGTGAGCAAATGGACGTGGTAAGTTTGATAAAAAAAAATTTATATTAATTTCACACTCTTTTTACACTTAGATGCTGCAATCATGTATTAATGCGGCATCTGATGGGTACAATGACGGGTGGTGGTGGTGGGGGGGGGGCGACGCTATCGCAGCTCCCTGTCTTTGCACCCACTACTTACAAAAAAATGCGCTTCGTGACAAAGTAATTTGTCACAAAGCAAATTTTTAGGCAAAGGAGCCAATTCAAACTTTTGAAAAATTCAGCTAGGCCATGTGCACCAAGCCCCCATGAGAGCTGGTATTGAAGATGGGGGTGGTAGTGGCCCTGATGTAGTGTTGCAGTGCCTACTTCAGTCCATCAGTCCCTGGGGTTTGATGCAGTGAAAAAGGTGGTGATGAAAGGAACCAGGCGCAGATGTTTGAACAAATCACAACTTCCTTAACTGAGTGGAAAAATGGATAGCAGCACATTCATCAGCAGTTCATACAAAGTTTAGTTTCTCTCCTCCTAGATGATGGGGTATGTTGACTGGCAATGCGGCAAAGATCACACTCTAAGTAGCTGACTCTGTCTCCCTTTGGATTCCCTTCCCTACAGCTTTACCTGGCACCTATGTCTGCAGGCATCCACTGTATGATGCAGGATTCCAACTAGGCCTGTCCTGAACTCTCGAGATGGTGTCTTAACGTGTTTTCCACCAATTTTGCAGTGAAGTCTTGATAGCTCAGACGCTTGATCACTCTGTTGACTAATACGCCGTATCTTGAAAATATTCTGTGGCCTAGGACCCTGCAGGCTCTATGGAATAGTGGTCCTCACAGATAAGCTGCCTCTGGGGTCCTCGTGGCCCAGAGGAGCAGGAGATGGATCAGATTCTCCCTCACTCCTTACTCTCCATTTTGGACTGACTTATCCCTAGCTCAGCCCTACCCTTGGCACGAAGTCAGACCAGCCCACTCCTACAAATATGGGAGGAATGGAATGGGAAGTTGCATTCTTGTTATGAAGAAGGTCACCACCTTGATCTGACATGAATACTTTCTCAATACCTTGTAACAACCCTGTTATTCATGTAGAATATGGTGTGACACAGTTGAAATATGTCACAAAGTATTTTTATTTTCCTCCTTTATAGCATCAGATAAGTGTTACCAGATTCAGATTTTTAATGGACTTGCCACACAACACATACAGTATACTGAAGGCAAGGTTTGCCAGTTATTAAACAGACAACACACTGTGCATTACAATGAATGTACTGTTCATTTTAAAATGTTTTATTTTTAGAACATGAAAAAACTCCTTTAAAATAAAGATAACATTGCAGCATCAACATTTCTTATAGCCACACTTATATTGCAACCAACCTCGTTTTAGGGGCCATGAGATTTTTTTCTTTGACCAGACTAGGTGATAAAATGCTACCATTTTGGGCTATAAGTGTTATGAGGGCTCTGTGGCTAGCAGTGGATAGCATAGTGGCACCGTGGAAGCACTGTGATTGTTGTTTTGGACCTCTTGCGGCTAGCAATATTAGGACAAAATGGGTGGTACTCTTATAAAGATACTGTGGCACGTTCTGTTATGTGAGTACTCATGTTGGGCGCGAATATTAATCGCGAATATCGGCACTTCGAGAATTTGCGAATATTTAGAATATAGTGATATATTTTCGTAATTTTGATTATTCTAGATTTTTTTTCGTCTGAACCCATGATCTCTCTCTTCTTGCTTGTCAGCGAATAAGAATGTCTTTGTCTGAGCTTAGCAACATCCCTAGCAACAAATTGGAAAATTGTCTACCCCTTACTATATAAGAACCTCCCCAGTAGCCATTTTCCATAGTTTTGTGGAGTTCTGAAAGAGACAGCAGTGTCATTGCTGTGCTCTGTGCTTTCCACTCATTACATTAGATAGATAGTTAGATAGCTTATATACAGTGGATATAAAAAGTCTACACACCCCTGTTAAAATGTCAGGTTTCTGTGATGGGCTTAGACACACTACAGTGTTTGGGTTTGGAGCATTTCCACCCGTTTTTTGAATGTAAAAAAATTAGACAAAGATAAATAATTTCAGAACATATTCCACCTTTAATGTGACCCATAAACTGTACAACTCAAATGAAAAACAAACTGAAACCTTTTAGGTAGAGGGAAGAAAATATACATTACAGACCAAAAGTTTGGACACACCTTCTCATTCAAAGAGTTTTCTTCATTTTAATAACTATGAAAATTGTAGATTCACACTGAAGGCATCAAAACTATGAATTAACACATGTGGAATTATATACATAACAAAAAAGTGTGAAACAACTGAAAATATTCTAGGTTCTTCAAAGTAGCCACCTTTTGCTTTGATTACTGCTTTGCACACTCTTGGCATTCTCTTGATGAGCTTCAAGATGTAGTCACTTGAAATGGTTTTCACTTCACAGGTGTGCCCTGTCAGGTTTAATAAGTGGGATTTCTTGCCTTAAAAATGGGGGTTGGGACCATCAGTTGCGTTGTGGAGAAGTCAGGTGGATACACAGGTGATAGTCCTACTGAATAGACTATTAGAATTTGTATTATGGCAAGAAAAAAGCAGCTAAGTAAAGAAAAACGAGTGGCCATCATTACTTTAAGAAATGAAGGTCAGTCAGTCCAAAAAATGTAGAAAATTTTGTAAGTGTCCCCAAGTGCAGTCACAAAAACCATCAAGCGCTACACAGAAACTGGCTCACATGCGACCGCCCCAGGAAAGGAAGACCAAGAGTCACCTCTGCTGCGGAGGATAAGTTCATCCGAGTCACCAGCCTCAGAAATCGCAGGTTAACAGCAGCTCAGATTAGAGACCAGGTCAATGCCACACAGAGTTCTAGCAGCAGACACATCTCTAGAACAACTGTTAAGAGGAGACTGTGTGAATCAGGCCTTCATGGTAGAATATCTGCTAGGAAACCACTGCTAAGGACAGGCAACAAGCAGAAGAGACTTGTTTGGGCTAAAGAACACAAGGAATGGACATTAGACCAGTGGAAATCTGTGCTTTGGTCTGATGAGTCCAAATTTAAGATCTTTGGTTCCAACCACCGTGTCTTTGTGCGACGCAGAAAAGGTGAACGGATGGACTCTACATGCCTGGTTCCCACCGTGAACCATGGAGGAGGAGGTGTGACGGTGTGAGGGTGCTTTGCTGGTGACACTGTTGGGGATTTATTCAAAATTGAAGGCATACTGAACCAGCATGGCTACCACAGCATCTTTCAGCGGCATGCTATTCCATCCGGTTTGCGTTTAGTTGGACCATCATTTATTTTTCAACAGGACAATGACCCCAAACACACATCCAGGCTGTGTAAGGGCTATTTGACCATGAAGGAGAGTGATGGGGTGCTGCGCCAGATGACCTGGCCTCCACAGTCACCACACCTGAACTCAATCGAGATGGTTTGGGGTGAGCTGGACCGCAGAGTGAAGGCAAAAGGGCCAACAAGTGCTAAGCATCTCTGGGAACTCCTTCAAAACTGTTGGAAGACCATTTCAGGTGACTACCTCTTGAAGCTCATCAAGAGAATGCCAAGAGTGTGCAAAGCAGTAATCAAAGCAAAGGGTGGCAACTTTGAAGAACCTAGAATATGACATATTTTCAGTTGTTTCACACTTTTTTGTTATGTATATAATTCCACATGTGTTAATTCATAGTTTTGATGCCTTTAGTGTGAATCTACAATTTTCATAGTCATGAAAATAAAGAAAAATCTTTGAATGAGAAGGTGTGTCCAAACTTTTGGTCTGTACTGTATATCTAAGGCTACTTTCACACTTGCGTTCGGAGCGGATCCGTCTGGTATCTGCACAGACAGATCCGCACCTATAATGCAAACGATGGTATCCGTTCAGAACGGATCCGTCTGCATTATAATTCTGAAAAAAATCTAAGTCTAATTGTTAGTCAGACAGATCCGTCCTGACTTTGCATTGAAAGTTAATGGGGGACGGATCCATTTGAAATTGCACCATATTGTGTCAACGTCAAACGGATCCGTCCCCATTGACTTACATTGTAAGTCTGGAAGGATCCGTTTAGCTCTGCACGGCCAGGCGGACACCAAAACGCTGGGAGCAGCGTTTGGGTGTCCGCCTCCTGAGCGGAACGGAGGCGAAACGGAGCCATACTGATGCATTCTGAGTGGATCCTTATCCACTCAGAATACATTGGGGCAGTACGGATGCGTTCGGGGCCGCTTGTGAGAGCCTTCAAACGGAACTCACAAACGGAACCCCGAACGCAAGTGTGAAAGTAGCCTAATGCCTTGGAAATTCTTTTGTACCCTTCTCCTGACTGATACCTTTTAACAATGAGATCCCTCTGGCGCTTTGGACGCTCTCTGTGGACCATGGCTTTTGCTGTGGGATGTGACAGAAAATTTCAGGAAAGACCAACTAGAGCAGCTGAACTTTATTTTGGGTTAATCAGAGGCACTTTAAATGATGGCAGGTGTATGCTGACTCCTATTTAACATGATTTTGAATGTGATTGCTTAATTAGGAAACACAGCTACATCTCCAGTTATAAGAGGGTGTGCACACTTATGCAACCACATTATTTTTTATTTATTTTTTGTTTTCTTCCCTCCACCTAAAAGATTTCAGTTTATTTTTCAATTGAGTGGTACAGTTTATAGGTCACATTAAAGGTGGAAAAAGTTCTGAAATGATTTATCTTTGTCTCATTTATTACAGCACAGAAACCTGACATTTTAACAGGGGTGTGTAGACTTTTTATATCCACTGTATATAATACAGATAGTTAGTGGGAGATAGTCAGTGTAGGTTATATCCTGATATAGTGGAGCTGTTGCAGTGCATTGTGTTAGGCAGTGTGATAGGTTCTGCTGTCCATACATATATGCAGACCTGCTAAAATGTGAAGTTTCACGTATTGTGCCAAAATATTCGCATCATTAGTGCCGATTAGCGCAATCGCGAATATATTGGAGTACTCTAACTGCATATAAAGCCATTTTTAATGTTCTGCTGTGCCAACCACTTTCTCCAGTATCAGGAAACTTCTAGCAGCTTGGTATATGTAGCAAAAGTGACCCACGCCTGTATTTCGCGCATTACGCGAATATTACATTGCCGAATTTTCACAATCAAGAAAATAATCTTGAATTCGCGAATATATGACAAATATTCACCCAAATTTTCGTGAAATATCACCAGTTCGAATATAGCCCCTGCTGGTTATCACTAGTGAGTACTGGACACTGGTCAGTATTTGTCAGAGTTCAGTTGCATGAGTACTTGAGGGCAGTTACTATGTTAGAACATCTTCCACAGCTTGTTGTACCACACCTTTTCATGAGCTAATTTCTAGTAGACAAGTGTGCTATAACATTTTCTCTCTAGTTGGTTGACTTCAGGGTTGTGTGAACTGAGTGATGTTTGTCAACTCTGAATTTCTTGCTTCCTTGGGAGTCAGCTTACTTCGTCTGCACTTCTGAGCCTTCCTGGCATAGTCGTGACCTCTTTAATAAACAGGAAGTGCATAGAGGGCATGCTCTTTTTTATCTCTGCTAAGCATCAAGCGATACTTTATAAACTTAGTTTTAGGTCTTAAAATTAGGCCAATATAAATATGGAAACTAAACAACAAAAACAAACCTGAAGCAATAAACAGGGAACCTTTCAGAATTAATAACCTCTAGTATCCACTAATCTGTATTCTACCTGTACATTAGTTTCAATAGCAAATTATTTTCTGGTTTGGAAATTTGGCATCAAAGCAAGAGCATTTCCAAGCTATAAGCATCATTCTGATGCATTTCCCCAATTGAATCATAGCAGTTGTTTATAAAAGCAAGAGCCTTCATACCCAGGTTGAGTTATAAAAGAGAAAAGCAAGTAACATACACTAGAGGGACCAATATATATATATATATTTATATATATATATATATAAATATATAAGGTAGAGTTAACTTGGAAAAGCAAGTGTTTACCTCGCTGTGTTACTTATCGCTTACATGAAGCTATTGCCCTGCCAAGTTGCACACCTGCCAAGGTACACAGTTTACCTGTGTCAGCCAAGAGTCATTTTCAGTTATCCTACCGTTATTTTATATGAAGGTAAAACTACATTTTAATGTAATTACACGGTTCACTTTTCCCTTACCAGTTGTAAAATGGAACAGAAAATATGGTCACAGTTTTACAAGAAATCCGCGTATGAGGGAATATGTTTAAATATAAAACTAAGTTTGGTTTGGGGTTAGAGAAAAATATTAGCTACACATTAAGGTGGAAGGAATTACAAAAATAAGACAAGAAATGTGCAAAAATCAATCAGCGTAATGACCTAGCTCCTTCTCTTAGCATCCCAAGCAAACAGTTTATTATGACCAGGGAATCTACAGTCGGCCAGACGAAGCTGCTGTAGAGGAAATAGAGTATTCCAGGCCAGACCTTAATTTGAATGGTCACCACTGTAAAACAAGGTTGACTTGCATATGACAGAACAGAAGCTGATCATACAGTTCTAGCCCAAATGACTAATAGGGCATATGGACAGTGACTGTCTAGGGGCTTAAGGACCATAGGAATATTTTGTTTTACCTCCATGTGCAGTATACCAGAACAGGGGCCCTGCAGGCTAGTTTCATATCTGCAGCATGGATTCTAGCAGGCTGTTAAGTATAATGGGGTCTGGCAGAGATTAGAACGCATTCCGTCAAAAATGCAGAGAATTGACCGGACACGAACCGCTGCATGCTGCGTTTTGTGTCCAGCCAATTTCCGGCATTCTCCACCAGATCAGGCAGCTGGATCTCCATGCCACTGATGTAAAACTAGTCTAAATTTGGTAAATTACTGTAACGGATCTCCTAGCACCCCGACCGGGTACCTCCGTCGATGGATGCTCCTAGTGCTTTCCGAGGACTCCAAGCACTCCACTTGACACCGTAAGCACTGCAGATCCCACGAACTGCTGAAGCTTGGTTGAGGTCTCGCCGTCTCCTACCCACCCTGGACCTACGACATAGCTCCAGGCTCGAGTGGGTGAACCTCTCCTAAATCCAGAGAGCAGGAACAGCTCTTACAAGAGCTAGTAGTTATAGCCAGGGGAGTATACACGTATCGCAATCCCCATACACATGAGACAAGGCTCTATGCTGAATGTAAAACAGCAGCTCTTTAATGGGGTTTTTTTCAGCCTTTTATGCAGGTCTCCTAGCAAGGGACACTCCCCCTGGGGCCCTTGTAGAAGACTTTTCGATTGTGATTTTAAGAAACTTCAAGATCACAATGCAACCCCATTCATTAACTCAATGCGTAGCAGAATTGTGCTGCTGTGATCCTTGGTTGCACAACACATTGATGCCCAACAGTGGCGTCTCTAGCTTTCAAATTTTGGGGGGGCACACTGGGGGCCAGGACAAAAGTAGGGGGGGCAGCTATAACAACGATACATTTACACAAGTATGCTGTAGAAATGCTACGATACCTTAACCAATACCTAAAACCGCAAACGGGAAGAAAAACACCAATCACTCAGATTTCAACATGTCCTAGCTGCCTGGGCATGCTGGAATTACTACAATTACAGCATCTACCGGTTGTGTCAAGTCCCCTTCTCTTTGTCACATGGCATGACCCGATAGTATCGCTATCAGCGAGCACCTGAAGTACTTGTACTCAGTATTACAAAATATATTTAGTGCATTCCTATAAAATAATGAATAAAACAATAACCTCCTACTGCAATTTGTAAAGAAAACAAAGGTGCAGTCCCCACTATTCACTCCAGGCACAATTATGTCCCATTCTCAGGATTGGTGGGGGCCACAGTGGTTAGACTTCCATCTGCTGCTTTAGCTTATAGAGCAGTGGTCTCCAAACTGTGGAGCTCCAGATATTGCAAAACTACAACTCCCAGCATGCCTGGAGTGGACAGCCAACAGGAGTTGTAGTTTACTGATGGCAGTGATGCGGCTGAATTCGGCCAGCGTATCATCGCAAATGGCCGGTTTTTTGTTGATAACCAAACCGAGTCCCCGACCTGGTAGGGAGGACTTTCTCTCCTATGACGGTCGTAGTAACGCTTCTGTCTTTCTTTTGCCCGTTGAAGGTTGTCTTTTAGCGTCTTAAGGGTAGTTTGCAAAGTGGTCAGATAATCGTCTGTGGCTAAAACGTTTGTGGGAAGGCTGGTTTGAGGAAGAGACCTAGGGTGAAATCCGTAATTAGCAAAGAATGGAGTATGTAATGTGGAGGAATTTGTAGAATTATTATAGGCGAATTCAGCGAGAGGAAGTAGGCCCTCCCAGTCATCCTGGAGAAATGAGCAGTGACATCTGAGAAACTGTTCCAGACACTGATTCACCCTTTCAGTCTGCCCATTAGTTTGGGGGTGATAGGCGGTAGACATTCTGTGGTCGATTTGAAGTCTGGAACAAAGTGCTCTCCAGAATTTGGATACGAATTGCGAACCCCTGTCTGATATGACCTGGCTAGGAATTCCATGTAACTTAATAATATTAGACAGGAAAACCACGGCCGTGTCCTTGGAGGAGGGTAACTTCTTGAGGGGCACGAAGTGTGCCATTTTAGTCAGCAAATCCACTACCACCATGATGGTGTTGTTTCCTCTGGAAAAGGGAAGTTCAACTATGAAATCCATCGAGACCCATTCCCAGGGTCTGTTGGCGATGGGAAAACTCATTAGGAGACCATAAGGTCGTTTCCTGTCAGTTTTACATGAGGCACAGGTCTTGCACGTGGAAACGTATTCCTCAATTTGTTTGGTCATCTTTGGCCACCAGAAGTTCCTGCGTATCAGGGTTGTGGTTTTAGCAATGCCGGGATGTCCCGCGAGGGGTAAATCATGGCAAAGTTTGATCACCTGATTGGTGAGGAAGGGTGGTATATACAGTTGGCTGTCCTTGTAAAGGAGACCCTGTTGATTCCGCGAAAGACCAGGGGGGGTATTAGCATGGTCATTAATTAGAGCATCCTTGAGCTGGGTTTCCAACGTTATGGTGGCAAGGACGAGTTTCTTCGGTGGAATGATCCATGTGGGGGCCGTGTCTGAGGTGCGAATTTCAGCCAGTCGTGACAAGGCGTCGGCCTTCCCATTTTTTGAGCCTGGTCGGTATGTAATTTGGAAGTTAAACCTGTCAAAAAAAAACTCCACCGTACTTGACGGCCTGATAATGTTTTATTGGTTTTCAGGTATTGTAGATTACGGTGATCCGTATAAATTGTGATGGGGTGTATTGATCCTTCAAGTAAATGCCTCCAATTTTCCAGGGAGCATTTTATGGCGAGGAGTTCCTTTTCGCCTATGGGGTAATTGAATTTGGCGGTATTTAGCGTCCGGGAGTAGAACCCGATAGGATGTAACGGAGTTGAAAAAGAGCTTCGCTGGGACAGAACAGCTCCTATGGCTGCCTGGGATGCGTCTACTTCCAGCACGTAGTGATGGTTCGGGTTTGGGAGAGTCAGTATCGGTGCCGTAGTGAACCTGTTCTTTAATAACTCAAACGCTGATTGGGCGTCCTTGGACCAAACGAACTTCGTGTTGACACTAGTTAAACGGGTTAGTGGCTTAGTGGTAGCGGAGAAATCCTTAATAAATTTCCTATAGAAGTTTGAGAACCCCAGGAACCGTTGAAGAGCTTTCCTGGAATCCGGAATCGGCCAATTTTGGATGCAAGTGATTTTTGAGGGATCCATCTGGATACCTTTGGGTGAAATTATGTATCGAGGAAGGGAAGAGAGGTAGTCTCGAATACACATTTTTCCTGTTTGATGTATAAACGATGAACACTTAACGGTGCGAGAACCCAACGGACATGTTTCCTGTGATCGTGTAAGTTATCGGAATACACTAGTATATCATCAAGATAGATGATTACACATACGTCCAGTAGATCCCTAAAGATGTCGTTAATAAAATTTTGGAATGTGGCAGGGGCGTTGCACAACCCGAAGGGCATCACTGTATACTCGAAGAGTCCATACCGAGTGCGGAAAGCTGTCTTCCATTCATCCCCTTTTCTGATCCTAATTAAGTTGTATGCGCCTCTCAAATCCAGCTTGGTGTAGATTGTTGCTGTTTGTAATCTTTCTATGAGTTCGGATATTAGCGGCAAGGGGTAGCGATTTTTGATTGTTACTTTGTTCAAGGCTCTGTAATCTATAATGGGCCTTAAGCTTGAATCTTTGTTTCTCACAAAGAACATCCCTGCTGCTGCCGGGGAGGTTGAAGGCTGAATAAAACCTTTTCGTAAGTTCTCTTCTAGGTACTGTTTGAGGTGAACAAGTTCTGGTTGTGCCAATGGATAAATTCTACCCGTGGGTATCTCACTACCCGGCAGCAAGTCTATGGGGCAATCGTAAGATCTATGGGGCGGAAGAGATTCCACTTCTTTGCGCTGAACACCTCAGCAAAGTCTGCGTATTGGCTGGGGACCTGGTTCACTCCCACGTGCATGAGAGATTTGAGGGGAAAACAGGTCTCCATACAATAAGGTGACGTGAACTGAACTCTCCCCTGTTTCCATAGGAGGGTTGGCTGGTGTATTTGCAACCATGGCAACCCAAGAATCACGGGAAACAATGGAGAGTGTATGATATCAAGGGATAAGAATTCTGTGTGGTTATTTTCACATGTCACCATGAGGGGTTGAGTCTGACTGTGGATAGAACTAGAAGTGGTACCGTCAATGAAACTCACGGATATCGGAACGTTTTTTCTCATGTGGGGAATTTTATTTCGCTCAACCAGATGCGTGTCGATAAAATTCCCCGAAGCTCCCGTGTCCACCATGGCTTCAACGGTAATCCGGTTTTGGTCCCACTGTAAGGTGAGAGACGTGTAAATGTAACCACTAGTACTATTTTTTGTACTGCCTATGGTACAAGACGTGCCGCTCTTACCTTCGCACTTCTTACGTATCGCGGGACATCCGTCAACGGTATGGTACAAGACGCACAGTATAGACAGAGCTTGAGGTTACGTCTCCGGGCTTTCTCTCTCTCGGTTAGAGGTCCTCGGATCGCCCCAATCTCCATCATCTCTACAGCAGGACCCTGGCAGAACGGTCTTGGGTTGGGTGTGAAGCCTGAGACTCTCTCGGCTCTGCGTTCCCTCAACCGTCTGTCAAGGGTGGTGGCCTTCTGCATCAAGGCATTAAGTGTAAGTGGTAATTCTCCTCGGGCTAATTCGTCCTTCAGGGCCTCAGAAAGACCTAGGCGGAACTGATTCCTAAGAGTGATATCATTCCATTCAGTCTCCCGGGCCCAGCGAGTGTATTCCGCAATAAAGTCCTCTACAGGTCGTTTCCCTTGTTTAAGGCTGCGTATAGCGGTCTCAGCGGTCAGCTGTTTACTATGGTCCTCGTAGAGAAGGGCCATTTTTTAAAGGAACAGAGGAAAGGATTCCAGGGCTGGGTCTTCTTTTTCTAAATAAGTATTGGCCCATGCTCTGGGCTCCCCCCTGAGGTATGAGATCATGGTAAGTACTTTTGATCTGTCAGTTGGGTAAGTCCGGGGCTGCATCTCAAACATTCATTTGCATGCGTTCAGGAAATCCCTGAACTGCCTTCGGTCACCCGAGAATAACTCAGGTGGGCTTACTTTGGGTTCAGGTCCATCACGGTGGTGTCCTGGCCCCTGAGTGACAAGTTGCCGTAGTGCCTGGTTTTCTAGCTGGAGATGTTGTACAGTCACATTGAGGGTCTCCACCCTCTTAGTGAGGGTGACGAGGTGACCTGCAACCTCCGCTGGATCCATCTGGGTTCCACTAATATGTAACGCACCTAGTTGATCAGTTAGGATCTCAACTGCGGAAGCAATGGACATCCACTATTATTCCACCACCCTTGTGTTTGGCTGTGGGATTCGCGGTTACTCAGTATGTACCCCAGGCGTCACTAGTTTGGGGTAACAAAATCATTTACCGCTATCCATCTAATTAGTTTTACTGCTGGTAAGGAGGGACTCCCAGAATTACAGGAGTCACGAGTTAGTATAAGCTTGTGCAATGTTCAGAGTTAGCATCTAGTATGCAATAGCTTCAGAGTTAGTATATAGCATGTCCTCAGTTTAGTATATAGTATGCCATAGGTTCAGAGTTAGTATAGCATGTCCATAGTTTAGTATACACTATGCAGTAGGTTCAGAGTTAGTATAGCATGTCCGCAGTTTGATATATACTATGCAGTAGGTTCAGAGTTAGTATTGCATGTCCACAGTTTGGTATATACTATGAAGTAGGTTCAGAGTTAGTATAGCATGTCCACAGTTTAGTATACACTATGCAGTAGGTTCACTCTGAGTTCCAGGACATTAATCAGAGCAGGTAACAGGCATATACTTGTGGTAAGTTGGTCCTGGCTAGAAAGCCAGTGGTAAGAAGGTAGACAGTCCTTCACGATGTAGTTAGACATCCAGGTTTGGATATGTGGACAGAGTCCTCAGATACAATGGAGCTAGCAGGGTGCGCACTCCATTAGTGGAACACCCTGCTTAGCACCTGTCTTCAATTTAAGGGCTGAATGGTAAGTGGGCGGAGTCACAGAAGGCCCGGCGGCCACTGCGTTCCACGCTGGAGCGCAAGCCAGCGTAACAACACAGGCGGTCGCTGCGTTCCACGCTGGAACGCAAGCCAGCGTATCATCGCAGACGGCCGGTGCGTTCCACGCTGGAGCGCAAGCCAGCGTATCGTCACAGGGAGCCGCCGCGGTCCAGGCTGTATTGTTACACATTGCCATCATGGATCATGACAATTATTGTAAAATGTGTCTGGACCTCCTTAAGGATAAAAATCAGGTATTGACGAGTGATCCCACTGATACATTCTTGGCTGAACTCCGGTCCATCCTAAAATTTGGACTGGAGAAAAAGGTCATTAGTTAGGCAGAATGCAATTTTATGTTACCCACCAGACCACAAACCGCCACTTTTTATTGACTTCCCAAAGTCCTTAAAGGGACACATCCCTTGAAGGGTCGCCCAATAGTATCAGGCGTCAACTCTCTGACACATAACTGTGACCTATATCTAGATCAGGTCCTTTGAGAATTTGCCCTCTCCCTAGCATCACATACAAGGGATACAATGGACTTTTTGAATAAAGTAGAGACGCTGGTCATTCATCGCTCATGCCTACTCCCCAGTAATGATGTTGAATCTCTGTACAATAGCATCCCCCACGACAAGGGACTTATGGCAGTAGCATACTACCTACGCACAAGAGGAACATATAATGCCCACAACCATCTTATCATGATATTGCGGCATGTGCGGCTGGGCTGGTTTCCAGCCAGGTGAGGTCAAATACCGGACTGGAGTTTAAGTTTAGGTTTTGGTAGCACCTGGCTGTCCTTAAATAGGCAGCTGGGCTCAGCTGAGAGCTCTCTGTTTTGCAATCTGAGGCTTGGTGACATGCTGGAGGGCTGAGAGCCGGATGCTGTGTAAACAGGCCCCCTAAAGCCTGCTGTGGACTACTGGAGGCAGAACTGACAGCAATGTTACTTGTGTTATATGAACTATCCATTGTGTGTGAATTAACACCAAAGCTGCAAAGTTACGTGCTGTTTTGTGCAATTGCCACAAGTGTGAATAAACACTAATGTTTTGAGTTAAGAACTTGTATTTTGCCTCTGTACTGCGCCCGCTTACCCTATCTACCAGAGAGAAACCCGACAATATATATATAGAGAGAGAGAGACCTGGCGGTCGTTTTGCGGCGAACTTTGCTCGTTCGCTATTAGCCGATTGGGCGAACATATGGCGATATTCTCGCCCACCATATTCTTTTACATTGTGAAGAACCTTGACCCATGACACATCCATCAGGTAGTACAGGACAGCCAATGTTTCAGCACATGGCCATACCCCCTACCTTGTAAATAAACCTGATCTGGCTGCCATTTTACATTCAGTCTTTTGCCAGTGTAGGGAGAGGTTGCTGTGTGTAGCAGGGACAGACTGTTAGGGACACAAATCGCTAGCTAATAGGGCCACCTATTCAGACTGGTATAGGTGTGCTATCGATAGGTTTGACATACTGAGGGGTGTAATATACTTATAATATACTTTCTAACATAGAAAGTATATTATAGTGCAATTGTATTGTGCAGCAGTTGTGTGCGGTTCTGCTGGGTTACCGCATCTACACAGAGTGACAAACACTATTGGAACAAATAATTTCTACTGGTGGGATTTACCAGTTGCCCCCAAAAAAACTGATTGAGGCAGGGGTGTTATATACCAATTATATACTTTCTATATAGTGCATTTAGGTAGTGCAGCATTTGTTTGCGGTTTTGCTGCGTTACCGCATCTACACAGAGTGACAAAATCTATTGGAACCAATAATTTCTACTGGTGGGATTTACCAGTTGCCCGCCAAAAAAACTGATAAAAGCAGGGGTGTTATATGACAATAATATACTTTCTATATAGTGCATTTAGGTAGTGCAGCATTTGTTTGCGGTTTTGCTGGGTTATCGCATCTACACAGAGTGACAAACGCTATTGGATTCAATAATTTCTACTGGTGTGATTTACCAGTTGCCCCCCCAAAAAACTGATTGAAGAAGGGGTGTGATATACCTATATTATAATTTATATATAGTGCATTTGTTTTGTGCAGCATTTGTGTGCGGTTCTGCTGAGATATCGCAGCTATACAGAGTGACAAACACTACTGGAACAACTAATTGCAACTGTTGTGATTAGAGATGAGCGAATCGAAGTTGACAAAGTCAAATTTGTTCTGAATTTCAGGAAAAATTTGATTCTGAAAGAATGCGTATTTCCTCACGCTTGGTGGTAACGAATCGCATTATTAGCAAGAGTTTAAAGTGCCCACATATAGCACATAGTGGGACACTGCATCAAGATGAATCAGGCGTGGATCAGCCAGGATTTCAACACACCAATGCCTGATGCATCAGACTAGATCATCCATGGTGCCACATCAACATTTTGACAAAAGAGACCGTTTTCTTCTGGCTTCTATCTGCCTGATGCCAAACATCTGATGCCAAGTGCTCCTTCTTTCACCCACCATATTTAGCGAGTACTAGTATTGCCACCCATCTCCACACTATGTCACCTTGCCACTCTGTGGCATACTGATGCTGCCATATCCACACTATGTCACAGTGCCACTCTGTTGTATCCTGCTGCTGCTGCCATGTCCACACTATGTCACCTTGCCACTCTGGCCTCCTGATGCTGCCATCTCCACACTATATAACCTGGCCACTCTCTGGCCTCCACATACTGCTGCCAACTACATACCCTGTAATTGTGCCACTCAGTGGCCTCCTCATACTGCTGCCACCGCCACACTGTCATTGTGCCACTCTGTGGCCTCCTGATGCTGCCGCTACCTCCAGACTTTGTAATTAGGCCACTGTGTGGTCTCCTCATGCTGCTTCCACCTCACCACTCTGTCATAGGGACACTCTGTGGACTTCTCATGCTGTTCACACCCTCCCCACTTCATGATTGACCCACTATTTTGGCTTTCGGCCTGGCTGACATCATCATTTATTTGACTTTTCTTCTGATCTGTCAGAAGGAAGGAAAAATTAGACGCACAACAGATCCTGTCTGTGTAGCAGCTGTAAGGCCTGTAGGGTCCCATAAGAATTGGCTTATGATTTGGTAGACAAAAGCAGGAGTGGGTACAAAACATAGAAGACATGCAAATATTCCATTCACGTGTCATCTCTGTTTTAGATCCACTCCTGTTTTTATTGGCATTAGCAATACTGAGCAAATGCTGACCGGGTGAAGGCGTATGCTCCAAAGACAGGATCAATTTTTTGTGGGTTATTGTTCTGACGGATCAGAGGAAGGGCAAATTAATCAGTGACGTCAACACAAACTTACTGCTGACATCCTTTACACTCTGTCAGGGGGCTCTACTTGTATAAGTGTGTAATAGAACCGGTTCTGTAGACATCTATGTGGAATCAGCTGACAAGGGTGTAAAAGGAGTGCACTTCTTCTTGACACTAACATTGACCTATAAGGCAGAGTTCATACTTGAGTTATTAGGCCAGTTTTGGCAAATTTAAGTATACTTATAATTTTAATCAAGTTTTGGTTTAATAAAATCATTGTTAAAATATTTAATAAATTTAATAATAAAAATTAAATGTTGCGTAAGACAGGAGAGAATAGGCCAGTCTTCTGTTTATTCAACGACGTGGTGTTGCGATGGAGAAAGCATTAAAAAAAATAAAAAATTACTCTCCACCTGAAACCGAATCCTGTCAAGATTGATGCAAGTGCGGCTTTGGCTGCTCATCCAGCAAGATACTTCTGGGGGAACCTGCCTGGCATGCTTAGACATCTACTAGCAACAGACAATGAGAAGAAGACAAAGCTTCAAGATTGTTTGGAGCCCGGAAGAGTTGCGAATTGAATCACGATTCAAACCAACCAGGGCCTAGTCTCTTCGTCAGGGGTTCCCAGTCATCATGGAATGGAAAGGAGGGAAACCTTATTATATTTAATACATTTAATAATAATACATTTTATAATAAAAATTAAATTTTTCCTAACACAGGAGGAGGACATCCTGCGGTGCACGGAGATGGAGATGGTCTTCGGATTTCTACACAGACGTCTCAGAAATGAACCACGGCTCCCAAAAGCAGCTCCTGGGAATATCATGGAGCGTCCCGATCATCCGTTATCTATTCGCCCCACTTTATATTGGAAGTGTGTAGACACCGAATTTTTATAATATATTTGGAATACATTTCATAATAAAATGTTTAATAAATGTAATAATAACATTACATTTTTTTCTTAGGAGAGAATCGGCCAGTCTTCAGTTTATTCAACGATGTGGAGGGTGTTGCGATGGAGAAAGCATTCCAAAATTCCTCTACACCTGGAGCCGAATCCTGTCAAGATTGATGCAAGTGCAGTATTGGCTGCTCATCCAGCAAGTTACTTCTGGGGGAACCTGCCTGCAATGCTTAGGTTTCTACTAGCGACAGGCAAAGAGAAGAATACAAAGCTTGTTCTTTTCTCTACATTGAATAAAAAAATTTTGGGGCCTGTACTCCACTGGTCTGCAGTAAAGGTGATATCTAATGACAGCCTAATATACCTCCAGCCACATAATCACGGTGTTTTCTGTCCGGTGAATGCCTAATGTTTGGGGCCTGTACTCCCGTGGCCTAAAATAAAAAATTTCTAGGCTCCAGCAGGGCACATTTTTGAAAGTTTCAATTTAAGATGCATAAAAATGACCCTTGATTAAGATACATATTTTTTGTGGGAATTAATGCCATTGATCCCCCTCTGTCAATGTTGTGGGACGATTTGTACAAGCTGTACATTGACTTTACTTTACTTTACATTGCATCAAAGTGTCATATTTTTAGTCTTGTCCCATGAAAAGATATAATAAAATATTTACAAAATTGTAGGTGATGGATTGAAAAACTGTCGCAAACCGTTGTCATGCTATGTACACAGCTGCCTGGAAGCTCCATTAGTATGCATTTTTCTGTCAAATCACTTCAGGGAACTCAATGCTTCACATTAGTAATCAATAGGGTCAGTTAGATGGTGCTCTAGTGTCACTTTTGTTTGTTGGACGAAAGTGACAGGGAATGTGAATTTCTAACAAAAATCACAACACACACTACAAATACACTAAAATACACTAAAAGTTAGGGATATTTTGCTTTCGGGTGAAATTTTTGGAAAATGTAAAAAGTTCACGCTACAGTGATATTATATCATGAAAGTAAGGCATTTAGGTAGAAGCGTGCAATAATGATTTCCTCATCTCAAACAATTTATTGAAGCAAAAGCCAACAACAATGGTGGGTATACCCCCACAAAAAAGTCAATGTCTCAATAACTTGTCATGTGGCCTTGAGCATCAATTACAGCTTGACAACGACGTCTCATACTGTTCACAAGTTGACTTATTGTCTGCTGAGGTATGGCTTCCCACTCTTCTTGAAGGGTGGCCCTCAGGTCATTGAGGTTCTGGGATACAGAGTTATGAGCCTCTACACGGCGACTCAGCTGATCCCATAGGTTTTCAATAGGATTCAGGTATGGACAAAGTACAGGCCACTCCATTTGAGGTACCCCAGTATCCTGCAGCCGTTCCCTAATGATGTGACCTCGATGAGCTGGTGTATTGTGATCCATGAAGATCAAATTAGGCCTGTATTATTCATGCAGAGGCACAATGACTGGATTTATGATGTTATTCAAGTAGTATGGGCTTGTCACTGTACCTTTCACAAAGTGTGGGGCAGTTCTGTATTAACTAGTCACACCTGCCCACACTGTAACACCATCACCACCACCAAAAGATTGTCTGGGGACAACAGTGGCTGATTTACAGCACTCCCTTTTACGTCTCTAACAGTATTGGTGGCCATCAATTCTGCTCAATGGGAATTGAATTTCATCAGTGCTTGCACACTATAGGACAAAGCGTCAGTCTGTCTGTTGGCCAGGACCATGGGAGCTCACATAGTGCTTTTTTCTATAGTGTGCAAGCACGACCACCACTGATCGAAAGCAGGGTGGTCTGTAACCATGGAAACGAGCAGTGTATAATGTGATGGGAAAATTAATCCAGCCAACAAAGGAGACAATATGGACAATCACAATATATTAGCAAGTGGCTTGTATTACCTTTCTCTACATGATAAATGCCACTTACTGAAGTAAGACAACCCCTTTAACCACCTCCAGTCCACCCATAGACTAAAAACATCCGGGAGGTGGTTCTACATTTCTGAATGGACATTCCTGAACGTTCATTCAGAAACTGCAGCTGCACGCTAATCGTGCAGCTACAGACCGGGTTGCCCGCTGTCAGTGACAGCAGGGCAACCCTTAGAGAAGGCAGGGACAGTGCCCAAGTGTCCCTGCCTTCTAGATCGCTGTATACACAGCACTCACCGAGAGCTGTGCATACAGTGCAGAAAGGACCATAAAAAAAAAAGCTGTTTTTGTCACCTTACATCACAAAAAGTGCAACACCAAGTGATCAAAAAGGTGTATGTTCCAGAAAATGGTACCAATAAAACCGACACCTCATTTGGCAAAAAATGAGCCCCTATCTAAGAAAATCGCTCAAAAAATAAAAAAAAATATAGCTCTCAGAACATGGTGACACTAAAACATCATTTTTTTCATTTCAAAAATGCTATTATTGTGTTAAAGTGAAATAAAAAAAATAAGTATACATATTAGGTATTGCCGTGTCCGTAACAACCAGCTCTATAAAAATATCACATGACCTAACCTCTCGGGTGAACACCGTAAAAAGAAAAAAAAAACTGTGTCCAAAAAAGCCATTTTTGTCACCTTACATCACAAAAAGTGCAACACCAAGTGATCAAAAAGGTGTATGTCCCACAAAAAAGTACCAATAAAACCATCACCTCATCTCGGAAAAAATGAGCCCCTACATAAGAAAATGGTCTCGAAAGATAAAAAACTATAGCTCTCAGAACATGGACACATTAAAACATAATTTTTCTGTTTAAAAAAATGCTATTATTGTGTAAAACTTAAATAAATAAGAAAAAGTATACATATTAGGTATCGTCACGTCCGTAACGATCTGCTCTATAAAAATGTCACTTGAACGAACCCCTCAGGTGAACACTGTAAAAATAAATAAAAACTGTGCTAAAACAACCAATTTTTGCGTCACCTTGCCCCATAAAGTGTTATAATGAATGACCAAAAAATCATATGTACCCAAAAATAGTACCAATAAAACTGGCACCTTATCCCCTAGTTTCCAAAATGGGGTCACTTCTTGGAAGTTTCTACTGTAAGGGTGCATCAGGGAGGCTTCAAATGGGACATGGCATCTAAAAACCATGTGGCACTCCTTTTCTTCTGCGTCCTGCCGTGTGCCCATACCGCAGTTTATGACCACATGTGGGGTGTTTCTGTAAACCGCAGAATCTGGGTAATAAATATTGAGTTTTGTTTAGCTGTTAACCATCAATGTGTTAAAGAAAAAATTGGATTAAAATGGAAAATCTGCCAAAAAAGTGAAATTAAAATGTTTTCCTTTAATTCTTGTGGAATGCCTAAAGGGTTAACAAAGTTTGCAAAATCGGTTTTAAGTAACTTGAGGGGTGTAGTTTCTACAATGAGGTCATTTATGGGGGTATCCACTATGTAGGCCCCACAAAGTGACTTCAGACCTGAACTGGTCCTTAAAAAGTGAATTTTGGCAATTTTCTTAAAAATTTTAAGAATTGATTCTAAACTTCCAAGCCTTCTAACGTCCTAAAAAAATAAAATGACATTTCCAAAATGATGTCGACATATGGGGAATGTTAAGTAATAAATATTTTATGAGGTATCACTTTCTGTTTTAAAACGAGAGAAATAGAAATTTAGAAAATTGTGAATTTTTCGAGATTTTTGGTAAATTTGGGATTTTTTCATAAATAAAGGTGAAATATATTGACTCAAATTTATGACTATCATGAAGTACAATGTGTCACGAGAAAACATTCTCTGAATGGCTTGGATAAGTAAAAGCGTTCCAAAGTTATTACCACATAAAGTGAAATATGTTAGATATGCAAAATTAGGCCTGGTCAGGAAGGGGACAAATGGCCCAGATGTGAAGTGTTTAAGTATATGCAGACCAAGGAATTTATGCTTTATTGTTTAAAGTGCAGGCAAATACTTTATGGTGAGACATAGCCATAACATGTGCAGAGGTAGCAGTCACACACGGCCCTGGTGACTGAGGACTCTCAAAGTTACCTTTGCCACAAGAGAAGGTACCAGTATTATAAATGACACATGGTAGGTGGGAGACTTTTGCCTTGAGGCCTAGGAGCTCCAAGTTATACTAAAATGTTATGATTATGCTTTCTACAGAGTTCTGAGAACAGCCAAGCAAGTGTACATCTTGGGAGTCATAGTTTTGCCACAGCTGGAGTGCAAGAGATTAGCCATCACAGCTATAGGGCCTCTTTCACACAGTATTAGTATTTGGTTAGTATTTTGCATCAGTATTTGGAAGCCAAAACGAAGAGTGACTCCAAAACATAGAATACGTATGTATTTACCTACTTAGCTGTAAGTTCTGGTTTTGGTGTATAAATACTGACCAAATTCTGACTGTGTGAAAGTGACCAAATATACAGTTTAGGGTACTTTCACGCTAGCGGCAAGGAACTCCGGCAGGCTTTTCCGGCGGGTGAGCAGCCTGTCCGATCCGTGCTGCCGCTAGTACACATGTGCCCTCGGACTACCGCTCCGGCCCTATTGACTATAATGGGGGCGGGCCGGAGTTCCGGCAGCAGCACGGCAAACATGTTGTAGTTTTATTCCAGCCACCTCTCGGCATGTTTGCTGTGCTGCCGTCAGAACTCCATTCCGCCCCCGTTATAGTATAAGCGGCCGGAGCAGTAGTCCGGGGGCATGCGTGCACTAGTGGCAGCACGGATCCGACAGGCTGTTCTTTGCCGCTAGTGTGAAACTAGCCTTACTGTAGCTAGTGAGATTATATGTTCCAGTTTAATTTGATTAGTAAAAATTTTTGACTAATAGACTGGTAGAGATTATTTGACAAAGGTTAAATGGAGACCAAATTTATTTCCAATAACAATTATCTAGGAGACTGACTGTTTTGTATCACCACAATTTTTAACAGTGGAAATTTGATGCACTGTTGATATTAAGAACAGGATGGCATTGTTCTTCGTGGATTTAAATATATTGAAATGCTAAGTCAATTGAAAAGTAAATGAATTTCAATGTTTGTAATCGAGTTAATAATTCTATTTAGTTAAAACATGTATAAGGCCCTCTTCACTTCATACAGTGCCTTGAAAAAATATTCATACCCATTGAACTTTTCCACATTTTACACCCACAAACTTAAATTTATTTCAATGGGAATTTATGTGATAGACCCAACACAAAGTAGCAAGTTTGTGTGAAGTGAAAGCAAAATAATATATGGTTTTCAAATGTTTTAATAAATAAAAATCTGGAAAGTGTGGGATGCATTTGTATTCAGCCCCCTGAGTCTATATTTTATAGGATTTTGCTGCAATTACAGCTGCAATTCTTTTGTGCTATGTCTCGACCAGAGGACAATTGCCTATCGAAATGTTAAAACATAAATCTTTATTAATTCACATCTAAAAGAGGGGGTGGGAAAAAACACTCCAAAATAGAGGAAATGAATGATGTCCTTATACCACACCGCCAAAAAAATGTTACAGATTGAGGACGAACACTAATCGATTACATTCACCCTGCCTAAGAATAAAATAATGACCGCAGCGCCGGTGTATGAACCCTTTTCAACCACACATTGTTTGATGGCTTTAGTTCATAGGTCATAAACACATGGTAAGTCACAATAGATGGCTGAGGCTACAATTAGCCCAACCTTGCAAAATGAGTCAGAGTGGGGCAGTAGTATGGGAAGTGTCTGAGATAAGACAGAGAGTATACTTCCCCTAAAACTCTCTGGGTCCTGTATATCAGTGGTTTGTTAGTTCACCCTAAGGCAATACTACTGACCCTCAGTGCACCATGCACAATGTCATGCTTATGTGCACTGTCTGCACTATAGTATTCTAACTAGGGATGAGTGAACCTGTGGATGTTCAGGTTCAACAGATTCGGCCGAACTTTAGTTCAAAGTTTGGTTCGGGTACCTGAACTTGACCCAAACCGAACCCCCCATAGAAATCAATGGGGACCCAAACTTTGGTGCTGTAAAATAGTCGTAGTAAGGGCTAGAGGGCTGCAAAAGGAAGCAAAATGGGGGTAAGAGCAGGACAATTGCCCTGCAAACAAATGTGGATAGGAAAATGACTTAAAATAACATAAAACAGAAAAAATAAAACATCATAATCTTGAACCAGGAGGCAAAGGTCCAAGTGGAATAGGAAGTTGAGGAGGATATGGATAAGGCAGTGTAGGTGGAAGAGGTGGAGGAGGAGGTAGCCAACACTGTTTTTTGTGGGGAAAAAACACAGGTACAATAGGAGCTTCCATAGGTGCACCCAAAATAGATACAGTACAGTGTTGTTGATGCACTAAAATACGATTATTGTAATGCTCACTTATAAAGAAAAATTCCTATTACGGACAGTGGGTGTATAACCACTGTGCCAACCAACCAGTTTGACTTTAGGATAGACCTATGGGTGTTATACTGGCAGTCCCCTTGTTTTCACCCTTTAATCCCTATATAGGAATCTGGTCTTCACTACAGGAAAGCCACAAGGCCACTACCACTTATAGTCATAATAGTTATTGTGTCGTTGGCTGCTGACCCATGGGGGTCAGAGGCACCAGTGCGAAGTGCAGGCTGTGGGCTGCAGCAAAGGAGACAACATGGGACACTAGCAGTCGGGCCTACTGCTAGTGGGCAAAAAAAAGCAAGTGGGTCTGGAATGCTGGCAAAGAAGACACTGGGTGAGTGACATGGCATCCGTGCCTCAAAATTGCAACTGGTTTTGGTAAAAAAAAAAAAAAACAGGCACAACTGGATGTTCCCTAGCTGTGACCAATATATACGCTGCTCTTGACCCACTAAAATACTTACTTAGAAGTTTTACAACACGTTTTTGGGCAAAAATGCTGGCTCTGGCAAAAAAAAAATAGAGTACTGTCTCTTTAAAAGCTTGTGTTTCTTCTGTAGTGCAGAAACAAACATAAAACCTGACTTTCTACCTAGTAATTCTATCTACCCAACTAAATATATTTTCTTTGCAATCCCTACACTGTCCCTGCAAGACCCTAAAATGCCTGGTGTCTTATTGCTGTGTCTGTCACAGACATTGCTACAAGAAAATTTAGACTAGAACCTTCAGAATCACAGGTGCATATCCATGAAGCAAAGATGATTATAAAAAAGAAAATGGCTGCACACCATTATACATACAAACAACAGAGCTAAGAAATGGGTATCATTCCAAAAAAAAGTGGTATAATACCTATTATAAATGAGTCAATGGAAGCTCTTAGCGCACATATTTGATCAAACGTGTGTCGGGCCCATCTACCAAGCGTCAAGGTGGCTTCCACAGATGGGTCCCCAACACTAGTATGCTGCCTCTCTTTGGACTTACTTAAGCCTACAATATTCAGGGCAGTGTAGGAACCAGCTACATAAGTACTCTGCTCAGAAGTCCCAGGTAGATGGGAGTGTTCAGTCTATAAGAAGCACTACCCTCAATTAATACTATAAGAAAATTTAGACTAGAACCTTCAGAATCACAGGTGCATATCCATGAAGCAAACATGATTATAAAAAAGAAAATGACTGTACACCATTATACATACAAACAACAAAGCTAAGAAATAGGGGTCATTCTAAATAAAAGTGGTATAATACCTACTATAAATGAGTCAAAGGAAGCTCTTAGCGCACAAATTTGATCAAATGTGTGTCGGGCTCATCTAACAGGCGTCAGGGTGGATTTATTTAAAGCAATAAGAAAACTCAACTTAAATAAGATGTTTTAGGATGTACCTCAATTTAAAAGAGAACATAGAGAGGGAGAGGTTCCTGTAAGCATCGGGCCTTTAGGGTTCAGTACCTCAGTAAATTTTGACCAAACTGAGATATTGTGCCTGGAATTGATGACAGACTTAGATCTGGGGAATGCTGCAAAGGTTGATGTACCATCTGCAGCGTTTGCAGGAAGTATTAAATACACGTTTTTGTCCCCCCTTGCCCGCCAGCAGCAGTATTGATATCTTTTATCATAAAGTGGTGGAGGGAGTTAAATCACTAATATATCCTAGAGTAAGTATGAACATCAGTAAGAATGAAGAAAGAGCCCTTTAAGTGGTTGAATTCCCGTAGAGATATTATTGTTAAACCGGCGGACAAGGGGGGCAATGTGGTGTTGATGATGAGTAAGTATTATGTTACAGAAGCAATGCGACAATTGGGTGATGGGGAAGTATATGAGACACTTTCAGTGGACCCCACTTTATAAATACAGAATCAGTTAAGGGGTTTACTCTATAAGTCAATGGACCAGCCCCATGGTAGACCTATTGTAATGGGTATTGGCTCAGTGACTGAACCACTATCTAAATATGTGGATTGGCTTCCGTGACCACTTTTAAATAGTGTACCAGCCTACCTTAGGGACACAAATGATCTCCTCCAGTCACTGAATTCTTTTCAGGGGCAGTAAGAGTATCAACTTGTGTCCCTAGATGTAAAAAGTCTATATACCCGTATCCCACAAGATAAGGGCATCAGGGCAGTGATAGAAGTAATAGAGGATACAGATAAGAGTGAAAAATATAGGAGGTTTATAGAAGAAGCATTGAGTTTGATTTTGAAAAACAATACTTTTAGGTTTGGTAACCAGTGGTAGAGGCAAAAGCACGGAAGAGCAAGAGCAAGGGACACCTGTATCCTGCACTTTCACAAACATCTATTTAGCTAGGTTTGAAGATAGATACATATACTCAATAGAGAATCCTTTCGTGCCTCATATTTGTTTGTATTTGAGATTTATTGATGATGTATTTATTGTATGGTCAGGTACAGAATCACAATTTCAAGGTTTTGTTGAGTATTTGAATAATCATAATAGGATGAACATGAAATTCACCCATAAGTACGAAGGTTCTGTGCTAGAGTTTTTGGATGTACTGATATCTGTAAAAGATAGGGAATTAATCACAGAGGGTTTTTAGAAAACCCACGTGACTAACTCACTCTTACACTATTCTAGCTATCACCCTAAATGTGTAAAAAGGTCAGTGCCATATGGACAATTTGTTTGATTAAAGAGGATTAATGGCACAGAGGAGAGTTTTAGAACACAAGCCCTAGTTCTGAAGAAGCGATTGTTAGCTAGGGGATATCCAATAGAAGTGCTCAATGAGGCTATGGAGAAAGCATCATCGATTCAACAGAGTTATTAATTATCCAGAGGAGCGAGCACCAGGGCCAAAAATAAAAATAATTAAAAAAGGGCAAAAACGTTATGTTTCTCTTTTAAATATAGCCCGATGGCGGATATTATAATAAAAGTGATGCATGATAATTGGGAGATATTGTCAAGGGATGATAGCTTGGGTGAGATGACTAATATAAAAGCATTGGTAGCATTTAGGAGTCATACACTAAGGGATAAATTGGTCAGGAGTCGTTTTGTAGAGGAGAAACCAAATATGTGGCTAAAAGATTGCATACCTTTAGGTAACCGCAGGTGCGGTAATTATGCTTATTGTAAATATAATCCCCAGATAAACTATTTGAGTTTCGGGGGGATACATTACAAGGTAAAGTCTTTGATAACATGCAGAAGTAAATATGTAGTCTATTTAATAAGCTGCAAATGTGGTAGATTTTACATAGGAAAGACGATTAGGAACCTATGTGAGAGATTTAGAGAGTATGTATCACGACAGAGAAGGTTTGCCCACAGTTCATTGAATTCAAGGGTATTGAGCTTTTGAGGAATAGAAGTATTTCCCTATCTGCCACAAGGGGGAGACAGACACCCTGCCCTATTGAGAAAGGGAGAGGTGTGGATCATGTGCTCTCAAGCTATGGACCCTTTAGGTCTAAATGAGAAAAACAACCTCAGTGTGTTTTTATAGATGTATTTTTCTTTACGCTTATATTTTTGTATTTAATGGTAATTGTTTTTATAGTGTTCATGTATGCAGCTAGCCAATTCATTGGGAATGACATTTAGTGCCGCCACTGAACCGGCATTTATAGGACGAGGCGAAGTGATGTCTTGATGTCAGTGGCCTGATGAAGCGCAGTTTGCACGAAATGGCCATCACCACGAGCTGCAAACTTGCTTGGTACGCCTGTTCGCCCCTGTTTGATGCAAACGCCTCCCTTGAATAAAAGAAGGATTCACGACGTTGGTGAGTACCGCCTCATTTTCTCTCTTTATGAGCATTATACTTGAAGTCTGTTTCAAGGCTTGAGCACCACTAGAGTGAATGGAGTAAGACCCGGTTTTGGAGACATATACTGTACTTATGGAACATTGGGGAAAACTAGCAGTGCCACCCCATCTGTGTTCTATTTTCAAGTGTTGCTTACTGTACCTACATGCCCTGCCTCGCACCCATACAAACACTTAACATCAAGGGGACTTCAAACTACCATCAGACAGGAGCCCTAAAACTAGGGTGTGCCTGGAGAGAAAAAAGGGTACACCGTACTTTCAGTGCACTGGCTCTAGGGAACAACAGTGTAAGGAAAGCCATCATGATAGACTTTCTGTAGCCAGAGCCACTACAACTCCCATCCTTCGCTCCAGCTCTTCAGGGGTTTGCGGCACTAGCATAGAGCCTGAGAGTCCATCCAATATCCCTATTCCTGATTGGCTGTGTGACTGGCTGCAAAGCATTAAGGGCAAGCCCACTGGCCAGGGCCCCACCAGTGGTCATAAGATTCTCATTAGTGATGATCGAGCATGGTCGGCCAAACACCTATTCGGCTCGAGTATCTCGATGCTCGGCACATGGCGGTACTCCGTTGAGTACAGCATATGCTCGAGTGCAATGCTCGAGTCTACTCCCCCCACATTTCTTGCCTGCTACGCAGCCAATAAACGTGCAGGGAGGTACTGGCACACACTGTAATGCCGTAGTCATGTTGGCTACTGGCATTACGGTGATTGGCTGGCCGGAACACGTCATCAGGTGCTATAAAGCACCCAATGACACGTGTTCGGCTCAGTCTTAGTCAGGGAGAGCTGAGCATAGGAAGGGAAAGACAGTGTAGGGAGTGTTATTGGAAGATCTTTATTAGAAAAACTTTTCAGAGAACCAAAAGTCCTTTTAAGGACTATTGTGTGTGACAGCAGCAATATATATTTTTAGCGCATCCTGCGCTAAATAGCATCTATAGGCCACTGCGGACAGTTAAATTATCTGTGCCACATCTCCTGTGTAAAGTGTGCGCATCCCTAAAATATCAGTGACATCCAGTGTACTTTGTCCGTAGACGGTGTCCACTGCGGGCAGTTAAATTATCTGCGCCACATCTCCTGTGTAAAGTTTGTGCATGTGTAAAATATCAGTGACATCCAGTGTACTTTTTCTGTGACGGTGTACGCTGCGGACAGTTAAATTTTCTGTGCCAAGTCTGTGTAAAGTGTGCGCATCCAAAAAATATCTGTGACATCCAGTGTACTTTTTCAATAAACGGTGTCCTCTGCGGACAGTGAGATTAGCTGCGCCACATCTCCAGTGTAAAGTGTGCGCATCCCAAAAATATCTGTGACATCCAGTGTACTTTTTCAATAAACTGTGTCCTCTGCGGACAGTGAGATTAGCTGCGCCACATCTCCAGTGTAAAGTGTGCGCATCCCAAAAATATCTGTGACATCCAGTGTACTTTTCAATATACGGTGTCCGCTGCGGACAGTGACACTAGCTGCGCCACATCTCCAGTGTAAAGTGTGCGCATCCCAAAAATATCTGTGACATCCAGTGTACTTTTTCAATAGACGGTGTCCGCTGTGCAAAGTGACATTACCAATGCCACATCTCCAGTGTAAAGTGTGCGCCTAAAAATGTTACCTGTGACATACAGTGTACTTTTTACGTAGACGCTTTGGACAGTGACATTACTGGTGGTACCTTTCCTGTATAACGTTTCTTCATCCCAAATACCTGTGACATTACCTGTTCATTATCCGCCACATGGCATCAAAGCACCCTAATAGGTGGGCCGAACGCCTGGGTCCACAATCAGTGTCTGCGGGTCACACCACTGCCTCCTCTTACCTGGTGTTACATGCTGGCCAATCCCCTGTCAAAGACGCAGGCCCGGATGCCTCTCGCCCTGCACCTGGACCTTCGCAAGCACCATCAGCGAACACATCCACTTCTGTTTCCCAGCGCAGCGTCCAAATGTCCTTACCCCAGGCATTTGAACAGAAGCGCAAATAACCAGTCACCCACAGGCCATAGCACTAAATGCTAAATTACTGGCCCTGGAAATGTTTCCATTTAGGCTTGTGGACACTGAGGCAGACCGCAGCTTGATGTCGGCAGCCATCCCGCGTTACGCAATCCCCAGCTGCCACTATTTTTTAAGATGTGCCGTGCCCGCCTTACACCAACATGTGTCCCGTAACATCACCCGTGCCCTGACCAACGCAGTTACTGTGAAGGTCCATTTAACCATGGACACATGGACAAGTGCATTTGGCCAGGGATGCTACATTTCCCTGACGGCACACTGGGTGAATGTTGTGGAGGCCGGGAGCGAGTCATACCCTGGGATGGCACAGGTGCTACCGATGCCAAGGATTGCGGGCCCTACATCGATCAGGGTTTCCGCCAGCACCTACGAATTATCCACGTGCAGCACCATTCAGTCATCAGTCGGTAGCTGGAAGCAGTGTAGCATTGCAGTGGGGAAGCGGCAACTGGATGTTTTGAAGCTGATATGCTTAGGGGACAAACAGCACACCGCCGCAGAGCTGTGGCAGGGGATAAGAGACCAGACTGAGCTGTGGCTCTCGCCACTCAACCTAGAACCAGGCGTGGTTGTGTCTGAAAATGGTCCGTAATTTGGTGGCGGCTTTGGAGCTCGGCAAGCTCAGACACATCCCATGCCTAGCCAACGTCTTAAACTTAGTGGTTCAGCGGTTTCTCAAAACCTACCCCAATTTACCTGAGCTACTAGTGAAGGTGTGCCGCGTGTGTGCACATTTCCGCAAGTCATCGACAGCTTCAGCCCGTCTGTCAACGCTGCAGCAGTGCTTGAAATTGCCAGCTCACCGGCTGTTGTGCGACGTGAGCACGCGCTGGAACTCCACGTTCCACATGTTGGCCAGGCTTTGTGAGCAGCAGAGGTCAGTAGTGGAATATCTGCTGCAACATGGTCGTCGCCTTTCCAGTCAGCTTCCGCTATTCACAAGCGAGGAGTGGGCATGGATTGCTGACCTCTGTGAGGTTTTAAGAAACTTTGAGGAATCAACACAGATGGTGAGCGGCGATAATGTTATTATCAGCGTAACCATCCCACTTTTTTGTCTACTCAAACACTCGCTGCTCACAATTAAGGACAACGCTTTGCATATGGAAGAGATGGAAATGGGGGAAGACATTACACGGGGTGATAGCCAGACCACCCTCAGTTCGTTTTTTCAGTGTGAATTGGACGATGAAAAGGAGGAGGAGGAGCAGGAGACGGTGGCCTCCACTACAGAGGGTAGTACCCATGGAAGTTTATTTCCATCTGTTCAGCGTGGGTGGGCAGAAGAGGAGGAAGAGGATGAGGAGATTGAGAGTGATCCTCCTGATGACTACAGCGAAGTCTTGCCTGTTGGTACTCTGGCACACATAACTGACTTCATGTTAGGCTGCCTTTCAGCGACCCGCGCGTTTTACACATTTTAGACAACATGGATTACTGGTTGTTCACCCTTCTCGACCCCTACTACAAAGAGAACTTCTGACAGAGAGGACGAGCAAAACGGTGCAATACCAGAAGATCCTTGTTGAAAAATTGCTCCAAAAATTTCCATCTGACAACGCTGGCGGCAGAGTCCGTAGTTCCTTGGCCAACCGAGGAAGGGAGACAAGGGGAACGCATAGCAGTTCCAACAAAGGCAGGGCAACACTGTCCAAAGCCTGGGACAGTTTCATGACACCCCTCCAGCACCATCACCCTGATGTGCGGCCTTGTGTCACAAGGAGAGAAACATTTTGGAAGATGGTGAAGGAGTACCTTATAACTACTGGGTGTCCAAGCTGGACACGTGGCACGAATTGGCGCTCTACTCCTTGGAGGTGCTGGCCTGCCCTGCCGCTAGCCTTTTGTCTGAGTGGGTATTTAGTGCTGCTGTTGGCATTATAACAGATAAGGATATCCGCCTATCAACTGAAAATGCTGACAGGTTGACTCTTATAAAAATGAACAAGGCCTGAATTGACTATGACTTCTCGACTCCACCAGAGGAAAGCTGATGAACACAAGGCACTTTAAATGTGTTGTCTATAATGTACTGAATACACTGTATTCCCATGCACCCCTTCCACCACAAACAAGGGTTTATGGTTGAATCTTCCTTTTCTCATCCTCCTTCTCCTCTTCCATCATATCAACATGCTTATTCGTCGCATATAATACCCTCGCATATATGCCCTTCGCATATAATGTTTTGCAGGGTCAGCTCAGCTGCAGGCCCTCGTATATAATTTTTTAGAGGGTCAGCTCACCAGCAGGCCCTCACCTATAATGTTTTACAGGGTCAGATCACCATTAGGCACTCGCACATAATTTTTTAGAGGGTCAGCTCACCGGCAGGCCCTCGCATGTAATATTTTACAGGGTCAGCTCACCAGCAGGCCCTCACCTACAATGTTTTACAGGGTCAGCTCACCAGCAGGCCTTCACCTACAATCTTTTACAGGGTCAGCTCACCTGCAGGCCCGCACCTAAAATCTTTTACAGGGTCAGCTCACCAGCAGGCCCTCACCTAATTATACCTAATAGGTAATTTGCACGCATGCTGCCTTGCTTGGATGTGGTAGCCATAGCCGTTTCTCAGGCTCCCTCTCTGGAATCGAACCATGATTCCCTGTTACCCGTGGTCATCATGGTTTGCGCTGAAAATAACATTGAAAGTTGATAGGGCAGACATCCGAATGAATCGTTCCCGTCTTGGGGACGTGCGATCGGGCCCAGGTTATCTAGAGTCACCAAAGCAGCAGCAGACCCTTGCTCCAAATGTTTTTGAGGGTCACCAGCAGGCCATCAATCATAATTTTTCAAGGCTGTATACGAAGCCCTCCTTTATGTGTAACAAAGGGTGTATTGGAGTGCCGGTTCCTTGTAATTTTTGGCAGCCCTTTCACTTAGTGCATAGACTTTATGAGTGTAGGAGTCTCACTACATGAACAATTGTACCACAATGTAAATGAGGCCCTCCTTTATGTGACATACTGGTTGTATCGGAGTACCTCTTCCCTGTAATTTTTGGCATCAGTTGCACTTTATATACAAGTGAATATACAGGAAATAATTTGTTTCCTAACAATTTTTCCTCTAAAATTGATTTTATCTTCGGTTTGGGGCGTATTATTCTCAGTCTGTAAAAGTGGAGTACTACTCGGACAACATTGTTCCCAGCAGCGACCCGGGAGTCCAAGATGCATCCAGACATCCTCCTAATGCTGTTCCCGAACCATTTCGGTGGTGTTTCCATCAATTTCTGACCTTTTCCTATGAACCAGGCACCCTCCCCTCTTCAGAGCAGGGGGTGCCTGGTTTACTGGTTTAATGCTCGGGTTCTCCCATTGACTTACATTATAATCAGGTTCTTGGTAGAGCACCCGAACATCCCGATGTGTTCGGCCAGAGCACCCGAGCACTTTGGTGCTCGGTCAACAATAATCCTCATGTTTACCTCACTAGTGCACTGAATTTTAAATGTAAAATGGCGAGTTGCTTTTTCTATGATTTGTCCAAAGCAAATCGCCAAAACTTCAGATTTGTTTGGAAGAAGAATTTTTGCGTAATTCGTGGTGAATTAGATTTGTTTAGAATCAATTTGCTCATCTCTAAAATGAAATCAGTTTTTCTGAATTCAACTGTACAAGTAGGCTGACAGCTATCATGTATACACACTTAGGCCACTTTAACAAGGTCAGTATTTTGTATCAGTACTTGTAAGCCTAAACCAGGAGGGGCTCCAAAACATGGGAGAGACACATATCTTTCCAATAAGGTTTCTGGCTGTTGGTTCCACTCCTAGTTTTGGCATACCACTACTGATATATAATACTGACCGTGTGAAAGTGGCCTTAGGCCCCTTTCACATGGGGCGAGAATTCCGCGCAGGTGTAATGCGCGAGGTGAACTCATTGCACCCTCACTGAATCTGGACCCAGTCACTTCCATGGGGCTGTGCACATGAGCTGTGATTTTCACGCATCATTTGTGCGTTGCGTGAAAATCGCAGCAGGTTCTATATTTTGCGTTTTTCATGCAACCCAGGCCCCATAGAAATGAATGGGTATGCGTGAAAATCGCAAGCATCCGCAAGCAAGTGTGGATGCGGTGCGATTTTCACGCAAGGTTGCTAGGAGATGATAGGGATGAAAGCAACCCCGGACCCCATTAAAGTGTATTCCCTGTATTATTTTCCCTTATAACATGGTTATAAGGGGAAATAATAGCATTCTTAATACAGAATGCTTACTAAAATGTGGATTGAGGTGTTAAAAAAAAATATATAGATAACTTACCTCATCCACTTGATCGCGCAGCTGGCATCGTCTTGTTTCTTCTTCTTTCAGGACCTGCAAAAAGACCTTTGATCACGCTCACCCGTGCTGAATTCATTCAGCAGGACCTGCGCTGACGTCACCGCGCTCACCTGAAAGAAGAAGAAAGAAGAGGATGCCGGCTGTGCGATCAAGTGGATAAGGTAAGTTAATTTTCTTTTCTTTTTTTAACACCTCAATTTACATTTTACTTAGCATTCTGTATTAAGAATGCTATTATTTTCCCTTATAACCATGTTATAAGGGAAAATAATAAAATATACAGAACACCTAACCCAAACCTGAACTTAAGTGAAGAAGTCCGGGTTCGGGTCTGAGTACCACAGTCAGTTTTTTATCACGCGCGTGCAAAACGCATTGTACTTGCGCGATAAAAACAAAGATCAGAACGCAATCGCAGTCAAAACTGACTGCAATTGCGTACCTACTCGCACGATTTTCCCTGATCGCAGACGCAACACTTCCGGACCTAATCCGGACACGCTCGTCTGCAAGGGACCTTTCACAGAGAATATCATGGATAAGATGGCCCAGGTGTAATTGAGCTCAGAAATAGTAGAGATATGAATGTAATAATCACAAGTTTTACTGAATCTTTCCCACAAAACTCTATATCAATCTGCTCAGTTCCTCCTGCTCTATGACATGTCTGTAGATTGCACTGCATTTAGCTGTGACAGGTTTTCTTTAAGAGGTTAAAAATGCTGCTGAACATTTTTATGTTATTTGTTATACTATGTAGCAGACATAAAATTTCACCTTTAAAGGGTGATTCTGAAGTGGAAACGGAGCAGCACTGCAATTACCAGCTCCGTTCACTTACAAATGAACAGAGCTATGTAGTCCTAACCCTAAGTTCCAGCACTGGAGCTACAAGAAAATAGCTGACGGTGCTGAGTGTTGGACCTCCACCGATCTGATTTTGATGGCCTGACAGTAGTGGATCACCTGGATAACATTACACCGACTCATATACCCCATTTATTTAATATCTGTACACTTCAAGAGCCCCTGCATTGAAAACATTGATGACATAGTGGTCTTATAATTACAATGTAACAAGCTGGGACGATTGCAAGGTAAGCATGCTCTCCTTCCCCGATAGCCCTTTGCTCCAATGCCACCAATGATTCCTGGGACCAACATGTGATCAGCAGCATGTTAGCGAATCATGCAATCTTGTTGATTGCATGCGGGTCCCAGAACTCACTGGTGACATTGAAACGAACGCTGTATAGGGGAGGAGACCATACCTACCTCCCAGCAGCTGCCCTCTTGTATTCTCTGTGAATCTGCTGGACCACCAATGACTTGTTACATTATTATTATTAGTCACCAGCCTTTTCTTTGGAGGGGCTCATAAGTATGCCGTGAATAAAAGGGGTTTATAGATGTGCAGAGTGTAATGTGATACAAGTGATACGCTATTGAGATGGATGACACTGGCCTGATAATACAGGGCTAGACAAGAATCAAAGGGGAGGGGGAAGTGCCTAGCAGAGATGGGCAATAGAATAGTGGTGTTCCAAGGATTTTGGCCGGCCTCTTTTGTGTGCGAAAGAGTGAATTTGCATAATAATAAAATCCTCATTTCTGGGGAACACTGGTATTTAGAAACCTAGGAACAAAAAAAAAAAAAAAAGCCAGCAATTATGCCAACAAATATTAATTTGCAAATACACTAAGTCAAGACAGTATCACTATTTTCACCAATGGGAAAACAATATGACCATGTAAAGAATACAAAAAAATGCCTTTGGCAACAAACCATACAGCTAAACCTACAAAAATTGCCAGTCCGCATAATTACCATCGAAAATACTTTATTGAACAATTCATAAAGATAATTAGAAAACAACAGTGCAGGTAACATGGCAACATCACTGGAAGGGCCACGTGGGCAATACCACATAAGTAAATTGTAAAGATACTAGAACAGAATGCAATTGCAGATGCTGGCTATGATAACGTTGAAAAAACTGTATCTCCATCCAGGATGGCGCCAGCCCAGATGCGTGTTTCGGCAATCCTTCATCTGGGGTTGGCATCATCACTGTAGGACATGATTTAAATAGCACTCAAACAAACGAGCATAACAATGATCACCTGTGTTAAATGATTAAATGCTTACAAAACATTGCAATGGAAACACAAAGAAAAAAAGACAATGCAACAGTACTCTGCAAACACAAATAAAGTACAATAATGCCATTATTATAGAAAACATTCTGGTGCTAATGCTACGCCTATTTTGCAAATTTGAGATTCTTGGCAAATACATTTTGTACAAAAGTGTTTGGGCCCGTCTGCCAAACATCAAGGCGATCTCTATAAGACGGGAACCTAACACTAAATACTACCTGTTATGTGCTATAATGGCCACCATAAAATTCAGGGAGTGCAGGTTCCACATGCATGCTGGGTCTACTCTGCTTTTTACCATTTTTGGTGCCATAACGACCACCATTAAATCCAGTGATGCAGGTACCAACATGCATGCTGAGCCCACTCTATACTACTCCTGGTGCCTGATGGCTTCTAATAAATACAATAAGAGCAGGCTACAGCTTTACTTACTCTAATTAAAATCATACATAATGGATACCATCCTCCATGATAGCGTTGGCAAACACGTGATCACTCAGGTCACATGATCAGCACGCTCATATGATGGCACAGATAGTCCGACAAGGGTACTGGCCGCGGCATCAATGACTTGAGGTGCCTGCACAGGCAAAAGTGGTATGATGTTGCCACCTCTGGTGTAGAAACATATTGCATCCAAAAATTTCCACAAACAAATGGTATAGTATTCATATGATAAAGAATTACCCATCATCATTATATTTGAAGTACATAATTAAAACAAATAATAATTGTGTAGCACACATGATAAAAAAATATATTTTCATATTCATATTTTTTATTTTTATTTATCATCTGTGCTACATTATTGTTTTTTAATTAATTTTTGTATACATTTTTTTTCACATAGCCATATAAGGGCTTGTTTTTGGCATGACAAGTTGTACTTTCTAATGCTACCATTTAATATGGCACAAAATGTAGTGGTAAGTGGGAAAAAAATTCCAAATGGGGTAGAATTGGAAAAAAAATTAATTCCTCCACCGTTTTATGGGATTTGCCCTGTGCCCTTCATTCTCTGCTTCAGTATGAATATAACGGTACCACATATGTGTAGGTTTGTTTTTTAATCTAAATACCAAAAAAATTAAAACTTTGACTTTTTTTACATCACCATATTCTGACCTTCATAACTTTTTTAGAGCTAAGTCTACCAAGCTGTGTGGGGGATCATTTTTGGTGGGACGATCTGTAATTTTGATTCATACTATTTTGGAGTGTGTGACTTTTTGATCACATTTTATTATATTTTTTGGGGTAAGAGAAGCAGTGAAACAATAGCGAATCAGCCATTTTGATACTTTTTTCCTTACACCATTTGCTTTATTGGAAAGATATTTTTATATTTAAATAATATGGCATTTTCAAATGTGGCAATGGCCATGATGTTTAGAGTTTTCGTTATTTAAGTAATTTTTATTCTACGGAAAGGTAGTGATTAAAATTTGTACATTTTTTTATATTTTTTATATTTTTACATTTTTTTTACCTTTTTGATGTTTTTGTGGCCAGTGTTTGAAGCTACATTACTCACTATTTATTTTTTCTTCGATATTACCTTGTTCTATACAGAAGCATGGTAATATGTAAATTGCTAATTTCTTATGTTGGCCTGTCACCTGCTGGCCAACATAATAATCACAACTCTAATAGCCTGGGTTTATTCAGAGAGACTCAGCATATTAAAGTCAATTGCTGGCATCCCCAGTGGCCACAGGGAATGCCGGTAAGGACCCAGAGCACGTGCTTCCGGGTTTTTAAGCATTTAGATGCTGTGATCACACTTGATCATGGCATCTAAAGGCTTTAATGACCACGATCAGCATTATTGCTGGTCATTAGTCATGGGTCTCTGCTGTTTGAAACAGCGGAGACCCGCCGGGCATGGCGCCCACTGCATGTCCCAAGCAGGCGCCATGTTTACCCATCGCTCCAGCGAAAGAGTTAATAGGGTTGATCAGGCTGACAGAGGCTCTTTAAAGACTTACACCCATATAAATGTAGTACAAGGCATGTAGTTTGTAAATAATTATGCATGCTGCTACAATTTCATAGAAAAACTTCATCCTTGCTAAATAGCACATTGAAATGTTTCATGCAAACACCAATTAAACAAAAGGTATTTGTGGTGAATAATCGAGACACTAATGCAGTAAGAGGGCTTTTTGTTGCCCCATTGGATCTCAATTGCTCTGTTTTACAATGACACAAAAAGAGAAAAACAGAGAAGAGAAAAACATTAGTATCTTGTTTCGCACTAGTCCAGTAAAGACATGAACATGTTCTTGCTGTTTTATTGGAAGTACTTTGTCATATACAGTAGTTATGTAATACTATCTTGCACTGTCTCGTGGTGCTATCAAATATTTCCTTCTCTTTAACATGTGGAATCTCTTTTAAGATCCACTTATTTACCTTTGACCTTTACCACTTTGTCATAAAAGCAAAACTGTGAACTATACATCATGGCACTTGGCAGGCAATAGGTTTTTTTTTTCTGTTGTCCTCACAGGGGAGCCTCATAAATCCTGAGTAGTTTCTGTACTTACTTCCCATATGTACCTCACTCAAGCGTCAGTCATTAGCAGTCATTTCCCACTTGCTCTGTAACTTCTGGTCAAGTGAATATGGCATACAATTGCTGAAATAAATCACTGATTCTCTAAGGTCTGTACTGTACTCTAGCAACCAGACATTCAATAGAAATCTTATCCTCGATGTTTGACTAATGTATCAGAAGTAACACATTACTATCAAACATACAAACATATTCATTTTATGCAAACCTTACAAGTGTAACATATTTCCAAAGCTAACAAAGTAAAAATAATGGTATGGTGTGAAGAGTCATCTTTGATTCACTATATATTGGCCATTTTGCTACCACTTATCAATCATGGTAGGTTGTACATGAAAATACAAAAGTCTACTGTTGTAAATTAGCTGTAGGTCTGTTGTGTGGCTCTGGGGTCTTTAATAAGGTTTGTTCACAACAACCCAGTCATCTGTTCTTGGCTGAAGCACACATACTGATATTTTTTCAATAGTACTATTTATTTCTAGGAGGAGTGGCTGCGCACATGGAGTCAACTAGGAACAGGAACCTTGAGATCCTCAATAATGGTGAGAAGCCCAAAACTCACCTACAGTAGTGCTTGAAAGTTTGGGAACTCATAAGAATTTTCTCCATAAATTTGAACGTGTGCCCCCCGTGGCCGTATATCTGCCCTGATACAGCGGGTCCACAATACACAGGCACCAGCCTTGTGCATTCTGCATCACGGATCGTGGACCCATTCACTTGAATGGGTCTGCAATCACGGAGAGGCGGAATGGAGGCACGGATTAGAACCCCACGGAAGCACAACATAGTGCTTTTGTGGGGTTTCTGGCCGTGCCTCTGCAGCGCAAAAAAGTAGCGCATGCACAACTTTTTTGCGGTGTGAACCGTCGGATGCGGATCGCGGATCCCATTCAAGTGAGTGGGTCCGCGATCCTCATGCGGCTGCCCCATGATTTGTGCCCGTGCATTGCGGACCGCAATTTGCGGTCCGCAGCGTGGGCACGGAGCCCTAACGTTCGTGTGCATGTAGCCCTACTGCAATTGTTAAGGAAACATAGAAAATTATGAAAGGTTCACAAACTTTCAAGCACCACTGTATGTCACTTTATAACCTGTCTAATGGATTGTCTTAAAGGAGCTGGGAACCCCTTTAGTATTCCCTACAAACTAACTCAAATAAGTAGATTAATACTATACGTGAATTGATAAAACATGCTATAGGCTAGAGGTTTTCCACCCTTTAGATACTGATGACTTATCCTGACCTATTCTATATAGTGGGCATAGTCCTCTGCTTTCATGTGTAGCAACCTCTGCTCCAGGAGACAGGCAGAGAGGTAGGAAAGGGTGTAGCCTGAGGAGCTCCCCTTTTCTGAAACAGAGAAAAAGAAGAAGGCTTGGCTTGAGACCCAATCAGTCATATCTGTGCTTATTGCCAGTTATTGTATTTTCAACCCGTTTCCTGTGTGTGCTAAATTACTCTGTGCATGTTGTGCGCATTGTTGTGTTTTTGACCCAGCTTGTTTACATTATTGAGGTTGCATTTTCGCTGGCCTTCTGTAGTGATAGGGTTGTTGCAAGGCAAGTGCCCTAGCCCATCCTGAACCGTGTAGCTGGAACCAAGTCAGGCAGTGGGTGCACAGTTTGTTGGACAGGTTACCTATTCCAGCATACAGACTTAGGGGTGGGGTTGCAATTTTTAACAATAGATTCCCTACACAATGGGGAACAGCAGAGAGACACCACACATAAATACACTTTCATCATATATACAGTACAGACTAAAAGTTTGGGCACACCTTCTCATTCAAAGAGTTTTCTTTATTTTTATGACTATAAAAATTGTAGATTCACACTGAAGGCATCAAAACTATGAATTAACACATGTGGAATTATATACATAACAAAAAAGTGTGAAACAACTGAAAATATGTCATATTCTAGGTTCTTCAAAGTAGCCACCTTTTGCTTTCATTACTGCTTTGCACACTCTTGGCATTCTCTTGATGAGCTTCAAGAGGTAGTCACCTGAAATGGTCTTCCAACAGTCTTGAAGGAGTTCCCAGAGATGCTTAGCACTTGTTGGCCCTTTTGCCTTAACTCTGCGGTCCAGCTCACCCCAAACCATCTCGATTGGGTTCAGGTCCGGTGACTGTGGAGGCCAGGTTATCTGGCGCAGAACCCCATCACTCTCCTTCATGGTCAAATAGCCCTTACAAAGCCTGGAGGTGTGTTTGGGGTCATTGTCCTGTTGAAAAATAAATGATGGTCCAACTAAACGCAAACCTGATGGAATAGCATGCCGCTGCAAGATGCTGTGGTAGCCATGCTGGTTCAGTATGCCTTCAATTTTGAATAAATCCCCAACAGTGTCACCAGCAAAGCACCCTCACACCATCACACCTCCTCCTCCATGCTTCACGGTGGGAACCAGGCATGTAGAGTCCATCCGTTCACCTTTTCTGTGTCGCACAAAGACACGGTGGTTGGAACCAAAGATCTCAAATTTGGACTCATCAGACCAAAGCACAGATTTCCACTGGTCTAATGTCCATTCCTTGTGTTCTTTAGCCCAAACAAGTCTCTTCTGCTTGTTGCCTGTCCTTAGCAGTGGTTTCCTAGCAGATATTCTACTATGAAGGCCTGATTCACACAGTCTCCTCTTAACAGTTGTTCTAGAGATGTGTCTGCTGCTAGAACTCTGTGTGGCATTGACCTGGTCTCTAATCTGAGCTGCTGTTAACCTGCGATTTCTGAGGCTGGTGACTCGGATGAACTTATCCTCCACAGCAGGGGTGACTCTTGGTCTTCCTTTCCTGGGGCGGTCCACATGTGAGCCAGTTTGTATGTAGCGCTTGATGGTTTTTGTGACTGCACTTGGGGACATTTCTTAAAGTAATGATGGCCACTCGTTTTTCTTTACTTAGCTGCTTTTTTCTTGCCATAATACAAATTCTAACAGTCGATTCAGTAGGACTATCAGCTGTGTATCCACCTGACTTCTCCACAACGCAACTGATGGTCCCAACCCCATTTATAAGGCAAGAAATCCCACTTATTAAACCTGACAGGGCACACCTGTGAAGTGAAAACCATTTCAGGTGACTACCTCTTGAAGCTCATCAAGAGAATGCCAAGAGTGTGCAAAGCAGTAATGAAAGCAAAAGGTGGCTACTTTGAAGAACCTAGAATATGACATATTTTCAGTTGTTTCACACTTTTTTGTTATGTATATAATTCCACATGTGTTAATTCATAGTTTTGATGCCTTCAGTGTGAATCTACAATTTTCATAGTCTTGAAAATAAAGAAAACTCTTTAAATGAGAAGGTGTGTCCAAACTTTTGGTCTGTACTGTATGCTATACATATAGTGCCCCCAGTAATTCTAATGTCCCCTAGAAGTGGCCCACTGCTTATAATCCCCCCTCATAGTGATCCTAATAGTTATTTTTGTCCGACAGTATTACCAGTACTTATATAATGTCCTCTATAGTGGGCAAGTACCTATAATCCCCCACCTCATAGTGCTCCTAATAGTTATAATGCCCCAAGTACTTATATAATATGTCCTATAGTGGCCAAGTACCTATAATCCCCTCATAATACTCCTAATAGCTGTCACTGGACCCATAGCTCCCCTAGTACTTTTTAAGTCACCTATAGCTATCCAGTAATTAAAAAGGTATAATGCTTCCTATAGCAACCAAGTACCACCCCCCCAAACTTTGTAAGAGTTATAATTATTGTTGAGCGAATCGAAGTGCACCAAGTGGACTTCGATCTGAATTTAAGGGAAAATTTGATTTGCTGTGAAGCTGAATTTCCTCATGCTTCGTGGTAACGAATCAATTTTCCCTGAAATGGGTTAAAAATGTTTAAAAAAATCATACTTACCTCATCCACTTGATCATGAAGAGCCCATTGCCACCATCTTGATTGAAGAATCCGCAATATCCTGTGCGCGGTGACGTATGACATCATTACGCCGGCTGATGTGATGACGTCATGACGTCGGGGTTCTGCAATCTGGTTGAAATTTTTACAATCAGAATGGGAGAACTGGACAGAACCAGCTTAATCCCATGCCTGTACAAGCTCCATCTACTGTTATGTTTTCTGTCCCTGCCACTGCTGTGAAAAACTAATAGAAGGGGTAGCCAGATGTTGGACCCAACTAATCTTAAATTGGTAAACTATCTTGAGAATAGGTCATCAATATGACTGGGACAAAAACAAATTTTGTGTAGGCAACCAGTTGCCTGTGCAAGACTGACCTTTAAGAGTGTAGCAGTAAGATATTGTTTGTTGATGTCTGGTAAATTTGCTATATTGGACAGTATTACTGGGGTGTCTCTGGGGCCTAATTGAAATTAGATAGCATAGTCTCAATAAATAATTACTATGATTACTATTAGAGATAAGCGAATCGAAGCTGACAAAGTGGAATTCGTTCTGAATTTTAGGAAAAATTCGATTCGCACTGAAGGTGAATTTCCTTGCGCTTCGTGGTAATTAATCGCATTTTTACCTAAAATGGCTGCTACACGTGTGAGGACATGGAGAAAGGAACTTTGGGAAAGCTGCACCCATAATGCAGCCAATCAGCAGCCAGCAATCCCTGTGATGTCACAGCCCTATAAATAGCACAGCCATCTTAGATTCTGCCATTTACCAGTGTACTTAGTGCAGGGAGAGACGTCAGCAGGCGCTAGGGACAGTGCTAGAATAAACTTCATTGTGCTAAAAAATCGATTTACAAGTGCAGGGAAAGATTATTCAAGGTGTAGGGAAAGTATAGGGAGGAATCATTGCACAGCATTTTTTTAGTCCAGGGTTCAGTAGGGGAGGTTACAGCCTGGGTAATAGGAACAATCCTATTACATCTTGCTGCACTGACTGCGGATCCAAATTGCCTTTATACAGCTCTGTAATTCCAGCAAACTGTTCTTATTTGGGCGCAAGTGCTCTTTGGTACAGGCATTAACAGGGTTTACAAGGAAATATTTCTACGTCTTATTTGCCCTTGTGCGGTGCAGTTATATGTTCTAAAGCATTTTTTGGCTTCAATTAGTGGGGAAAAAAATTACAGCCCTATTTGTCGTGTATTAGTGGCAAAAAAAATCTATTTGCTGGTCAGCAGAGCAGTTATCTGTTTAAAAGCCCTTTTTGCGTTAATTAGTGGAAAAAGGAAAAATATATTTGCCGCTCAGCGATGCAGTTATCTGATTTAAAGCCCTTTTTGCGTGTATTAGTGGAAAAAGGAAAATATCTTTGCCATTCAGTAGTGCAGTTATCTGTTTTAAAGCCCTTTTTTGCGTGTATTAGTGGAAAAAGGAAAAATATCTTTGACACCTAGCAGTGCAGTTATCTGTTTTGAAGCCCTTTTTTGTGTGTATTAGTGGAAAAAGGAAAAAAATCTTTGCCGCCCAGCGGTGCAGTGAGATATTTCACATCCCACTTTGACGTGTATTAGTGGCGAAATAAAAATATATTCGCCGTTCATCGTTGCACTTATCTGTTAAAAATGCCTTTTGTGTAAAAATAGAAAAAAAAATTGGGCCTTATTGCCGTTCAGCGGTGCAGTGAGATATTTTACAGCCCAGTTTGGCGTATATTACTGGCGAAATAAAAATATATTCGCAATCCTGCATTGCACTTATCTGTTGAAAAGCCTTTTGTGGTCTGTAAAAGTATAAAAAAAACTAGGACCTAATTGCCCTTGTGCAGTGCAGTGCTATACTCTAAAGCCCAGTTTGGTGTGTATTACTGCTGAAATAAATATATATTTGCCTTCCTGAGTTGCACTTATCTGTTGAAAAGCCTGTTGTGTTCTGTAAAAGTGTAAAATAACTAGGGCATAATTGCCCTTGTGTGGTGCAGTGCTATATTCTAAAGCCTAGTTTGGCATGTATTACTGGCAAAAAAATATATATTCACCGCCCTGCATTGCACTTATCTGTTGAAAAGCCTTTTGTGTTCTGTAACAGTTAAAAAAAATTAGGGCCTATTTGCTGTTTAGCGGTGCAGTGATATACTCTAAAGCCCTGTTTGCTATTTATTAGTGGCAAAATAAAAACTATTTGATCTAGCATTTGGTTATTTGATCTAACAGTATGTCAGGCAGATAAGTGCCAGGCCCTGCACAGGGAAGTGGCAGAGGCCTAAATGTTTCTGGCACAGGTCGCAGCAGATTAAGGGGACGTGGCAACAGGGGTCACTTCGAGATGCCTGAGCTCCCAGTGTCAGCTAGTGATCGTGTCATGGTCAGCAACCCAGCAGTTCTTGAATGGTTGACTCGATCTTCGACTTCGTCGCAAGTGACATCAGACACCCCCAGCCAAGAGTCAGTGGGTTCGTCAGACACAACCCTTAGTTGGCATGGCCTGGAAGCAGGCCCTCTGCCCTCACCTGTCCTCAACCTGTCTCTGTCCTTTTCTGTTTCCTCACCGCAATAAGAATTATATGCTTTAGGCTCTGCTACACTTTTCAGTGAGGAAGAGCTACTAGAGGACAGTCAGCAGCTACTGCCCAGCCAAGATGTGGAAGAGACATCCACCTCTTCTTCCGCTAGGCGGGCAAGTAGTGATGAGGAGAGTGGTGTGCGAGCTGGTGTTAAGAGCGGTCAGGCTCCTCACCCAGAGACGGTTGAGGAGGACATTAGTGGTGTGCAGACACTGCAGCATGCCAGACCTGCAGGGTATTGCGATAGTAAAGTCACAGTTATGGGAAATCGAGGGTTACTCACTTTTTAGAGGAGAACCCTGGGCAGGCATGCGGCAGTGAAGGAGAGGTAGACACAAGTTCCTCTGGGGCACACTCTGTAAATAGGGACCAGGCCTGATGGTGAATGAGGTGCCCTGGATGTTGCAGGTATTTTGAGTGCCTGAGGCAAGGTCCCTTTAAGGATCGTGACGCCAGTGCCTGTAACGGTGGCACACCGATTTATAGGAGTAGTAATAGAGTACACAGATGGTATGGTAAACCAAACGTTGCTTTACTCGGAAAACAGTCCAACTTTGTACAGACAATTGATGATGATACAGTCCCTTATATCACAAATGCCACAGCAGGTTCACTTCACAATATGGCAGTTATAAATCTTGCAAGATACTTGGAGGGCAAACAGTGAATGCTTCGCAGAACTATGCTGCACTATCCCCTCAGCTATTCTAGCTGGCTGGATCCCAAGGCCCGGATGCTTAAATGCTGGCTTGAATCCTTGGTAATAAATCTTCCTCCAGTATTGACCCTTGCTTCTATCTTAAAGTACCTCTGCCTCTCAGCTTACTTCTCTGAGCTGGTTGTTCTGTTCCTGTTGTGAGGGAAGCTGCAGGTTTCTCCCAGGAGGTAGATTTTTCTTCTGGGGTGACTCTACTGAGCTAAGCTTAGACTCAGGAGCTTCAGGCTGACTATGTTACACTTCTAGCCACCTGGAATGAACTAATTCTCCCCTCTCTGGGCCTACCTATATATACCTAGTGCTCTCTAGCTCCCTCTAGCATCTAGGAGGCTAAACTACACCCTGACAGGCCTGACTCCCAGATAATATAGGGAAATGAACAGTAAACATTACATCAATGCAATAGACATATTAACCCTTGTGTAGTGCCCACCTTTACCTAGTGGGACACTACAACACTACTCGATGATAGTGATGTACAGTGGAGGAAATAATTATTTGACCCCTCACTGATTTTGTAAGTTTGTCCAATGACAAAGAAATGAAAAGTCTCAGAACAGTATCATTTCAATGGTAGGTTTATTGTAACAGTGGCAGATAGCACATCAAAAGGAAAATCGAAAAAATAACTTTAAATAAAAGATAGCAACTGATTTGCATTTCATTGAGTGAAATAAGTATTTGAACCCCTACCAACCATTAAGAGTTCTGGCTCCCACAGAGTGGTTAGACACTTCTACTCAATTAGTCACCCTCATTAAGGACACCTGTCTTAACTAGTCACCTGTATAAAAGACACCTGTCCACAGAATCAATCAATCAAGCAGACTCCAAACTCTCCAACATGGGAAAGACCAAAGAGCTGTCCAAGGATGTCAGAGACAAAATTGTAGACCTGCACAAGGCTGGAATGGGCTACAAAACCATTAGCAAGAAGCTGGGAGAGAAGGTGACAACTGTTGGTGCGATTGTTCGAAAATGGAAGGAGCACAAAATGACCATCAATCGACCTCGCTCTGGGGCTCCACGCAAGATCTCACCTCGTGGGGTGTCAATGGTTCTGAGAAAGGTGAAAAAGCATCCTAGAACTACACGGGAGGAGTTAGTTAATGACCTCAAATTAGCAGGGACCACAGTCACCAAGAAAACCATTGGAAACACATTACACCGCAATGGATTAAAATCCTGCAGGGCTCGCAAGGTCCCCCTGCTCAGGAAGGCACATGTGCAGGCCCGTCTGAAGTTTGCCAATGAACACCTGAATGATTCAGAGAGTGACTGGGAGAAGGTGCTGTGGTCTGATGAGACCAAAATAGAGCTCTTTGGCATTAACTCAACTCGCTGTGTTTGGAGGAAGAAAAATGCTGCCTATGACCCCCAAAACACCGTCCCCACCGTCAAGCATGGGGGTGGAAACATTTTGCTTTGGGGGTGTTTTTCTGCTAAGGGCACAGGACAACTTATTCGCATAAACGGGAAAATGGACGGAGCCATGTATCGTGAAATCCTGAGCGACAACCTCCTTCCCTCTGCCAGGAAACTGAAAATGGGTCGTGGATGGGTGTTCCAGCACGACAATGACCCAAAACATACAGCAAAGGCAACAAAGGAGTGGCTCAAGAAGAAGCACATTAAGGTCATGGAGTGGCCTAGTCAGTCTCCGGACCTTAATCCAATCGAAAACCTATGGAGGGAGCTCAAGCTCAGAGTTGCACAGAGACAGCCTCGAAACCTTAGGGATTTAGAGATGATCTGCAAAGAGGAGTGGACCAACATTCCTCCTAAAATGTGCGCAAACTTGGTCATCAATTACAAGAAACGTTTGACCTCTGTGCTTGCAAACAAGGGTTTTTCCACCAAGTATTAAGTCTTTTTTTGTTAGAGGGTTCAAATACTTATTTCACTCAATGAAATGCAAATCAGTTGCTATCTTTTATTTAAAGTTATTTTTTCGATTTTCCTTTTGATGTGCTATCTGCCACTGTTACAATAAACCTACCATTGAAATGATACTGTTCTGAGACTTTTCATTTCTTTGTCATTGGACAAACTTACAAAATCAGTGAGGGGTCAAATAATTATTTCCTCCACTGTAGCTGATCGCACTTGGGAGCCGGGTGACGAAGGGGCTTCATCATCATCAAAGAGGGTGGCAGCTTGCCGTGAGCCAGCGGCTAGCCAGCAAGTCGCTAGCGTGGCTGGGAGTCAGCAGGGTGGTAGCAGTAGTAGGTCGGGAGCTAACCGCGCCCGGGGTAGAGCAACCGCTTCGCAGCAGCTACCTGCCGGGTAAGCAGCGGTGCAGGGGCTCAAGGAGACAGCGGCGGTAGCAGTCAGTCAGTGCGTAGTGTTGGGGGTTAAATCACCTACTCAGCAGTGTGGCAGTTTTTTTTAAGCCGCCAGAGGAGATAAACGTGGCCATATGTACAATCTGTGAGCAGAGGGTGAAGCGTGGCCAGGGAACCAATGTAGGCACTACGGCCCTGCGTCAACATATGCAGCATCACCATAAAGTGGCCTGGGAGAACCATGGCTCCAATGTGGTGGTCCAGTCTGCCACAGCAACCACTGCATCACCCGGTTTCTGGCAGTCAAGGCTCCACCACCTCAGCCGAAGGGAGCTGTCTGTCCTTCCCATCTTCTGCCGGTCCTGATGCTCCTGCTCCTCCTACGCCTCATCACGCATTCCTTTAGCAATCGATCACCGAAGCGAATGCCAAGAGACAACAGTATGCATGCACTCATCCAACTGCGCAGAAGCTGAATGTTCTCCTGTCCAAGTTGCTGGTGCTACAGTCCCAGTGAACTGATGGCTTGTGCTGAGCCGAGGTGGGGAGTCCCAAGCTGTGATTTCTTTGCCAAAAAGGCAGTACCAGCCCTGCACACACATGTAGGACAGAAGGTGGACCAGTCCTTGAGCCTGTGTATGTCTACCAAAGTGCACGGCAGCGCTGACGTGTGGAGCTGTAACTATGGTCAAGGACAATGCATGTCCTTTACGGACCACTGGGTAAATGTGGTTCCTGCACAGCCACACCAGCAACTTGGCCAGGTGACACCGCTTTCGCCTCCACGTTGCCACGCCGTTGGTCCAGCGACAATGTCCGCCTCTGCCTCCTCATCCTCCACCATGTCCTCAGCCTCCACTGCAGGGACAATGCACAGTGCCCCTCCAGTATACCACATGTGCAGGGCATGGAGGTGTCACGCTGTTCTGCACCTAGTTTGCCTGGCCGAACGGAGTCATACATGGGAGGAACTGCTCCATGTCCTTCAGCAAGAAATCAAATCCTGGCATTCTCCTCGACAACTGAAAATCGGAACCATAGTGACCAACAACGGGAAGAACATTGTGTCGGTGCTGGGTCAAGGAGGGCTGAGCCATGCGCCCTGCATGGCACACGTGTTCAATCTGGTTGTCAAGCGGTTCCTGAAGTCTTCCACCCATCTTGCAAGACATCCTAAAAATGGCCAGAAACCTTTGCATGCACATCAGCCGCACACAGCAAAGCACACCCTCCTTGAGCTGCAGCGGCAGAACGGCATCCCTGATATTCAACTACTCACCAGCAGCTAGACTTAGAGCAGAACCTGAACCAGCAGGTGGTGGCATACTTGAAGTGCACCCTGCCAGCCGACCTTGAAGATCCGCTGGTCTACTGGGCAGCCAAACTGGATTTGTAGCCGCAACCGGCCGAGTTTGCCCTGGAAAAGCTGTCCTGCCCGTCCAATAGTGTGGCATCAGAGCGGGTGTTTAGTGAAGCGGGGGACCATTGTCAAGATAAATCAAGCATGGATCAGCCAGGATTTCCATCCACCATTTCCTGATGCATCAGACTAGATCATCCATGGTGCCACGTCAACACTTTGACAAAAGAGTCTTCTTCTGGCTAACTGCCTCAGCTACTAATCTGATGCTTCCACCCACCTGATGCCACACATCTGATGCCAAGTGCTCCTTCTTTCACCCACCATATTCAGCGGGTACTGGTATTGCCACCCACCTCCACACTATGTCACCTTGCCACTTTGTGGTCTCCTGATGCTGCTCCTACCTCCACTCTATGTCACCCTGCCACTCTGTGTCCTCCAGATGCTGCCGCCACCTCCACACTACGTCACCTAGCCACTCTGTGGCCTCCTAAAGCAGCCGCCACCTCCAAAGTATGTCACCTTGCCACTCTGTGGTCTCCTCATGCTGCTCCTACTTCTACTCTGTCACCTTGCCACTCTGTGGCATCCTGATTCTGCCACCACCTCCACACTGTCATTGTGCCACTCTGTGGCCTCCTGATGCTGCCGCCACCTACAGACTCTGTGATTGGGCCACTCTGTGGTCTCCTCATGCGGCTGCCACCTCCACACTATATAGCCACTTGCTCCTGATGAAGGGGAAATCTTGATCCCCGAAACGCGTTGAGCCACATATCTTCTAATAAAGGTGATTTGATCAGAAGCACACTGCCTTGCTGCCATCATTCACTGAGACTCTACACACGATCCTGGCCAGGGGGGAATCATCACAGGTGTTTTATGCTTATCCTGCTGACGACCCCCCAGTGAAGTAAGTGCCTCACTGGATGTTTTTTCATCCATTTTATTCCTTGTTTTTAACCTTTGCCATCAACCTTCTGTGTAAACCACAGCAGGGACCTCATTTTATTTTATTTTAACAGTTTAGAAAAAAGTTTTTTATATAAAAAAAGTTTTTTACCTATATGTATAATATGCTAGTACTATAGAACCATGATACCAAATTCTTGACATTTTCCAGTGCATTTTTGCTCGGTTTGGTGCCTTTTGTACCTTCCCCTCACCCTTACTTTTTCTTTTCAAAACCTCCACACTATGTCACCTTGCCACTCTGTGACCTCCTGATGCTGCCGCTGCCCCCCCACTCTGTCATTGTGCCACTCTGTGGCCTCCTGATGCTGCCGTCACCTACAGACTCTGTGATTTGGCCACTCTGTGGTCTCCTGAAGCTACTGACACCTCCACACTATGTCACCTTGCCATTCTGTGGCCTCCTGATACTGCCGCCACCTACAAACTCTAACATTCGGCCACTCTGTTGTCTCCTCATGCTGCTTTAACCTCACCACTATGTCATAGGGCCACTCTGTGGACTTCTCATGCTGTTCCCTAGACCCTAGAAACACCCTTGGATAAAGGAAAAGGGAAAAAGAAATGCGAGGTAAGTATATGATGATGTAAGGCAGGCCAGGTATTATAAAATGCAAGGTATGCTAAGAGAAGAGAGAAAGTATAAGACATGATGTCTAGAAGAGTTCATACCTAGAGGGTGGGAGTGGGAGAGAGGGATGCACTGCTGGAGAAGGAGGAAGAATGTTAGTGGCATGCATGTATAAATATTAAAGGGAACCTGTCAGCGGCAAAAACCACCCCAAACCGCCAACAGTACCTTCAAGTAGCCGGCAGTGTGTTTCTAATGATGATTTTCTTCCTGAAGTCAGATGCGGTAAAAGCAGGAAAAAAACTCTTTTATCCCCTGAGAGCGCTATTTTCAAGTCACTCTTGAAGTCAAGCGGGCAGTGGCCTCCTTGCTTCAAGTCAAGGTAACCGTGCCCCCTTTTCTGCCCCTTCTCCTGTGACGGACAGCCGGCTGTCGGGCATAAGCGCTGTCTGTCACAGCGAAAGGGCAGGGAAGGGGACGTGGTTACCTTGACTTGAAGCAAGGAGGCCACTGCCCGCTTGACTTCAAGAGTGACTCGAAGATAGCGCTCTTAGGGGATAAACAAAAGTTTTTCTCCTGCTTTTACCGCATCTGACTGCAGGAAGAAAATCATCATTAGAAACACACTGCCGGCCACTTGAAGGTACTGTTGGAAGTTTGGGGTGTTTTTTGCCGCTGACAGGTTCCCTTTAAATACGAGTGGACCCCCGCTTTTCTCTATGTATAAACTATAAACATTTCTGGAAAACAAGAACAGGAAATGGATGGTAAAATGACAAGGATATGATGTTGACAGGCAGCATAAACTAGGATTTACCAGCGTTCTGCAGTGTTTATGTGCTAGGGCAACCGGTTGACAGATTTATGTCCTCAATTCTCACATTGCATAGCAACAATTGATGTATTGTTTGCCATTTTGACAACCAAGAATATAGTTGAATTCATGAGAATGTTACTTTGTAAAACAAGTTGAATTATGCTTACATGTTTGCAAGAGGAAGCGAGGCGAAACGCGCGTCGGGTTGGTGTTCCCTCCAGGTCCCTGGTCGGTATTTGATTCCCCTGCTATATTGTGTCATTGTCATTGGTTATCATTCTTGCATTATTGTACAGTATATGTTTTATTAACCTTGAGCCTAACTAGGGATATGTTATTTTGGTACTGGTCACTGATATTAGGTTTGGTTATCAACCTTAGTGTGGCTCAGAATATCTTGGGCAGGATTAGGGTGATGTAATGTAATTGTGATATATTACTGACAGTTTGTGTCATTGCATATTTAGTATATCATACACCCGTTGGAAATGTATCAAACGTGATTGTGTGTGCTTGGGGGGAATACTCTTATCACGGCACTTCATGTGCTGCTGCTTATTTTTCAATTATGTTATTTATTATGCGTTGTATGAACTTGTATCAATAAATTAGGACTTTACATTATATGTGTGTATTTGAGTATTTGATGAATGTTTGCATTTGTACATATTTGTATTATACTGTATTTAGAATGTTATTAAGAAGCTGACATTGTAGAGCTGTTAATGATCAGCTGATTGTTACAGCTATGCTAACAGTAAGATTATATCTAGAGACCGTGATTCAGCCCAAAAAAATTAAACTTCACTGCACACTGGCCCAGTTTTAGGCCTAGTTCACACAGTGTTTGGTCAGTGTTTTCCAGCAGTGATTTTCAGTCAAAACCAGGTGCGGGTCAAAAACACCGAATAGATGAAGATCTTTCAATTTCACCTTATCTATGAAGGCTCCATTCCTGGTTTTGGTTTAAAAATCACTAATGTAAACCACTGAAAGGTTTAAAGTGCTGGTTTATGACATATGTACATTTTTAATAGAGAGAAATAGCAGTTTTAAACATGGACTTGATAAGATACGCAGAACAATCAGGGGTGGACTGGCCATAGACCCTACAGATGTCAATTTATTCATACATTTCTAGGTGGGAAACAATGAATGAACAGTACAACACAGTGTACGGGATTTATTGATGTATCCATGCCAAAAGATCTGTCTAAAAAAGTGGCGCAAAATGGTGCAAGTTGGTGCAATTTAGAACATCTAGGTTTCCTACACTTCTTTCCCACATGCTCGAAAAGGGTCTGGGCAGAAAGTGGGTGGAGCTTTGCTGGAAAGAGTTGGGCCCTAATATGCACCATTCTGCTCCAAAATTTTGGCTCAAAAATCAGTCTCAAAGTAAGCCAACCAAGAGTCAGTATAGAGTCAGTAAAAAGTGTCTATCCCTGTGATAAATCTGGTGCAGGTCTAGGCATCCTGTCTAAGCTTACACCATCTATAGGACTAGTAAATCTGGACCTGTGTTCTAAAAAAAGTTGCTCCATAATTATTTCATGGGGACTAAAAATATTTCTTTAGGAGTTGGGGACAGGCCCTCTTTAACTGCAGATTTTATATGCTCTGGGCCTATGGACAGCCCCTACAGTGGCCATAAGTAGTGGTCATCCAGCATCTACTTTCATGTAGATGACTCAGACAAAATCAAGGCTTAGGACAACTCATAGATTTTTATTGTATGTGGATTTGTATTGTAAGTAATTTTTTGTTTTACAGGGGCATACTTTTTAAAATTATTACGATCATCAAAAATGTCAAATAGAAATGCTTTGAGAAGGTGGTCTGTTATACCTTCCATGGAGATAGGAGTTAGGTTAGGAAAACTGCCACCAGGGTACAGATGATTGGGAATCAGGAGCCAGGATGTACAGTATAAAGGGGGTGGGGGGTGGTGTAGTAATGGTCTCATAAGTGTAAACTAGGGTACTCGAGTCAGGAAAAAAGTACAAAGGTCAGAGAGCAGTTGGGCCAATACAATAAAGGCCGGTTAACATGGAGCAGGTGATTGTTGGGAAGGAAGTGTTCCTTCCTGACAACTGCCTACTCGTAAGTAGAGGAGAAAGCTGCATTTACATGCAGCGATTCCCTCCACTATATGGGGACGAGCGATCGCTAGTGCTATTGCTTTTCCCCATACAGATTCATTGTTTCTGGACATCAGAGTGCTGTTTAGACAGCACCATCTGATGATGATTTGGGTGTCCACGCGAACGATTGTCTCACCCAATCGGATGACCGGCAGCACCTTTACCGGGAACAAGGCATTGTAAAGGACCTTAAAGGGAACCTGTTATCAACTTTATGCTGACCGTACTAAGGGCAGTATAAAGTAGTGACAGAAATGCTGATGTCAGAGGTGTGTCACACATGCAAAAGTAAATGGTTGCCGAGAACCAGCATCACAATCATTGCAGACTGGACCTTGAAAAGAGTCACGGCCACCTAAGAAGAGTTATGGTTATTCATAATCTCCTGCTCTCCCCACCCATCTGCTGATGATTGGCAGTTCTCTCCTAGAGAGAAAGGAAGAAAACTAGGGAGAAGTCTGTCATTCATCAGCAGGTGGCAGGGAGTGACGGAATTCATGAATAACCTTGACTCTTCTCAGGTGGCCGTGACTCTTTTCCAGGCCCAGTCTGCAATGATTGTGATGCTGGTTCTCGGCAACCACTTACTTTTAGCTCATGAGTGACACACCGCTGAAATCCGAATTTTTGTCACTACTTTATTCTGCCCTCAGTACGGTCAGCATAAAGTTGATGACAGGTTCCCTTTAAAGGAAATGTGTCACTATTTAGTTTTAATTGCTGGTTAAAAGTATTTATTAAATTACGGTATATGTTTCACTTTTATTTTCTGAAGGCATCATTTTATTTTTATTTTTTTATTCAATTTATGGGGGCATAAAATATAGAGGTGCTGTCTCAAGCTGGGAACTACACCCCTATAGATTGGCTTACAGCACAGGGACGGGCGCCAATCCTACAGTGTCTCTAATAAGGCAGTGTCTAGTGCGCATGCTCCCCTGCCCCACCTGTACTGAGAGGGAGGAGATCACCGAGCAGAGGGAGAGGTGAGGTCAGTTTAGGAGAGATGAGGAACTTAGAGCACTTTTCTTCACTCTTTTTAAAAGTTGGCTAATCAGTTTTAGGATAGCAGTGTCCATGGAATATGGATGACTCATAGAGGGAAATATACAGAGACATGGACCAAACACAGATTCTTCACGGACATCTTCATGCATGATCCACTGATCATCTTGTCACGGATTTCATCATGGAAAGAGGCCTAATATCTTGTGTAAAAGTAAGATCCAAAAAAAAGCCATCTAAAAACTATTCAAAATTTGTTCTATTTTTATTTTTATTTTTTTATTGGTGCTATGCAAGCTTCCGTGACAAGGTGAAACAATGTTACAAAACTGGAAAACAAAAAACATTTTACAACTTGGTTGTCTTTAATGTTACATATATCATGGTTGTATTTAATACTCCATATATCATGACAGGCATGTTCCTAGTCTACATCCTGTGTTGTTTGAACTTTTTACAGGTGGTCTTACTTATTACATGGAAATAATGCTTGTTTTCCCCTTTCCAAATTGTTCATGGTGTCAAAGGACCTCTCACATCTGGAATGCAACATAGTCCAGGCCTCCTCCCACCTGGGTAGTCTCAGGTAGTTTACATCTCAATGACCTCTTTTTTCACACATTACATTAGAAGGTACATTAAAGCGCTGTTTTACTTCTTGTACAGCTTGATACAGAGAAGGGAAGACTAACAATATGTGAATGCAAAGAGCAATATATATTTTGTAGGAAATTAACAGGATCCTTTTGATTTGAAAGTGAACAAAATATTAACAGCTGTAAAAACATAACTTCTGTGCAGCGCTGAATGGAGTCCTTTCAAATGGCTCGTTCCGTGGAGTGCCGTTGAGGCAGTAATGGTTTCATGCTGTTGAAATGTTTCAAACAAGAATACTAGGACATTTCTGTGTGAACCAAAGGATGGAAACATCCATGATTACCCAGGTCAATTTTTGGTGGCACTTGGTAATAGAAATCATTATAAGTAGGTTTCCTGCCTTTTAAAATGTAAGCTTTTTTCCCCTCCCATATGATACCATATATTGTACACTAAGCTGTTCAACTGCATGTTAATAAATGATAATAATGAACTGACATTGTTTGCATTAGTAAACCACTACAGAATCTGTGCATGTGTAAAGCTGTTTCTAGGCAAAAAATTACTACCACAACCACTGATCTACAATATGTCTGAGAGTAACTAAATATAATGTAGAGATCATCTGTCGCATTCCACTGGAAAATATCACAAAAATGGAAGGGAAGGGTGTATTTGTACATGTGTAATGTGGCGCCACCATGTGATGGTGCCAACCAGGGGCGATAGTCTTGGTCCGATAATTCGATGACTTGGAAGAATGGAAGGCAGAGACACAGGTCAATGGAACCACAATCAACTGTGCCGCTAAAAGTTTGAGACTTTTCTAAGGAATACCAGAATGGCCAATTAAGGAGTAACTGTTTGGTCAAGGTAGGGATACAAGGAGAAGCATAATTATTATAACACTGCAATGACAGTTCAACTTAGAAATGTCAGTGGGCAAAAATAGCAACGGTTATTCACTCTTGAAGTATGACAGTACGATACATTTTGTAATTGTCCTGATACAATTGTGTTAGTGGCTGTTGCTGCAGAACCTCCTTAAGACCTGCTTTTAGTCTGTGTTCACACCATCACCTACCACAGGAACAGTTGTTTAGGAATCAGCTTACCTTCCTCTGCTGTGGCCTTTACCAAACAGCCTAGCATGTCACATTCAAGGGTGTAATTACAACTAGGGAATCCCCCCTTCTACTCTTTGGTGAGAAACAACGTCTCCTTTATAGAGTTTGCCACATGGTCCACATAAGTTCTAATGAGGCACACTTATAGAGGCGCTAAAACAAATATACTTTATTAGGACTGGATTAAAATGTAAAATGAATCAGAAATTACAACTAACGTTAAAAGGAGGGACCGCACGATCTGGCAATGTTGCCTAATGCATCGATTGGGACTGAATGTGTGTCTGCCCAATTCTGATAATTAATGTGGATTCCCAAATGCTAACACTGGGTAGGCAGTATCACAAAATAGGTATGAAAGCCTGATGGTCAGTATCCCAAAAATGTTCCAGAAAAAGTTGCTTTACACCCACATTTTTCCCTTTCACAAGGGGTAACAGGACAGAATGCACCGCACATTTTGGTCCCCATTTCCCCCCAAATAAGCCAACACCCCATATGTGCTTAAAAAATTATGTATGGGCTCATGGCAGGGCTCAAGAGTCAAACAGCTATATATGGTTTTTGCAGGCCTGAATTGGCAGACATGGATTTTAGGTGCCATGTCGCATTAAATAAATTCCTGAGGTCCCCAGAAATAAAAACCCCAAGAAGTGACCCCATTTTGGAAAGAGCACCCCCGTACAAACATTTTATGTGGTGGAAAGGGTACTTTTTACCTACCAGTTTTCTTACAGAAAAGATTATGTAGTGGTTGTTGGAAAGTGGGTATGCAAGTGAGGTGGACTAAATCAGAGATATGAAAATTTTACAGGGCACATAAAGGATGAAATTAAAAATCCATGGATAAATGGTAGGTTCAGAAGCATTCCTTCATTCAGAGGCCTGGTTTATCAGAGCAGGTGTCACACTGATAAATGGTGTTCTTTCGTATTCCCCTTTTGTAACAAACCCAACATCTTTTTTGGGTCTTTCCCCTTTTTGCTGTTTGTGGCACTTCACCAGGGAAATGTTGTCCTGGTACAACAAGGGCACCATGACCTCCTGAAGTACTCGGGCCCTCCCCTTCCTGACTTTGGAAAATGAGGGCCTTGATTACCGCCTCTTAGAACTGAAGGAAAGTTACTGTGTGGCCTGCAGTTCGATGTAAAATGTACGCATTGTACATTGCCATCTGTACAATGTATACGGCAAACTTTTTGTACCACACCTTAGTTTTACGCATGGCACTGTAGGGATTAACCCCACCCATGTGCCTGTTGTAATCAAGGATGCAGTCTGGCTTGTTGACAGGGGTAGTGGTACCTTGCACTCGGGAAGGAGAACTGGTGTTGGTGTGAATAGTGGTTAGTACAAGGACATCCCTTTTGTCCTTGTACTTAACCACCAGCATGTTCTCATGGCGGAGAGCCTTACTGTCGCCTTTTCGAAGTAGTTGCCCTACCAGGGATCTAGGGAGCCCTCTCAGATTTTTCTCACTGTGCCGCAAGCCACAATACCTCGGGCTTTTAGGGACATAAATAGGGGGATGCTGGTGTAATAGTTATCCACATTATCCAGCAGTAGGTGCAGTAAGTCCCACACAATCTTGCCAGTAACTCCTTGGAGGTGGAGGGCATTCAGGGGGTTGTACCTGGGAATCTTTCCCCTCATAAATCCGGAACCTGTAGGTGTACCCGGAGGTACTTTCGCACAGCTTGTACATTTTTATTCCGTATCGTGCCCGCTTGCTGGGTAGGTACTGGCGAAATTTAACCCTTCCTTTAAAATGTACAAGGGACATCAAAATGTGGGTCATTTTTTTTTTTTTGGGGGGGGGGGGGGCACTGTGCGTTATCATTATAATGTAGGGATTTCAAAATGGGTTCAAATATTTTACGGGACATGGTCATATTGTAAATTGGAGGGTGGTACAAGACATCTGAACTCCAATATTGTCTTATTTAGTTTTTTTTTTATTTTTTTACCAGGCCCATATGCAGCAACAGCCCCCAAAACTTCATAATGTCTGCTGCATTTACAGGGGTCCAACCTAGGGGTCTAGCATATGAGGATGTCGGGTTTTGAGCAATAAACTGCTGGGCATACAAATTTGTTTGGGTCACCATCAAATTTATGAAAAAATTTAAACTGAACCCCCCACCATGCCAAATTCTTGACCTAACACCTTCCCTCCAGCCAGAGGTGTAACTTGACCAGCATGCACCTTCTATAAAACAGGTGTCTTCTCATGTGGTACAAGGGTCTTTGGGGCCCCTCAGGCTCCTGGGCCCGGTAGCGACTGCTACCTCTGCGCCCCCTATAGCTACACCCCTGGTGGTAGTACCACAAGTACCAGCCGACAACGAGCAGCACAGAGGGACACAGGTCCTCTCTGCAAGCAGTCACCAAGCTAGAATGGCTGCCTGCAGAGAGGCACCAAAGTTTTTTTTCTGCTGCATAGCGCTGCCATTGGCTGGAGCGTTGTTCCAGCCAATCGCAGCGCTGGGAGGGGACATCAGTGCCTGATGTCCCCTCCCTGACCTCGGAGGTGACATGGGCTGATGTAATCAGCCCCAATCACCTCCATCCCAGCCACCAGCAGCACTTCAGATTGGCTAATTGTAGTATAGCGCTGCTATAGGCTGGAGCATTGCTCCAGCCAATCGCAGCGCTGGGAAGGGACACCTGTGTCTGGTGTCCTCTCTCTGACCCCCCTGCAGCTTCATACATTGCCGGCGCTGCAATAGGCCGGTCTTTACTAGCCAGCCAATTGCAGCGATCGGGGCAGCAGGGGGGCGGAAAAACTGCTCCTCGCCTTCATCTAACATGCCGATTAGTGCAGCCAGCTAACTTCGGTCACCACGCGATGCAGCGCGGTGACCGAAGTTATCCATAACGTACTATTACATCAAGATGCAGTCACCGACTTTCATGAAGTAGCAGTACGCCATGTGTCGGGAAGGGGTTAAAGACATAAAAATAAACATATGGTACATATTAACTGTATAGGAAGAGAGAGTGTCAAATACCTTTTCTGGTTGACCATACACATTTTTTTACATGAGGTAGTGTGCCACAATATGTGCCATAAGCCTATAGTGACCATAATAGTTCCTGTCTATCCTCAGAGCTATTTACATGTACCAGAATCTTAAAGGAGCAGTATCAACTGCAGCAACCATAATACAGGTCCTTCTCGAAAAATTAGCATATTGTGATAAAGTTCATTATTTTCTGTAATGTACTGATAAACATTAGACTTTCATATATTTTAGATTCATTACACACCAACTGAAGTAGTTCAAGCCTTTTATTGTTTTAATATTGATGATTTTGGCATACAGCTCATGAAAACCCACATTTCCTATCTCAAAAAATTAGCATATTTCATCCGACCAAAAAAATAAAAGTGTTTTTAATACAAAAAAAGTCAACCTTCAAATAATTATGTTCAGTTATGCACTCAATACTTGGTCGGGAATCCTTTTGCAGAAATGGCTGCTTCAATGCGGCGTGGCATGGAGGCAATCAGCCTGTGGCACTGCTGAGGTGTTATGGAGGCCCAGGATGCTTCGATAGCGGCCTTAAGCTCATCCAGAGTGTTGGGTCTTGCGTCTCTCAACTTTCTCTTCCCAATAGCCCACAGATTCTCTATGGGGTTCAGGTCAGGAGAGTTGGCAGGCCAATTGAGCACAGTAATACCATGGTCAGTAAACCATTTACCAGTGGTTTTGGCACTGTGAGCAGGTGCCAGGTTGTGCTGAAAAATGAAATCTTCATCTCCATAAAGCTTTTCAGCAGATGGAAGCATGAAGTGCTCCAAAATCTCCTGATAGCTAGCTGCATTGACCCTGCCCTTGATAAAACACAGTGGACCAACACCAGCAGCTGACATGGCACCCCAGACCATCACTGACTGTGGGTACTTGACACTGGACTTCAGGCATTTTGGCATTTCCCTCTCCTTAGTCTTCCTCCACACTCTGGCACCTTGATTTCCGAATGACATGCAACAGTCCAGTGCTGCTTCTCTGTAGCCCAGGTCAGGCGCTTCTGCCGCTATTTCTGGTTCAAAAGTGGCTTGACCTGGGGAATGCGGCACCTGTAGCCCATTTCCTGCACACGCCTGTACACGGTGGCTCTGGATGTTTCTACTCCAGACTCAGTCCACTGCTTCCGCAGGTCCCCCAAGGTCTGGAATCGGTCCTTCTCCACAATCTTCCTCAGGGTCCGGTCACCTCTTCTCGTTGTGCAGCATTTTCTGCCACACTTTTTCCTTCCCACAGACTTCCCACTGAGGTGCCTTGATACAGCACTCTGGGAACAGCCTATTCGTTCAGAAATTTCTTTCTGTGTCTTACCCTCTTGCTTGAGGGTGTCAATGATGGCCTTCTGGACAACAGTCAGGTCGGCAGTCTTACCCATGATAGCGGTTTGGAGTAATGAACCAGGCTGGGAGTTTTTAAAAGCCTCAGGAATCTTTTGAAGGTGTTTAGAGTTAATTAGTTGATTCAGATGATTAGGTTAATAGCTCATTTAGAGAACCTTCATGATATGCTAATTTTTTGAGATAGGAATTTTGGGTTTTCATGAGCTGTATGCCAAAATCATCAATATTAAAACAATAAAAGGCTTGAACTACTTCAGTTGGTGTGTAATGAATCTAAAATATATGAAAGTCTAATGTTTATCAGTACATTACAGAAAATAATGAACTTTATCACAATATGCTAATTTTTTGAGAAGGACCTGTATATTACAGTATATATAAATGACATACTAAAAGAGTCTATAGGAGAATAATAACATCTTATACTATCAAAATGGTATCGCCCTATCAGTAATATACATAACTATAAAATAATAGCTTATTCAACAAAAAAACACCTGTGGCAGAATACATTAAAATATATTAAAACAGTTTGCACTAGAGCAAGGCACATTGTTTTTATTTACTAAGTTAAAAGTGTCAACTCTGTGTTCATTTTCACACCAAAAAACTGGTGTACATGCTTTGCACCACATCTATTTTGCATTTTAGACACTTTTTGCACTTTGCTTGTCAAAGCCTAAGCGGCTCATTCACACGACCGATCCGCAAAAAACATAAGCCGCCCGTGTGCCTTCTGCAATTCTGCAATTTGCGGAACAGAACAGGAGGCCCATTAAAGAAATGCCTATTCTTGTCCGCAAAACAGACAAGAATAGGACAGGACTCATAATTTTTGTGGGGCCACGGAACAGAGCAACGGATGCGGACAGCACACAGAGTATACGGACCATATGCGGAACTCAGTAAACGGCCCGTATACGGAACGAGCCCTTAAAGGGAAGGGGGCATCTTGAGATACTTTTATCTATCTTTGTATCACCTATGAGTTGGCTTGCCTTGCTCCAAAATATTGCATCAAAATTTGATGCACATTGGCATATCTTTAACCCCTTCTTCTTGCCCACTAAGCAACACCCCTTTTTTGCCGCAATCAAGTGTGACATAGCAAAGGGGTTTTGTTTGGGAAGGCTGGTATTTTCCTTCCAACATGGGCAGCACCTGGCTGTCCTTTAAATAGGCAGTTGGGCTCAGTAGCCTCTGTTATGGGATCTGAAGCATGGTGCTGTGCTGGAAGGTTGAGAGCCGCATGACGGGCTGCAAGTTGGGAAACATGCCCCCTAAAGCCTGTTGTGGACTGCCGGGGATAAAATGGCTAGCAAGGTGATGTGTCTGTTCTATGAACTTTTCATTGTGTGAATTAACACCAAGACTATAATTTTCTTTTGCCTTTTGAGTGAATAAACACTGTCATTTTGATTTACGAACTTCTTTTGCCTCTGTACTGTGTCCGCCTACCCTGCCTACCAGAGCAAATCCTCACAATTGGTAGCTTGGAGCGGGCCCACGCAGAGAGGCTGGCGTAAACGCTGCAATATTTTTGTTTTCGGGTACGGCTGGATATCCTGGATTAAACCAGCTAAATTCAAACCTGTGTCATGTGACAAAATGGAGGCTGTAGTGAAAGCTCTCGTGGAGGCTAACTAACACCAGCAAGAAACAGACCAGCTGCTGTTACAGCACGTGATGGCTTTACAGACGGCAGGAGCGTCCCAGAGTGTCCATGATGTCCGGAAAGCGGTCCGTGCAGCGATGCCCCAAGACGACACCTTCAGATGACGTCGAAACCTACCTGGCGATGTACGAGAAGGTGGCCACAAGAGAGAGTCTACCCCGAGATCAGTGGTCTGAGGTCGTCGCTCAGTTCCTGACATCCGATTCCCAGCGGGTGTATTTTGACTTGCCAGACAATCAAGCGGCCGACTACCAGAAAGTCAAGGGTGAGATTCTGGCAAGACTGGGGGTGAATGTGTTGGTCCGGGCCCAGCGGGTGAATCAGTGGGGGTTTAAGCCAGCTGAGCCCGTGAGACCCCAGTATTATAACTTACTTAACCTCTTGCAAAAGTGGCTACAGCCTAACGTGCTGAGCCCCATTGCTATGCTGGACCGTCTGTTGGCTGATATGTTCTGGAGGGCTTTGCCACCCCCTCTCCAGCAATGGATCGGCCAGGTCTCTCCAGGTAATGCTTTTGAGATGGTCGACCTGGTGGAGTGCTATGAGGCTACCCGGAACCTACAGGTGGTTCTTTTGGGAGGGGGGTAGTCAAATCCCGTAACTCTCCACCCCAGAACTGGTGATCTGTGCCCCCCAAACCCACCCGGGATATACCCCCTGTGGACCCAGCTCCGATAGTCTGCAGGCGGTGTCAGGAGCCTGGCCATGTACGAGCGGACTGTCCACATCAGGTGGAACCCATGGACACGAACGACGATGGCTTCCATCAGTCGAATTTAATTTTTTAGGCACGGTTGGTGTTAGAGACCCAAAAGTCCTTTTAAGGACTATTGTTGTGTCTGGCAGCAATATATATTTTTAGTGCAACCTGCGCTAAATAGCTTGCAATTGTTTGGCCGCTGCAGACAGCAACATTATCTGTGCTACATTTCCTGTATAACGTTTGTGCAACCTAAATATCAGTGACATTCAATTTAATTTATTTGCGCATACACTTACAAAACCTGTGCTAGTGTACATGTGACATACTTGCAAGCATATATACCATTTAATATGCAGAAGACGAGAGGTGTGAGTTGGCGTGCTGCTGATGGTGCATGCAGAGGCCGTGGCCCTGGGCGCGGTGAAACTGTGCCTGCTGCAAGAGAACCCACTCATCCATGATGTCCCAGTTTGCAGGGTGGCGCAGTACGCCACTCTCGAAATCAGACCAGTGCGACCCAGGTGGTCGGTTGGATTGCAGCAAGTAAGGACTCGGGAAACATGCCGTACCGGTACGTCATGCGTCCCTAAGGGGTTAATGTGACCTATAAACTGTACCACTCAATTGAAAAACAAACTGAAATCTTTTAGGTGGAGTGAAGAAAACAAAAAAAAACTTAAATAATGATGTGGTTGCATAAGTGTGCACACCCTGTTATAAGTGGGGATGTAGCTGTGTTCAGAATTAAGCAATCACATTCAAAATTATGTTAAATAGGAGTGACATTACCAAGAACTGGACGTCCCTCCAAAATTGATGAAAAGGCGAGAAGAAAACTGGTCTGGGAGGCTACCAAGAGGCCTACAGCAACATTAAAGAAGCTATAGGAATATATGGCAAGTACTATCTGTGTGGTGCATGTGACAACAATCTCCCGTATTTTTCATATGTCTGGGCTATGGGGTAGAGTGGCAAGACGAAAGCCTTTTTGTTATGAAGAAAAACATCCAAGCCAGACTACATTTTGCAAAAACACATCTGAAGTCTCACAAAATCATGTGGGAAAATGTGGTATGGTCTGATGAAACCAAGGTTGAACTTTTTGGCCATAATTCCAAAAGATATGTTTGGCCCAAAAACAACACTGCACATCACCAAAAGAACACCATACCCACATTGAAGCATGGTGGTGGCAGCATTAGGCTTTGGGGCTGTTTTTCTTTACCTGGAACTGGGGCCTTAGTTGAGCTAGAGGGAATTATGAACAGTTCCAAATACCAGTACATATTGGCACAAAACCTTCAGGCTTCTGATAGAAAGCTGAACATGAAGAGAAACATACATCCAAATCAACAAAGGAATGGCTTCACCAGAAGAAGATGAAAGTTTTGGAATGACCCAGCCAGAGCCCAGAACTGAATCCGATTAAAAATCTGTGGGTTGATCTGAAGAGGGCTGTGCACAGGAGATGCCCTCGCAATCGGACAGATTTGGAGTGTTTTTGCAAAGAAGAGTGGGCAAATCTTGCCAAGTCAAAATGTGCCATGCTGATAGACACATACCCAAAAAGACTGAGTGCTGTAATAAAATCAAAAGGTGGTTCCACAATGTATTAGTGTAAGGGTGTGCACGCTTATGCAACCATATTATTTTAGTTTTATATTTTATCTTCCCTCTACCTAAAAGATTTCAGTTTGTTTTTCAATTGAGTTGTACAGTTTATAGGTCACATTTAAGGTAGAAAAAGTTCAGAAATTATTTATCTTTGTCTCGTTTTTTTTACATAACAGAAACCTGACAATTTGACAGGGGTGTGTAAACTTTTTATATCCACTGTATATGAGGTATCAGATGTTATATGATAAAGGAATTCAGCACAGTACAGAAATCACACTCCTCTCCCTCTCATAACCAGAGACTTGCACACATAGGGTTCAAAGGAGGCTTGAGCCCCTTCCCCCTTCTGCCCCTGCCCCTTTAATGCCCTTTTTTATTTTTTAACTCGCTTGCACAAGTGCCGGGCACCCTACCAGACTGTGTGTGCCAGGCCGGGCCCATGAGGCACATCCACACAGCACTGTTCAGCGCTGCAGTCAGTGTCACTTAGTCAGTAGTAGTCACGTGGGGCAGGGGTAGGGAGTCTGGAGCTGAGCTGACTGTGACTGCGACTGATCTACAGTCTGTGAGTGAGCTCGTGTCGTGCTCATCTGTGAGCGCCACTGCCACTGTGCCATCATGGAGAGGGTCTGGGGAGAAATGTACCGTGGGGGGGGGGGGGTGCTGCTGCCAGGCCCATGGAGGGGCAGAAATGTGCCATGGAGGGGGTGTAAGATGTGCTGCTGTGCTGCCAGGCCCATGGAGGGGGAGAAATGTGCCATTGGGGGGGGGGAGAAGAAATGTGACACGAAGGGGATGATGTAAAAAGGAGGGGGTGATGTGACATTAAGGCCGAGGGGCATCATTGGGGGCACCTTTTAATGGCACATTATTAGGTGGCACTATGGGGGCACTTCTTGCCATCATAATACTAGAAACACAAAACACTTCTTGCCGGCATATTATTGGTGGGCACTATAGGGGCATCTACTGAGGCCACAAAGAAGGGGTATTTTATGCTGGGACACATTATGTTGGGTACTATGGTGAAGGGGGGAGAGGAGTACTATGGGGTCATCTCCGGGGGGCACTAAGAAGGGGTATTTTATGCTTGCAAATTATAGGGGACACTGAGGGCATCTACTGGGGCACTATATAGGGGCATTTTATACTGATACATTATGGGGGTACTAGGAGGAAGGGGGAGAGGAGCACTATGGGGCATTTACTGGGGGCACTATATAGGGGTATTTTATACTGGCACATTATGGGGGACACTATGGGAACATTAGCTCAACTGGGGGCATTACAAGGGGGTATTTTTTGCACTGTCTATTATAAAGAGAATTATTACTACTGGGGGGACATTATGGTGGGCTTTATTACTCCCCCATGGTATGACCCCCTAGTAGCAGCACCAGCCTCTCCCTGCTCTGCTATCCCTCTACCCCTTCTCCAAATCCTTATTATGATTTTTTTCTCACTAGGATAAAACACAACATCAGCTCCACCTAGCCCCCCAGTCAAAGTGGTGAAGTGGTGTCCGAGATCCCCAAGGGCCAAGCCAAGTAATTGTAAGTATTTTTTTAACTTAAGCCCCTGCCCTTCAAAATGTCTGTGCACGTCCCTGCTCACAACTGCATGAAAAAGCACAAAATGGCTGCTGGAATTTTTCTTATATAGTAAGGGGTAGGCAACTTTCCTATTTTTTGCCTGGGAATGTTGCTAGGCTCTGACAGATATTGCAGCCTTCTCATTGGCCCACATGCTAGAAGCAGGGAGGGATCATGTGTACTGTTTAAAAAATATATATATATTTGAATTTACGAATATATAGCGCCATATTCTAAATATTCGCAAATTCTCAAAGTGCCGATCTTCGCGATTAAATTTCGCAATACGAATATTCGCGCTCAAGACTAACTCTTGTCAAAATGAACAAGGCCTGGATTGCCCCTGACTTCTCTACTCCACCAGAGGAATGCAGCTGAACATCAAGCCACTTTAAATGTGGCTTTTATGGTGTATTGATTATACCCATTCACCCCTTCCACCACAAAAAAGGGTATATGGTGAAATCTTCCTTTTCTCGTCCTCCTCCTCCTCCCATATCAACATGCTTATTAGGCTGCCCTCGCTACTAATGTTTTAGAGGGTCAGCTCAGCAGAAGGCCCTCAACCATAACTTTTTCCATGGTCAGATCAGCAGCAGGCACTTGCCCCTAATGTCTTAGAGAGTCAGATCACCAGCAGACCCTCAACCGTAATTTTTTCGATGGTCAGCTCAGCAGCAGGCCCCCAACCATAATTTCTTTGATGGTCAACTCAGCAGCAGGCCCTCAACCATAATTTTTTCGCCCTGGCCCATAATTTTTTCCATGGTCAGATCAGCAGCAGGCCCTTGGCCCTAATGTCATCTCGCCAGCAGACCCTGAACCATAATTTTTTTGATGCTCAGCTCAGCAGCAGGCCCTCAACCATAATTTTTTCCATGGTCAGACCAGCAGCAGACCCTCAACCATAATTTATTTGATGGTTAGCTCAGCAGCAGGCCCTCAACCATAACTTTTTCCTTGGTCAGCTCAGCAGCAGTGGTGTTTCTGTCAATTTCTCACCTTTTCATGTGAACCAGACACCATTCCCTCTTCAGAGCAGGGGGTGCCTGGTTTAATGCTCGGGTTCTCCCATTGACTTCCTTTGTACTGAGCACCCGAGCATCCCAAGGTGTTTTACGTGAGCACCCAAGCACGTTGGTGCTCAAACACTAAACCTCATCTAAATTCATCAATTTTTTTTTATACATTTAAATATTTTAGATCATCTAGGTAATTTTAATATACTCCAACAAAAGATTTACAGCAGAGTAGATATATATCTAATGCTTAAATATGTATCACCAATGTATAAGGGTCAATATTAAAAGAGTGATCAATTGTAGTTATTAAAATATAACTTTTAATTTATTATTGAAAAATAAATTATCCTTAGATAAACCAAGATATAAGTAAGTTCAAAAAGAATCACAGTGAATAGGAACACATAGTGCACAGCGGCACTGATATAAATAAACCGTGGTCCTACCACTCTGGTGACAGGTCCCTTGATATGGCAGCTTTGGTCCAATTAAAGACGGATCATTTCTTTTGTAGGCTATAATAACCATTCGTTGTCAGGGTGGTTAGACAACACCTATTCGCCCCTAAATAATACCCTGTGGTGGCCCTAGCCTAGATAGTCAGAGCAACATCACCACAGGGCACTCGTCCTTAAAAGGGCGACCCTGTCTGGAACCTGTCCCTAGCTCAAAGCCCTATATTTCCCACTCTATTCCCGACATGCATTTTTCATATTTGCATCAATAATCATCAGGGGACAGAGAATCAGGATCTGTAGGAAAAAACAAAACGACAAGAAAAATACCTCTACCAAACTGATTACTAGCTATAGCATTTGGAATCAGCCAAGGGGTTATGTTCAATTACCTTTGTAGATGATCTCAGGGTAGGTCATGTAAAAAGTAGGTAAAATACTTCAGGGCATAATGGCAGTACCGGGCTATGGATATCAGCCCTGCTGTCCTAATGTTGCGGGTTTAAATAGGCCGCCATCTATAAACACAGGGTGTCGGAGTTCGCAACAACTTGCGAATTCTCGCGATACCAGCGGCATCCGGTCCCACTGCGCATGCGTGCGCAAGCTAATCATGTGACCAGAGGCCTTCTCACACGATAACCTAGATGACATCATCACGTGTAGAAGCGCCAGATCGCAGCGCATCCATTGGAGGGAATGGTTGCAGGGAGACCAGGGAGCATCCCCAGCAATCCGTGCCACCATGTAAAAAGAGGCATCACTTGCGGATAGATTATTGCACTTCATGGTAAGGGAGATACAGGAATACGTGCATTACCAAAGATGTTATAACATAATTCCTAAAACTAGAAATGCATATGGCATACAAAATACCCCATTTCCTTCCATGATACAACAAGATGGAAAGAAAGGGGGAACTTTTAAGGAATATCAAAAACTATGGTTAGTCCCAAAGATTCAGGGCATGCCCTCACAGGGCTATTACAACCACATACACCTCACCAAATCTTTACAAGGGAGGGTATGTGACAAGGAATATGGTAGTTTAGGAACCCAACCCAATCTTCCCTTAAATAATATGAGGGGGCCAGCTTTTACTAGTTGCTTAGGAAATTGTTATACTAATCACATCAATGTTTAAATAAAACAACCAAAATGTATCTGTTCGTTTAGGCCAGTCGGTGTCACGGATGGTGTACAGGAAACAAGGCAAAGCAACAAGCATAAATGACTCGCTGGATCCAAAAGCTAAGGAACCAAGGGAGACCCCTGCAGAAGACCTGGCACTTTCCCTGGCTGCTCAGCCTATGCAAAGATCCTAATGGTGGAGGTTTGCATATCCACGAACCTTGACTATGTAAGCCCTGAGCACCCTACAATAGTGAGGGGACACGACCACCGGCTCCCTACACAAGATACGGAGGGAGTCAGGGTCACCTGGGATCCAGCAAACAGAAAATAACAGATAAATGTACAACACTTAGCTTTGTAGCAGAGAGGAGAACAAGGTCAGCATGCACACACACTCCAGGAAGAAGTAGTATAAGCCGCCCAGAAAAGCATTCTGGGGAGGAATTTAAAGGGAAGCAATTAGTCCAACACATGACAGCTGAGAGAGGCTAACGAGAGGAGGAGCTGAATACCACAACACAGAAACTCAAGGAGGAGGTTCTGAAAGGCCTCTGTCAGAGCTTCACAGCTGTCTGGTTGTGACAGTCGGTGTGACTGTATGCAGGAGAAAGATCCATCTGGTCTCTCTTTGCCGTAAAATCTGATCCCAATCCCCCCCTCGGATCGGTGGCTTTACTAGTTTGATTCCGACCGCACTAATACAACTTCGGTCACCTCGATGGTATTCATGCACGTGTCTAGATATCACTGTGTCCCTCTTATTGGTTATATCATTTAGGTGTTCGCTCACCCTTCATCTGAGCTATCTCCTGGTTTTACCAATATATTCTATTTTTAACTCGCAGGTGATCTTGTAGATCACACCGCGGCTTCGACACGTAATGAAATCACATGTTGGGAAGGAGCGTTGTAAGTTGTTGCTAGTGAAGTTTTTTGACGGCTTGATGGTGCTACATGCCATGCAGCCACCACACTGAAAGCAGCTGCTTGGTTTCCGGTCCAACCAAGTCCCGGTAGTGGCTGTGCACCAAAATATCCTGTAAGCTTTTTGACCTTTTCTGAATGTGATTTGGGGATAATCGTGGATTGTCTCACGGACATCAGGGTCCATAAGAAGGATCAACCAATGTTTTTTGAGGACATCTCTCACTTGCCCAGACATTCCATCAAATGTAGTGATTAGACAGATTTTATGATCTCCTTGCGTTTTTTGTTGCGGGGTAAGTAAATCTGTACGTGGTGTCTGTTTGGCTTTCTGATAGGCCCTACATAAGATCTCATCTGGGTAACCCCTCATCTGAAATATAGTCTTCAGGTCTTGTGCTTGTCTTACAAACTCCTTATTATCTGAGCAATTCCAGCATAACCGCACCCACCTGGCATCCCTTTCTTCAAAGGCATGGGTTGACTACTGGACCAATGTAACACCGAATTGGTGGATGTAGGTTTTCTGTATATTGTAGTCCCCACCTCGTCCTTCTGTCCCCTAAAGATTTTTACATCCAGAAAAGGGAGTGAGTCCTGGTCTACCTCAATTTTAATATACTATAAGATAAAGACAACATGGATAAGCACTAATTACATTTTTCAGTGATTATTACATTTAATAAATATAAAGATTTATTTAAATGCTATATCATCCATGAGAAAAAGTAATTACCCTATAACCTAATAACTGGTTCTTCCATTCTTGGCAATAGCAACTGCAATCAAACATTTGTGAACACTTTCATTTTGGCCCACTCTTTGCAGAATTGTTTAATATAACTGTATTGGAAGGTTTCGAGCAGGAACTGCCTACTTAAGGTCTTGCCACAGCATCTCAATAAGATTCAAGTCAGGGCTTTGACTTGACCACTCCACAACCTTCTTTTTTTCTATTGAGTCATTCAGTGCTGGACTTGCTTCGGATCATTGTCCTACTGAATAACCGAACTGCATTTGAGCTTTAGGTAGCAAACTGATGGGTGGACATTCTTCTTTTGGATTTCCTGATAAGGTCCTGCAGAAGCAAAGCAGCGCCAGACATAACATTTTCACCACGTTTGACTGTTGGTATGATCATTTGGTGGAATTTGGTGTTAGCTTTATACCAGACAGGGGTCCCATGTGTTCCAAATAATTCCATCTTTGACTCATCAGTCCGCAGAATATTGTGCCTTGGGGTCATCAAAATTTTTTGGACAAAAATGAAATTAGCCTTTGGGTTCCTTTTGGACAGAAATGATTTGTGCCTTTCAGTTTTCCAATGGATGCCATTTTTGCCCAGCAATGACTTTTTAACCCTTTCCAGACTGTTAGCTTTCAATGACTTTGTGTCGCATTTGTATTTGAATCCCTTTAGAACATGCATCATATAGTACTTTTTAAAACATTCTAGCATGCTTCACATTGCCAGATTCTATTTAACCCTTTTTACATTTTTTTTTATTTTTTTACTCCCTGCCTTTTTTATTTTTCCATTCATATAGCCATATGAGGTCTTGCTTTTTTGCAGGACAAGGTGCACTTTAATTTTGCATACAATGTAGTGAGAAGCTGGGCAATTATGTTTTGATATAGGGCCAGGGATTGCTCAACAGCATTTTTCCTTCAATAAATTAAATAATCAGCATCTTGGGGCAGATTTACTTTTCAAAATGCTTCCCTTTTTTTAATGTAATTTACACAAAAAAAACAGGTGTACATGTTTTGCACCACATTTATCAAGTGTTTTAGAAAATTATCTAACCCTTTTATGACTTGTCCAATAAGAGGGTGTGGTTTATCAGAAAGAGGGTATGGCTTAATGTAAAAGTGGTCATGGTTTAATTGGTCACCAAAAATGTGATGCATGTTGGAGTAATACTAAGTAGGGTTGAGCGAACCGGAACTGTAAAGTTCGGGTTCGTACCGAACTTTATGATTTTTTTGACTCCAGACCCGAACCCTGAACATTTCAGTAAACGTTCGAGTTCGGTATTCGGCGATTTAATGGAGCCTTTTGAAAGCCCAATCAACAAGCGTTTACCTCGTGTGCCCTTTAGGGATTTTAGACAATTTGCTCTGGTAGGCAGTGTAAGCGGACGCAATATAGAGGCAAGACCACGGTTAAAAAAAAAGTCCAGTGTTTATTCACACAGAAAAGGCAGAAAAGGAAAACAATGCTTTACAGGGTCCTGGTGTTAGTCCACACAGCAAAAGTTTCCAAAATAACATAAATCACCTGGCAGACCACAGCAGGCTTTAGGGCGCCTGACTCCCAGCAGGCAACTCCCATGCAGCTCTCCCTTGCAGTATGGCGGATCACCTCAGCTCCCAAAAACATAGAGCTTTCACATCTCCACTATCACTTGGAGGATTATACTACACTCAGCAAAACCTGGCCTGGATGTGGGGAACAGCCACCCACCCTGCTCTTTGGTTGCTCCCAATAAGAACCAGCCCGGATTGGCTTTACAGCCACACTAAGTAAAACAGTGTCAGCAAGCACTAGCTGCCACTGACACACAAAATTACCGGTTCTTATCTCCCCAAGGCCAGGAACCTTGGTGACACGTACCTTCCATCAATGAAGGACCATTGTTCCTTCCGACATACCTCCCCCTTTGTTCAACCCTGACGGGGTGGACACACGCAAGACAGTGTTACCGGGACAGGGCATCCGTGTTTCCCTGTAACCGGCCTGCTCTGTGTTCTACTTGCAGAGACAAGAACCAACTGGTGACCCGAGCATTCCTCTTTGGCCTGGTTCATCCACTTGAGAGGGGAGTGGTCAGTGACCAGACGGAACTTTCTCCCCAACAGATAATAGCGGAGGGACTCGAGTGCCCACTTAATGGCCAGGCACTCTCTCTCCACTATACTGTAGCGGGTCTCCGCTGGAGTGAGCTTACGGCTGAGGAAGACAACAGGATGCTCCTCCCCATTGACTTCCTGAGACAGTACAGCACCGAGGCCTACTTTGGAGGCATCAGTCTGTACCAAAAATTCCCTCTTGAAGTCAGGCGTCACCAAAACCTGGGACCCACACAGGGCCGACCTCAAAGCGGGAAAAGCCTCTTCCGCCTGGTCACTCCAGCAGACTATCATGGACTTCCGTCCCTTTAAGAGCCCTGTCAATGGAGCCGCTAAAGTGGCAAAATGGGGGGACAAACCTCATGTAATAGCCCACCATTCCCAGGAACGACTTTACTTGTCTAGAGGTGGCAGGTCGGGGGCAAATTCCGTATCGCCTCTATTTTGCTTACTTGGGGTTTGATGACTCCGCTCCCAGTGACACACCCAAGGTATTTAGTCTCTTCTAACCCTATCGCACATTTCTTTGGGTTAGCTGTTAGTCCTGCTTTTCGAAGGTAGTCCACTACGACCTGTACTTTGGGCAGGTTACTTTCCCAGTCGGTACTGTGAATGATAATATCGTCCAGGTAAGCCGAGGTTTACCACCGATGTGGATGAACTACAATATCCATTAGATATTGGAAAGTGGCGGGGGCACCATGCAGGCCAAAGGGTAACACGTTATATTGGTACAGTCCCTCTGGTGTAATGAAGGCAGTTTTCTCTTTGGCAGCCTCCGTCAAGTACTGCCAGTACCCTTTGGTGAGGTCCAAAACAGAAAAATACCTGGCTTGGCCTAACCTCTAAATAAGTTCATCTACCCGAGGCATGGGATATGCATCGAACTTAGATATTTTGTTTAACTTTCGAAAATCGTTACAAAATCGTAACGTCCCGTCTGGCTTGGGAATTAAGACTATAGGACTGGCCCACTCACTTTTAGACTCCTCTATGACGTCTAGCCGCAGCATGAGCTGCACTTCTTCCGAGATTGCTTTTCGCCGAGCCTCGGGCACCCGGTATGGCTTTAACCAGACTTTTGCCTGAGGCTCAGTGACAATGTCTTCCGTACAGGTTTCCCTATCCTTCCAAGGTTTAAGTAAATTAACATGGTAAACCTGCTCCGGTTTTTGCCTCCCCGGCTGGTGTACTTTGTTATTTACCTCTCCAATTTTTTCACGTACCTTGTAGGGCCCCTGCCACCTGGCACCAGAACCAAAACCCAATCACCCGGGTTAAAGATCCGGACCCGGGCCTGCCGATTATAGATATGACTCTGTGCTCGCTGAGCGGCCTCCATATGCTCCCTGATAAGAGGCAAAATGGTCTCTATCCGCTGTTGCATCTTGGTAACATATTCAAGGACGCTTTTATGCGGAGTGGGTTGTTGTATCCATGCCTCTTTGGCTACGTCCAACAAACCACAAGGATGTCTGCCATATAGCAATTCGAAGGGCGAGAACCCAGTAGAGGCCTGATGTACCTCTCGCACTGCGAACATGAGATAGGGCAGAAGAAAGTCCCAATCCTTCCCATCTTTCGACACCACCCTTTTTAACATGGTTTTTAGAGTTTTGTTAAACCTTGTGACCAGTCCGTCCGTTTGTGGATGGTACACGGATGTCCATAACTGTTTAATACATAGTAACTTACAAAGTTCACTCATGACCTTGGACATAAAAGGGGTCCCCTGGTCAGTCAGGACCTCTTTAGGTAACCCCACTCAGGGAGAACATTTCCATTAGCTCTATAGCTATGTCTTGCCGATGTATGTTGCAGTGGCACTGCCTCCGGGTACCGAGTGGCGTAATCAAGGACAACCAAGATGTGTTGATGTCCCCTAGCAGACTTCAGTGCTGGGCCTACTAGGTCCATAGCGATTGGCTAAAATGGTAGCCTCGATGATCGGGAGAGGCACCAAGGGACTGCAAAAAAGGTGCTGGGGGCTAGTTGCCTGGCAGGTCAGGCAAGACTTACAGAATTCGTCCACCTCCTTAAACACACTGGGCCAGTAAAACCGTTGTAGTATCCGATCCTGTGTTTTTTGCATAACCAGATGACCCCCCGAGAACATGCTGGTGGGTTAAGTCTAACACGAGTTTGCGATAAGCCTGGGACACCACCAACTGTTCAATGGATTCACCTAGCAGCTGATTTACCCGATACAACATATTCTGATGAACTACAAAACGGGGGAACACTGACTCTGCCCTTGGTTGTTGTGGTTCACCATCTACTATTAATACATTTTCCCAGGCTCGGGATAGGGTTGGGTCCCGGTGCTGGGCGGTACCAAAATTATCCTCTGAGACATTGAGGTCTGTCAGCTCAGGACCCGGTGGGAAGTCCTCCATGTCTCCCACCATCACACTTAGAGGGGTTCTCTCCCCCTCTTCCACCGATGTGGCGGTCACCCCTACCGCTGGCCCTTCTGACTCAGGTTCCCAGGGTTCTGGTCTCCCCCCTCAGCCGGGCCATTCTGCTAGGGTTACCCCTGTCTCATGTGTATCAGTCACTCTCATAACCGGCCACATTATTTTTTTTCCCAAAAGTACTTTACTGGCCTGCACTGCAAATCTGATAGTAAAATAAAATCTGTAAATCCATCTATTTCACTGTGGGTGAAAAATGTCCACAGTTATCAGGCCAGTCATTCACAAGTGGCTCGGAGGGTGGGTTCCTGCACCAACATAGGCCAGGTACACAATTGTCCTGCCATGGCACATGTGCAATACATAATTTTTACAATGCAACATCTAAAATAAATATGAATAATTATATACTTAATCCGTCTGTTAGGTGGGCAACAAACCAATTTTTGTGTGAAGTACCCCTGCACCTGCATATGTGCCAGGGACAATAATATAGTTAATCCGTCTGAGTTCAGGGGTAGGGATGAGCGAACCCAAACTGTATAGTTCGGGTTCGTACCAAATTTTGGGGTGTTCGTGACATGGACCCGAACATTTTCGTAAAAGTCCGGGTTCGGGTTCATTGTTCAGCGCTTTCTTGGCGCTTTTTGAAATGCTGCAAAGCAGCCAATCAACAAGCGTCATACTACTTGCCCCAAGAGGCCATCACAGTCATGCCTACTATTGGCATGGCTGTGATTGGCCAGTGCAGCATGTGACCCAGCCTCTATTTAAGCTGGAGCCACGTAGCGCCGCACGTCACTCTGCTCTGATCAGTGTAGGGATAGGATGCAGCTGCTGCTGTTAGGGCGAGATTAGGCAGGGATTTACTCTTCCAAAACACTTAATGAAGTGATCGATCTACAGCTGTGAATCATTCAACCTCTGCTATTTAAATGCTCACTGTTTTTAGGCTGCCCAGAGTGTTTTTCTGTCACTTTTTTCTGGGGTGATCGGCGGCCATTTTGTGTCTTGTTGTGCGCCAGCACAAGCTGCCACCAAGTACATTTAACCAATAGTGTTTTATTTTTTTTGCTATATCCTATATCAGGGGCTTGGCTGTGCTTACTATTTTATTGAGGGGTGAAATACAATTGCCAAAATAGCAGTACCCTAAATCTGGTGTTTCAGCTGTGGCTAGCCAATTGTAATACTGTCTGCTGTCTGGCAAAGGATATATTTTTTTCTGGGTTGAAATACAATTCCCAAATTAGCGATTCCCTAAATCAGTGGTTTCCCGCTGTAGCAGGCCAAGTTTAAAACTATCCATAAAAGGGTATATTACATTGAAGGTGCTGATAGGGTCATCCTCAATAACTTCACACGCTACCGTGCATCTCCAAGTCTAATTCTGTCCGTAAACGTATACCTGTCATCCAGGGCCTAAATACTAGGCCTACAATTTATATTCAGCTAAATCTGTGGTTACTGCTGTGTATTAGTGTAATACGGTACCTAAATAGATAGCCAGATAGTGTTAGGTGCCTGTAAAAAATGGCCTGAATTTGAATTCAATACATTGGGCCAAATAATTTTTTTTCTTATTGTGGTGAACGGTAACAATAAGGAAAATATCTAGTAAGGGACGCGGACGCGGACATGGTCGTGGTGGTGTTAGTGGACCCTCTGGTGCTGGGAGAGGACGTGGCCGTTCTGCCACAGCCACACGTCCTAGTGTACCAACTACCTCAGGTCCCAGTAGACGCCAGAATTTACAGCGATATTTGGTGGGGCCCAATGCCGTTCTAAGGATGGTAAGGCCTGAGCAGGTACAGGCATTAGTTAATTGGGTGTCCGACAGTGGATCCAGCATGTTCATATTATCTCCCACCCAGTCTTCTGCAGAAAGCTCACAGATAGTGTTAGGTGCCTGTAACACGCATCACATACAATTGTCATATAAAAACATACATCAATAACACTAAAAATAGAAAACCAAAGGTGGGGTCCTGAATAGACCTATTGAAATGGTGGTAATTGTGGTAATTGGGGGAAAAGACTCACTGTCCCGACTTGCCCAGTCGGGACAGTGAGTCTTTTCCCCCAATTACCACAAGTGACCGAGCAGTGACAACGTCGGTCGGGGTGATCTGCAGAGCCAGTCTCGCATTGAGGTGGTGTTTGTAAGCGCAACAAGATACGCTACCACAGCTCCAGCTGGTGAGTCACGTGAGACGTCACGCTCTGACTCCCTACCACGTGGGACGCCGCGTTCAGCTGTGCTAGGCTGATACTTCACTCCACTACAGTGAGCTTATTGAAGGCTTATGGTAAGAAGCATCTACTGCTATTACTTCGCTATTACATCTGAAAAGCGATTATCTCCAGGACTTGATTTAACCATCTATCCTCCTGCTCTGGAGGTTTGAAGCTGGACACTGTGTGGCAACCATACCTTATTTGATGCAATCTAACCACACGCCCTTAGAACTGCATCCAGGTGCATGTGGACCTGTTGGGACTGATTCTCACTGTGGGCAGTGCCCCATGAACCCCTGAACTTTCAATTGCAATAGGTCTATTCAGGACCCCACCTTTGGTTTTCTATTTTTAGTGTTATTGATGTATGTTTTTATATGACAATTGTATGTGATGGGTGTTATTTACATTAAATTTTAATTTGGACAAATATTTTTATCTCTACTACCGCTTTTTGTTCCCTTATAAGGAGTGCCCCTCAATTCTCTATTATCATTTTTTGTCTACCGTGCGGTCTGGGTGGACCGAGAGGTGAGCACCCACTTCCATCCGGTCTATAGGCTGAGCCGCCGGTTTCCATTACTTGCTAAATGTAGTGGCGGCTGGGCCCCAGGCGGAGAGCTGTTTGGCGCACGTCCTTCCGCCGCCAAGGATCGCAGGGCAACATTCTTTGCCTCCTGTAGCCTCCTCCTCCTACTCGGCTTCCTCCTCCTCTTCTTCCACCTGCTCATCCAGTCAGCCACACACCTTCACCACCAACTTCAGCACAGCACGGGGTAAACGTCAGCAGGCCATTCTGAAACTCATATATTTGGGGGACAGGTCCCACACCGCACAGGAGTTGTGTCGGGGTATTGAACAACAGACCGATGAGTGGTTGCTGCCGGTGAGCCTCAAGCCCGGCCTGGTGGTGTGCGATAATGGGCGAAATCTCGTTGCAGCTCTGGGACTAGCCGGTTTGACGCACATCCCTTGCCTGGCGCATGTGCTGAATTTGGTGGTGCAGAAGTTCATTCACAACTACCCCGACATGTCAGAGCTGCTGCATAAAGTGCGGGCCGTCTGCGCGCGCGTCCAGCGTTCACATCCTGCTGCTGCTCGCCTGTCTGCGCTACAGCGTAACTTCGGCCTTCCCGCTCACCGTCTCATATGCGACGTGCCCACCAGGTGGAACTCCACCTTGCACATGCTGGACAGACTGTGCGAGCAGCAGCAGGCCATAGTGGAGTTTCAGCTGCAGCACGCACGGGTCAGTCGCACTTGCGGAACAGCACCACTTCACCACCAATGCCTCCATGCGACACCTGTGTGCCCTATTGCACTGTTTCGAGTACTCCACCAACATGGCCAGTGGCGATGACGCCGTTATCAGCGTTACAATACGACTTCTATGTCTCCTTGAGAAAACACTTAGGGCGATGATGGAAGAGGAGGTGGCCCAGGAGGAGGAAGAGGGGTCATTTTTAGCACTTTCAGGCCAGTCTCTTAGAAGTGACTCAGAGGGAGTTTTTTTGCAACAGCAGAGGCCAGGTAAAAATGTTGCCAGCCAGGGCCCACTACTGGAGGACGAGGAGGACGAGGATGAGGAGGAGGTGGAGGAGGATGAGGATGAAGCACCCAACGCAGCTCGGGCCCATCATTGGTGCGTGGCTGGGGGGAAACGCAGGACGATGATGATACGCCTCCCACAGAGGACAGCTTGTCCTTACCTCTGGGCAGCCTGGCACACATGAGCGACTACATGCTGCAGTGCCTGCGCAACGACAGCAGAGTTGCCCACATTTTAACGTGTGCGGACTAATGGGTTGCCACCCTGCTGGATCCCCGGTACAAAGACAATGTGCCCACCTTACTTCCTGCACTGGAGCGTGATAGGAAGATGCGCGAGTACAAGCGCACGTTGGTAGACGCGCTACTGAGAGCATTCCCAAATGTCACAGGGGAACAAGTGGAAGCCCAAGGCCAAGGCAGAGGAGGAGCAAGAGGTCGCCAACGCAGTTGTGTCACGGCCAGCTCCTCTGAGGGCAGGGCTAGCATGGCAGAGATGTGGAAAAGTTTTGTCAACACGCCACAGCTAACTGCACCACCACCTGATACGGAACGTGTTAGCAGGAGGCAACATTTCACTAACATGGTGGAACAGTACGTGTGCACACCCCTCCACGTACTGACTGATGGTTCGGCCCCATTCAACTTCTGGGTCTCCAAATTGTCCACTGTGGCCAGAGCTAGCCTTTTATGCCTTGGAGGTGCTGGCCTGCCTGGCGGCCAGCGTTTTGTCTGAACGTGTATTCAGCACGGCAGGGGGCGTCATTACAGACAAATGCAGCCGCCTGTCTACAGCCAATGTAGACAAGCTGACGTTCATAAAAATGAACCAAGCATGGATCCCACAGCACCTGTCCATCCCTTGTGCAGATTAGACATTTATAACTACCTCCCTTAACCATATATTATTGTACTCCAGGGCAGTTCCTCATTCAATCCTTTTTTTATTTTCATTTTACCATTATATTGCGGGGCAACCCAAAGTTGAATGAACCTCTCCTCTGTCTGGGTGCCGGGGCCTAAAAATATCTGACAGTGGCCTGTTCCAGTGTTGGGTGACATGAAGCCTGATTCTCTGCTATGACATGAAGCCTGATTCTCTGCTATGGGACCTCTCTCCTCTGTCTGGGTGTCGGGGCCTAAATATCTGACAATGGCCTGTTCCAGTGGTGGGTGACGTGAAGCCTGATTCTCTGCTATGACATGAAGCCTGATTCTCTGCTATGGGACCTCTCTCCTCTGTCTGGGTGCCAGGGCCTAAATATCTGACAATGGCCTGTTCCAGTGGTGGGTGACGTGAAGCCTGATTCTCTGCTATGACATGAAGCCTGATTCTCTGCTATGACATGAAGCCTGATTCTCTGCTATGGGACCTCTCTCCTCTGTCTGGGTGCCGGGGTCTAAATATCTGACAGTGGCCTGTTCCAGTGTTGGGTGACGTGAAGCCTGATTCTCCGCTATGACATGAAGCCTGAATCTCTGCTATGGGACCTCTCTCCTCTGTCTGGGTGCCGGGGCCTAAATATCTGACAGTGGCCTGTTCGAGTGGTGGGTGACATGAAGCCTGATTCTCTGCCATGAGACCTCTCTCCAATTGATATTGGTTAATTTAATTTATTTTATTTTTATTTTAATTCATCTCCCTATCCACATTTGTTTGCAGGGGATTTACCTACATTTTGCTGCCTTTTGCAGCTCTCTAGCCCTTTCCTGGGCTATTTTATAGTGCCGAAAAGTTCAGGTCCCCATTGACTTCAATGGGGTTCGGGTTCGGGGCGAAGTTCGGGTCGAGTTCGGATCCCGAACCCGAACATTTCTGGGAAGTTCGGCCGAACTTTTGGAACCCGAACATCCAGGTGTTCGCTCAACTCTATTTAGGGGGTTGACATATTGCATTGCTGGCTGTTTTGTACCCCTGCTCTAAATAGCAAAAAGGGAAATAATTTTTAAAAATGTGTCTGTTACATTGTTGGGTGACCTTAACCCTTTTTTGGCTGTTTTATACCCCTGCTCTACATAGCAAACAGGGAAATAATAAAAAAAAAATTGCCTGTTACATTGTTGGGTGACATTAACCCATTTTTGCCACTTAAAAACCCCTGCTCTGCATAGGTGACAGGGACCGAAATTTCTAAAAATCGTCTGTTCAATTGGTGGTGACATTAACCCATTTTTGCCGTTGAAAACCCCCCTGCTCTGCATTGATGACAGAGAACTAGATTTAGTAAAAACTTCTGTCACTTCGGACTGCAAAAAATGAGGAGAGCGTCAAATAAGGGATGTGGCCCTGGACGTGGTGCTGCTGGTGTTGGTGGAGCTCCTGTTGCAGGGAGAGGACGTGGCCGTGAAAGTAAAAGGAAACTCCAGCACCTGCAATTCTTGAGTGATGGTTTCTTTATTTCCAGTAGTGGATAATACAATGTCAATAACACAAATCTTCACATATCCAGTTACACTCAAAGCGTTTCGAGCAAATAAAAGTTCTTACTCATGACTGGCGTGGACGTGGACGATCTGTGCTAGCTACACACCCAAATGAAACACCTTCCTCAGGTGCGCGTAGGCCACAGAGCCTTCAGCGTTATTTAGTAGGCCTGAATGCCGCTCTACGAATGGTGAGGCCAGAACAAGTACAGGCGCTAGTAGATTGGGTGGCTGACAGTGCCTCCAGTTCCTTCACATTGTCTCCCACCCATTCCCCTGCTGAAAGATAAGAGTTGGCACTGGCAGCCCATGGCCATCAGTCTTTCACCTCACCCCCTTGCAAATCAGCCAAGCAGTCTGAGCCCCAAGTCATGCAGCAGTCTCTTCTGCAGGGTTTCCCAGGGCCATCCACATAGCCCTGCCCCAGAAGTTGAAGAGATTGAGTGCACGGATAGCCAACCACTTATGTTTCAGGGTGAGTACATGGGAGGACCACGGCAGCACGTCTCGGATGATAACGAAACACAGATGCCAAATACTGTGGCTTTCTGCAGTGTGCAGACCGACGAGGAGGGCAGGGCTGTAGACTGGGTGGAAGATGATGTGGAGGACGATGAGGTCCTCGACCCCACATGGAATCAAGGTCATGCGACTGACCTGTGTAGTTCGGAGGAAGAGGCCGTGGTCGCACAGAGCCACCAGCACAGAAAAAGAGGGAGCAGGGTGCAAAAGCGGAGCGGCCGTCCCCTAGACTGTACATCTGCTACTGCCCACCGCACCAAGGGACCGAGCACACTACAGACAGCTCCAAGGAGTTCCCTGGCGTGGCAGTTCTTCAGACAATGTGCTGACGACAAAACACGAGTGGTTTGCACGCTGTGCAATCAGAGCCTGATTGCGAGGCATAAACGTTCTAAACCTGAGCATAACCTGCATGAGCAGGCATCTAAGTGCAAAGCACTTAGATGCCTGCTCATGCTATTATGCTCAGGTTTAGAACTGAGCTGCAGTGGAGTATGTCACGAACGTACCTGTACCTGTACGCAGACGGATACCGCACATGACAAGGGGTAGTTAACCCTTTATAGATACACTTCGGTATACTGCCACCAATGGTACGAACTTGTGGGCAGGGTCGAGGAGGTGTCAGCAAGGTTTATGACCCAGCTAAGGTCATCCCAGAATGTCCTTATTCTGGCTGAGCCCACAGTTCTGTGGAACCACTAAAAACAGCTATGACATTCATGTATTAATGACCCTTATGATTTTAAGAGTCTAACAAGACCAAACTTGACTCTGCTGGGGCTTGTGGTTCTCCAGGATGGCTTAAAGCTGGCTTTTTAGCCTTCCAAGGGCACAAGAACATACTGTTTAATATCTCCATGATCGCACTGGTCCACGGAGGTTGAATCCGCCCTTAGCCAGTGCAGAATATGCCTACGACTAGAGATATGAAAAATGACTGTTTGAGTCCCTCAAAGGTTCAATAGGTTGCTTTCCCATCTATCTCTGGTCCTCTGCTGGGACTCTCTCTGGCTCCTCCTGCTTCCGTCTCAGCCTCTTCATCCCCCTCTGGAGTGACAGTGGCACCTGCCACCCCTCAAACAGAGCATGTGGCAGCAATGCCACCACCTCGGTCACCAAGAATCTCCACAATGTCCCATGGAAGCATTCAGTTGTCTATCTTCCAAACACTGGAGCGAAAGAGGAAGTACCCCCCTACCCACCCGCGATCGCTGGCCCTGAATGCCAGTATTTCAAAATTCCTGGCCTTTGAAAGGACACGGACAGTTTTAATAATCTGATGGCGGTGGCTGTCCCACAGTACGCACAACCAAGTGCGGGAACAAAATCGGGTGTGCACTGCGCAATGCCATCTTTGGCACGGATATGTGAACCAGTAAGCACTGTCAGGGACTTTATATCTCCAAAACGGCACACTGGGTAAATGTAGTGGCGGCTGGGCCTGAGGCGGATAGTAGTTTGGCGCATGTCCTTCCACCACTGAGGATTGCAGGGCGTTTCTCTTTGCCTCCTGTTGCTTCCTCCTCCTACTCCGCTTCCTCCTCATCCGGTCAATGTAACACCTTCAGCACAGCCAGGGGTAAACAACAGCAGGCAGTTTTGAAACTTATCTGTTTGGGAGACAAACCCCACACCGCGCAGGAACTATGGACGGGCATGGAACAACAGAGTGGTTAATTTAATAACTTGTCCCACATTTCCACCCGATTGAGCTCCCTTGGATGTGATATCCCTTTCTCAGGCTGCCTCTCCGGCATGAAACCCTGATTCCCCCATTACCCGTGATCACCATGGTAGGCGCATAAAAGAACACCAAAGTTGATAGGGAAGATATCCAATTGAATTGTGGCCATCACGGGGACGTGCGATCAGGCAGAAGTTATCTAGAGTCAACAAACGTTTCCTCATCCAAAATACCGCAGTGACATTCCCTGTAATTTTTTATTACTCATTCCAATAACAGGGCATCTTGAGTCCTGTATTGTTATTTATCGTCACTACCTCCCTGAGTCGAAAGTGGGTAATTGCTGTGCGTCCCCTCCTTTCCTTAGATTCTTCAGCTTTAACAACTTGTCCCACATTTCCACCCAATCAGATTTCAGCCATTTGACCTCCCTTGGATGTGGTATCCCTTTCTCAGGCTCCTTCTCCAGCATGGAACCCTGATTCCCAGTTACCTGTGATCACCATGGTAGGCGCATAAAAGAACATCGAAAGCTGATAAAGAAAATATCCAATTGGATCTGCGACATGGTGGAGCAGTATGTGTGCACATGCCTACACGTACTGACTGATGGGTCTGCCCCCTTCAACTTCTGGGTCTCCAAATTGGGCACATGGCCTGAGCTTGCCCTTTACGCCTTGGAGGTGCTGGCCTGCCCTGCAGCCAGTGTATTGTCTGAACGTTTGTTTAGCATGGCAGGAGGGGGTTATCACAGACAAGCGCAGCTGCCTGTCCGCAGCCAATGTGGACAAGCTCACATTCTTTAAAATGAACCAGGCAGGGATCCCACAGGAATTGTGCATAACTTGTGCAGAATAGACCTGTATATCGGCCTCACCCAGCCATTGTTGTACTCCAGCACACTTTCTCTTTGTTTTATTTTTTATATTTCCCAATGTTTTGGGGTCTACCTGAATTTAAACAAAAAATAATAAAAAAAAACACAAAAAAACTGCCACTTCAAACTACACCGCCACATCCACCGCCTCCTCAACCTCCTACTTCATCCTCCTAGATCAAGATTATAATTTTTAATTTTTACATATATTTTATGTTATTATAAGTCATTTCCTTATCCACATTTGTTTGCAGAGCACTTGCTATGCTCTTAACCACATTTTGCTGCCTTTTGCAGCCCTTTTTTTAGAGCCATTTTAGTGCTCCAAAGTTCTGGTCCCCATTTACTTCAATGGGGTTTGGGTTCAGGGTCAAGTTCGAGTCCCGAACTCGAACTTTTTTGCGAAGTTCGGCTGAACCCAGCGAACCCGAACATCCAGGTGTCCGCTCAACTCTAATACTAAGTAAAATTTTAGGTGCATAAACAAACAGTGTAAAGATGCATGAGATTTATCATCCAACATCAGACAGAATCTAAAAATCTAGCGTAGTTTAAAGGGGTTGTCTAATTTTCAAGTATTGACGACCTATCCTCAGGTTAGGTCATCAATATCAGGTTGATGACCTAAGAGCTCCTCAGCTGTTTAAAGGGGTCACAGCTGCATCCTCTTAAGGATCCTTTACACGGGACGATATTACAGCAGTCTGTCGGGAAGGAAGCGTTCCTTCCCGACAATCTGCTATTTGCTTGTGGAGGAGACTGCTGCATTTACATGCAGTAGCATATCTAGAAGATTGATACATGATTAGGGATGAGCGAACTCGAACTGTATAGTTCGGGTTCGTACCGAATTTTGGGGTGTCCGTGACACGGACCCGAACCCGGACATTTTCGTAAAAGTCCGGGTTCGGGTTCGGTGTTCGTCGCTTTCTTCGCGCTTTTGTGACGCTTTCTTGGCGCTTTTTGAAAGGCTGCAAAGCAGCCAATCAACAAGCGTCATACTACTTGCCCCAAGAGGCCGTCACAGCCATGCCTACTATTGGCATGGCTGTGATTGGCCAGAGCACCATGTGACCCAGCCTCTATTTAAGCTGGAGTCACATAGCGCCGCCCGTCACTCTGCTCTGATTAGCGTAGGGAGAGGTTGCGGCTGCGACAGTAGGGCGAGATTAGGCAGATTAACTCCTCCAAAGGACTTGATTAACTGATCGATCTGCAGCTGTGGATCATTGAGCTGCTGATCCTCAATTGCTCACTGTTTTTAGGCTGCCCAGACCGTTTGTCAGTCACATTTTTCTGGGGTGATCGGCGGCCATTTTGTGTCTTGTGGTGCGCCAGCACAAGCTGCGACCAAGTGCATTTAACCCTCAATGGTGTGGTTGTTTTTTGGCTAAAGCCTACATCAGGGTGAAGCTGTCACACCAAGTGCATTTAACCAGCAATAGTCTGTTCATTTTTTGGCCATATACAAAATCAGGGGCAAGCTGCGCCTGTCACCAAGTGCATTTAACCCTCAATGGTGTGGTTGTTTTTTGGCTAAAGCCTACATCAGGGTGAAGCTGTCACACCAAGTGCATTTAACCAGCAATAGTCTGTTCATTTTTTGGCCATATACAAAATCAGGGGCAAGCTGCGCCTGTCACCAAGTGCATTTAACCCTCAATGGTGTGGTTGTTTTTTGGCTAAAGCCTACATCAGGGTGAAGCTGTCACACCAAGTGCATTTAACCAGCAATAGTCTGTTTATTTTTTGGCCATATCCCAGTCTAATTCTGTCACTAAATCCATACCGGTCACCCAGCGCCTAAATACTAGGCCTCAAATTTATATCCCGCTAAATCTGTCCTTAGTGCTGTAGCTGGGCGAGTTATTTAGTGTCCGTTCAAGCACATTTCTTGTTCTGGGTTGAAATACAATTCCCAATTTAGCAATTTCATAATTTAGTGGTTTCTGCTATATCAGAGCTATTTGAAATCTATCCCTAAAAGGGTATATAATATTCAAGGTGCACATTGGGTCATTCAGAATAACTTCACACACACCCGCTACTGTGTATTTCCAAGTCTAATTCTGGCACTAAACCCATACCTGTCACCCAGCGCCTAAATACTAGGCCTCAAATTTATATCCCGCTAAATCTGTCCCTAGTGCTGTAGCTGGGCGAGTTATTTAGTGTCCGTTCAAGCACATTTCTTGTTCTGGGTTGAAATACAATTCCCAATTTAGCAATTTCATAATTTAGTGGTTTCTGCTATATCAGAGCTATTTGAAATCTATCCCTAAAAGGGTATATAATATTCAAGGTGCACATTGGGTCATTCAGAATAACTTCACACACACCCGCTACTGTGTATTTCCAAGTCTAATTCTGGCACTAAACCCATACCTGTCACCCAGCGCCTAAATACTAGGCCTCAAATTTATATCCCGCTAAATCTGTCCCTAGTGCTGTAGCTGGGCGAGTTATTTAGTGTCCGTTCAAGCACATTTCTTGTTCTGGGTTGAAATACAATTCCCAATTTAGCAATTTCATAATTTAGTGGTTTCTGCTATATCAGAGCTATTTGAAATCTATCCCTAAAAGGGTATATAATATTCAAGGTGCACATTGGGTCATTCAGAATAACTTCACACACACCCGCTACTGTGTATTTCCAAGTCTAATTCTGGCACTAAACCCATACCTGTCACCCAGCGCCTAAATACTAGGCCTCAAATTTATATCCCGCTAAATCTGTCCCTAGTGCTGTAGCTGGGCGAGTTATTTAGTGTCCGTTCAAGCACATTTCTTGTTCTGGGTTGAAATACAATTCCCAATTTAGCAATTTCATAATTTAGTGGTTTCTGCTATATCAGAGCTATTTGAAATCTATCCCTAAAAGGGTATATAATATTCAAGGTGCACATTGGGTCATTCAGAATAACTTCACACACACCCGCTACTGTGTATTTCCAAGTCTAATTCTGGCACTAAACCCATACCTGTCACCCAGCGCCTAAATACTAGGCCTCAAATTTATATCCCGCTAAATCTGTCCCTAGTGCTGTAGCTGGGCGAGTTATTTAGTGTCCGTTCAAGCACATTTCTTGTTCTGGGTTGAAATACAATTCCCAATTTAGCAATTTCATAATTTAGTGGTTTCTGCTATATCAGAGCTATTTGAAATCTATCCCTAAAAGGGTATATAATATTCAAGGTGCACATTGGGTCATTCAGAATAACTTCACACACACCCGCTACTGTGTATTTCCAAGTCTAATTCTGGCACTAAACCCATACCTGTCACCCAGCGCCTAAATACTAGGCCTCAAATTTATATCCCGCTAAATCTGTCCCTAGTGCTGTAGCTGGGCGAGTTATTTAGTGTCCGTTCAAGCACATTTCTTGTTCTGGGTTGAAATACAATTCCCAATTTAGCAATTTCATAATTTAGTGGTTTCTGCTATATCAGAGCTATTTGAAATCTATCCCTAAAAGGGTATATAATATTCAAGGTGCACATTGGGTCATTCAGAATAACTTCACACACACCCGCTACTGTGTATTTCCAAGTCTAATTCTGGCACTAAACCCATACCTGTCACCCAGCGCCTAAATACTAGGCCTCAAATTTATATCCCGCTAAATCTGTCCCTAGTGCTGTAGCTGGGCGAGTTATTTAGTGTCCGTTCAAGCACATTTCTTGTTCTGGGTTGAAATACAATTCCCAATTTAGCAATTTCATAATTTAGTGGTTTCTGCTATATCAGAGCTATTTGAAATCTATCCCTAAAAGGGTATATAATATTCAAGGTGCACATTGGGTCATTCAGAATAACTTCACACACACGCTTCTGTGCATTTCCAAGTCTAATTCTGTCACTAAATCCATACCGGTCACCCAGCGCCTAAATACTAGGCCTCAAATTTATATCCCGCTGAATTTGAATACAATACATTGGGCCAAATAATATATTTGTTGTTGTGGTGAACCATAACAATGAGAAAAACATCTAGTAAGGGACGCGGACGTGGACATGGTCGTGGTGGTGTTAGTGGACCCTCTGGTGCTGGGAGAGGACGTGGCCGTTCTGCCACATCCACACGTCCTAGTGTACCAACTACCTCAGGTCCCAGTAGCCGCCAGAATTTACAGCGATATATGGTGGGGCCCAATGCCGTTCTAAGGATGGTAAGGCCTGAGCAGGTACAGGCATTAGTCAATTGGGTGGCCGACAGTGGATCCAGCACGTTCACATTATCTCCCACCCAGTCTTCTGCAGAAAGCGCACAGATGGCGCCTGAAAACCAACCCCATCAGTCTGTCACATCACCCCCATGCATACCAGGGAAACTGTCTCAGCCTCAAGTTATGCAGCAGTCTCTTATGCTGTTTGAAGACTCCGCTGGCAGGGTTTCCCAAGGGCATCCACCTAGCCCTTCCCCAGCGGTGAAAGACATAGAATGCACTGACGCACAACCACTTATGTTTCCTGATGATGAGGACATGGGAATACCACCTCAGCATGTCTCTGATGATGACGAAACACAGGTGCCAACTGCTGCGTCTTTCTGCAGTGTGCAGACTGAACAGGAGGTCAGGGATCAAGACTGGGTGGAAGACGATGCAGGGGACGATGAGGTCCTAGACCCCACATGGAATGAAGGTCGTGCCACTGACTTTCACAGTTCGGAGGAAGAGGCAGTGGTGAGACCGAGCCAACAGCGTAGCAAAAGAGGGAGCAGTGGGCAAAAGCAGAACACCCGCCGCCAAGAGACTCCGCCTGCTACTGACCGCCGCCATCTGGGACCGAGCACCCCAAAGGCAGCTTCAAGGAGTTCCCTGGCATGGCACTTCTTCAAACAATGTGCTGACGACAAGACCCGAGTGGTTTGCACGCTGTGCCATCAGAGCCTGAAGCGAGGCATTAACGTTCTGAACCTGAGCACAACCTGCATGACCAGGCACCTGCATGCAAAGCATGAACTGCAGTGGAGTAAACACCTTAAAACCAAGGAAGTCACTCAGGCTCCCCCTGCTACCTCTTCTGCTGCTGCCGCCTCGGCCTATTCTGCTGCTGCCGCCTCGGCCTCTTCCTCCGCCTCTGGAGGAACGTTGGCACCTGCCGCCCAGCAAACAGGGGATGTACCACCAACACCACCACCACCACCTCCGTCACCAAGCGTCTCAACCATGTCACACGCCAGCGTTCAGCTCTCCATCTCACAAACATTTGATAGAAAGCGTAAATTCCCACCTAGCCACCCTCGATCCCTGGCCCTGAATGCCAGCATTTCTAAACTACTGGCCTATGAAATGCTGTCATTTAGGCTGGTGGACACAGACAGCTTCAAACAGCTCATGTCGCTTGCTGTCCCACAGTATGTTGTTCCCAGCCGGCACTACTTCTCCAAGAGAGCCGTGCCTTCCCTGCACAACCAAGTATCCGATAAAATCAAGTGTGCACTGCGCAACGCCATCTGTGGCAAGGTCCACCTAACCACAGATACGTGGACCAGTAAGCACGGCCAGGGACGCTATATCTCCCTAACTGCACACTGGGTAAATGTAGTGGCAGCTGGGCCCCAGGCGGAGAGCTGTTTGGCGCACGTCCTTCCGCCGCCAAGGATCGCAGGGCAACATTCTTTGCCTCCTGTTGCCACCTCCTCCTTCTCGGCTTCCTCCTCCTCTTCTTCCACCTGCTCATCCAGTCAGCCACACACCTTCACCACCAACTTCAGCACAGCCCGGGGTAAACGTCAGCAGGCCATTCTGAAACTCATATGTTTGGGGGACAGGCCCCACACCGCACAGGAGTTGTGGCGGGGTATAGAACAACAGACCGACGAGTGGTTGCTGCCGGTGAGCCTCAAGCCCGGCCTGGTGGTGTGTGATAATGGGCGAAATCTCGTTGCAGCTCTGGGACTAGCCAATTTGACGCACATCCCTTGCTTGGCGCATGTGCTGAATTTGGTGGTGCAGAAGTTCATTCACAACTACCCCGACATGTCAGAGCTGCTGCATAAAGTGCGGGCCGTCTGTTCGCGCTTCCGGCGTTCACATCCTGCTGCTGCTCGCCTGTCTGCGCTACAGCGTAACTTCGGCCTTCCCGCTCACCGCCTCATATGCGACGTGCCCACCAGGTGGAACTCCACCTTGCACATGCTGGACAGACTGTGCGAGCAGCAGCAGGCCATAGTGGAGTTTCAGCTGCAGCACGCACGGGTCAGTCGCACTACAGAACAGCACCACTTCACCACTAGAGTTGAGCGAACACCTGGATGTTCGGGTTCGAGAAGTTCGGCCGAACATCCCGGAAATGTTCGGGTTCGGGATCCGAACCCGATCCGAACTTCGTCCCGAACCCGAACCCCATTGAAGTCAATGGGGACCCGAACTTTTCGGCACTAAAAAGGCTGTAAAACAGCCCAGGAAAGAGCTAGAGGGCTGCAAAAGGCAGCAACATGTAGGTAAATCCCCTGCAAACAAATGTGGATAGGGAAATGAATTAAAATAAAAATTAAATAAATAAAAATTAACCAAAATCAATTGGAGAGAGGTTCCATAGCAGAGAATCTGGCTTCCCGTCACCCACCACTGGAACAGTCCATTCTCAGATATTTAGGCCCCGGCACCCAGGCAGAGGAGAGAGGTCCCGTAACAGAGAATCTGTCTTCATGTCAGCAGAGAATTAGTCTGCATGTCATAGCAGAGAATGAGGCTTCACGTCAGCCACCACTGCAACAGTCCATTGGCATATATTTAGGCCCAGCACCCAGGCAGAGGAGGGAGGTCCCGTAACAGAGAATCTGTCTTCATGTCAGCAGAGAATTAGTCTGCATGTCATAGCAGAGAATGAGGCTTCACGTCAGCCACCACTGCAACAGTCCATTGGCATATATTTAGGCCCAGCACACACACAGGCAGAGGAGAGAGGTCCCGTAACAGAGAATCTGGCTTCATGTCAGCAGAGAATCAGTCTGCATGTCATAGCAGAGAATGAGGCTTCACGTCAGCCACCACTGCAACAGTCCATTGGCATATATTTAGGCCCAGCACACACACAGGCAGAGGAGAGAGGTCCCGTAACAGAGAATCTGGCTTCATGTCAGCAGAGAATCAGTCTGCATGTCATAGCAGAGAATGAGGCTTCACGTCAGCCACCACTGCAACAGTCCATTGGCATATATTTAGGCCCAGCACCCAGGCAGAGGAGGGAGGTCCCGTAACAGAGAATCTGTCTTCATGTCAGCAGAGAATTAGTCTGCATGTCATAGCAGAGAATGAGGCTTCACGTCAGCCACCACTGCAACAGTCCATTGGCATATATTTAGGCCCAGCACACACACAGGCAGAGGAGAGAGGTCCCGTAACAGAGAATCTGGCTTCATGTCAGCAGAGAATCAGTCTGCATGTCATAGCAGAGAATGAGGCTTCACGTCAGCCACCACTGCAACAGTCCATTGGCATATATTTAGGCCCAGCACACACACAGGCAGAGGAGAGAGGTCCCGTAACAGAGAATCTGGCTTCATGTCAGCAGAGAATCAGTCTTCATATCATAGCAGAGAATCAGGCTTCACGTCACCCACCACTGTAAGAGTCAATTTTCATAAATTTAGGCCCAGAACCCAGGCAGAGGAGAAAGGTCCCGTAACAGACAATCTGGCTTCATGTCAGCAGAGAATCAGTCTTCATATCATAGCAGAGAATCAGGCTTCACGTCACCCACCACTGCAACAGTCAATTTTCATAAATTTAGGCCCAGAACCCAGGCAGAGGAGAAAGGTCCCGTAACAGACAATCTGGCTTCATGTCAGCAGAGAATCAGTCTTCATATCATAGCAGAGAATCAGGCTTCACGTCACCCACCACTGCAACAGTCAATTGTCATAAATTTAGGCCCAGCACCCAGGCAGAGGAGAGAGCTCCCGTAACAGAGGATCTGGCTTCATGTCAGCAGAGAATCAGTCTGCATGTCATAGCAGAGAATGAGGCTTCACGTCACCCACCACTGCAACAGTCCATTGGCATATATTTAGGCCTAGCACACAGGCAGAGGAGAGGTTCATTCAACTTTGGGTAGCCTCGCAATATAATGGTAAAATGAAAATAAAAATAGGATTGAATGAGGAAGTGCCCTGGAGTCCAATAATATATGGTTATGGGGAGGTAGTTAATGTCTAATCTGGACAAGGGACGGACAGGTCCTGTGGGATCCATGCCTGGTTCATTTTTATGAACGTCAGCTTGTCCACATTGGCTGTAGACAGGCGGCTGCGTTTGTCTGTAATGACGCCCCCTGCCGTGCTGAATACACGTTCAGACAAAACGCTGGCTGCCGGGCAGGCCAGCACCTCCAAGGCATAAAAGGCTAGCTCTGGCCACGTGGACAATTTAGAGACCCAGAAGTTGAATGGGGCCGAACCATCAGTCAGTACGTGGAGGGGTGTGCACACGTACTGTTCCACCATGTTAGTGAAATGTTGCCTCCTGCTAACACGTTGCGTATCAGGTGGTGGTGCAGTTAGCTGTGGCGTGTTGACAAAAGTTTTCCACATCTCTGCCATGCTAACCCTGCCCTCAGAGGAGCTGGCCGTGACACAGCTGCCTTGGCGACCTCTTGCTCCTCCTCTGCCTTGGCCTTGGGCTTCCACTTGTTCCCCTGTGACATTTGGGAATGCTCTCAGTAGCGTGTCTACCAACGTGCGCTTGTACTCGCGCATCTTCCTATCACGCTCCAGTGCAGGAAGTAAGGTGGGCACATTGTCTTTGTAGCGTGGATCCAGCAGGGTGGCAACCCAGTAGTCCGCACAGGTTAAAATGTGGGCAACTCTGCTGTCGTTGCGCAGGCACTGCAGCATGTAGTCGCTCATGTGTGCCAGGCTGCCCAGGGATAAGGACAAGCTGTCCTCTGTGGGAGGCGTATCGTCATCGTCCTGCCTTTCCCCCCAGCCACGCACCAGTGATGGACCCGAGCTGCGTTGGGTGCCACCCCGCTGTGACCATGCTTCATCCTCATCCTCCTCCACCTCCTCCTCATCCTCGTCCTCCTCGTCCTCCAGTAGTGGGCCCTGGCTGGCCACATTTGTACCTGGCCTCTGCTGTTGCCAAAAACCTCCCTCTGAGTCACTTCGAAGAGACTGGCCTGAAAGTGCTAAAAATGACCCCTCTTCCTCCTCCTCCTCCTCCTCCTCCTGGGCCACCTCCTCTTCCATCATCGCCCTAAGTGTTTTCTCAAGGAGACATAGAAGTGGTATTGTAACGCTGATAACGGTGTCATCGCCACTGGCCATGTTGGTGGAGTACTCGAAACAGCGCAACAGGGCACACAGGTCTCGCATGGAGGCCCAGTCATTGGTGGTGAAGTGGTGCTGTTCTGTAGTGCGACTGACCCGTGCGTGCTGCAGCTGAAACTCCACTATGGCCTGCTGCTGCTCGCACAGTCTGTCCAGCATGTGCAAGGTGGAGTTCCACCTGGTGGGCACGTCGCATATGAGGCGGTGAGCGGGAAGGCCGAAGTTACGCTGTAGCGCAGACAGGCGAGCAGCAGCAGGATGTGAACGCCGGAAGCGCGAACAGACGGCCCGCACTTTATGCAGCAGCTCTGACATGTCGGGGTAGTTGTGAATGAACTTCTGCACCACCAAATTCAGCACATGCGCCAAGCAAGGGATGTGCGTCAAATTGGCTAGTCCCAGAGCTGCAACGAGATTTCGCCCATTATCACACACCACCAGGCCGGGCTTGAGGCTCACCGGCAGCAACCACTCGTCGGTCTGTTGTTCTATACCCCGCCACAACTCCTGTGCGGTGTGGGGCCTGTCCCCCAAACATATGAGTTTCAGAATGGCCTGCTGACGTTTACCCCGGGCTGTGCTGAAGTTGGTGGTGAAGGTGTGTGGCTGACTGGATGAGCAGGTGGAAGAAGAGGAGGAGGAAGCCGAGAAGGAGGAGGTGGCAACAGGAGGCAAAGAATGTTGCCCTGCGATCCTTGGCGGCGGAAGGACGTGCGCCAAACAGCTCTCCGCCTGGGGCCCAGCTGCCACTACATTTACCCAGTGTGCAGTTAGGGAGATATAGCGTCCCTGGCCGTGCTTACTGGTCCACGTATCTGTGGTTAGGTGGACCTTGCTACAGATGGCGTTGCGCAGTGCACACTTGATTTTATCGGATACTTGGTTGTGCAGGGAAGGCACGGCTCTCTTGGAGAAGTAGTGCCGGCTGGGAACAACATACTGTGGGACAGCAAGCGACATGAGCTGTTTGAAGCTGTCTGTGTCCACCAGCCTAAATGACAGCATTTCATAGGCCAGTAGTTTAGAAATGCTGGCATTCAGGGCCAGGGATCGAGGGTGGCTAGGTGGGAATTTACGCTTTCTATCAAATGTTTGTGAGATGGAGAGCTGAACGCTGGCGTGTGACATGGTTGAGACGCTTGGTGACGGAGGTGGTGGTGGTGGTGTTGGTGGTACATCCCCTGTTTGCTGGGCGGCAGGTGCCAACGTTCCTCCAGAGGCGGAGGAAGAGGCCGAGGCGGCAGCAGCAGAATAGGCCGAGGCGGCAGCAGCAGAAGAGGTAGCAGGGGGAGCCTGAGTGACTTCCTTGGTTTTAAGGTGTTTACTCCACTGCAGTTCATGCTTTGCATGCAGGTGCCTGGTCATGCAGGTTGTGCTCAGGTTCAGAACGTTAATGCCTCGCTTCAGGCTCTGATGGCACAGCGTGCAAACCACTCGGGTCTTGTCGTCAGCACATTGTTTGAAGAAGTGCCATGCCAGGGAACTCCTTGAAGCTGCCTTTGGGGTGCTCGGTCCCAGATGGCGGCGGTCAGTAGCAGGCGGAGTCTCTTGGCGGCGGGTGTTCTGCTTTTGCCCACTGCTCCCTCTTTTGCTACGCTGTTGGCTCGGTCTCACCACTGCCTCTTCCTCCGAACTGTGAAAGTCAGTGGCACGACCTTCATTCCATGTGGGGTCTAGGACCTCATCGTCCCCTGCATCGTCTTCCACCCAGTCTTGATCCCTGACCTCCTGTTCAGTCTGCACACTGCAGAAAGACGCAGCAGTTGGCACCTGTGTTTCGTCATCATCAGAGACATGCTGAGGTGGTATTCCCATGTCCTCATCATCAGGAAACATAAGTGGTTGTGCGTCAGTGCATTCTATGTCTTTCACCGCTGGGGAAGGGCTAGGTGGATGCCCTTGGGAAACCCTGCCAGCGGAGTCTTCAAACAGCATAAGAGACTGCTGCATAACTTGAGGCTGAGACAGTTTCCCTGGTATGCATGGGGGTGATGTGACAGACTGATGGGGTTGGTTTTCAGGCGCCATCTGTGCGCTTTCTGCAGAAGACTGGGTGGGAGATAATGTGAACGTGCTGGATCCACTGTCGGCCACCCAATTGACTAATGCCTGTACCTGCTCAGGCCTTACCATCCTTAGAACGGCATTGGGCCCCACCATATATCGCTGTAAATTCTGGCGGCTACTGGGACCTGAGGTAGTTGGTACACTAGGACGTGTGGATGTGGCAGAACGGCCACGTCCTCTCCCAGCACCAGAGGGTCCACTAACACCACCACGACCATGTCCACGTCCGCGTCCCTTACTAGATGTTTTTCTCATTGTTATGGTTCACCACAACAACAAATATATTATTTGGCCCAATGTATTGTATTCAAATTCAGCGGGATATAAATTTGAGGCCTAGTATTTAGGCGCTGGGTGACCGGTATGGATTTAGTGACAGAATTAGACTTGGAAATGCACAGAAGCGTGTGTGTGTGAAGTTATTCTGAATGACCCAATGTGCACCTTGAATATTATATACCCTTTTAGGGATAGATTTCAAATAGCTCTGATATAGCAGAAACCACTAAATTATGAAATTGCTAAATTGGGAATTGTACTTCAACCCAGAACAAAAAATGTGCTTTGACGGACACTAAATATCTTGCCCAGCAACAACAGTACAACGGTGGGTAACGAGAGATTTAGAGGGAATTAAATTTGAGGCCTAGTATTTAGGCGCTGGGTCACCGGTATGGATTTAGTGACAGAATTAGACTTGGAAATACACAGTAGCGGGTGTGTGTGAAGTTATTCTGAATGACCCTATGTGCACCTTCAATATTATATACCCTTTTAGGGATAGATTTCAAATAGCTCTGATATAGCAGAAACCACTAAATTATGAAATTGCTAAATTGGGAATTGTACTTCAACCCAGAACAAAAAATGTGCTTTGACGGACACTAAATATCTTGCCCAGCAACAACAGTACAGCGGTGGGTAACGAGAGATTTAGAGGGAATTAAATTTGAGGCCTAGTATTTAGGCGCTGGGTCACCGGTATGGATTTAGTGACAGAATTAGACTTGGAAATACACAGTAGCGGGTGTGTGTGAAGTTATTCTGAATGACCCTATGTGCACCTTCAATATTATATACCCTTTTAGGGATAGATTTCAAATAGCTCTGATATAGCAGAAACCACTAAATTATGAAATTGCTAAATTGGGAATTGTACTTCAACCCAGAACAAAAAATGTGCTTTGACGGACACTAAATATCTTGCCCAGCAACAACAGTACAGCGGTGGGTAACGAGAGATTTAGAGGGAATTAAATTTGAGGCCTAGTATTTAGGCGCTGGGTCACCGGTATGGATTTAGTGACAGAATTAGACTTGGAAATACACAGTAGCGGGTGTGTGTGAAGTTATTCTGAATGACCCTATGTGCACCTTCAATATTATATACCCTTTTTGGGATAGATTTCAAATAGCTCTGATATAGCAGGAACCACTAAATTATGAAATTGCTAAATTGGGAATTGTACTTCAACCCAGAACAAAAAATGTGCTTTGACGGGCACTAAATAACTTTCCCAGCTACAACAGGACAACGGTAACGAGAGATTTAGAGGGATTTAAATTTGAGGCCTAGTATTTAGGCGCTGGGTGACAGGTATGGGTTTAGTGACAGAATTAGACTTGGAAATACACAGTAGCGGGTGTGTGTGAAGTTATTCTGAATGACCCTATGTGCACCTTCAATATTATATACCCTTTTTGGGATAGATTTCAAATAGCTCTGATATAGCAGAAACCACTAAATTATGAAATTGCTAAATTGGGAATTGTACTTCAACCCAGAACAAAAAATGTGCTTTGACGGACACTAAATATCTTGCCCAGCAACAACAGTACAGCGGTGGGTAACGAGAGATTTAGAGGGAATTAAATTTGAGGCCTAGTATTTAGGCGCTGGGTCACCGGTATGGATTTAGTGACAGAATTAGACTTGGAAATACACAGTAGCGGGTGTGTGTGAAGTTACTCTGAATGACCCTATGTGCACCTTCAATATTATATACCCTTTTTGGGATAGATTTCAAAGAGCTCTGATATAGCAGGAACCACTAAATTATGAAATTGCTAAATTGGGAATTGTATTTCAACCCAGAACAAGAAATGTGCTTGAACGGACACTAAATAACTCGCCCAGCTACAGCACTAGGGACAGATTTAGCTGGATATAAATTTGAGGCCTAGTATTTAGGCGCTGGGTGACCGGTATGGATTTAGTGACAGAATTAGACTGGGATATGGCCAAAAAATGAACAGACTATTGCTGGTTAAATGCACTTGGTGTGACAGCTTCACCCTGATGTAGGCTTTAGCCAAAAAACAACCACACCATTGAGGGTTAAATGCACTTGGTGACAGGCGCAGCTTGCCCCTGATTTTGTATATGGCCAAAAAATGAACAGACTATTGCTGGTTAAATGCACTTGGTGTGACAGCTTCACCCTGATGTAGGCTTTAGCCAAAAAACAACCACACCATTGAGGGTTAAATGCACTTGGTGACAGGCGCAGCTTGCCCCTGATTTTGTATATGGCCAAAAAATGAACAGACTATTGCTGGTTAAATGCACTTGGTGTGACAGCTTCACCCTGATGTAGGCTTTAGCCAAAAAACAACCACACCATTGAGGGTTAAATGCACTTGGTGACAGGCGCAGCTTGCCCCTGATTTTGTATATGGCCAAAAAATGAACAGACTATTGCTGGTTAAATGCACTTGGTGTCACAGCTTCACCCTGATGTAGGCTTTAGCCAAAAAACAACCACACCATTGAGGGTTAAATGCACTTGGTCGCAGCTTGTGCTGGCGCACCACAAGACACAAAATGGCCGCCGATCACCCCAGAAAAATGAGACTGACAAACGGTCTGTGCAGCCTAAAAACAGTGAGCAATTGAGGATCAGCAGCTCAATGATCCACAGCTGCAGATCGATCAGTTAATCAAGTCCTTTGGAGGAGTTAATCTGCCTAATCTCGCCCTACTGTCGCAGCCGCAACCTCTCCCTACGCTAATCAGAGCAGAGTGACGGGCGGCGCTATGTGACTCCAGCTTAAATAGAGGCTGGGTCACATGGTGCTCTGGCCAATCACAGCCATGCCAATAGTAGGCATGGCTGTGATGGCCTCTTGGGGCAAGTAGTATGACGCTTGTTGATTGGCTGCTTTGCAGCCTTTCAAAAAGCGCCAAGAAAGCGTCACAAAAGCGCGAAGAAAGCGACGAACACCGAACCCGAACCCGGACTTTTACGAAAATGTCCGGGTTCGGGTCCGTGTCACGGACACCCCAAAATTCGGTACGAACCCGAACTATACAGTTCGGGTTCGCTCATCCCTATTCACCACCAATGACTGGGCCTCCATGCGAGACCTGTGTGCCCTGTTGCGCTGTTTCGAGTACTCCACCAACATGGCCAGTGGCGATGACACCGTTATCAGCGTTACAATACCACTTCTATGTCTCCTTGAGAAAACACTTAGGGCGATGATGGAAGAGGAGGTGGCCCAGGAGGAGGAGGAGGAGGAGGAAGAGGGGTCATTTTTAGCACTTTCAGGCCAGTCTCTTCGAAGTGACTCAGAGGGAGGTTTTGGGCAACAGCAGAGGCCAGGTACAAATGTGGCCAGCCAGGGCCCACTACTGGAGGACGAGGAGGACGAGGATGAGGAGGAGGTGGAGGAGGATGAGGATGAAGCATGGTCACAGCGGGGTGGCACCCAACGCAGCTCGGGTCCATCACTGGTGCGTGGCTGGGGGGAAAGGCAGGACGATGACGATACGCCTCCCACAGAGGACAGCTTGTCCTTACCCCTGGGCAGCCTGGCACACATGAGCGACTACATGCTGCAGTGCCTGCGCAACGACAGCAGAGTTGCCCACATTTTAACCTGTGCGGACTACTGGGTTGCCACCCTGCTGGATCCACGCTACAAAGACAATGTGCCCACCTTACTTCCTGCACTGGAGCGTGATAGGAAGATGCGCGAGTACAAGCGCACGTTGGTAGACGCGCTACTGAGAGCATTCCCAAATGTCACAGGGGAACAAGTGGAAGCCCAAGGCCAAGGCAGAGGAGGAGCAAGAGGTCGCCAAGGCAGCTGTGTCACGGCCAGCTCCTCTGAGGGCAGGGTTAGCATGGCAGAGATGTGGAAAACTTTTGTCAACACGCCACAGCTAACTGCACCACCACCTGATACGCAACGTGTTAGCAGGAGGCAACATTTCACTAACATGGTGGAACAGTACGTGTGCACACCCCTCCACGTACTGACTGATGGTTCGGCCCCATTCAACTTCTGGGTCTCTAAATTGTCCACGTGGCCAGAGCTAGCCTTTTATGCCTTGGAGGTGCTGGCCTGCCCGGCAGCCAGCGTTTTGTCTGAACGTGTATTCAGCACGGCAGGGGGCGTCATTACAGACAAACGCAGCCGCCTGTCTACAGCCAATGTGGACAAGCTGACGTTCATAAAAATGAACCAGGCATGGATCCCACAGGACCTGTCCGTCCCTTGTCCAGATTAGACATTAACTACCTCCCCATAACCATATATTATTGGACTCCAGGGCACTTCCTCATTCAATCCTATTTTTATTTTCATTTTACCATTATATTGCGAGGCTACCCAAAGTTGAATGAACCTCTCCTCTGCCTGTGTGCTAGGCCTAAATATATGCCAATGGACTGTTGCGGTGGTGGGTGACGTGAAGCCTCATTCTCTGCTATGACATGCAGACTAATTCTCTGCTGACATGAAGACAGATTCTCTGTTACGGGACCTCCCTCCTCTGCCTGGGTGCTGGGCCTAAATATATGCCAATGGACTGTTGCAGTGGTGGGTGACGTGAAGCCTGATTCTCTGCTATGACATGCAGACTAATTCTCTGCTGACATGAAGACAGATTCTCTGTTACGGGACCTCTCTCCTCTGCCTGTGTGTGTGCTGGGCCTAAATATATGCCAATGGACTGTTGCAGTGGTGGCTGACGTGAAGCCTCATTCTCTGCTATGACATGCAGACTAATTCTCTGCTGACATGAAGCCAGATTGTCTGTTACGGGACCTCTCTCCTCTGCCTGTGTGTGTGCTGGGCCTAAATATATGCCAATGGACTGTTGCAGTGGTGGCTGACGTGAAGCCTCATTCTCTGCTATGACATGCAGACTAATTCTCTGCTGACATGAAGACAGATTCTCTGTTACGGGACCTCTCTCCTCTGCCTGTGTGTGTGCTGGGCCTAAATATATGCCAATGGACTGTTGCAGTGGTGGCTGACGTGAAGCCTCATTCTCTGCTATGACATGCAGACTGATTCTCTGCTGACATGAAGCCAGATTCTCTGTTACGGGACCTCTCTCCTCTGCCTGTGTGTGTGCTGGGCCTAAATATATGCCAATGGACTGTTGCAGTGGTGGCTGACGTGAAGCCTCATTCTCTGCTATGACATGCAGACTAATTCTCTGCTGACATGAAGACAGATTCTCTGTTACGGGACCTCCCTCCTCTGCCTGGGTGCTGGGCCTAAATATATGCCAATGGACTGTTGCAGTGGTGGCTGACGTGAAGCCTCATTCTCTGCTATGACATGCAGACTAATTCTCTGCTGACATGAAGACAGATTCTCTGTTACGGGACCTCCCTCCTCTGCCTGGGTGCTGGGCCTAAATATATGCCAATGGACTGTTGCAGTGGTGGCTGACGTGAAGCCTCATTCTCTGCTATGACATGCAGACTAATTCTCTGCTGACATGAAGACAGATTCTCTGTTACGGGACCTCCCTCCTCTGCCTGGGTGCTGGGCCTAAATATATGCCAATGGACTGTTGCAGTGGTGGGTGACGTGAAGCCTCATTCTCTGCTATGACATGCAGACTGATTCTCTGCTGACATGAAGCCAGATTGTCTGTTACGGGACCTCTCTCCTCTGCCTGTGTGCTAGGCCTAAATATATGCCAATGGACTGTTGCAGTGGTGGCTGACGTGAAGCCTCATTCTCTGCTATGACATGCAGACTGATTCTCTGCTGACATGAAGCCAGATCGTCTGTTACGGGACCTCTCTGCTCTGCCTGTGTGCTAGGCCTAAATATATGCCAATGGACTGTTGCAGTGGTGGGTGACGTGAAGCCTCATTCTCTGCTATGACATGCAGACTGATTCTCTGCTGTCATGAAGCCAGATTGTCTGTTACGGGACCTCTCTGCTCTGCCTGTGTGCTAGGCCTAAATATATGCCAATGGACTGTTGCAGTGGTGGGTGACGTGAAGCCTCATTCTCTGCTATGACATGCAGACTGATTCTCTGCTGACATGAAGCCAGATTGTCTGTTACGGGACCTCTCTCCTCTGCCTGTGTGCTAGGCCTAAATATATGCCAATGGACTGTTGCAGTGGTGGCTGACGTGAAGCCTCATTCTCTGCTATGACATGCAGACTAATTCTCTGCTGACATGAAGCCAGATTGTCTGTTACGGGACCTCTCTCCTCTGCCTGGGTGCTGGGCCTAAATTTATGACAATGGACTGTTGCAGTGGTGGCTGACGTGAAGCCTGATTCTCTGCTATGACATGCAGACTGATTCTCTGCTGACATGAAGCCAGATCCTCTGTTACGGGACCTCTCTCCTCTGCCTGTGTGTGTGCTGGGCCTAAATATATGCCAATGGACTGTTGCAGTGGTGGCTGACGTGAAGCCTCATTCTCTGCTATGACATGCAGACTGATTCTCTGCTGACATGAAGCCAGATTCTCTGTTACGGGACCTCTCTCCTCTGCCTGTGTGTGTGCTGGGCCTAAATATATGCCAATGGACTGTTGCAGTGGTGGCTGACGTGAAGCCTCATTCTCTGCTATGACATGCAGACTAATTCTCTGCTGACATGAAGACAGATTCTCTGTTACGGGACCTCCCTCCTCTGCCTGGGTGCTGGGCCTAAATATATGCCAATGGACTGTTGCAGTGGTGGCTGACGTGAAGCCTCATTCTCTGCTATGACATGCAGACTAATTCTCTGCTGACATGAAGACAGATTCTCTGTTACGGGACCTCTCTCCTCTGCCTGGGTGCCGGGGCCTAAATATCTGAGAATGGACTGTTCCAGTGGTGGGTGACGGGAAGCCAGATTCTCTGCTATGGAACCTCTCTCCAATTGATTTTGGTTAATTTTTATTTATTTAATTTTTATTTTAATTCATTTCCCTATCCACATTTGTTTGCAGGGGATTTACCTACATGTTGCTGCCTTTTGCAGCCCTCTAGCTCTTTCCTGGGCTGTTTTACAGCCTTTTTAGTGCCGAAAAGTTCGGGTCCCCATTGACTTCAATGGGGTTCGGGTTCGGGACGAAGTTCGGATCGGGTTCGGATCCCGAACCCGAACATTTCCGGGATGTTCGGCCGAACTTCTCGAACCCGAACATCCAGGTGTTCGCTCAACTCTATACATGATCTTTATAGGGGAAGGGGACCTTGTGTTACCATGCGTGTAAGATAGTTTGTGTTGCCAATTACTGGGGAAAAAACATTGAAAATGTGATGATTTTAACCAGCCTGTTTTGGGCCGTGTGTTTTTCTTACTTTTTTTTATATTTGCCTTCCAAGAGCTTTAACTTTTTTATTTTTTCATCTATATAGCTGTATGAGGGCTTGTTCTTTGCAGGAAAAGTTGTCGTTTTTAATGGGGTACACAAAACTTTCTGATTAACTTTTATTAACTCTTTCTGAGAGGGAGATGGGAAAAACAGCAATGTTGCCACTGCGTTTTTATGTTATAAATTTATGGCGTTCATTTTTTGGTATAAATAACATAAAATCTTTATTTTCTACACAAATACATGTAGTTTTTTTTTCTTTTAATACTTTTTTGCAATAAAACCCCTTTTTTTAAAAGGAAAGCATGTTTTTGCATTGCCGCTTCCCAAGACCCATAATGTTTTTATTTTTCTTTCTATGGAGTTGTGTGAGGGCTTAAAGTATAACTGTCATATTATTATTTTTGGGAGTATTGGATTGTGGTGATTAATATCTCCTTGGTGGCCCTATTTCAACTTTTCACTGTGTATTCAATTACCCCTTAATTCCACAGTTTTGTTCCCTGTACTGCCTACTTTTACCTGTGCTTAAAATAGGGTTGTTAGGCAGGGTCCGTCTATCTGTTGAAGGACGGAGGACGCAGAAGCAGGCTGCGTGCAAGGTCAGATTACAGACAGCCAGGGACTGGAAGTAAATGATTAAAGCCAGGTCCTCCCCAGCAGCTGATAACAGTGCCTGGGCTGTGTGCACTTCTCCCTGTCCCTGCGCTTGGCAGACGCTCCCTCACTCAGCAGAGCTGGAGCAGCGCAGACCAGGGAAGGGAGCTCTGCCACCTGCTCAGTGTATAAATGAAAGCAACATGTGGTAAGAGGACCCCTTTGTGCTGCAGGAGATTAACCCTATAGGGGGAGGGCTCTGGTTACTGACACTTTTGGGGGGCTATTGTTACTGGCTAGTGAGGGCAGGCGGGATTAGCCTCAGGGTGAGGGCAGTGCCTGCCATCTTAACTGAATAGTGAACTTGCAGTTTTATGCAGACTGGTTGCTAAGGGCTGAATCTTATTAAATATGGGGTAAGTCAGTCTAATAGTAACTGATTCTGGAATATCATGTTATTAGTAACTACAGATATGAAAATTGAAATTAGGGTCTAAGGGCCGCTTCACACGAGCGGATGCCGTGCGTGGCATCCGCTCCGTGAAAGAGAGCCAAGACCCGCTGCAGACTGCAGAGGCACGGAGCAGTAACATGACTGTTAATGCTCCGTGCCTCTCTGTGATCTCTTTACTACGAAATCACAGTGACAACTGTGATTTCGTAGTAAAGAGATCACAGAGAGGCACGGAGCATTAACAGTCATGTTACTGCTCCGTGCCTCTGCAGTCTGCAGCGGGTCTTGGCTCTCTTTCACGGAGCGGATGCCACGCACGGCATCCGCTCGTGTGAAGCGGCCCTAAGTGTGACAGTTATCCTATAATTTTTGCAGGACAACTTTCATTTTTCATTGGTATTAGTTTTAGTAAATTACACTTGTTTGTTATGAAGTTTTTTCGGTGGCAACTAAGAATAAATTAGCAATACCGTCTTTTTTTTTTTTTTTTTTTTTTTACGGCGTTCACTGTAGGGGATAATTTACATTATATTTATGTAGTCCAGGCTATGGATGCAGCAATACTAAACATATGGGGGAGATTTCATTGAAAACGTTTTTTTATTTAACCCTTTCATGTCCAAGGGTCATTGATGCCCCGGTGTCCAGGTCAAAATTTACAAATCTGACATGCATCACTTTATGTGGTAATAGCTTTGGAACACTTATTTATCCAAGCCATTCTGAGACCATTTTCTCGTGACACATTGTACTTCATGATAGTCATAAATTTGAGTCCATGTATTTCACTTTTATTTATGAAAAAAATCCCAGTTTATCAAAAATTTTGAAAAATTCACAATTTCTCTGCTTCTAAAACAGAAAGTCATACCTAATAAAATATTTATAACTTAAACATTCCCCATATGTATACTTTTATGTTGGCATCAATTTGGAAATGTAATTTTATTTTTTTAGGACGTTAGAAGGCTTAGAAGTTTAGAAGCAAATCTTAAAATTTTTAAGAAAATTTCCAAAACCCACTTTTTAAGGACCAGTTCAGGTCTGAAGTCACTTTGTGGGGCTTACAAAGTGGAAACCCCCCATAAATGACCCCATTGTAGAAACTACACCCCTCAAGTTACTCAAAACAGATTTGACAAACTTTGTTAACTCTTTAGGTGTTCCACAAGAATTAAAGGAAAATGGCGATTAAATTTCTAAATTTCACTTTTTTGGCCGATTTTTCACTGTATTACATTTTTTTCTTTAACACATTGAGGGTTAACAGCCAAACAAATCTTAATATTTATTACCCTGATTCCACGGTTTACAGAAACACCCCACATGTGGTCGTAAACTGATGTAAGGGCGCACGGCAGGGTGCAGAAGAAAAGGAGCGCCGTATGGTTTTTGGAAGGCAGATTTTGCTGGACTGGTTTTAGATGCCATGTCCCATTTAAAGCCCCTCTGATGCACCCATACAGTAGAAACTCCCAAAAAGTTTTGGAAACTAGGGGATAAGGTGCCAGTTTTAAGGGTACTATTTTGGGGTACATATGATTTTTAATTGCTCTATATTACGTTTTTTGTGAGGCAAGGTAACTGAAAAATTGCTGTTTTGGCACTATTTTTTATTTTACAAGATTCATCTGACAGGGTAGATCATGTGCTATTTTTATAGAGCAGGTTGTTACGGATGCAATTATATCAAATATGTCTACTTTCTTTGTTTGTTTCAGTTTTAAATAATAAAGCATTTTTGAAAAAATGTGTGTGTCCATTTTCTGAACGGCATATATTTTTATTTTTCTGCCGATAGTCTTGTGCAGGGGCTCGTTTTTTGCAGAAAGATTTTAGGTTTTTATTAGTACCATTTTTGGGTACACAGGATTTTTTGATCATTCCTTATTACACTTTATGGGGCAAGGTGACCAAAAAATTTGCTGTTTTGGAACAGTATTTATTTTTACAGCGTTCATCTGAGGGGTTAGGTCATGTGACAGTTTTATAGAGCAGATCGTTATGGACGTGGCAATACCTAATATGTATACTTTTTCTTGTTTATTTAAGTTTTACACAATAATAGCATTTCTGAAACCAAAAAAAGTGATGTTTTAGTGTCTCCATAGTTTGTCTTAAATAGAGTATCATTTTTTGCGTGATGAGGTGATGGTTTGATTGGTACTATTTTGGGGGTCATAAGCCTTTTTGATCGATTGCTGTTGCACTTCTTGTTATGTAAGGTGACAAATGTGCCTTTTTTGGCACAGTTTTTTTTGCGGGATGAGGTGACCGGTTTTATTGGTGCCATTTTGTTTGATATACACCTTTTTGATTTCTTGGTATTGCACTTTTTGTGATGTAAGGTGACAAAATCGGCTATTTTTTTACACCGTTTTATTTTTTTATGGTGTTTATTGGACGGGGTCTATCATGTGATATATTTATAGAGACGGTCATTACAGACGCGGTGATACCTAATATGTGTAGTTTGTTTTTGTTTTTTATAGGAAAAGGCAATTTATTTTTTAATTTTACATTTTTAGTTATTTATTTATTTTTACTTTTATTATTTTCACTTTTTTTTATCAAGTCCCTCTTGGATCTTGAAGATCCAGTAGGACTGATGGCTGTACTATACTTTGCAATGCTCTTGCATTGCAAAGTATCATACTATCAGATGTCCTGTAGGTGGCAACAACGGATGCCTTTGCAAAGTGTCCGGTTGCCATGGCCACAATCGGGCGCTGCCATCGCAGCGCGGCAGCCCCGATGGTTGAGAGAGGGAGCCCCCTCCCTCTATTAACCCCATGGATGCCGCTGCTGCGGCATCTAAGTGGTTACAGCAGAGTGTCAGCATAGAGCTGACACTCGCTGCTGATGGCGGCGGCTCAGGAATGGAACCGCCGCTATCAAACACAGCAGGGGGACCGCACTGCATAGAGGGCAGTGGGCAGCACTGGAAAGGGGAAAGGTACGGCCAGCATTGAGGCGGCACAAATGGGGGCAGGATGACTGTATGGGCCGGGGAGGGGGCGGACCGCATCAGGGGCAGGCTGCATAAATAAGGATGGGGCGGGGGGAACTACATCAGGGGCAGGCGGGGACAGGGGAGGTTGGAGGCGCACAGGAAGGGGGCACAGATCGGGGGCACGAGGACACTACCTGATTTCAGGCTCTGATCTGCAATGTCTGCTGTCAGTGACAGCAGCAGTGCAGGGGCAGAAGCTTTAATCCAAGAGTTTTGCAGCTCTTGGATTAAAGAGCTGCCTGACATCTATACACGCGCTATAGACGGATTGCAGTCGGAAAGGGGTTAATAAATGTGGTGGGTTTTATTTTACTTTTGTTTTTTTCCCCTGAATGTCCACTTAATAGTCCCATAACTATAACAGACAATATTCAGATTGATTTTAAAATGCAATGCATTATCCCTATAGTGCATTGCATTTTAATGTCAGTGCTATACTGACATTGACCATCAGGATGCACCAGAGAGGCACAGCCTGCTGGAAACTACTCAAGGCAGGCTTGGGGCCTTCATAAGACCCTAGCCTGCCTTTATACACATTGGCACCCCGTAATCGTAATTGTGGGGTGCCGATGGGAGACAGAGGCATGTAAAGCATTAAACAGGAGTGCCAATCTGGGCTGTTAGAGTAGAACCGCGGCTCTCATGTGAGAGCCGTGTCCCTGCTCCCCGCAGCACGTGAAAGTCATATGGGTGGTGACTAAGGGGTTAAACAGGAGTATAGCTATAGGTGGTGCAGAGAAAGCAGAGCAGGACCCCTAGGTCCTTCTGCCACATAAGGGGATACTAGTATGATGAATGTTCCATTGTAGGTGTGGGGCACTAATACTAATTTGGGGCATTGGCAATTCAGGTTACTCCTGATTCTTTCTCCAGTTCTACATGTATTTATTTTAGAAAATTACCATTGCTCAGAATTTAATGGAGGACTAGTAGTAATAGTAATTTCTGACATTTAATTTTACTTAAAGGGCTTGTGTCAAAAAACATATTCTATACTTTTCAAACCAGCATCTGGATCTGAATACTTTTGCAATTGCATGTAATACAAAAATGAGTATAGCCAATTAACTATTCAATAAAATGTATCTGTATAGCGCCACCAGCTGTTTGTTCTTTTCCTTTCCTTCTGTCCATCTGACTGAGCTGATCAAGCTTGCTTGGTTTAAATCTTCAACTGCCACCACCCATATGTTTTGTTAGAAGATGTGCCATTTAGAGGGAGATAGCTGCTGCAGAAAGACCATGCCCCCGAGGCTGAGGATAATTTAGCAGAACAATTGGAGCAGTGAATGTGGAGATCTCTGGACCCATGTGAAGTACAAGGCTGGTTCTAGCTTTGTTAGATATTTGCATATACTATATGATTTCTGATTTTCATTTTTACACGAGTGTAATAATATTACAGGCTATAGCTACTAGAGAGGGTCCGTTAATCCAGGGAGTTAGTCTAATTGCCTGATTGGAGTCGGGAAGGAATTTTTTATTCCTCTAAAGTGGGGAAAATTGGCTTCTACCTCAGTTTTTTTTTTTCCTTCCTCTGGATCAACTTGCAGGATAAGAGGCCGAACTGGATTGGCAAATGTCTTTTTTCGTCCCTGTGTACTATGTTACTATGTTACACCATGGCATAACCCCTTGAAAGGCATTTTTCACATTAAATTAATTTTGTAACACACTTAGGGGGACTTTTGCCATTTGAGTTTGTTTTCGTGTCACTTTTAAGTTTGGTTTTGCATTGCTTGGTTATACCAAATTTATAAAATGGTGCACTATTTTCATGTATTTGGTGCAACTATATTGTGTTGCATGACTTGGTCTTAAAAAATATACCAGAAGGCTGCCTTTTTTGTGACATTTCCAAGTGTTGCATAAATATGCTATAATCCAGGTCTAATCTCACTTTTCAGCCTTAAACATAGACCACTTTGAAAAGTGGCATGGCTTCTAAATGTTGTAGAAAACACTGCAACCTGCATGTCGTGCAACATTTTTACAACAAAAACTAGACCTATCTGGTTTGATCAATTCCCCCTTAGTGTACTAATATACTGTCATTCACATTGACAACAACTGGATCATCTACTTATGTTCATATCTACATGTTGTAACTAATATAGGTAATTATATTATAAACAAATAACATAAATATGTTGTAAACACCCTAGTACTCTTTATTATATGTACAGTGGCATTGAAAAGTTTGGGCACCCCTGGTCAAAATTACAGCTATTGTGAACAGTTAAGCAAACTGAAGATGAAATTACCTCCAAAAGCCATAAAGTTAAAAGGTGACACATTCCCCTTGTATTTTAAGCAAAAACATTTTTTTAATCTTTTATATTTTCAAAATAACACCCTGCATTGTTAGTACCTAGTAGCACCCTCTTTGGCAAGTATCACAGCTTGTAAACACTTTTTGTAACCAGGCAAGAGTCTTTCACTTCTTGTACTGCTCTTTTACAGCCTATCCACAGAGTTTCAATGATGTTCAGATCACGTGACGGTGAGGGCAATGGTAAAATCTTCAGCTTGTGCTTTTTCAAGAAGTTTCAGGTTTCTATTTCCTCAATTTGAAATGTAAAATGGCAGTTAACAAGAACAGTGGAGATCAAAATAAGGTCTGGAAGACTAAGAAAAATGTCGAAGACAGCTGCTCATAGGATTGCTAGAAAGGCAGATCAGAACCCTTGCTTGACTGCAAAAGATCTTCAGGAGGTTCTGTGGAGTTGTGGCACATTGTTCTACTGTTCAGAGACACTTGCACAAATATGGCCTTCATGGAAGAGTCCTTAGAAGAAAACCTCTCCTGCATACTCACCACAAAATTCAACATCAGAAGTTTGCAAAAGAACATCTAAACAAGCCTGATGCATTTTGGAAACAAGTCCCGTGGACCAATGCGGACCAATAGAACTCTTTGGCCACAATGAGCAAAGATATTTTTAGAGAAAAAAAGGCTCAGAATTTCATGAAAAGTACACCTCTCCAATTATTAAGCATGAGGGAGGATCAATCATACTTTAGGGCTGTGTTGCAGCCAATGGTGTAGGGAGCATTTCCTGGGTAGAGGGAAGAATGGATTCAATGAAATCCCAGCAAATTCTAGAGGCAAACAGAAGCTGTAAAAAAAAAAGCTGAAGTTGTAAAGAGGACCTTAAAAGGCACAAGCTGAAGGTTTTACCATGGCCATCACAGTTTTCTGATCTGAATATAATAAAAATCTGTGGACAAACCTCAAAAGAGCAGTGCTTGCAAGATGGCCCGGGAATTTAATAGAACTGGAAGACTTCTGCAAAGAAGAATGGCTGAAAATCCCTCAAACAAGAATTGAAAGACTATTGGCTGTCTATAAAAAAACGTTTTCAAGCTGTGATACTTGCCAAAGTTGTTTAAAATACAAAGGTAATATGTTATCTTTAACTTTATACCTTTTGGAGATAATTTCATGTTCAACTTGCTTAACTGTTCACAGTAATAGGAATTTGACCAGGGATGACCAAACTTTTGCATGCCACTGTATAATATTCAGATATCTTTCCGAAATTAAGATAACATAAATTTTACTTGTCTATTACTTGTATATTTAACATTTCTTAAGTAAATTTGTGTCAGGCTAATTGAAATAGTATGACAGTCAAGACAGTGGAAGGCATTTGCAAAACAGATGTTATAATGACCCTCAGGAAAAGGAAAAAAAAATCATTAGTCAAAACTAAATAGGAGATGGAAATATAAAAATACCCCACCGCTCTGTGTTCTAAATCATAAATGACAGGCAGATAAAATCTACAAAATATGTTTAGCTCATGGAATCTCGACCTGGATAGAAATTCCATTATGAAAACGAACATGTGTTATATTAAAACCTTGCAATGTATTGTGAGCCCTTAATGGTAAGATTTTAAGCACTAAAAAAGAATTACATGACATATGTGCATTTCATCCTAAGGTTACTGTTATTGTAAGATTATCTTTCTTGTTATGGCCAAGATTTGATAGAAAATAAAATGCCAAATCATTAATATTATTGAGTTCTAAAAATCCAATCATGTAAAATGATCCGAGCAATGCAAATCCTGGAGTTTAATATCCACAACTGAACTTTTATATGCCATTGTTTTAACTATGGTATTAAATTTATATTTATGGTGCAGAATATTATATACCAATTAGTGAAGCGAGCTTCGGATCCAAGATCCGAAGTCTCTTCGCTCCAAACTTCGTTTTATTTCTGTACAGAGATCCGCCTCCACACAGCATTAAAATGTATGGGCTCCTGTGAGGCTAAATGAGTTATCACCAAAGTCTCACGAGACTTCAGTGAATAATTTTGGCATTTGATTATTAAACTTGAAAAACATTTTAAAACAGGTATCTGAAGTTAGGTCTGGACCGATTAGTACCTCGGTACTGAAGTCAACCTCAGAACCAAATTTTACATTTTTCAAATAGAAAAATTAAATACTAAAGTCATTCACCTAAGTGAAGACTCCGGTGTAGAGTTGCACCAGGTATCGAACTTTCGATACCCAATCGGTACTCTTGCACCCGGATTGATCTAATACCGGCATTTAATATTTTCCAATACAAGGCTGCGCTACTGCACAGCCTAGTATCTGTTAAACAACAAGGCACGCGCTGCCCTAGGCATGCAATATGTTCTCTTCAGCCGGCACAGTGGAGGAGGGAGTCCCCCCTTCTCCACTGTGACGCAGCCACCACTGCCGCCAATAAAAAGAGAGGGGAGGAGACTTTGAAGCTGCCGCTGGCCAGCAATTAAAATAATACTGAGGAAGAGGGGAGGGGATTGTGGCCACTGCACCACCAATGAATATAATTAACCCCTTAATACAAATGTACAGGGCAGGTGTCGGCCATATCACACAGCCGACATGCTGCCTTAATGACAGGGCACGACGATCCCACAAATCCTGTCAATAAACCCCTCAGGTGTGGCACCTGAGGGCCTAATTCACGTGGTTCAGCGGAACCCCGGTCATTGAGGGCGGGTGTCGGCTGTTTGATACGGCCGGTACCCACCGTTGTACATTTGTATTAAGGTGTTTTTTGCATGCTGCCTGCAATTCATTCATAACTTCTAGTAGGAATAAGACAACATACTAAACAGACATGGTAACAGACAGTCCATTTAAGGGGCTGTTTGAGAAATTGGCCTAAGCGCAGAAAGTGGTATGAAGACCCTAACCATTACAAACCTGTTAAATCCCTGCTGTTCCAGTGTGATTGCTTGGTCCCCAGGGATCCAGTAACAATGACATCACATATACCAGTCACGTGACCGCTAGAGTAGACCAAAACAAACAAGTGGAAGTAATGTATCAAAATATTATTTATTAATAAAATACAACATATGGGGAGACAACGGGATGGTATACAGTATACGGAGAAGCGCAGGGCCAATGGCACCAAAGAACTACCAGGGTATCTGTGCAATGTAAAGCACAGGTAAGTACAGCCAATAAATCAAGGCGTGAAGCTCAAGGATAACCAAGACAGTGTGACATAAAGAGGTCGCCCTCATAAGGCTATGTACACAAGGTACAAAAAGACCATGCCTGGTAACCCGTGAGCAATCACCCACATACCAAAATGCATAGGCGCCTGGACTGACAGATATAATAAACAATCCCAGGTAAAAATCAGTATCTAAATCACAAAGATAACATGCACCTAGATCAGAGGGACCCACTATGGATATATATAGGGGTGCCCTATAAGGAATGTGGGGCTGTACTAATAACAGAACGTACCTGAAGACATGGTAGTAAAGTGGATGTCAGACCCTGAGCGCGAGACCTCGACGCGCGTTTCACCTCAACGGCTTCGTCAGCAGTCACATGATATATATATTAAATCACCACTGAGGCCATTGATGCAAGGTTCATATAAGTAATGCAATGTCTATGATGTAATTGCTACAGGACAAGCATGGACCACTAGAGGGCAGTGCTAGAACAGTGAGGGACTTATTAGGCTTTAAATTGTTTTTCTATGAGCTATTTTCCTACAATCCAGGACAACCCCTTAAAAATTTATTGACACGTGCATCTGTTAATTGGCATATGGTCACCTCATACCACACAGATGTTGTACTGTGCCACATAATTCAAACGGTAGAAAAAAAAAGTCACTGGCCTGTGGGAACAAAGGCCAAGTAGTACATTACTATAGAGACTGCAGCTTTTATTTTGCAGAGCAGTTTAAGAAATTAAAGCTAGCTCTGATTGGTTGCTATGGGCAAAAAGGCTGGTGTTTCTATTAAAAAGTTTTGATAAATGAGGCCCTATGAATTGGTTCTTTCTTGGTGTGATGTTTTGTGGCTTTACTTACTTTACATAATAGTCTGTTCTTAAAAAATTATATTTTGATAATTAGATCCATCTCCATCTGCCTGATATGAGGTGGAGCCCTAGGTGGTCGTCTGCCTCCACCCTGCCCAGAACATTTATTGAAGCCAAGGCAATGCAGTGCCTGCCCACTACATGTATGTATCACGGTTAGGAACCGTAGTGTAATACTGTATATTTTTTATTTGATAGAAAATAAATAGATGTGAGAAATATTATCCCCATTGTCAACAGAGAAATAAAGGTGAACTTTAGACTAAAGAGAAGGGGAAGATGGACCTTCATTTGATAAACATGGCAGGATCTCTACATGCAGTACCCCAGTAGAAAGGGGTATCTGCAATTGTTTGAAAATGTACTGTACTGTAATATTAAGTTCTACACTGCTATGTGATGTGACTCACCTAGTATGCATAAGCATGAGACAAGCATGACCAGAGTTAACTATCCTAGCCCAGCCTTCTCTGGAGTTTACGGTGTGGGCTGGCTGCTCCCCTTAGTTCCAAGAGAATAGTCTAGTTGTGGTAGGAGTAGAGGTATTCAGCTTCAATAATTCTGGAGACTAACAGATCCCTATTTCTCCTCAGACTAACCCTGAGGAGATCCCTGTGTGACTTTCCTGTTGCATTTGGGAAACAAGTTAAGACACCCCATGCACCCCAGATTAGTGGATTCATGAGCTATATTTTAGTCAGCAAGGTGATCAGCATACAGCATTCTCAGGCCCTGCTGCAGTGGAGGGATAATGAGTTAAGACACCCTGCATACTTCAGGTATGATTTTGGCCAGTTGTATTATTGAAACCACATGCAGTTATGTGAATTGCAGATATTGTGACAATTTAGGGTTGTTAGCCAGAGATCCCAGTATTAGAGACTGTAGTAAGAGTAAACAGAGGGCCATTGCAGCAACAAACTGCCTAGCTCATGGTTGGACATCTGGGGAGAATTTGCACTGTGTTCAGAAAATTACTGGATGTACTACAACTTCTATTTTATGCACAGTAAAGAGAGACTTTTGTTAAGTTCAATCTGGCCTGGTTATTGACTCCCTAACACCCTGGACATTGCATTATTTCAAGACCTGCCTTGCACCCACAAGCATATTTAATATCAAGAGCACCCCAAACTACCACCAGGCGCGGAGACCCACAACTAAAGAGAGTGCCCTGAGGTAATAAAGGGTGCCCCTATTCCACTGCACCAACCACAGGGAGCAACAGAGTGAGGAAGTATACTGTGACACATTATCATCATGGCCAATACCACTGCCTTGCTTTGCTCCAGAGCCTTAAGTGCTCCCTGCACATACTTTGCAGACAGGTTGAAAAGGAGCAGAGATTTGTAGTAGAAAAGAGAAACCTTGTCTCAGTTTTTTCTACACCTCAGATCATAATTTAAGTAAATTAGGCTGAGATGCACCTAAGCAACGTGACCAATGCTCGTGATGTCACTGGCCTAGGGCAAGCAGCTAGAAGCCCATAGAACTTTCTGCTGTATTCTTTTCCTCGTAACTGCTACAGCTTCTAACACTATAGAAAAAAAGACCGGCAGTCGAGTAGTTTGTGGAAGGTGATGCTTTATTCAACGTCATTAATAGAGTTGAGCGAACACCTGGATGTTCGGGTTCGAGAAGTTCGGCCGAACTTCCCGGAAATGTTCGGGTTCGGGATCCGAACCCGACCCGAACTTCGTCCCGAACCCGAACCCCATTGAAGTCAATAGGGACCCGAACTTTTCGGCACTAACAAGGCTGTAAAACAGCCCAGGAAATGTGGATAGGGAAATGAATTAAAATAAAAATAAAATAAATAAAAATTAACCAATATCAATTGGAGAGAGGTCCCATAGCAGAGAATCTGGCTTCACGTCACCCACCACTGTAACAGTCCATTGTCAGATATTTAGTCCCAGGCACCCAGGCAGAGGAGAGAGGTCCCTTAACAGAGAATCCGGCTTCATGTCAGCAGAGAATCAGTCTGCATGTCATAGCAGAGAATCAGGCTTCACGTCAGCCACCACTGTAACAGTCCATTGTCATATATTTAGGCCCAGGCACCCAGGCAGAGGAGAGAGGTCCCATAGCAGAGAATCTGGCTTCATGTCAGCAGAGAATCAGTCTGCATGTCATAGCAGAGAATCAGGCTTCACGTCAGCCACCACTGTAACAGTCCATTGTCATATATTTAGGCCCAGGCACCCAGGCAGAGGAGAGAGGTCCCATAACAGAGAATCTGGCTTCATGTCAGCAGAGAATCAGTCTGCATGTCATAGCAGAGAATCAGGCTTCACGTCAGCCACCACTGTAACAGTCCATTGTCATATATTTAGGCCCAGGCACCCAGGCAGAGGAGAGAGGTCCCATAACAGAGAATCTGGCTTCATGTCAGCAGAGAATCAGTCTGCATGTCATAGCAGAGAATCAGGCTTCACGTCAGCCACCACTGTAACAGTCCATTGTCATATATTTAGGCCCAGGCACCCAGGCAGAGGAGAGAGGTCCCGTAACAGAGAATCTGGCTTCATGTCAGCAGAGAATCAGTCTGCATGTCATAGCAGAGAATCAGGCTTCACGTCAGCCACCACTGTAACAGTCCATTGTCATATATTTAGGCCCAGGCACCCAGGCAGAGGAGAGAGGTCCCGTAACAGAGAATCTGGCTTCATGTCAGCAGAGAATCAGTCTGCATGTCATAGAGAATCAGGCTTCACGTCAGCCACCACTGTAACAGTCCATTGTCATATATTTAGGCCCAGGCACCCAGGCAGAGGAGAGAGGTCCCGTAACAGAGAATCTGGCTTCATGTCAGCAGAGAATCAGTCTGCATGTCATAGCAGAGAATCAGGCTTCACGTCACCCAACATTGGAACAGTCCATTGTCATATATTTAGGCCCCGGCACCCAGACAGAGGAGAGGTCCATTCAACTTTGGGTTGCCTCGCAATATAATGGTAAAATGAAAATAAAAATAGGATTGAATGAGGAAGTGCCCTGGAGTACAATAATATATGGTTAAGGGGAGGTAGTTAATGTCTAATCTGCACAAGGGATGGACAGGTCCTGTGGGATCCATGCCTGGTTCATTTTTATGAACGTCAGCTTGTCCACATTGGCTGTAGACAGGCGGCTGCGTTTGTCTGTAATGACGCCCCCTGCCGTGCTGAATACACGTTCAGACAAAACGCTGGCCGCCGGGCAGGCCAGCACCTCCAAAGGCATAAAAGGCTAGCTCTGGCCACATGGACAATTTGGAGACCCAGAAGTTGAATGGGGCCGAACCATCAGTCAGTACGTGGAGGGGTGTGCACACGTACTGTTCCACCATGTTAGTGAAATGTTGCCTCCTGCTAACACGTTGCGTATCAGGTGGTGGTGCAGTTAGCTGTGGCGTGTTGACAAAACTTTTCCACATCTCTGCCATGCTAACCCTGCCCTCAGAGGAGCTAGCCGTGAGACAGCTGCGTTGGCGACCTCTTGCTCCTCCTCTGCCTTGGCCTTGGGCTTCCACTTGTTCCCCTGTGACATTTGGGAATGCTCTCAGTAGCGCGTCTACCAACGTGCGCTTGTACTCGCGCATCTTCCTATCACGCTCCAGTGCAGGAAGTAAGGTGGGCACATTGTCTTTGTACCGTGGATCCAGCAGGGTGGCAACCCAGTAGTCCGCACACGTTAAAATGTGGGCAACTCTGCTGTCGTTGCGCAGGCACTGCAGCATGTAGTCGCTCATGTGTGCCAGGCTGCCCAGGGGTAAGGACAAGCTGTCCTCTGTGGGAGGCGTATCGTCATCGTCCTGCGTTTCCCCCCCAGCCACACACCAGTGATGGGCCCGAGCTGCGTTGGGTGCCACCCCGCTGTGAACATGCTTCATCCTCATCCTCCTCCACCTCCTCCTCATCCTCGTCCTCCTCGTCCTCCAGTAGTGGGCCCTGGCTGGCCACATTTGTACCTGGCCTCTGCTGTTGCAAAAAAACTCCCTCTGAGTCACTTCGAAGAGACTGGCCTGAAAGTGCTAAAAATGACCCCTCTTTCTCCTCCTCCTCCTCCTGGGCCACCTCCTCTTCCATCATCGCTCTAAGTGTTTTCTCAAGGAGACATAGAAGTAGTATTGTAACGCTGATAACGGCGTCATCGCCACTGGCCATGTTGGTGGAGTACTCGAAACAGCGCAACAGGGCACCCAAGTCTCGCATAGAGGCCCAGTCATTGGTGGTGAAGTGGTGCTGTTCCGCAAGTGCGACTGACCCGTGCGTGCTGCAGCTGAAACTCCACTATGGCCTGCTGCTGCTCGCACAGTCTGTCCAGCATGTGCAAGGTGGAGTTCCACCTGGTGCGAACGTTGCATATGAGGCGGTGAGCGGGAAGGCCGAAGTTACGATGTAGCGCAGACAGGCGAGCAGCGGCAGGATGTGAACGCCGGAAGCGCGAACAGACGGCCCGCACTTTATGCAGCAGCTCTGACATGTCGGGGTAGTTGTGAATGAACTTCTGCACCACCAAATTCAGCACATGCGCCAAGCAAGGGATGTGCGTCAAACCGGCTAGTCCCAGAGCTGCAACGAGATTTCGCCCATTATCGCACACCACCAGGCCGGGCTTGAGGCTCACCGGCAGCAACCACTCGTCGGTCTGTTGTTCTATACCCCGCCACAACTCCTGTGCGGTGTGGGGCCTGTCCCCCAAACATATGAGTTTCAGAATGGCCTGCTGACGTTTACCCCGGGCTGTGCTGAAGTTGGTGGTGAAGGTGTGTGGCTGACTGGATGAGCAGGTGTAAGAAGAGGAGGAGGAAGCCGAGTAGGAGGAGGTGGCAACAGGAGGCAAAGAATGTTGCCCTGCGATCCTTGACAGCGGAAGGACGTGCGCCAAACAGCTCTCCGCCTGGGGCCCAGCTGCCACTACATTTACCCAGTGTGCAGTTAGGGAGATATAGCGTCCCTGGCCGTGCTTACTGGTCCACAAATCTGTGGTTAGGTGGACCTTGCCACAGATGGCGTTGCGCAGTGCACACTTGATTTTATCGGATACTTGGTTGTGCAGGGAAGGCACGGCTCTCTTGGAGAAGTAGTGCCGGCTGGGAACAACATACTGTGGGACAGCAAGCGACATGAGCTGTTTGAAGCTGTCTGTGTCCACCAGCCTGAATGACAGCATTTCATAGGCCAGTAGTTTAAAAATGCTGGCATTCAGGGCCAGGGATCGAGGGTGGCTAGGTGGGAATTTACGTTTTTTCTCAAATGTTTGTGAGATGGAGAGCTGAACGCTGGCGTGTGACATGGTTGAGATGCTTGGTGACGGTGGTGTTGGTGGTACATCCCCTGTTTGCTAGGCGGCAGGTGCCAACGTTCCTCCAGAGGCGGAGGAAGAGGCCGAGGCGGCAGCAGCAGAAGAGGCCGAGGCGGCAGCAGCAGAAGAGGTAGCAGGGGGAGCCTGAGTGACTTCCTTGTTTTTAAGGTGTTTACACCACTGCAGTTCATGCTTTGCATGCAGGTGCCTGGTCATGCAGGTTGTGCTAAGGTTCAGAACGTTAATGCCTCGCTTCAGGCTCTGATGGCACAGCGTGCAAACCACTCGGGTCTTGTTGTCAGCACATTGTTTGAAGAAGTGCCATGCCAGGGAACTCCTTGAAGCTGCCTTTGGGGTGCTCGGTCCCAGATGGCGGCGGTCAGTAGCAGACGGAGTCTCTTGGCGGCGGGTGTTCTGCTTTTGCCCACTGCTCCCTCTTTTGCTACGCTGTTGGCTCGGTCTCACCACTGCCTCTTCCTCCGAACAGTGAAAGTCAGTGGCACGACCTTCATTCCATGTGGGGTCTAGGACCTCATCGTCCCCTGCATCGTCTTCCACCCAGTCTTGGAACCTCCTGTTCAGTCTGCACACTGCAGAAAGACGCAGCAGTTGGCACCTGTGTTTCGTCATCATCAGAGACGTGCTGAGGTGGTATTCCCATGTCCTCATCATCAGGAAACATAAGTGGTTGTGCGTCAGTGCATTCTATGTCTTCCACCGCTGGGGAAGGGCTAGGTGGATGCCCTTGGGAAACCCTGCCAGCGGAGTCTTCAAACAGCATAAGAGACTGCTGCATAACTTGAGGCTCAGACAGTTTCCCTGGTATGCATGGGGGTGATGTGACAGACTGATGGGCTTGGTTTTCAGGCGCCATCTGTGCGCTTTCTGCAGAAGACTAGGTGGGAGATAATGTGAACATGCTGGATCCACTGTCGGCCACCCAATTGACTAATGCCTGTACCTGCTCAGGCCTTACCATCCTTAGAACGGCATTGGGCCCCACCAAATATCGCTGTAAATTCTGGCGGCTACTGGGACCTGAGGTAGTTGGTACACTAGGACGTGTGGCTGTGGCAGAACGGCCACGTCCTCTCCCAGCACCAGAGGGTCCACTAACACCACCACAACCATGTCCGCGTCCGCGTCCTTTACTAGATGTTTTCCTCATTGTTATATTATTTGGCCCAATGTATTGAATTCAAATTCAGGCCTTTTTTTTTTTTTTTTTACAGACACCTAACACTATCTGGCTATCTATTTAGGTACCGTATTACACTAATACAGGCACAGCAGTAACCACAGATTTAGCTGACTATAAATTTGAGGCCTATTATTTAGGCGCTGGGTGACAGGTATACGTTTACAGACAGAATTAGACTGGGATATGCACAGTAGCGTGTGTGTGAAGTTATTGAGAATGACCCTATGTGCACCTTGAATCTTATATACCCTTTTAGGGATAGATTTAAAGTAGGTCTGATACAGCAGAAACCACTAAATTAGGAAATTGCAAAATTGGGAATTGTATTTCAACCCAGAACAAAAACTGTGCTTTGACGGACACTAAATAACTTGACCAGCTACAGCAATAATGACAGATTTGGATGAATATAAATTTGAGGCCTATTATTTAGGCGCTGGGTGACAGGTATACGTTTACGGACAGAATTAGACTGGGATATGCACAGTAGCGTGTGTGTGAAGTTATTGAGAATGACCCTATGTGCACCTTGAATCTTATATACCCTTTTAGGGATAAATTTAAAGTAGGCCTGATACAGCAGAAACCACTTATTTAGAGAATTGCTAAATTGGGAATTGTATTTCAACCCAGAACAAAAACTGTGCTTTGACGGACACTAAATAACTTGCCCAGCCACAGCAATAACCACAGATTTAGCCGACTATAAATTTGAGGCCTATTATTTAGGCGCTGGGTGACAGGTATACGTTTACAGACAGAATTAGACTGGGATATGCACAGTAGCGTGTGTGGGAAGTTATTGAGAATGACCCTATGTGCACCATGAATCTTATATACCCTTTTAGGGATAGATTTAAAGTAGGTCTGATACAGCAGAAACCACTAAATTAGGAAATTGCAAAATTGGGAATTGTATTTCAACCCAGAACAAAAACTGTGCTTTGACGGACACTAAATAACTTGACCAGCTACAGCAATAATGACAGATTTGGATGAATATAAATTTAAGGCCTATTATTTAGGCGCTGGGTGACAGGTATACGTTTACAGACAGAATTAGACTGGGATATGGCCAAAAAATAACCACACTATTCATGGTTAAATGCACTTGGTGACAGGCTCAGCTTGCCCCTGATGTAGTATATGGCCAAAAAATAACCACACTATTGATGGTTAAATGCACTTGGTGTGACAGCTTCACCCTGATGTAGGATATAGCCAAAAAACAACCACACTATTGAGGGTTAAATGCACTTGGTGACAGGCTCAGCTTGCCCCTGATGTAGTATATGGCCAAAAAATAACCACACTATTGATGGTTAAATGCACTTGGTGTGACAGCTTCACCCTGATGTAGGATATAGCCAAAAAATAGCCACACTATTGAGGGTTAAATGTACTTGGTGGCAGCTTGTGCTGGCGCACCACAAGACACAAAATGGCCGCCGATCACCCCAGAAAAAAGTGAATGAAAAACGCTCTGGGCAGCCTAAAGACAGTGAGCAATTGAATAGCAGCAGTTCAATCATCCACAGCTGCAGATCGATCACTGAATGAAGTCTTTTGGAGGAGTTAATCACTGCCTAATCTTGCCCTAACGTCGCAGCTGCAACCTCTCCCTACACTGATCAGAGCAGAGTGACGTGCGGCGCTACGTGACTCCAGTGAAATAGAGGCTGGGTCACATGCTGCACTGGCCAATCACAGCCATGCCAATAGTAGGCATGGCTGTGACGGCCTCTTGGGGCAAGTAGTATGACGCTTGTTGATTGGCTGCCTTGCAGCCTTTCAAAAAGCACCAAGAAAGCGACGAACACCAAACCCGAACCCGGACTTTTACGAAAATGTTCAGGTCCGTGTCACGGACACCCCAAAATTTGGTACGAACCCGAACTATACAGTTTGGGTTCGCTCATCCCTAGTCATTAACGTCATTCACGTTAAGGGTGGCGCTCTATTTAAATTTGTGTTCAGATTAGATGTATTATGCTTGACAAAGTCTCAGATGTGAGCCGAAACACGTGTCGCCTGTTTTCTGCTCTGTTCCTCTGATGCTTGAATAAAGCATCACCTTCCACAAACGACTCGAGTGCTGGTCTTTTTTTCTATATTACTATGGGCTGCTTTACCCTGACGCGTGCAACGGGAGCTCTGGATACGAGGAGTGCCGTCTGTGTTTATTCTACAGCTTCTAACAGTAGATATGGCTGGTGGCAGTTGAAGATTTAAACTGAGCATGTGCGACCACCTTAGTGAGAAGGACAACAAATAAAGAAAAGAACAAACAGCAGGTGTGCTATACAAATACATTTTATTGAATATCTCAGAGGCTGTACAAAATTTTTAATTACATACAATTACAAAAGTATTCAGATGCAGGTTTTAAAAATGCTGAATGTGTGTCACGGCACAACCCTTTTAATTGTATGTCTGGGATGTCTGCTTTCGGCCTTAAGAATAGTGTTTTCTACAAGGGGTTATGGTGTGAGTTGATTACCCATTGTTTTATTAAATCATCTTTCAGGTGAACTTCTATTACATTACTATTTCCTGTAAATTCCAAATTCACATTACTACTATTAATGTAATCCCGGAAATCCTGTAAGGGGATTATACTGTCAATAAAAACTTTCAATATGTCATCGATGTAGCGTCCAAACTATATGTTTTTTTCACAAAACAGATTAGAAACAGAATGCATGAATTTCTCCTCCCAAAAGGCCATATAAAAAGTAGCCAAAATAAAGTAACCATGGAAACAGGCAGTGTATGATATTATGGAAAAATTAATGCAGCCAGTAAAGGAAGCAATATGGGTAATAATACATTAGGAAGTGTCTTGTATTAACTTTATCTACGTAATAAATGCTATTTGCTGAAGTGGCAAAACCCCTTTAACCCCTTAAGGACTCAGCCCTATTTCACCTTAAGGACTCAGCCCTATTTTGCAAATCTGACCAGTGTCATTTTAAGTGCTGATAACTTTAAAACGCTTTGACTTATCCAGGCCATTCTGAGATTTTTTCATCACATATTGTACTTCATGAAATACCAAATTTACAAAAAATGTGTAAAAAATTGCAAATTTCCAAGTTTCAATTTCTCTACTTCTATAATACATAGTAATACCTCCAAAAATAGTTATTACTTTACATTCCCCATATGTCTATTTCATGTTTGGATCATTTTGGGAATGATATTTTATTTTTTGAGGATGTTACAAGGCTTAGAAGCAAATCTTGAAATTTTTCAGAAATTTTCCCAAAAACTATTTTTAGGGACCAGTTCAGGTTTGAAGTCCTTTTGCGAGGCTTACATAATAGAAACCACCCAAAAATGACCCCATTCTATAAACTACACCCCTCAAAGTATTCAAAACTGATTTTTACAAACTTTGCTAACCCTTTAGGTGTTCCACAAGAATTAATGGAAAATAGAGATACAATTTCAAAATTTAACTTTTTGGGCAGATTTTCCATTTTAATATTTTTTTTCCAGTTACAAAGGATTAACAGCCAAACACAACTCAATATTTATGGCCCTGATTCTGTAGTTTACAGAAACACCCCATATGTGGTCATAAATAGCTGTACTGGCACACGGCAGGGCGCAGAAGGAAAGGAATGCCATATGGTTTTTGACAGGCAGGTTTTGCTGGACAGTTTCTTTTTTTTACACCATGTCCCATTTGAAGCCCCCCCCCCCCTGGGATGCACCCCATGAGTAGAAACTCCATAAAAGTGACCCCATCTAAAAAAAACTACACCCCTCAAGGTATTCAAAACTGATTTTACAAACGTCGTTAACCCTTTAGGTGTTCCACAAGAGTTATTGGCAAATGGAGATGAAATTTCAGAATTTAAATTTTTGGGCAAATTTTCCATTTTAATCCATTTTTCCCAGTAACAAAGCAAGGGTTAACAGCCAAACAAAACTCAATATTTATGGAACCGATTCTGTAGTTTACAGAAACACCACATATGTGGTCGTAAACAGCTGTACGGGCACACGGCAGGGCGCAGAAGGAAAGGAATGCCATACGGTTTTTGGAAGGCAGATTTTGCTGGACTGGTTTTTTTGACACCATGTCGCATTTGAAGCCCCCCTGATGCACCCCTAGAGTAGAAACTCCCAAAAAGTGGCCCCATTTTAGAAACTACAGGATAGGGTGGCAGTATTGTTGGTACTAGTTTACTGTACATATGATTTTTGGTTGCTCTATATTACACTTTTTGTGAGGCAAGTTAACAAGAAATAGCTGTTTTGGCACCGTTTTTATTTTTTGTTATTCACAAAATTCATCTGACAGGTTAGATCATGTGATTTTTATAGACCAGGTTGTCACGGATGCGGCGATACCTAATATGTATACTTTTTTTTATTTACGTATGTTTTACACAATGATTTCATTTTTTAAGCAAAAAAAATCATGCTTTAGTGTTTCTATAGTCTGAGAGCCATAATTTTTTCAGTTTTTGGGCGATTACCTTGGGTAGGGTATCATTTTTGAGGGTTTTATTGGCACTATTTTGGGGTGCGTGTGACTTTTTGATCGCCTGCTATTACACTTTTTGTGATGTAAGGTGCCAAAAATTGTTTATTTAGCCCGGTTTTTATTTTTTACGGTGTTCATCTGAGGAGTTAGGTCACGTGATATATTTATTTATAAAGAAATAGAAGTGGGGCACTCTCTAAAGTAAAGGGATCTTTAATTAAACGTAAAGTGCAATAAATTGGCAATATATAATACAATATAATTCAACAATATTTAAAACAGCAGAGGATAAATAGTTAATAACGGTGGTAAGAATTCAGTGGTATGTTGAAAACTGAAATAATAAAATCAACATAAATATAGATCCCAGTATACGAATTTTTAAAACCAATAATAAATCGGGAGAATATTCGTAAGAATATTATTTTCCATTGGTAGTAAGTAAATGCGATTTTCACATGCGGAAGATTGAATAATGTAAATAATCGCTTGCTGCTGATAAATTTATGACCAGTCTTTTTGTGCACATAAACGGATAGTCAATGCAAAATTTTTCGTGATATGGATGGTCGTTTGCAGCCAAATATAATAGTCAGCTTGTGGCCAGTCTTTTAACACATAGGCATAGTGATGGCCAAAGTTCCGAACATATATAGCTTTCGATGATTTGGGCAGACAATATTACAGCTGCTTATAAGCACAGCGGCGTCCCGCTGTATTTGTTTGAGAAGCGATCGCTTACACAGGATATGCGCTGTCTATCCAGAGGTCTTTACAGTGGACAATAAGCCCTCGACTCGGCGTACTTTCCTTTACGGTTCCGGTCTCAAGGGCTGTTTGTTCTGATTCGAATTTTCACGCCAATAGAATTGTTTGCTGCACCCGATCTTGGTATCTTCCGTATGATAGTGCTTTCTTAATTTGGCAATTCGTTATTCTTATAATGATGTCCAGGCCTCCTCAGTCTCGCAATATCCTTCTTTCCTTAGTGGGGGGGAGTAACACCAGACGCGTTTCGGGGATTTAAAACAATGACCCCCTGCTAATGTTCCGCTTTTATAGAGAATAGAGAATGTGTAAAAGACTGGTCTGGAATACAAATTTTTTAAGGATTGGGATCTTGCAATGTTATTTCTACCTTAAAAATATATATTAATAATATTGATCCTTTATGCATTAGTTATCTTATATTACTAAGCAGAAGAAAGTATTGCATATAGACAGAATAAAAAATAAAAAATTTTAAAACATGTATATATGTAAAAACGTTAAAAAGTCATAATAGCAATAAAAAATCTTTCATACAATTGGTCAACATCTCCTTTGGAATCGCATAGTGTAAAAAACGCACCGGTATCGCATGCGGTTTTAATGCGTTTCCGGTGCGTTTTTTCTGGAAATTTGATATTTCCAAAGGATTTTTCAAAAGGATTTATTTTCAGGCCTCTTACAGTAGTTTTAGAGACATAAAAACATTATGCGGGTATTTCTACTCGACTAATGTAGAGTTATTGGATGGGGGCCAAATGTAGAGGAAAAACTGGACAAATTTAAAATATTGTCCAGTTGATCATCGACAGATGGCGCCCATCCTATAGAAAACCAAATAATTCAAAATCAGCATTCAGACCTGACTGTTGTAGTGTATTTAATTCAAAAATTCGCTTTGTTTCTAAACGCGACATTTTCTCTACATGGTTCCCGCCTCTCCAGTCCTTTTGTACTTTGTCAATTGCAGTAAATCTCAAACAAGAGGGGTCTTGGTTATGTATTATTTTAAAATGATATGATAAAGAAGGGCTTTGAAAACCAGTCTCTATGTTGCCAACATGTTCTGCAATACGTTTTTTCAACGTTCTCTTGGTTCTACCTACGTATTGGAGCTTACATGGGCATACTATCACATATATCACATCTTCTGTACTGCAGGTGAGGAATTCATTAATTTTGTGGCAGTGTTTATTTGTAGTTGATCTAATTTCGGTTGTTTTTTTAGGGAACGAAGTTAGTTTGCAATTATTGCATCTGCCACATCGGAAAAAACCCTGGATATTTGCCCAAGATTGGACTGTAGGAGTACGGATTCTCTTTTTCTGAACAGTAGGTGCTATTTTGATATTCAAATTGAGGGCCTTGGTGAACACAATTTTCGGTTTAGATGGTATTAATGTATTTAATATCTTATCTTTTTTCAACAAGTGCCAATGTTTATTGATAATAACTTGAATTTTCCTAAAGTCCCCATTGAAGGGCAGAATTAGACGTAAATTGGAATCCGTTATCTCAACTTTCTTGTCTTTTTTATCAATAAAGAACTCTTCCCTATTCATTTCTTTTACATTATTGAGAGCTGCGTCCAAAATTTCTATGGGATATTTTTTATCCAAAAATTGATTCGTCATAATTTTAGCTTCCTTTTCAAATTCCGCATTTAGTGTACAGTTACGTTTTGCCCTCCGTAGTTGTCCTTGTGGAATGTTAATCAACCAGTTAGGGAGATGACAGCTATTAAATAAAATATAACTATTACAAGCCGTAGGTTTAACAAAAGTTGTGCATTGTAATTTGCCCTCTTGGTTGAAAATCCTTAAATCTAAGAATTCCAATGATGTTTCGCTAGTGTTCCCTGTAAAAGTCAGATTCCACTCATTTATATTAATATCATTTAAAAATTGTTTCAAAGAATCCCCATCTCCCTGCCAAATGAAAAATATATCGTTTTTGTGATGTAAGGTGCCAAAAATTGTTTATTTAGCACGGTTTTTATTTTTTACGGTGTTCATCTGAGGAGTTAGGTCATGTGACATATTTATAGAGACGGTCGATAAGAACGCTGCGATACCAAATATGTATACTTTATTTATTTATGTAAGTTTTACACAATAACAGCTTTTTTAAAAAAAAATTATGTTTTAGTGTCTCCATATTCTGAGCCATAGTTTTATTTTTTGGGGGCGATTGTCTCAGGTAGGGGCTCATTTGTTACGGGATGAGGTGACGGTTAGATTGGTACTATTTTGGTGGGCAAACGCCTTTTTGATCACTTGCTGTTGTACTTTTTGTGATGTAAGGTGACAAAAAAAATTGTTTATTTAGCACAGTTTTTATTTTTTATGGTGTTCATCTGAGGGGTTAGGTCATGTGATATGTTTATAGATCCGGTCGATACGGATGCGGCGATACCTAATATGTATACTTTTCTTTTTCCTTAATTTGTTTCCTTATTTTTTTAACTTTATTTGGGGAAAATTACAGTTTTGATTATTTTTACTTGAAACTATTAATTTTTTTAGGGAAATCTTTATTTTTGCAACTTTTTTCAATTTATTTTTTGTCCCACTTTGGGACTTGAACTTTTGGGGGTCTAATCCTTTACAATGCATTCCAATACTTCTGTATTGGAATGCATTGGCTGTATGAGTAATGCAGTGTGTATTACTCATACAGCTTCCAGCCTGTGAGATCCAGGGGGCTGGATCTTACAGGCTCGTCACCGGAAGGCAGCGCAGATGCCTCAGTAAGGCATCGAGCTTCCTTCCATGCCATTGGGTCCCCCCCACAGCCCCATGGGGACCCAATGGCACCACCGCAGCAGCACCAGGTAAAAGCCGCAAACCGCAGGTTTGAATTGACCTGCGGTTTGCGGCAATCGCCGACACGGGGGAGGGGGTCACGGGACCCCCCCTCGCATCCCCCCATGATTTGAGCAGGCACCTTGTTCCGATCACCGCCCGTCGGTGATCAGAACACCACATGACGTACCGGTACGTCATGGGTCCTTAAGAACTCGGGAAACATGCCATACCGATACGTCATGGGTCCCTAAGGGGTTAAACACCAGGCCAAATTTTAAAAATCTGACGTGTCACTTTATGTGGCAATTACTTTGGAATACTTTTACTTATCCAAGCCATTATGAGATTGTTTTCTTGTGACACATTTTAGTTCATAATAGTTGCAAATTTGAGTCAATATAAATCACTTTTATTTATTTTTTTTAAAAAATCATTAATTTCCTGAAAATTGTGAAAAATTTGCCATTTTCAAAATTTGAATTTCTCTTCTTTTAAGGTAGCTAGTGATACCTCATAAAATAGTTATTACTTTACATTTCCTATATGTCTAGTTTATGTTAGCATCATTTTGTAAATTAAATTTTATATTTTAAGACATTAGAAGGCTTAGAATTTTAGAAGCAAACACCCCATATGTGGTCATAAACTGCTGTATGGGCACACAGCAGGGCTCAGAAGGAAAGGAGCGCCATATGGTTTTTGGAAGGCAGAATTTGCTAGACAAGTTTTTAGATACCATGACCCATTTTAAGGTCCCCTGATGCATCCTACAGTAGAGACTTAAAAAGTGACCCGTTTTGGAAACCACGGGATAAGGTGACAGTGATATGATTTTTAAATGCTCAATATTATTCTTTTGGTGAGGCAAGCAATCAAAAAATGTCTGTTCTGGCACAGTTTTTATATTTTTACAATGTTCACATGACGGGTTAGATCATGTGATATATTTGTAGCGCAAGTTGTTACAGATGTGCCGATACAAAATATGTCTTTTATTTTTTTTTTCCCACAGTCAGAACCTTTTGCCGGAAAGTCAATCCTCTGATTGGCTAGCCTGCTATTTCTTTAAAAAAATCATTAAACACATGGGACACCTCCTTGCTGTCTCTGCGACACTCTATGGCCAAGGAAGCAACTCTATCAAAAGTGCTCCAGAGTAGGGATGAGCGAACTCGAACTGTATAGTTCGGGTTCGTACCGAATTTTGGGGTGTCCGTGACACGGACCCGAACCCGGACATTTTCGTAAAAGTCCGGGTTCGGGTTCGGTGTTCGTCGCTTTCTTCGCGCTTTTGTGACGCTTTCTTGGCGCTTTTTGAAAGGCTGCAAAGCAGCCAATCAACAAGCGTCATACTACTTGCCCCAAGAGGCCATCACAGCCATGCCTACTATTGGCATGGCTGTGATTGGCCAGAGCACCATGTGACCCAGCCTCTATTTAAGCTGGAGTCACATAGCGCCGCCCGTCACTCTGCTCTGATTAGCGTAGGGAGAGGTTGCGGCTGCGACAGTAGGGCGAGATTAGGCAGATTAACTCCTCCAAAGGACTTGATTAACTGATCGATCTGCAGCTGTGGATCATTGAGCTGCTGATCCTCAATTGCTCACTGTTTTTAGGCTGCACAGACCGTTTGTCAGTCTCATTTTTCTGGGGTGATCGGCGGCCATTTTGTGTCTTGTGGTGCGCCAGCACAAGCTGCGACCAAGTGCATTTAACCCTCAATGGTGTGGTTGTTTTTTGGCTAAAGCCTACATCAGGGTGAAGCTGTGACACCAAGTGCATTTAACCAGCAATAGTCTGTTCATTTTTTGGCCATATCCCAGTCTAATTCTGTCACTAAATCCATACCGGTCACCCAGCGCCTAAATACTAGGCCTCAAATTTATATCCAGCTAAATCTGTCCCTAGTGCTGTAGCTGGGCGAGTTATTTAGTGTCCGTTCAAGCACATTTCTTGTTCTGGGTTGAAATACAATTCCCAATTTAGCAATTTCATAATTTAGTGGTTCCTGCTATATCAGAGCTCTTTGAAATCTATCCCAAAAAGGGTATATAATATTGAAGGTGCACATAGGGTCATTCAGAGTAACTTCACACACACCCGCTACTGTGTATTTCCAAGTCTAATTCTGTCACTAAATCCATACCGGTGACCCAGCGCCTAAATACTAGGCCTCAAATTTAATTCCCTCTAAATCTCTCGTTACCCACCGCTGTACTGTTGTTGCTGGGCAAGATATTTAGTGTCCGTCAAAGCACATTTTTTGTTCTGGGTTGAAGTACAATTCCCAATTTAGCAATTTCATAATTTAGTGGTTTCTGCTATATCAGAGCTATTTGAAATCTATCCCAAAAAGGGTATATAATATTGAAGGTGCACATAGGGTCATTCAGAATAACTTCACACACACCCGCTACTGTGTATTTCCAAGTCTAATTCTGTCACTAAACCCATACCTGTCACCCAGCGCCTAAATACTAGGCCTCAAATTTAAATCCCTCTAAATCTCTCGTTACCGTTGTCCTGTTGTAGCTGGGAAAGTTATTTAGTGCCCGTCAAAGCACATTTTTTGTTCTGGGTTGAAGTACAATTCCCAATTTAGCAATTTCATAATTTAGTGGTTCCTGCTATATCAGAGCTATTTGAAATCTATCCCAAAAAGGGTATATAATATTGAAGGTGCACATAGGGTCATTCAGAATAACTTCACACACACCCGCTACTGTGTATTTCCAAGTCTAATTCTGTCACTAAATCCATACCGGTGACCCAGCGCCTAAATACTAGGCCTCAAATTTAATTCCCTCTAAATCTCTCGTTACCCACCGGTGTACTGTTGTTGCTGGGCAAGATATTTAGTGTCCGTCAAAGCACATTTTTTGTTCTGGGTTGAAGTACAATTCCCAATTTAGCAATTTCATAATTTAGTGGTTTCTGCTATATCAGAGCTATTTGAAATCTATCCCAAAAAGGGTATATAATATTGAAGGTGCACATAGGGTCATTCAGAATAACTTCACACACACCCGCTACTGTGTATTTCCAAGTCTAATTCTGTCACTAAACCCATACCTGTCACCCAGCGCCTAAATACTAGGCCTCAAATTTAAATCCCTCTAAATCTCTCGTTACCGTTGTCCTGTTGTAGCTGGGAAAGTTATTTAGTGCCCGTCAAAGCACATTTTTTGTTCTGGGTTGAAGTACAATTCCCAATTTAGCAATTTCATAATTTAGTGGTTCCTGCTATATCAGAGCTATTTGAAATCTATCCCAAAAAGGGTATATAATATTGAAGGTGCACATAGGGTCATTCAGAATAACTTCACACACACCCGCTACTGTGTATTTCCAAGTCTAATTCTGTCACTAAATCCATACCGGTGACCCAGCGCCTAAATACTAGGCCTCAAATTTAATTCCCTCTAAATCTCTCGTTACCCACCGCTGTACTGTTGTTGCTGGGCAAGATATTTAGTGTCCGTCAAAGCACATTTTTTGTTCTGGGTTGAAGTACAATTCCCAATTTAGCAATTTCATAATTTAGTGGTTTCTGCTATATCAGAGCTATTTGAAATCTATCCCTAAAAGGGTATATAATATTGAAGGTGCACATAGGGTCATTCAGAATAACTTCACACACACCCGCTACTGTGTATTTCCAAGTCTAATTCTGTCACTAAACCCATACCTGTCACCCAGCGCCTAAATACTAGGCCTCAAATTTAAATCCCTCTAAATCTCTCGTTACCGTTGTCCTGTTGTAGCTGGGAAAGTTATTTAGTGCCCGTCAAAGCACATTTTTTGTTCTGGGTTGAAGTACAATTCCCAATTTAGCAATTTCATAATTTAGTGGTTCCTGCTATATCAGAGCTATTTGAAATCTATCCCAAAAAGGGTATATAATATTGAAGGTGCACATTGGGTCATTCAGAATAACTTCACACACACGCTTCTGTGCATTTCCAAGTCTAATTCTGTCACTAAATCCATACCGGTGACCCAGCGCCTAAATACTAGGCCTCAAATTTAATTCCCTCTAAATCTCTCGTTACCCACCGCTGTACTGTTGTTGCTGGGCAAGATATTTAGTGTCCGTCAAAGCACATTTTTTGTTCTGGGTTGAAGTACAATTCCCAATTTAGCAATTTCATAATTTAGTGGTTTCTGCTATATCAGAGCTATTTGAAATCTATCCCTAAAAGGGTATATAATATTGAAGGTGCACATAGGGTCATTCAGAATAACTTCACACACACCCGCTACTGTGTATTTCCAAGTCTAATTCTGTCACTAAATCCATACCGGTGACCCAGCGCCTAAATACTAGGCCTCAAATTTAATTCCCTCTAAATCTCTCGTTACCCACCGTTGTACTGTTGTTGCTGGGCAAGATATTTAGTGTCCGTCAAAGCACATTTTTTGTTCTGGGTTGAAGTACAATTCCCAATTTAGCAATTTCATAATTTAGTGGTTTCTGCTATATCAGAGCTATTTGAAATCTATCCCTAAAAGGGTATATAATATTCAAGGTGCACATTGGGTCATTCAGAATAACTTCACACACACACGCTTCTGTGCATTTCCAAGTCTAATTCTGTCACTAAATCCATACCGGTCACCCAGCGCCTAAATACTAGGCCTCAAATTTATATCCCGCTGAATTTGAATACAATACATTGGGCCAAATAATATATTTGTTGTTGTGGTGAACCATAACAATGAGAAAAACATCTAGTAAGGGACGCGGACGTGGACATGGTCGTGGTGGTGTTAGTGGACCCTCTGGTGCTGGGAGAGGACGTGGCCGTTCTGCCACATCCACACGTCCTAGTGTACCAACTACTTCAGGTCCCAGTAGCCGCCAGAATTTACAGCGATATATGGTGGGGCCCAATGCCGTTCTAAGGATGGTAAGGCCTGAGCAGGTACAGGCATTAGTCAATTGGGTGGCCGACAGTGGATCCAGCACGTTCACATTATCTCCCACCCAGTCTTCTGCAGAAAGCGCACAGATGGCGCCTGAAAACCAACCCCATCAGTCTGTCACATCACCCCCATGCATACCAGGGAAACTGTCTCAGCCTCAAGTTATGCAGCAGTCTCTTATGCTGTTTGAAGACTCCGCTGGCAGGGTTTCCCAAGGGCATCCACCTAGCCCTTCCCCAGCGGTGAAAGACATAGAATGCACTGACGCACAACCACTTATGTTTCCTGATGATGAGGACATGGGAATACCACCTCAGCATGTCTCTGATGATGACGAAACACAGGTGCCAACTGCTGCGTCTTTCTGCAGTGTGCAGACTGAACAGGAGGTCAGGGATCAAGACTGGGTGGAAGACGATGCAGGGGACGATGAGGTCCTAGACCCCACATGGAATGAAGGTCGTGCCACTGACTTTCACAGTTCGGAGGAAGAGGCAGTGGTGAGACCGAGCCAACAGCGTAGCAAAAGAGGGAGCAGTGGGCAAAAGCAGAACACCCGCCGCCAAGAGACTCCGCCTGCTACTGACCGCCGCCATCTGGGACCGAGCACCCCAAAGGCAGCTTCAAGGAGTTCCCTGGCATGGCACTTCTTCAAACAATGTGCTGACGACAAGACCCGAGTGGTTTGCACGCTGTGCCATCAGAGCCTGAAGCGAGGCATTAACGTTCTGAACCTGAGCACAACCTGCATGACCAGGCACCTGCATGCAAAGCATGAACTGCAGTGGAGTAAACACCTTAAAACCAAGGAAGTCACTCAGGCTCCCCCTGCTACCTCTTCTGCTGCTGCCGCCTCGGCCTATTCTGCTGCTGCCGCCTCGGCCTCTTCCTCCGCCTCTGGAGGAACGTTGGCACCTGCCGCCCAGCAAACAGGGGATGTACCACCAACACCACCACCACCACCTCCGTCACCAAGCGTCTCAACCATGTCACACGCCAGCGTTCAGCTCTCCATCTCACAAACATTTGATAGAAAGCGTAAATTCCCACCTAGCCACCCTCGATCCCTGGCCCTGAATGCCAGCATTTCTAAACTACTGGCCTATGAAATGCTGTCATTTAGGCTGGTGGACACAGACAGCTTCAAACAGCTCATGTCGCTTGCTGTCCCACAGTATGTTGTTCCCAGCCGGCACTACTTCTCCAAGAGAGCCGTGCCTTCCCTGCACAACCAAGTATCCGATAAAATCAAGTGTGCACTGCGCAACGCCATCTGTAGCAAGGTCCACCTAACCACAGATACGTGGACCAGTAAGCACGGCCAGGGACGCTATATCTCCCTAACTGCACACTGGGTAAATGTAGTGGCAGCTGGGCCCCAGGCGGAGAGCTGTTTGGCGCACGTCCTTCCGCCGCCAAGGATCGCAGGGCAACATTCTTTGCCTCCTGTTGCCACCTCCTCCTTCTCGGCTTCCTCCTCCTCTTCTTCCACCTGCTCATCCAGTCAGCCACACACCTTCACCACCAACTTCAGCACAGCCCGGGGTAAACGTCAGCAGGCCATTCTGAAACTCATATGTTTGGGGGACAGGCCCCACACCGCACAGGAGTTGTGGCGGGGTATAGAACAACAGACCGACGAGTGGTTGCTGCCGGTGAGCCTCAAGCCCGGCCTGGTGGTGTGTGATAATGGGCGAAATCTCGTTGCAGCTCTGGGACTAGCCAATTTGACGCACATCCCTTGCTTGGCGCATGTGCTGAATTTGGTGGTGCAGAAGTTCATTCACAACTACCCCGACATGTCAGAGCTGCTGCATAAAGTGCGGGCCGTCTGTTCGCGCTTCCGGCGTTCACATCCTGCTGCTGCTCGCCTGTCTGCGCTACAGCGTAACTTCGGCCTTCCCGCTCACCGCCTCATATGCGACGTGCCCACCAGGTGGAACTCCACCTTGCACATGCTGGACAGACTGTGCGAGCAGCAGCAGGCCATAGTGGAGTTTCAGCTGCAGCACGCACGGGTCAGTCGCACTACAGAACAGCACCACTTCACCACCAATGACTGGGCCTCCATGCGAGACCTGTGTGCCCTGTTGCGCTGTTTCGAGTACTCCACCAACATGGCCAGTGGCGATGACACCGTTATCAGCGTTACAATACCACTTCTATGTCTCCTTGAGAAAACACTTAGGGCGATGATGGAAGAGGAGGTGGCCCAGGAGGAGGAGGAGGAGGAAGAGGGGTCATTTTTAGCACTTTCAGGCCAGTCTCTTCGAAGTGACTCAGAGGGAGGTTTTTGGCAACAGCAGAGGCCAGGTACAAATGTGGCCAGCCAGGGCCCACTACTGGAGGACGAGGAGGACGAGGATGAGGAGGAGGTGGAGGAGGATGAGGATGAAGCATGGTCACAGCGGGGTGGCACCCAACGCAGCTCGGGTCCATCACTGGTGCGTGGCTGGGGGGAAAGGCAGGACGATGACGATACGCCTCCCACAGAGGACAGCTTGTCCTTACCCCTGGGCAGCCTGGCACACATGAGCGACTACATGCTGCAGTGCCTGCGCAACGACAGCAGAGTTGCCCACATTTTAACCTGTGCGGACTACTGGGTTGCCACCCTGCTGGATCCACGCTACAAAGACAATGTGCCCACCTTACTTCCTGCACTGGAGCGTGATAGGAAGATGCGCGAGTACAAGCGCACGTTGGTAGACGCGCTACTGAGAGCATTCCCAAATGTCACAGGGGAACAAGTGGAAGGCCAAGGCAGAGGAGGAGCAAGAGGTCGCCAAGGCAGCTGTGTCACGGCCAGCTCCTCTGAGGGCAGGGTTAGCATGGCAGAGATGTGGAAAACTTTTGTCAACACGCCACAGCTAACTGCACCACCACCTGATACGCAACGTGTTAGCAGGAGGCAACATTTCACTAACATGGTGGAACAGTACGTGTGCACACCCCTCCACGTACTGACTGATGGTTCGGCCCCATTCAACTTCTGGGTCTCTAAATTGTCCACGTGGCCAGAGCTAGCCTTTTATGCCTTGGAGGTGCTGGCCTGCCCGGCAGCCAGCGTTTTGTCTGAACGTGTATTCAGCACGGCAGGGGGCGTCATTACAGACAAACGCAGCCGCCTGTCTACAGCCAATGTGGACAAGCTGACGTTCATAAAAATGAACCAGGCATGGATCCCACAGGACCTGTCCGTCCCTTGTCCAGATTAGACATTAACTACCTCCCCATAACCATATATTATTGGACTCCAGGGCACTTCCTCATTCAATCCTATTTTTATTTTCATTTTACCATTATATTGCGAGGCTACCCAAAGTTGAATGAACCTCTCCTCTGCCTGTGTGCTAGGCCTAAATATATGCCAATGGACTGTTGCAGTGGTGGCTGACATGAAGCCTGATTCTCTGCTATGACATGCAGACTAATTCTCTGCTGACATGAAGCCAGATTGTCTGTTACGGGACCTCTCTCCTCTGCCTGGGTGCTGGGCCTAAATTTATGACAATGGACTGTTGCAGTGGTGGCTGACGTGAAGCCTGATTCTCTGCTATGACATGCAGACTGATTCTCTGCTGACATGAAGCCAGATTGTCTGTTACGGGACCTCTCTGCTCTGCCTGTGTGCTAGGCCTAAATATATGCCAATGGACTGTTGCAGTGGTGGGTGACGTGAAGCCTCATTCTCTGCTATGACATGCAGACTGATTCTCTGCTGACATGAAGCCAGATCGTCTGTTACGGGACCTCTCTGCTCTGCCTGTGTGCTAGGCCTAAATATATGCCAATGGACTGTTGCAGTGGTGGGTGACGTGAAGCCTCATTCTCTGCTATGACATGCAGACTGATTCTCTGCTGACATGAAGCCAGATCGTCTGTTACGGGACCTCTCTGCTCTGCCTGTGTGCTAGGCCTAAATATATGCCAATGGACTGTTGCAGTGGTGGGTGACGTGAAGCCTCATTCTCTGCTATGACATGCAGACTAATTCTCTGCTGACATGAAGACAGATTCTCTGTTACGGGACCTCTCTCCTCTGCCTGTGTGTGTGCTGGGCCTAAATATATGCCAATGGACTGTTGCAGTGGTGGCTGACGTGAAGCCTCATTCTCTGCTATGACATGCAGACTGATTCTCTGCTGACATGAAGCCAGATTCTCTGTTACGGGACCTCTCTCCTCTGCCTGTGTGTGTGCTGGGCCTAAATATATGCCAATGGACTGTTGCAGTGGTGGCTGACGTGAAGCCTCATTCTCTGCTATGACATGCAGACTAATTCTCTGCTGACATGAAGACAGATTCTCTGTTACGGGACCTCTCTCCTCTGCCTGGGTGCCGGGGCCTAAATATCTGAGAATGGACTGTTCCAGTGGTGGGTGACGGGAAGCCAGATTCTCTGCTATGGAACCTCTCTCCAATTGATTTTGGTTAATTTTTATTTATTTAATTTTTATTTTAATTCATTTCCCTATCCACATTTGTTTGCAGGGGATTTACCTACATGTTGCTGCCTTTTGCAGCCCTCTAGCTCTTTCCTGGGCTGTTTTACAGCCTTTTTAGTGCCGAAAAGTTCGGGTCCCCATTGACTTCAATGGGGTTCGGGTTCGGGACGAAGTTCGGATCGGGTTCGGATCCCGAACCCGAACATTTCCGGGATGTTCGGCCGAACTTCTCGAACCCGAACATCCAGGTGTTCGCTCAACTCTACTCCAGAGACAATAAGTTAGAAGTTCCAGAATCTGCAAGGCCAAGCATTGGAGTCAGACAGCAAAGTATTGTGCAGGTTTATGACAGAGAGCTACTTTGCTGCTGTGAGAGGAAACATTGCTAATTCACCCTTGCACAATTGGAGACAATTTGGTCAGCTGTGTCTAAAATCTGCCCTCCTCAGTCTCTAAATTTGCAGAAACAATTACAAAGAACCTCAGTTGCATGCCTAAGGTTCTGCAGGGGGACTTTAAAAGAAAGACAAATAGAGAAGCAGTACTACAACCTCCACCATTGCAGCTGTCCGTACAGTGCCATTGGAGAGGAATTGCACTGTGATCTACTTGGGATTGTGCCCTTTTACTGTTGTATATGTTACTACTCCTATTCTGCATTTTAGTAAAGAGAGCCTTATTTATTTACACTAACTATTCTAGTTACTGACTCCACCATTCACCAGCCTTTGCACCTGCTCTCCTGCTTTGCACCCAGACCAACATCCAACACCTAGGGCACCCAGCTACCACCAGGCAGGAACCCCTAACACCAGGATGTTTTCTGAGGGAAGAAATTGTGTGCCCTTCAGTCACTCTATGAACCTCAGGGAGAAACAAAAGGGAGATTTCCTCTGTGAGTACTACAAGCACCCTCAGAGTTACAACCTCCAATCCCATGCTCCACACACTCCTCAGACATGCTTTTTACCACCGCCTTGACTTTGTTTACTTATTTTCTTTTAAATTTACCTATAATCACATGCTCCTCTACATAAGGCCTCTTGCACGCGAATGTGCGGCCGCAAATTGCGGGCCGTAATGCATGAACACCAACCGTGGGGAAGCCGCAGAGGATCGCAGACCCATTCACTTTAATGGGTCTGTGATCCGCCTGTTCTGCAAAAAGATAGGACATGTTCTATCTTTTTGCGGAACGGAAGTACGGGACAAAACCCCACGGAAGAACTCTGTAGTGTCTCTGTAAGGTTCCGTGCTTCCGTTCCACATCTCCGGATTTGCGGACCCATTCAAGTGATTGGGTCCGCATCCGTGATGCGGAATGCCCACGGAACGGCGCCCGCGTATTCAAGATCCACAAATGCAGTCCGCAATACGGCCACGAAGCGCACACATTCGTGTGTAAGAGGCCTGACTTTTTTGCATCCTTCTGCAGCACAGGTGGAATCAAGACTGGCAAAAAAATGCCAATCTTGATAAATGTTCCCCTCTGGTTTTAAGAATATTCTTCTGAAGGACAGTGAAGAAAACTAGCTAACCACATCTGGATGATACTCTGGTAGATCTCTAGTGCACCACAATGCACCTCATCAGGAATTGGTTTGCACAACATTTTATAACTGAACCCAACCCGAATATTCTAATGAATTGTGTATGTATGGATAGATATGCTTAGAGTTTGAGCTTCTATATGAATATTATATTATCATATCTTCAATCAAGTGTACATGCAAACACTGATCTCATAGCACTCCATGGCAAAGCTCAGTATGGGCAACCAACTTGCACCACCATTTTCCCGGTATGCGTGCATCAAACATTCCCAGGCAATGCAAAGTGTAATGTCCCAGATTTCTGAGGAATTTACAATCTTTTTCATTAAGCAGAAGAAATTTTAATTTAAATAAAATTGTAATAAAATAAAAAGGTAACTCAACCTTATTAACCAACCCCTAAAATGCCTCCCCAGACGCCCGGCCCCCTCACATAGGTTTTACCTGGCTCCCCGGCATCCGCATCGCTTCTGATGGCCGCTGCTGCATCTGTGACTTCTATTTCAGAAAAAGTGAAACTGGTGCTTCCTGAACAGCATATTTCTCAATGCATTTACACCAGATAACAGGCATAAATACATTGATAAATCTGTTTCACTTAATACAGAGCTGTCTGCCTGCAGCTACCACTTAGGGGTTTATACAGTTACCATTGTCTGCAATTTTTTTGCATTAAGCCCCCTATCTACTAGTGGTGGCTCCATAAAATTGCAGTGTTTTCACACTGGAAACAGAAGGAGTTCAGTGCCCCTCCTCCCCATGCTCTGTAGCAGTTGTGTAACTCCATGGAGGATAGCACAAAGTATAAAGATGCAGTAATATTGCACACAGCTGTAAGTTTAGCCATGGGTACTTTTCATGAATTTTTCAACAAAAACTAAACATAAGTTAAGAAGGTACCTTTCTACTCAAATTCAATTTCTTATTCTTTCATTAAGAATATGCAAACCTCAACATGGCACATATCACATGAAAGGAAATAGGGAAACTATTAAAATGTTTTTTTTAGATGATCTTTAAGTTGAGATCTATGGAAAAACTTTGGATGGAAAGATGTGAAGCTTGTCTAGATAGATATCTAAGAATCTGTTTCAAGTTTTGACTTCTACATCTTGAGTCTGAGCAGATGACAAGTAAACGCATTGATTAATCCCACCAAAAGGTTCCTGACACTATTTGTTCAGCACACACAGGTATAGCTCTGTATATTTTTCCTCTTCATAGAAGGCCTGTTACGGTTGGTTGGCAATAAGGTTTCTCTGATACATACAAGACACGTGTTTTTAGTTAGTTGAAAAAGGAAACCTCAAAAGCATATGGCTTTAACTTCACCAAATATCACTTTCTTTTTTTGTCAGGAAAATGGCTTAGACAGCTGTATCACACAGGTGGTACGCCATGCAGTAAATTATGAGCGGGTTTATAGAGGGCCAGAGACATACGGTCTCTGAACAATTAATTTTACTAGAACAGTTTTGACCTGGGCTCACTTCTGTTTTAATCACTGCAAGAAAGTCTTATCAATTTCAGATGTGCAGGTGCAGAATGGAGTTTTTTTGTATGCGGGACACTAAGGATGTGGACTGATAGAGGCAGATAAGCAGAGGTAATGGTGGTGCAAGGTGAAAGCCTCTGAAACATTTAATCAATCAACATGATCCCATTGAGCAATTTCACTTCCCTTCCCATTTCTCTTTGCTCCAGAAGAAAATGACTTCTCGAGAGAAGAATCTAATGTATAAGCAGTGAGCATTAAATGAAAAATAATAGTCAAGGGCATTAGTGCATCATTTGTTTTCCATTCAGGAACAGAAATGTGGGTGATTGTGGAATGTGTGTGATTCCATGGTCTATTACATATTATAGCAGCGACTATGTAAAGTAATGAAAACTGGTGAAAACTGAACTAAGAGATGTCAAGTTCATTTATGATTGGACAGAAATGCAATTACATAGATGAAAACTGTGTAGATCTAATAAAAAGGCTAATATATAAGATATTATTCACTTTAGACTTGAGAGTCTTATAGCGTCTCATACAGCCAATTATACAATTCCGTTTAAGGGCACCATTTTCTTGGATGACGAAGACTAGACATGTCCATGTTTCGATGATAATGTCAAGCACTCAGTTGAATGTATGTACACTGCCCAAATTCTAGAAATAGCATTCGATGAAGCTTTTCCCTCATATTTTCAAGGCCAGGGGCATATCAATGAACCATGAGACCCAATAGCAAAACTTGGAAAGGGGTCTCATTCCACCATGACAACTTTCAATAACATGAAAAGCATGTTATTATAAAGCATGTTTCAATAACATGAATTGGTCTCCCTAAAGCGCAAGGCTAAGGCAAATACTGATGACATAGTACAGGGATAATGCACATAGTGATGTCATAGTAAAGGGATAATGTACATACAGTAGTGATGTAATAATAATGGAATCATGTTCCCTGTGAAGTCACAGTATAGGGATAGTGCACACGATATTGGCATAATAAACATAGGGATGTCGCAGTACAGACATAATAAAGACAATGGTGTCACAGTACAGGAATAATGTAGTGATGTCACAACACAAAAAAAAAAGGAAAGAGTAATGCTGCAGAGAAGGGAGAATTCAAACAGAATAAGTAAGCATTAGGCTCCATAGTAAAAGTTAGAATGGGATCCTATTAAATAATTCATGGCATTTGGTACATTTTATCACTAACTGCACTATTGAATTTGGGTGAGGGTAGGGTCAAGGCTCGATGATTGGAGGAGAACAACCCCCACATTTTTAAGGTGGAACGAATAATAGGGTTTGGAATAGAAGAGCTAGCGGGGGTGGTCTGTCCGCCAACAAAAGGGCCCTAAAGAAATTAGGAAGAAACGCAGACTCTATTGAAAAGCTATTGCTTGTGGGTAGAAGGTCTGAGCCAATTTACCACCCTACTTAGGTGAATAGCTTATATATATATATATATATATATATATATAGTTCAGGATCTGGTAGGCTTATGCCACCTAGATGTCTGGGATAATTTAAGGTTGAGAAAGAGTCTAGGTCTCCTTTTCTGCCAAATGAAATGGCGGATGTGGGAGTTAAGAGATCTAAAGAAAGATCTCGGAATGGCAATAGGGAGGACTTGAAGGAGATAAGTAAGTCTGGGGATCACCAGGGACATCACCATATTCTTCCTAAGATCCAGGGAGTCTAACTGAGCAACGATGGCCACTAAGAGAGAGGTGTAATTAGGATGGAATAAATCCGGTAGATGAGATGTTAATTTGATACCTAGGTAAGTTAAGTGTCGAGATGACCAGTTGAAAGGGGAGTCTCGTTGGAGATCTTTTATAAGGTTGGTGGAAAGGCCTAAATGTTAAATCTGGGATTTTTGTGGGTTTATTTTGAAGTTGGAAAGGGAACCAAATTTTTGTAGGAGAGATGTTATTATTGGCATCGATTTAGTAGGATTGGTGGTAAGAATTAGAAGGTCGTCAGCAAAGGCTGCTAACTTGCATTCCTGTAATCCAATTTTAAGTCCGATGATGCCCTCCTCTTGCCTCAAGGCTTGTAATAGAGGACAAATAATAAGGGACAGAGGGGGCAACCCTGACGTGTTCCATTATTAATAGAAAATCGGTCTCAAATGAGATTGTTCACTAACACAGAGGCAGAGAATTCACATACATAGCAAACACTGCATGGATATATGGAGTAGAAAAGTGTGTGTTTGATAAAGGACCAATCAATACAGTCAAATGCTTTTTCGGCATGGGTCCCAAGTAATACTAGAGGTATTTTTTTGTATGAGGCAAAGAAAAGGGCATCTAGGATCTTTGCCTCAGGATGGTATTATCTTTCCCTTCTCGATCTTTCACAAATACTACCTGGTCATAATGTATCAGGTTAGGAAGCAAGGATTGAAGTCTAATGGCCAACATTTTAGCAAGGATTTTTAAGTCTATATTTAATAAAGATATGGGGCGGTAATTTGCACATGATGTTAGATCTTTCCCATCTTTGGGGATTATTGTGATTAGTTCGTTTGTCATATCAGATGACAAGGGGTGGTCTTTTAATGCTAAGTTACATACAGAACGTAAGTGAGGGAGCAGAGATTCTTGGAAAGAGGAGCATTTGTGGAGCATGTTTCTTTAAAAAGGAGCATTTGCTAATAAAGTGGCCCCTGATGAATACTTTGTGAGCATCCCATAGGGTTTGAGGAGAAATGTCATGTGTGTTATTGATGGTGAAATATTCATCTAAGAGAGATGAGAAATGCTTCTTGTGGTCCTTGTTGCTCAGTATGGACTCGTTTAGTCTCCAGATTGGGGGCTTACATGGTACTGATGGAGAACGTAGAATACAAAAAAATAGAGCATGGTCTGAGATTGTGATATTTACGATTTTCGCCTCAGTACAGAGGTGTATTTGGTCTTTGGGAGTGAAAATGTAGTCAATCCTACTATAGGAATTTCCTGGAGCTGAGTAATAGGAGTAATCTATGCAAGAGGGATTGAGGCATCTCCATATGTCCACAAGACCCAAGTCGTAGAGTCTAGAATTAAGTATTTTCAGGTTTCTTGCTGAAAAAGAAGATCTTTTAGAAGAAGTGTCAGCTAGAGGTTGTAAAGAGACATTAAAGTCGCCTGCTAAAATGAGTGTTCCCTCCTGCATAGATTCCACCAAGTTTAGGATGGAAAGTAGCCAGGTGGTCTGATGATTATTGGGAGCATATATCTTGACAAAGGTATACTGCCTTTTAAAATAATCTGCCCTCTGGGTCTTGAGTATGCGTGGAGTACAAAAAGGGAACATCCTTCCTGAATACTACACTCACTTCCCTGGAGGCCGCCCCATCAGCCCCGCAATGGTACCAGTTTGGGAACTTGGAAAATGATAGATCCGGGTATTTCCCGTTTTTATAATGGGTTTCTTGTCTTAGCAGTGCTCACAGCATGAGTAGCTAATCTTACTGCCTTTTACTTCCTTCATCCTCTCCCCCCCCTTTCTCCCCCATTCACCTTCCCCACCCTCCTCTTTTATCCTCTTACTCCATGTATAAACAGATACTGTGTAAGCATGTTACATATACAAACTTTTTTTATAAAAACAGTTTAAACATAATGGGTTTCTTGGAGAAAAACTATGGAACACTTTTCTTTCCACAAGAGGAAAAAGATTTGTGACCTTTTAGAAGGGGATCTAAGTCCCTTAACATTGTATGATGATAATTTGAGGTCTGTCATGGTGAGTAAAGGAGAGAAGTTCTCACGGATATCTGATCCAATCTGTGGAAGGGGAGTCTGATTTTAGAGTAGTGGAGCATCATGGCAACCTCCAGGAGAGAGAGTGACCGGCCCACATCCTGCCCTGTGAAATTGACGAATATTCTAATTGCAAATTTATCGCAAATATCGGCACTTAGCAACATCCCTAGCAACCAATAGGAATGTTGCCTATAGGACTAGGAGTAGTGTTGATTGCGAATTTTTGCATCGTGAATTTTCGCATTCCGATTTTTGCAATCAAGAAAATAACGACTGGAGATCGAAAATTCTCAAATTCGCAAATATATGACGGCTATACGCCCAAATATTCGTGAAATATCGCAAATTTCGAATATTGCCCCTGCCGCTAATCACTGTCAGCCACCCATCACTTAGATGACATCCAGGCCCGCATTATACAGAGGACACCTACAGTCACAAGTTCTAGCTGATAGCCAGACATGCAAGAGAGAGTTATCAGTGAAATAGCACATCAGAGGTGCCATTAACTGCCACTTATCCAGCTACCATATTTCATCATCTAGAGATAAAAATTGCACTTTGTTGAAACTACTAATGGATATACAGGGAGTGCAGAATTATTAGGCAAGTTGTATTTTTGAGGATTAATTTTATTATTGAACAACAACCATGTTCTCAATGAACCCAAAAAACTCATTAATATCAAAGCTAAATATTTTTGGAAGTAGTTTTTAGTTTGTTTTTAGTTTTAGCTATTTTAGGGGGATATGTGTGCAGGTGACTATTACTGTACATAATTATTAGGCAACTTAACAAAAAACAAATATATACCCATTTCAATTATTTATTTTTACCAGTGAAACCAATATAACATCTCAACATTCACAAATATACATTTCTGACATTCAAAAACAAAACAAAAACAAATCAGTGACCGATATAGCCACCTTTCTTTGCAAGGACACTCAAAAGCCTGCCATCCATGGATTCTGTCAGTGTTTTGATCTGTTCACCATCAACATTGCGTGCAGCAGCAACCACAGCCTCCCAGACACTGTTCAGAGAGGTGTACTGTTTTCCCTCCTTGTAAATCTCACATTTGATGATGGACCACAGGTTCTCAATGGGGTTCAGATCAGGTGAACAAGGAGGCCATGTCATTATATTTTCTTCTTTTATACCCTTTCTTGCCAGCCACGTTGTGGAGTACTTGGACGCGTGTGATGGAGCATTGTCCTGCATGAAAATCATGTTTTTCTTACATTGCAGACTTCTTCCTGTACCACTGCTTGAAGAAGGTGTCTTCCAGAAACTGGCAGTAGGACTGGGAGTTGAGCTTGACTCCATCCTCAACCCAAAAAGGTCCCACAAGCTCATCTTTGATGATACCAGCCCAAACCAGTACTCCACCTCCACCTTGCTGGCGTCTGAGTCGGACTGGAGCTCTCTGCCCTTTACCAATCCAGCCATCTGGCCCATCAAGACTCACTCTCATTTCATCAGTCCATAAAACCTTAGAAAAATCAGTCTTGAGATATTTCTTGGCCCAGTCTTGACGTTTCAGCTTGTGTGTCTTGTTCAGTGGTGGTCGTCTTTCAGCCTTTCTTACCTTGGCCATGTCTCTGAGTATTGCACACCTTGTGCTTTTGGGCACTCCAGTGATGTTGCAGCTCTGAAATATGGCCAAACTGTTGGCAAGTGGCATCTTGGCAGCTGCAAGCTTGACTTTTCTCAGTTCATGGGCAGTTATTTTGCGCCTTGGTTTTTCCACACACTTCTTGCGACCCTGTTGACTATTTTGAATGAAACGCTTGATTGTTCGATGATCACGCTTCAGAAGTTTTGCAATTTTAAGAGTGCTGCATCCCTCTGCAAGATATCTCACTATTTTTGACTTTTCTGAGCCTGTCAAGTCCTTCTTTTAACCCATTTTGCCAAAGGAAAGGAAGTTGCCTAATAATTATGCACACCTGATATAGGGTGTTGATGTCATTAGACCACACCCCTTCTCATTACAGAGATGCACATCACCTAATATGCTTAATTGGTAGTAGGCTTTCGAGCCTATACAGCTTGGAGTAAGACAACATGCATAAAGAGGATGATGTGGTCAAAATACTAATTTGCCTAATAATTCTGCACGTAGTGTACTACAAGCTATCTTTTGCTCTGAGTTAAGAGAGAGTTTTATTCTTTTACTTCTGGCCTGATTCCTTAAACCACCATTTCACTACACTGATCCCCAGGGAGCGACGACCAGTGGGATTACACTGTGACAAAACATCTCATCAGGGACATCACCACTCCCGTTCTCTGCATCAGCTCTTCAGGGTCTTGCTGCATCTGCACAACTTTTCAGGAAAACTAAAGCACTTTTGATTTGGACCTGAACTGAATCTGATGACTGATACATGGTAATCTGACCCAGAACTAATTTAATGAAATTTACCCATCTCTACCCAGAACCTAAAAATGTGGCCATATTAAGGCAGTATGAAACTGATCTAAGGTTGAATTTCCACTTCTCTTGTCTGGCCGTCATGCATGTTGTCAGCCCCGATAGCCTTTGCTATCCTAAATGCACTACACTACAAAATAGCTACACAGTTACCAACAGTCCTGAATTTGCAAACACTGTTCCTAATTTTTTAGAGACAGCGCTGGCAAATTCAGGATGCCCTTGACCAAAAATGGGTGGGTCATGTGTTCATGTGTCCCAAAGCTACCAACTATAATGTTAGCAAGCATGCATCTATAGGAACTGTTTGGCTTAGAAATGGTTAATTCAGTAAATTTATATGGCACTATTAGTTTCCAAAAATATCTGTTCCCTCTGTACTGTATATTACAGTGATAAATAATCAGCAAGAGAAAATCCCACTATTTCTAGTACAAGCCAAACCATCAGACAGTTTGGTAATCCTTTAAATTGGGGCCAGAGAGTTCTTAGATGTAAAATGTTTAACCTTAACTACAAGCACATTTTTGTTTAGCTAATTTGTGGTTATTCTGTATGAAAACTGAAGGACCTCTCTGTAAACAAGTTGGTGACCTAAAATTTGGGGCTATATCTGAATGTACTCAATGAGCTCTCTATAAAAAGACACTAAACCTTAAATGATCAACATGATCACAAGTTTATGTGCTGCTCCTGCTATGGCTGAAAGCACACCTGCGGTTATAGATTTCACTTACTTCTACTTACCATACATACTATTAAAGGGAGCGTGTGGAGGACTCTACATAGTAACATAGTTTGAAAGGCTTAAAAAGACATACGCCCATCCAGTTTAGCCTGTTATCCTGCATGTTAATCCTGAGGAAGGCAAAAAAAAAAAATCCAGACTCCAATCAGGCAATCAGAATAACTCCCTGGATCAACAACCCCCTACAGTAGCTATAGCCTGTAATATTATTACACTCCAGAAATACATCCAGGCCCCTCTTGAATTCCTTTATTGTGCTCACCATCACCACCTCCTCAGGCAGAGAGTTCCATAGTCTCACTGCTCTTACTGTAAATAATCCTCTTCTATGTTTGTGTACGAACCTTCTTTCCTCCAGACGCAGAGGATGTCCCCTCGTCACAGTCACAGTCCTGGGGATAAATAGCTGATGGGATAGATCTCTGTACTGACCCCTGATATATTTATACATAGTAATTAGATCTCCCCTCAGTCGTCTTTTTTCAAAAGTGAGAAACCCTAATATAGAATATAGTAGGCGGTATATGATTGAAATGTGCGGCCTCTTACTGAGCCCATTCACAGAAGCACAGAAGGGGTTCACGTGAGAACCTGATACTTGTTCAAAGAATGTTCTTGAACATGTGCAACAGGTGACTGCAGATCACAAAGCATTATGGAATATTATACCTGGAAATCATATCTATGCATACTTACCAACTTTGTAATTAGTACATAGATATGAGGCATGTAAGCCCCGTGCTGTGAATTGCCAAATTCACCAGGACAGCCCATTTATGGGCAGCCTAATATAAGCCCATCCTATTTTCAGTCTTTGAAAGTTAGTAATAGTCCCTGCAAATTCTGGACTATTGGCAACTAAATCTATGCAGATCGTACATACATATTTTGTGTCTTCTAGATCCAAGTTTCTGTGTGGGAAAGGAGTGGCACACAGCTTGAGAGCAGGGATGTGCCAGTACGGATGTGCACTGTGTGGCCATTTTCAGGAGAATGGGGTTTTCTTAAGCACTGTTTTGCTCTCCAGAAAGATGTCGCTGTTTATGCATGTGGCTCCCTCCATTTAAGGTTATGAGAGTTGTGAAATGCCAGGCTGTTTCTGCAGCTCCCATAATCTACATTAGAGAAAGCTTCATGCGTGCATGGTCTCCTCCTCTCTGGATTGCAAAGTGAGGAAGAAGGAGATCTCTATTCTCCTGTTGGAGGAATCAGTGGAACACACACCTATCAGCCAAAAGCAGGCCATGAAGGTGACCAGCTCCCATGCCATCATGATGTCACCCGTGATGCTAGGAAGGCTGGTCACCGTCACGGCCTGCTATTGGCTGCACCCCCTGTTGCCGGATGCTTTGATCCATGCAACTTAGAGATGCAGAGGCGGCCGCAAAGGAATCCAGAGTGACGCAGGTACCAGGGAGCAGGGTAAGTATGATCTATAGGAGGGGGCCGGGCATTGTGGAGGAATTTTTTTAATTGGATAACCCCCTTTAAAAGGTCGAAACCCTTTAAAGGGGTTCTCCAGGAATGAAGAAAATAAAAATACTTAAATATTACTTTATTATAAATATATTTCCAAATATTAGTTATAATTGCTCGTTTTATCTAGGAAGCAATAATTAGAATAAAATGGCCGCTGTCCTATTAGTACACATTAAACCTGTCCTTCCTAATCACATAGGAGGACAAGTTAGGCTACTTTTACACTAGCGTTTTAGTTTTACTGTATTGAGTTCCGTCATAGGGGCTCAATACCGGAAAAAAACGCTTCTGTTTTTTTACCATTCATTTTCAATAGGGACAAAACTGAACTGAACAGAATGGAATGCTCCAAAATGCATTCCGTTCCGTTTAGATGCGTTCTCATACCGCAGAGCAAACCCCAGCATGTTGTAGTTTGCTTTCCGTCCTGGGATGCGGAGCAAGACAGATCCAGCATAACCCCCAATGCAAGTCAATAGGGACGGATCAGTTTTCTCTGCCACAATAGAAAACGGATCCGTCCTCCATTGACTTTCAATGGAGTTCATGACAGATCCGTCTTGGCAATGTTAAAGATAATACAACCGGATCCGTTCATAACGGATGCAGATGGTTGTATTATCAGTAACAGAAGCGTTTTTGCTGAACCCTGCTGGATCCTGTAAAAATGCTAGTGTGAAAGCAGCCTTACTTCACAACACTGAGGCGCCTCATCCTCCTCTCTGCTCTGCTTGTCAGGGATTATGATCCTGAATACAGCTGATAAGATTTTCAGCTGAATCTCTGTAGGAATGGAGTTAATAAGGAGACATGAAGTACACAGAACATGGACAGGACAGACTGTGCTAATGGACATTGCATACAAGTTCTGCTGCTCATTATCCGCACCCGCACCCCCACCCTCCTCTGTACGTCATGTCTCATTATATAGATCATAATAAACTGTATTCAGGATCATAATCCCTGACATATAGAGCAGAGAGGAGGATGAGACAGCTCTTTACATCAGTGTTGTGAAGTAACTCGTCCTCCTATGTGATTAGGACAGGGTTTGGGTGTATGAATAGGACGGCCGACATTTTATTTTTCCTAATGATTGCTCCCTAGACAAAATGAACCACTATAACTAATGAAAGATGAGATGAATACTGCACCTCGCAGTCCCGCCTGACGTCAACTATGTTGAGCTTACGAGATACGGTTTAGTTACTGGTTTCCGTGAGGGGCGGTAGTCCACGCGGCCTTCGGCGTAACGCTACACTTGCTCACAACCCAGAGAAGCTGAGAGAGCCTTTTTACTGCCCCAGTGAAACAGAGCTTTCTCAGCTCGGTAGACTGCCAACAGTTCCTGGTTTGATATAAGCCTGGTCCGCTAACAGAATTACAGTAGCGTATACTATGCCTAAACATGGATGTGGGGATTCGTGATCGAGATACAAGGACAGCACAAGATTAAATTATATATTTTATTGCCTTAAGGGCGCACTAGACAATACACAATATAAACAGATAATATATACAGTGGTCGGATTTGCAAATACAGATGGTATGATACAACAGAGTTAAACAGAGCAAGGGTCAGTTACCAGATGGATGAGTAGTCCTTTGGTTTATGATGAGTTCTGGGTTGCTGTGATGCTTGGCTGTAGATACATAGGAGCAGTGATGTCAGCAGTTTGTCCACTGTCCCTCCAAACACATTACTCGATGTGACCTCCTTCAGAGAAAGACCATGGCCTCTGGTCTGCATGGGACTTTTCACCTGTAGTCAGTCACGCCCCTCCTTCCCTCTGGGAGGAGTCCACCCTCCTTTCCTTGTCCTGGTAGCCAAAGACCCACAACATCCATTATGGCCCATAGCTCCAGATCAGAAGGTCAGAGGGAGATGGTTCTGGGACCAACGGGTCCTTCTGGGTTCAGGCTACAGGTGGAGACCAAACATGGTGCCGTTATTAGGTTCCTGCTGGGAGATCTCTGTATCTCCCCTTCCCGGCACCTGACCACCAACCACGACCAGGGGCATGTCCGTCTTGGCCCTAGGTTTGCAGATATATAGCTGGTTTATGTCTGTGATGGACTGGCAATTCATAATTCCTTATGAATCCCTGGTTCCATGATGTCTGATGGATTTGAGTGATCTGGGTAATAGCTGAGACCCCCTACAGGGAAGTTTTCCTGTAGGATAAGTTAGCCTCCGTGCTGGCTGAGAGAGGTGTGAATTGTACGCATGCGGCCTGCTTGAAGCCAGGACCCATGCAGAGTTCACTCCCTCTGCTATCTCATAGCAAAAGGCTGGAATTAGATTATGGCTGGCATTAGATTATACATCCACATTCCTCACAAAAAGTATTTGGAAATATATTTATAATAAAATAATATTTAAGTATTTTCATTTTCTTCATTCCCAGAGAAACCCTTTAAGTTTATTGTGGCCTTTAGGAGTGGTTGAATCTGACAATATGGTCCTCATTTGCACCCCTTGCTCTTGCACGGTGCCCATTCAGTGATGAGCTGTCACTGAGCCTTTAATGTCTAGGCCTGGAAATTTTTTAGGAATGGCAAAAAAATTGTCGATGAAAACTGCATTGACATGAGGTGTGTGGTTTTGAAGCTTTGGCAATGATGCATAATAGAAGATTATATAATTACATTATTGAAGACCACCAGATTTGAAGTTTTTAAGACTTGAATGTTTTAATATCATAACTGATTGGTTTATGTTCCTCATGCTTTTGCTTCCAATATTTCTAAGCAAAATGCACCAAAACAATTCCAGCAAAGCACCTTTACTGTAAAATTAAACCCAGCCGTTTAAGGTGGATTTACACATACCAAGGAGCAGCTGATTATCGGGAATTTTTCCTTCCCGACACCTGGCTGCTCGTTCAGTGAGGGTGAGGTGCTTGCTGCATTTAGATGTGCAATGGGCGGCCTCCCCCTAGGGCCCTCTATATCTAAAACGCATCCCAGATGTAGGAATGCCGAGTGGTATAGTGCGGCCTAAAATGTCTCTCTATTTGTGTCACAGTGCTCCTGTGAACTGAGAGTAAGGCAGGTGGTTTTACTCCGCAACCAGAAAAGAGTGCGTACGCAGAAGTCAAGATTAAGAAAATTGCATTTACTATAAATTAATAAAAGCAGGTTAACAGTGAAGTTACAGAGTTAAAGACAAGCAAAATATTCAAAACAGTATAAACAGTACAAGTCAAATACTGCAACAATTGTCACCCTTACTGTGTCCGTATTCGCCGTGCGGACACTAAGAAATAATAATCCCAGAAACTGTCCCTAACTGACCCTAACTTTCAAGTGGGTGCGCACCCCCCTTAACCCAGTGGTCCAAGTGGACCTCTTACAGTTTGGGGAAGCGCACGGTGGGGCCCGATGTCATCCTTTTCCTTTAACCAACACAGGATCGGCCAAAAAGAAGTCCTCCTCAGCAGGCCGGAAAACCAGTTGAATATAATCCAGAATTTTACAGTTACTGTCCGGTACCTCAACAGCACTGTGAGTCTCGTTACTGTTTGTGGCAATTCACTCAGCCCAATGTCGGCTCCACAGGTTAGTTGCTGCACACAGTCACTAAATGCACGGTTTCTTTGTACTACATCCATCTCTAGACTGAAGTTCACACAGCTTGGCTGCACAGGGAAGTCCTTTAGTATCTCCACACACGTCTTACACAACACAGAACTTGTTTTCTATCTTGCCAATATGGCTGCAGTTGCAGTTCAAGTCCCTCTTCCTCCTTTCTGCTCACACTGAGGCAGGCTGACATCATAAGGAGCATATCACTTCAACACTTAGCTGCTGCCTTAAAGAACCAGTATACAGTAATACACTTTCTCTATGGTAAACCTCAATGCAAATTGGTCCTATGCTGCCATGTACTGACCAAATGAATACTGCAGGCATTTTACATTTATCTGTATTACTGAAATAGCATTATACATTAAATTTTAACACAGTTTACCAGGTTTATGAAACTTAGAGACATTACATGACTGTTTCTTACACTCCTACCTTGATACAGCTGGACGCCAGGCTTTGGCTCCAAAACAATAAATATGGAGGATAATTGAGGGATTTGAAAGAATGGGTTGAGTCCAGACCTTGTATGTAGTTGAACAGCAGCTTTACTTGAATAAACATTCATCAGAAATAGTCTTCAAGCTTTGTCTTGGTCCCAGCAGGCTTTAGTATTAAACTGGCAGGCTTCTTCAATACCTCTTCTTGCTTTCTCTCTCTCTCTCTCTGCTATACTGACAGGCTTGCTTAAAATACTATTACTAGTGTTAATCGAGCACCAAAGTGCTCGGGTGCTCGAGTAGAACACCTCGGGATGCTTGTGTGTTCTACCATGCACCCGAGCACAATGGAAGTCAATGGGAGAACTCGAGCATTAAACCAGGCCCCCCCCCTGCTCTGAAGAGGGGAGGGTGTCTGGTTCACATGAAAAGGTGAGAAATTGATGGAACAGCATGGGGAACAGCATGGGGAGAATGTCTGAATGCATCTCGGACTCCCAGGTCGCTGCTGGGAATAACGTTGTCCGAGTAGTACTCCAATTTTACAGGCAATTATATGCACAAAACCAAAGATAAAATCGATTTTAGAGGAAAAACTGTTAGGAAAAAGTGCTTCCAAAAATGAAAAGGAAGAGGCAATACAACCTGTATATCACATAAAGGAAGGCCTCATTCACATTGTGGTATAATTTTTCAGGTAGTGGCACTCCTACACGCATAAAGCCTATGCACTGAAAGGGTTGCCAAAAATTACAAGGAACCGGCACTCCAATACACCCTTTATTACACATAAAGGAGGGCATCATACACACCCTTAAAAAATGATGATTGATGGCCTGCTGGAGACCCTCAAAAACATTAGGAGCGAGGGCCTGCTGCTGATCCTACCATCTAAAACATTAGGGGTGAGGGTCTGCTGCTGAGCTAACCATCTAAAACATTAGGGACGAGTGCCTGCTGCTGATCTGACCATCTAAAACATTATGGGTGAGGGCCTGCTGCTGAGCTGACCATCTAAAACATTAGGGGCAAGGGCCTGCTGCTGATCTGACCATGGAAAAATGTATGAGTGAGGGCCTGCTGCTGAGCTGACCATCTAAAACATTATGTGCAAGGGCCTGCTGCTGAGCTGACCATCTAAAACATTATGTGCAAGGGCTTGCTGCCAAGCTGACCATCTAAAACATTATGTGCAAGGGCCTGCTGCCAAGCTGACCATTTAAAACATTAGGGGCAAGGGCCTGTTGCCGAGCTGACCATCTAAAACATTATGGTCGGGGGCCTGCTGCTGAACTGACCATCTAAAACATTAGGGGTGAGGGTCTGCTGCCGAGCTGACTCTCTAAAACATTAGAGGCGAGGGCCTGCTGCTGATCTGACCATGGAAAAAAATTTAGGTTGGGGGGCTGCTGCTGAGCTGACCATCAAAAAAATTATGGTTGAGGGTCTGCTGGTGAGCAGACTCTCTAAAACATTAGGGGCAAGGGCCTGCTGCTGATCTGACCATGGAAAAAATTATGGGCGAGGCCCTGCTGCTGATCTGACCATCTAAAAAATTATGGTTAAGGGCCTGCTGCTGAGCTGACCCTCTAAAACATTAGTAGCAAGGGCAGCCTAATAAGCATGTTGATATGATGGAGGAGGACGAGAAAAGGAAGATTTAACCATATATCCTTTTTGTGGTGGAAGGGGTGCATGGGAATACAGTGTATTCAATACACCATAAAAGCCACATTTAAAGTGCCTTTATGTTCAGCCGCTTTCCTCCTGTGGAGTAGAGAAGTCAGGGGCAATCCAGGCCTTGTTCATTTTGATAAGAGTCAACCTGTCAGCATTTTCAGTTGACAGTCGGATGCGCTTATCAGTTATTATGCCCCCGGCAGCACTAAATACCCTCTTTAACAAAACGCTGGCGGCAGGGCAGGCAAGCACCTCCAAGGCATGGAGCGCCAGTTCATGCCACGTGTATAGCTTGGACACTCAATAGTTGTAAGGCACAGAGGGATCATTGAGGACGCTGACATGGTCTGCTACGTACTCCACCATCTTCCAAAACGTTTCTTGCCTTGTGACACTAGGCCACGCATCAGGGAGAGGTTGCTGGTGGTGTGTCATGAAACTGTCCCAAGCCTTGGAGAGTGTTGCCTTGCCTCTGTTGGAACTGCTGTGTTTTACCCTCGTCTCCCCTCCTCGGTTGGCCAAGGAACTACGTACTCTGCTGCCAGCATTGTCAGTTGGAAATTTTTGGAGCAATTTTTCCACAAGGACCTTCTGGTACTGCACCATTTTGCTAGTCCTCTCCACCACAGGAATGAGAGATGAGAAGTTATCTTTGTAGCGGAGGTCGAGAAGGGTGAACAACCAGTAATCAGTGTTGGCCAAAATGCGCACAACGTGAGGGTCACGGGAAAGGCAGCCCAACATAAAGTCAGCCATGTGTGCCAGAGTCCAAACAGACAAGACTTTGCTGTTCTCATCAGCAGGATGACTCTTAATCTCCTCATCCTCTTTGGCCCATCAATCTGAACAGATGGAATAAACCTGCTGTGGGTACTACCCTCTGTAGCGGAGGCAACGTCTCCTGCTCCTCCTCATCATCCAATTTGTGCTGAGAAGACGAACAGAGGGTGATCTGGCTATCACCCTGTGTACTGTCTTCCCCTATTTCCACCTCTTCCACATGCAAAGCATCCTCCTTCATTGTGAGCAGTAGACACAAGTGAGATGGTTACTCTGATAATAGCGGCATCGCCGCTCACCATCTGTGTTAATTCCTCAAAGTTGCGTAAAACCTCACAGAGGTCAGACATCCATGCCCCCTCGTCCCTTGTGAAGAGCGGAAGCTGACTGGAAAGGTGACAACCATGTTGCAGCTGGTATTCCATTACTGCCCTCTGCTGCTCACAAAGCCTGGCCAACATGACGAACGTGGAGTTCCAGCGCGTGCTCACTTCGCACAACAGTTGGTGAGATGGCAATTGCAAGTGCTTCTGCAGCATTGCCAGACTGTCAGCAGCTGTCGATGACTTTTGGAAATGGGCACACGCGCGGCACACCTTCACCAGTAACTCAGGCAAATTGGGGTAGGTTTTGAGAAACCTCTGAACCACTAAGTTGCACATGTGGGCTAGGCATGGTATGTGTGTGAGCTTGCCAAGCTCCAAAGCCGCCACCAGGTTACAGCCATTATCAGACACAACTATGCCTGGTTCTAGGTTGAGTGGTAATAGCCACAGCTCAGTCTGGTCCCTTATACCCTGCCACAACTCTGCGGCAGTGTGCTGTTTGTCACCTAAACATATTAGTTTCAGCACGGCATGTTGCCGCTTCCCCACTGCAGTGCTACACTGCTTCCAGCTACTGACTGATGGCTGACTGATGCTGCAAGATGAGAATTCAGAGGTGGAAGTGGAGGAGGAGGTGGAGGAGGAGAATGGGGGGTTGCAACCTCTAATGTAGGTGGTGGCGGAAATCCTGATGGAAGTAGGGCCAGCAATCATTGGCGTCGGTAGCACCTGTGCCATCCCAGGGTACATCTCGCTCCTGGCCTCCACAACGTTCACCCAGTGTGCCATCAGGGAAATGTAGCGTCCCTGGCCAAAAGCACTTGTCCATGTGTCAGTTGTTAAGTGGACCTTCCAAATAACTGCGTTGGTCAGTGCACAGGTAATGTTACGGGACACATGTCGGTGTAAGGTGGGGATGGCACACCGGGAAGAATAGTGGTGGCTGGGGACTGAGTAACGAGGGACCGCTGCCGCCATCAGGCTGCGGAAAGCCTTAGTGTCCACAAGCCTAAATGGCAACATTTCCAATGCCAGCAATTTGGAAAGGTGTTCACGCCCCTGCTCATTTTGGTACGGCACAGGTTGAAAATGACAATTCTTTTATAGTCCGCACTTTCCTAAAAAAAATGCCAGACTGCGGAACACTTACCCCATGGCAAGGGAGATTGCCGTAAGGGGGTGCTCCGGGGAACAGTTGTGGGCCTGTTTGGTGTGGCCCGCCTTCTCCCTTTTGCCACCCCACTGCCTCTTCCAGCCTGTTGCAGTGTCACGGATCCCTCCCCCTCTGTACTGCTGTCCTCGCTCGGCTTTCCACTTTCCTAGGTTGGGTCAGTGATTTCAACGTCCACCACCACCTCTTCCACTTCCTCATCCTTCTGACTTTACCTAACAACAACCTCACTTATTGACAACTGTGTCTCATCCTCATCAACCTCTTGAGAAACAACCTATTGAGACACTAATTGGCATGGACTTATTGGCAACTATGTCTCATCATCATGATCCACCTCATGAAACACTAATTGCCGTTCCCCACCATTATCTTCTTGTAACTGTGGATGCTCAAGAGTTTGGGCATCAGTGCACACAATCTCCTTATGTCCCTCTTCAAGCGGGCTTGGTGAGAGGCCCAAATCAAGGAATGGTGATGAAAAGAGCTCCTCTAAATATCTGAGTGTGGGATCACTTGTTTGGCAAGACTCTCCATGGTGGGAGGAAGGAGGATCAGGGTGAGGATTCTGTTGACCAGACTCTTAGCTACTGAGACTGGACTTTGTGGAAGATTGGGTGGTGCTTAACCAACTGGAAGCATTATCTGCTGCAATCCAACCGACCACCTGGTCACACTGGTCTGACTTTGAGAGTGATGTCCTGCGCCGCCCTGCAAAATGGGACATGAAGCTAGGTATCGTGGATGAGTATGTTTCTTGTGCTCTTGCAGCAGGCACAGTTTTACCGCGCCCAGGGCCACGGCCTCTGAGTGCACCATCAGTAGCACGGCCACTTCCCAGTCCCTTACTGCTCGCCTTCTGCACATTAAATAGTATATATGGTTGCAAGTATGTCACACGTACCGTAGCGCAGGTTTTGTAAGTGTATGCGCAAATAAATTAAACTGAATGTCACTGATATTTAGGATGTGCAAACGTTATACAGGAGATGTAGCGCAGGTAATGTGGCTGCTGTCACCAGCGGCTAACATTATACAGGTGATTTAGCGCAGGTAATGTCACTGCTGTCACCAGCAGCTAACGTTATACAGGAGATGTAGCGCAGGTAATGTCGCTACTGTCACCAGCGGCTAAGAAAACATTACAGTCAATGTCACTGATATTTGCGGTGCTGAAACATTATACAGGAGATGTAGAGCAGGTGATGTCACTGTCCGCAGCGGCCAAACAATTGCAAGCTATTGCGCTAAAAATATATATTGCTGCCAGATGCAACAATAGTCCTTAAAATGACTTTTGGTTCTCTTGCAATTGCACGCAATTTAGCGCAGGTTGCGCTAATAATATATATTGCTGCCAGATACAGCAATAGTCCTTAAAAATACTTTTGGGTCTCTACAATTGCATGCAATTTAGTGCAGGTTGCGCTAAAAATATATATTGCTGCCAGACACAATAGTCTTTAAAAGGACTTTTGGGTCTCTAACACCAACCTTGCCTAACAAAACAGAAAAATGTAATCAATTTAATCAATTCCCTACACTATCTGTCCCTTCTACAGCACAGCTCTCCCTGACTAACACTGAGCCGAACCACTTGTCATTGGTGCTTTATAGCACCCGACGGCGCGTTCCGTCCGGCCAATCACTGTAATGCCAGTGACCAACATGGCTACGGCATTACAGTGAGTGGCAGTACTTACCTGCACTTTTATTGGCTGTGTAGCTGGCAACAAACGTGAGGGGAAGAGACTTGAGCAACGCCCTTGAGCACACGTGGTATTCGGCCAAACACCACGATGTGCCGAGCGTTGCGATGCTTGAGCCGAACTGGTGTTTGGCCGAGCATGCTCGATCAACGCTACCTATTACTTCTGTATGCTGCACGTGTCTCTTTGGTCTGACTTATGGTTATGTCAGGGAACTTTTCTCCTGGCTCCTGAGGCTTCAAGCTTTGGCTTTTATGGCCAGCAGAGCTTAAGGTACACCCTTCCCCTAGCAGGGGGTAAGCTAGACTAGAAACTGGTCCCCACCCTTCCTGCAGGAAGTGGGACTAGCCCACTTCTCCACAGAGGGGGTTTAGAATGGAATGGTAAGTTCCACTCTAAGTATAGCTCTGCCGTGTTTGCTGCCACCTGTTGGTGAACTAGGCACATTACATGTGAACATAACAGATTAGGAATGCACATTGTGGAGGACCTGGAATAAATGCATAAGATGACATTCAGGTTAGACCAATAAAGACAGTAGCAGGGTGCAGAAGTGGTAACACTACTCTGGGGTGTTACACATGCAGCGATCACCTCCACAGTATGAAGATGAGGGATTGCTATTGTTTCTGGGAAGCAGAGTCCATGATCTGCTGCCCAGAGATGATCATTTTGTTGCGGGCACTAACAACAGCTTTATCCAATGAATGAGTGTTTCATTCATTCATTGGGTGCTCGGCTGCACTTTTAGACAGGAAGATTGTTAGAAAGGAACATCCGCAAGAACGTTTGTCCCCAATAATCTGCCTGACTATTGGAACATATAAATCCACCATTAGTTTCGGATACTATGCTGCATGTTTGCCGAAATGTTGGAAATGAATCCTTAAACATTTAGAAAAATCCAATGCATTGAACATATTTTTATTTGTCTTCCTTATAGTATAATAATATGTCTATTCCCAGGCATACGTTTCATTTACAAGCACAATGACAGTTTGTTTCATGCACTAAACTGATTTATGAGTGAGGAAAATATCAGAAAACAGGAATGATCCAGTGACAAAGTTACTTGTTTATATACTTGTACAGTCAGTTTATAAATCATTGCTATTTTTGGACACATAAAAACTGCGCTATGAAATAAAAAAAGACTGGTGACAGATTGCACCATAAATGTACACATTTCTACTAGTCACCTCGCGGGATAGAAAATCTAATAAACATGATAAAGTGACTTGTTGTTAAGTGCAGCAGAGAGGAAACAACAGCTCTGGAAAAAGACATTCAAGGCCTGTTATGTCAGTCAGGCCTTTGGGGTAACAATAAATATCTTAAAAAGGGTACTGTGAATAGGGAATTGTAAAGATGTAGTCCTTTGTTGCACATGTATGAATCTAATTATACAAAATATGGATGGATGATTCATTTTCCATCACTAATCAGTGCCAAATGCTTAGCGCTCTGCAGCTTTGGAACATGAGGCTGCATACCACTAGTACCAACTCCAAGGCCACACATGCTGTGAAAGGTAGGGTACTGACCCCAAGGACAAATAGGCTCTTATCAACATAAGGACTTATGTAGGAGAGATCTGAAATACTGTAATTAATAGAGGTCAACAAAAAGTGGCAAAAATGCAACAATCATACCGCACTAACATTACTGCAAAACCTGATTATTGGGGAATTCTACAGTTGCCCCAAGGACATAGCATAAAATCATCTATTGTCTTCTACTGTTTATTAGTTTGCTTGGGGCAGTTGCTATTAGTGATGGACGAACATCGGCCGTGACGATTCGCAAATGCTCGTTCGAGATCAAATGTTCGCAAACCGTGCATTCGCATCGCGCCCATTTAATTTAATAGCAAGCGAATCTGAAAAACCTTCAGGTCAAATTTTCAGCCACCAAATACAAACTATGAGTAGACAAATAGTCCCACAACATGGACAGTGACATACCAGAGGGGGATCATTGGCAAACATTCCCACAAAAAAAATGTATTTTAATTAGGGGCCAATTTTATGCATCTTAAAAGGGAAACTCTCAAAAATGTGCCCTGCTAGACCCTAGAAATTTTTTATTTCCTATCGGTTTGATTTATACAAATGTGCAGCACTCCACGTTTTTGTGTCCTGCAGAGTTCATTAAAAAAATGCATACGTTAACGTACATTTTTTTTCTACCATGGAACTGTATGGTGTACGGACGCCACTATATGGCATCAGTCTAAGGCATCTGTTAACGCATACATTTTTGGTATGCATTAAATGGATGGCAAAAAAAAGATGTGAACCCAGCCCTAGTGTCAGAATAAGCACCAGTACACAGCAGAGCAGCGTGGCATAGAGGGGAGCCGTCATGTACGCTACCTGGTTCTGGTGGTCAGGGATGAGGACTGTGTTTCCCAAGGATAATTTTCTATTGGGAAATACAGGGCACAGTATAATACACTCACTAGAATCTATATAATATAAAGATATTAGCCCTACCCCCGAATAATAATACAATTAGGTGGTCATTTATTACATAGAAATATGTCTATGTTAGGCGTATTTCTGACACAGATTGTGGCGCAAAGGTCCTTAGCACCACAATCTGCATATTTTTCCCACTCATGCCAGGTCTAAAAAAGGATGGCATGTACGGCATACATATTAGGACATCGTCAGACATCATCCACAACTCCATCCTCCGTCAGGCAAAACTCCATCAGCCCTCAGACATCAGACAAAACTCTGTCCTCCGTCAGGCAAAACTCCATCAGACATCAGACAAAACTCCGTCCTCCGTCAGACAAAACTCCATCAGCCCTCAGACATCAGACAAAACTCCGTCCTCCGTCACCCAAAACTCCATCAGACCTCAGACATCAGACAAAACTCCGTCCTCCATCAGGCAAAACTCCATCAGACCTCAGACATCAGACAAAACTCCGTCCTCCGTCACCCAAAACTCCATCAGACCTCAGACATCAGACAAAACTCCGTCCTCCCTCAGACATCAGACAAAACTCTGTCCTCCGTCAGGCAAAACTCCATCAGACATCAGACAAAACTCCGTCCTCCGTCAGACAAAACTCCATCAGCCCTCAGACATCAGACAAAACTCCGTCCTCTGTCACCCAAAACTCCATCAGACCTCAGACATCAGACAAAACTCCGTCCTCCATCAGGCAAAACTCCATCAAACCTCAGACATCAGACAAAACTCCGTCCTCCGTCACCCAAAACTCCATCAGACCTCAGACATCAGACAAAACTCCGTCCTCCCTCACCCAAAACTCCATCAGACATCAGACAAAACTCCGTCCTCCGTCAGGCAAAACTCCATCAGACCTCAGACATCAGCTAAAACTCTGTCCTCCCTAACTCAAAATACGCCCTACTACACACACTCTTCACCTGACGGAGCTGCTAGCTGCTGGATTAGCAAAGGACCTGTGATGACGTCATGACCATGTGACGAGTCACGTGTGTGGGAGGGGTCAGACGTGCACAGCAGCTGGTAGAGTGTACAGAACAGTTGCCATCAAATAGAGCTCTGTACTAGAGATGTATGTGTAACCTCTATGTAGCAGAGCTGTGTACTGTGTTACAGAGATGTATGTGTAACCTGCAGGTAGCAGATCTGTATGTGTAACCTGCAGGTAGCAGAGCTGTGTACTGTGTTACAGAGATGTACGTGTAACCTGCAGGTAGCAGAGCTGTGTACTGTGTAGCAGAGCTGTGTACTGTGTAGCAGAGCTGTATGTGTAACCTGCATGTAGCAGAGCTGTGAACTGTGTAGCAGAGCTGTATGTGTAACCTGCATGTAGCAGAGCTGTGAACTGTGTAGCAGAGCTGTATGTGTAACCTGCATGTAGCAGAGCTGTGTACTGTGTTACAGGGATGTATGTGCAACCTGCAGGTAGCAGAGCTGTGTACTGTGTTACAGAGATGTGTGTGTAACCTGGGAACTATAAAAAAAAGTGTAAAAAAACCCCATAAATATTCAGATCACCCCCCTTTTCCCAAAATTAAAATAAAAGACACATCATGGGTTTCGCAATGTGTAAAAACTCCCATTGTATAAAAATATATTCCCCATACGGCAAACAGCAAAACAGAAAAAAAAAAAGAGTCCGAATGTCCGATTCGCCGTTTTTGGTCGCTTCATTTGCTACAAAAATGTAAATAAAAAGTGATCAAAAAGTCTTAAACACCCCAGAATGGTATCAGTAAAAAGTTTAGATTGCCCCGCAAAAAATGAGCCCCCACCCAGCTCCGTACACATAATTACAAAAAAGTTATGGGGCTCAAAATATGGCGACAAAAATAAAAACTGGATATTTTAAATTTTTTATCACTATTAAAACGCAAGAAAAACTATACATATAAGGTATTGCCGGATTCGATCTGACCTGTAGAATAAAAGTAACCAGTCAGTTTTATCGCACATCGAATGTCGTAAATAAAAATCACGTAAAACTGTGGTGGAATTGTTTTTTTTTTTTCAACAGGAAGAATGGGCAGTTTTACCATCTGAGAAAATAAAGAGCCTCATCCACAACTACCACAAAAGACTTCAAGCTGTCATTGATGTTAAAGGGGGCAATACATGGTATTAATAACTGGGGTGTGTAAGCTTCTGATCAGGGTCATTTGGGGAGTTTGTGTTGTGATTATGATTTATAAAGAGTAAACACCGTTGTTTGACATAAATGGCTTCAGCCGACCACTAACCATGAGCGAGAGAAAAGTGTCCGTGGTATCAATCATATTCTCTGCACAATGGGTAAAGGGGTATTCTCATCTTAATGATCACTGTTACATCTGTTAATGATTTGACAGTGATAATTTTTCTAAATACATTTTATTACCCAATTCCCATCCTTTTTTTAGAAAATAAGTCCCCTCTTACCTGATGTTGTCTTTGGTCTCCCCTGGTCACAGCCACCTCTCCTGTCGAATCCAGCCGGGCCACGCTTGCGCAGAAGACGGAAAATTCTCTCCCGGCTGGGCCGCGCAATGTCCTGAACGCGCATGCAGCCGCGCATGCGCCATGATGACTTCTTCCTGGCCAGTATAGTACAGAGCCGCGAATGCGCACGCCGACTCTGTACTATACAGGGACAGGTTCAGGACATTGCGCGGCCCGGCCGGGAGAGAATCTTCAGTCTTCTGCGCAAGCGCGGCCCGGCCGGGAGAAGAATACAGGAAGTGAACGTCACGCTCAAGGAAGGTAAGTATGACAAAGGGAAGATGAGAATACCCCTTTAAGGAATCATAAATTCTGCAAGGGTATGTAAACTTATCAGCACAACTGTAAGTAGCTGTGTGATATAAATCTGTGGAATATGGGAAGCACAAGAGGATGTGCACCATAAATCCCATCTTTGTAAGGCCTCTTGCACATGGCCGCTGTGTGCCTGTGGTCGTATTGTAGACCACATACTGCGGTTCCGCAATACACAGGGCACCAGCCGTGTGCATCCCGCATCCGTGATGTCGACCCATTCACTTGAACGGAACAGAAACACGGATCGGATCCCCACAGAAGCACTACAGAGTGCTTCCGTGGTGTTTCTGGCCATGCCTCCGCACAGCAAAAAAGTAGAACATATTCACGGACCTATTCAAGTTGAATGGGTCTGGATCTGTCCCGGCCGCTGCACGCACGTTGCCCGTGAATTGGGGACTGCAAATTGCTGTCCCCAATGCACGGAATGGACCAACAACGTTCATGTGCAAGAGGCCTAACACTTGTGATCTGTGTGAAGCGGCATATATGCATTCATGTTGCATGTATTTATTAATTAGGGCTACCAATTCTGAGTAACTCGGAGTGACAGGAGATTTACAGAATCCGATTTTATTTTTTTGTCGTCATATTTTGAGCTCTATAACTTTTTGGGAATTATGTGTACAAAGCTGGATGGGGGCTCATTTTTTGCGGGGCAATCTGAACTTTTCACTGATACCATTCTGGGGTGTTTAAGACTTTTTGATCACTTTTTATTTACATTTTTGTAGCAAATGAAGCAACCAAAAACGGCGAATCGGACATTTGGACTCTTTTTTTTCTTCTGTTTTGCCGTTTGCCGTATGGGGAATATATTTTTATACAATGGGTGTTTTTACACATTGCGACACCCATGATGTGTATTTTTTTAGTTCTTTTATTTTCATTTTGGGAAAAGGGGGGTGATCTGAATTTTTATGTTTTATTTTACACTTTTTTATAGTTCCCAGGTTACACACACATCTCTGTTACACAGTAAAAAGCTCTGCTACATGCGGTTACACACACATCTCTGTAACACAGTACACAGCACTGCTACATGCAAGTTGCACATACATCCCTGTAACACAGTACACAGCCTGCTACATGCAGGTTACACATACAGCTCCGCTACACAGCACACAGCTCTGATACATGCAGATTACACATACAGCTCTGCTACACAGTACACAGCTCTGCTACATTCAGGTTACAAATACAGCTCTGCTACACAGTACACAGCACTGCTACATGCAGGTTACACATACAGCTCTGCTACACAGTACACAGCTCTGCTACATGCAGGTTACACATACAGCTCTGCTACACAGTACACAGCTCTGCTACATGCAGGTTACACATACAGCACTGCTACACAGTACACAGCTCTGCTACATGCAGGTTACACATACAGCTCTGCTACATGCAGGTTACACATACAGATCTGCTACACAGTACACAGCTCTGCTACCTGCAGGTTACACATACATCTCTGTAACACAGTACACAGCTCTGCTACATGCAGGTTACACATACAGCTCTGCTACACAGTACACAGCACTGCTACATGCAGGTTACACATACAGCTCTGCTACACAGTACACAGCACTGCTACATGCAGGTTACACATACAGCACTGCTACACAGTACACAGCTCTGCTTCCTGCAGGTTACACATACATCTCTGTAACACAGTACACAGCTCTGCTACCTGCAGGTTACACATACAGATCTGCTACACAGCACACAGCTCTGATACATGCAGATTACACATACAGCTCTGCTACACAGTACACAGCTCTGCTACATTCAGGTTACAAATACAGCTCTGCTACACAGTACACAGCACTGCTACATGCAGGTTACACATACAGCTCTGCTACACAGTACACAGCTCTGCTACATGCAGGTTACACATACAGCTCTGCTACACAGTACACAGCTCTGCTACATGCAGGTTACACATACAGCACTGCTACACAGTACACAGCTCTGCTACATGCAGGTTACACATACAGCTCTGCTACATGCAGGTTACACATACAGATCTGCTACACAGTACACAGCTCTGCTACCTGCAGGTTACACATACATCTCTGTAACACAGTACACAGCTCTGCTACATGCAGGTTACACATACAGCTCTGCTACACAGTACACAGCACTGCTACATGCAGGTTACACATACAGCTCTGCTACACAGTACACAGCACTGCTACATGCAGGTTACACATACAGCACTGCTACACAGTACACAGCTCTGCTTCCTGCAGGTTACACATACATCTCTGTAACACAGTACACAGCTCTGCTACCTGCAGGTTACACATACAGATCTGCTACACAGTACACAGCTCTGCTACCTGCAGGTTACACATACAGATCTGCTACCTGCAGGTTACACATACATCTCTGTAACACAGTACACAGCTCTGCCACCTGCAGGTTACACATACATCTCTGTAACACAGTACACAGCTCTGCTACATGCAGGTTACACATACATCTCTGTAACACAGTACACAGCTCTGCTACATGCAGGTTACACACACATCTCTAGCACAGAGCTCTATTTGATGGCTACTGTTCTGTACACTCTACCAGCTGCTGTGCACATCTGACCCCTCCCACACACGTGACTCGTCACATGGTCATGACGTCATCACAGGTCCTTTGCTAATCCAGCAGCTAGCAGCTCCGTCAGGTGAAGAGTGTGTGTAGTAGGGCGTATTTTGAGTTAGGGAGGACGGAGTTTTGGCTGATGTCTGAGGGAGGACAGAGTTTTAGCTGATGTCTGAGGTCTGATGGAGTTTTGCCTGACGGAGGACGGAGTTTTGTCTGATGTCTGAGGTCTGATGGAGTTTTGGGTGACGGAGGACGGAGTTTTGTCTGATGTCTGAGGTCTGATGGAGTTTTGCCTGATGGAGGACAGAGTTTTGTCTGATGTCTGAGGTCTGATGGAGTTTTGCCTGATGGAGGACGGAGTTTTGTGTGATGTCTGAGGTCTGATGGAGTTTTGGGTGACGGAGGACGGAGTTTTGTCTTATGTCTGATGGAGTTTTGCCTGACTGGAGGACGGAGTTTTGTCTGATGTCTGAGGGCTGATTGAGTTTTGCCTGACGGAGGATGGAGTTGTGGATGATGTCTGACGATGTCCTAATATGTATGCCGTAGGCATGGGCAGAGAAAGGGATACAGTCAGGGCCATCCATTGACCAGATAACACCTCTGTACAGTGACCGAATAACACCGCCATACCGTGACCGGATAAAAGTGTATAAGAGGGCACAGTACAAGGAATGACTAGGGGCACTGCACAGGGTGTGGTAAGAGGGCACAATGCAGGTTATAAGGGGGCACAGTACGGGGTGGGGCACAGTCACATGACCCTGTGACATTAGAAGGTCCTTATGGTAAATGCGGTTCATACGCCACCATACCGAGAGGCAGAAGAGTGAGACAGGGGTGTGAATATGTGGCTAGAGATAAAAAATGTAACTGTCGGCCAGTACAGGCCCCAACAATTAGGAAATAGGCATTCACCTGACAGCAAAGAACTTTGTATTCTGTGGCTGGAGGTACATTAGGCGATCACAGGATAAAAATGTAACTGTCGACTAGTACAGGCCCCAAAAATTTGCCATTCACCGGACATAAAATTCAATTGCACGTGGTCATCACAGGTGTTGAATTCCTCCGAGATCCATGCCTCATTCATTTTAAAAAATGTGAGGTAGTTCACACTGTCATGAGATAGGCGAGTGCGCTTATCGGTCACAATCCCCCCTGCTGCGAAGACAGTCCTTTCGAACAGAACACTCGAAGAGGGGCAAGCCAAGAGTTCCAAGGCAAATTGTGCCAGCTGTGGCCACAGGTCAAGCCTGCACACCCAGTAATCAAGGGGTTCCTCGCTTCTCAGAGCATCCACATTGGCCGTTAACCCGATGTAGTCGGACACCTGTTCTAGATGTTCCCTGAGGCTGGATCCGGAGGGCGACTGTCGATGGGTTGGCTGCAAGAATGATCTCATATCCAAAGTGACCAACACATCTTCAAACTGCTCTCTTTTTGCAGGCGTGGCAGGATTGGTACCCGCATTTTGTGTTTGTACCGGGGGTCTAAGTGCGTTGCCACCCAGTACAGGTCCTTGACCTTTATGCTTTTTATACGGGGGTCCCTCTTCAAACACTGGAGCATGAAGGCCCCAAAATTGCACTAAATTAGAAGCGGTGGAGCGCCCTGGCTCCTGCTCATAGCCCAGGAGAATGTAGTCCTCGGTCTCCTCCCCCCAGCCACAAACAACACCAGGGATCCCAGAAAATGTTAAAGCCTGCTCTTCTTGCTGCTCCTCCTCCTCCTCCCCCCAGCCACCATCCTCCTCTGACTCCTCTTCAGACTCCTGCTGACTTGTCTCAGATGGATGAGCCCACCTGGGAATTCATTCAGCATTGCGAATTCCTCATCTTCCAGCACCTGCTCCTCGACGGCTTGATCAATGACACAACGCAATGCACGCTCCAGAAAGAAGGTGTAAGATACGATGTCACTGATGGCGCCCTGGCTGCGACTGACCAGCTTGGTGATCTCAAATGGCCGCAGAAGTCTGCATGCGTCGCGCATGAGCAGCCACTGGTGCGGTGAAAAAAAACAAGCTCCCCAGAACCTGTCCTGCCGCAGAGTTTGTACAGGTAGTTGTTAACGGCACGTTTCTGCTGGAGCAGCCTATCAAGCATATAGAAGGTGGAGTTCCAGCGCGTCGGTCAGTCACAAATCAGACGTCTGACGGGCAAGTGGTGTCGCCGCTGAACGTCAGCAAGGCAATCCATGGCCATGTAAGATCTTCTAAAATGGCCATAGATTTTCCTGGCCTGCCACAAGATGTCCTGGACCCCGGGGTATTTGGCAACGAATCGCTGCACAACTAAGTTCAGGACGTGTGCCATGCACGGCACGTGTGTCATTTTGCCCCGTTTCAGCGCGCTCAGCCGCTTGGCACCGTTGTCGCACACCACTTTACCAACTGTCAAATTGAGCGGGGTTAGCCACTGATCGGCCTGTGACCGCAGAGCTGAAAGGAGTGCCGGACCGGTGTGGCTCTTGGCTTCCAGGCACAACAGCCGCAGCACAGCATGGCAACGTCTAACCTGGCTTGTCGAATAGATTCTGGGGAGCTTTGGGGGGTGCAGTAGAAGAGGCAGTAGCAGTGGAAAAGGAGAAGTCAGCCGAGGAGGAGAAGAAGAGGCAGGCCTGCATGCAATCCGTGGCAGTAACACCAAATCCACATGGGTGCCATGGGTTACATGCTTGACAGCTGTCAGAAGGTTCACACAGTGGGCAGTAAAAGTTATGTACCTTCCCTGCCCTTGTTTGCTAGACCACATGTCTGTGGTCAGATGTATCTTGGCACCGACACTGTGTGCCAGAGATATATTAACTTGCCGCTGAATGTGGCCATATGGTTCAGGGATGCCCTTCTGGGAGAAATATTTCCTTCTGGGGACCTTCCATTCGGTGTGCCAATGGCCACAAATTTTCTAAAGGCCTCCGAGTCCACCAATTTATATGGCAGTAGTTGGCAGGCTATCAGTTCTGACAAGCCAACGGTCAGCCGTTGGACAAGAGAATATCCGGCGTCATCATTTTTTTATGCTCAAACATTTGGGCCACGAAAGCCTGCCTTGTGCCAGATGAAGGCGACGAAGGCACCGTGGAAGGTGGAGTGGAGGACAAATGGGAGGAGAGAGGAGAAGGAGAAGAGGCAGGACGTGGAGCGCTGGGAGTGTGGCTTTTTGGGTTCTGACGGCGTTGCTCCCACTGGGCTTGGTGATGGGAGGCCAGGTGCCTTCTTAAGGCAATCGTTCCTAGGTGAGCGTTGGGCTTACCACGACTTATGTGTTGACAGCACAGGCTGCAAATGGTAATACTATTATCAGCAGCTGACACGTTAAAAAAAAGCCCACACTGCGGAGCCATGTGCCAGCCTCCTGGGAGCGCAATATGTGACCATGCATGGTGGATGGCTCGCTCCAGATAAATTTTTAGTCTGCTTTTTGCCTGCTGCTTCTCCTTCTTCTCCTCCCTATCTGCTGCTCTGTCTCTCCCTCTGAACTCCCCTCCTCTTCCTCTCTTGTGGGCACCCACATGACATCCATTGACACTTCATCCTCGTCACCTTCACCACCCCTGACATTAGAGATCTCAGAGTAGGCAGCAACAGTGGGGACCACCCTCCTTGGGCTGATCTGGGTACTGTCGTCAGACCGCCGGGTGGCGGCCATTGATACCGTTGACTGCCTGTTATTGAGGTCCTTCCTGCGATATACTTACCTGATTTGTTGTTCCTGCTTGGCTTCTGATTTCCTGTCCGTCTCATCCTTTGGTCTTGGCATTCCCTACTGGTTTTGCCTTCTGCTTCTCCTGACGATCCTCTGCTTGCTCCTCCGGTACCTTTCTGCTCTCTTGGTTATTGATGCGGCTTGTTTGACTTCCCTGTTGCATGTGTTGTTTGTCTTACCTGCACTTTCCTAGCTAAGGGTTTGTCGACCAGTTGTCCCTTGTTGCTAGGACTTGCGAGGCAAGTAGGCAGGGACAGGGGTCTGGGTGGAGTTCAGTGGTCACTTCCCCACACTCTGTGTGTGTGACAGGTATATAGCACCCTCAATTAGTATTTGTCGGAAACAGGTATATAGCACCCCTCAATCGGGATTTTGTGGAAGAAGGTATATCGCAGCCCTCAAGCAGTTTTTTGGGGGGCAACAAGTATATCACACCCATTGCAATTAGTTACTCCAATAGCGTTTGTCCCTCTATCTAGCTGCGGTATCGCAGCAGAACATCACACAACTGCTGCACAATACAAATACACTATAGTGTAATTATGTTAGAAAGTATATTATAAGTATATTACACCCCTCTATATCACACCTATCGATAGCACACCTATACCAGTCCTTAATAGGACTTTTGTGGCCCTATTAGCTAGCATTTGGTGTCCCTAACTGTCCCTGCTCCAAAATGCAACCTCTCCCTACATTGGCAAAACACATAATGTAAAATGGCTGCCAGATCAGGTTCTGTTATCGGGTTAGGGGGGTGTCCATGTGCTGAAACATCTCAATTTGCTGTTCTGTCCCACCTGATGGATGTGTCATGGGTCAAAGTTCAGAACTATGCAAAAAAATATTGATTCTGCGAATATCGCCATATGTTCGCATGTTCGTCGAATCGTGAACAAGTTCGCCGCGAAACAACCACCGGGCGAATCGCAAGTCCATCTCTAGTTGATATGGAACTGTGTGACAGCTGATCTATTACTGTGGGTCAGCCAATCCCTACTACAAGCCAAGAGTGCTTTGGAAGGAGCTCCTGATTAGATAGCCTTTCTTTAAATATTTTTGGTCTCTGCTGTGCACTTGCCAGTGATAGAACACACTCTATGCATTTGTTTCCAGCTAATTCTTGTATCTAGTTAGTGTCTAGCTACTTGTCTAGTTGCTCTTTTTCTATGTAGTTTTCTCCTTCATCCATATTTGCCATCATCTGTTTGCAGTCATAATTTGTCCTCTATCATTGAGTTAATTTTGGCATATTTTTTGCCTGGCAGTGTTGATACATGTTTCATAGTATTATTTTTGTCACCGTCCTACTGTTATAAAATTGAGACCTACTATAAATCCTGGTGCTATCTGAGTACCCGGAAATACTGCTATGGTGACTGCTATGGGTGAAGTCCAGTTCTGCAGTCTTGTTAACAACTGTCACTGAGGTAGTCCTGGTTGATCCTATCCCCACTACAAAAAAACGCTGCATTGTTAGAAAGAAGTGGTTGTGGAATAGGCCCAAAGGCATCTAGGGTAAAAAAAAACATAATACCCTTCTGTCCTTTGTGGCAAAACCTGACATGATTTTAACCTTTGCCATTGGGCCCCCTCAATTCTATGTATGTCACAGGTTGCAGCATCTGTCCAAAATGGCCTGGAAATTGAAGAAAAAGTGTCAGAATTGTTGCATCGAGACATATCTATTCAGTGGTAGTAACCAATTCAAAATCCAATTTCCAACTGGATATTTCAGCCAAAATATATTAATGAGATTGCAATTCCTAACTAATGAAACCATTAAAGGAGTTATTCCACAAAATTAAAGGGGTCTTCAAGGATTTTAATATTGATAACCTATTCTGAGGATAGGTCATCAATATTATGGGATAGCTCATTTCTATACACTAAAATAAGAACGAACCGTCCATTGAATTGAATGGGATGGCTTGTAATTACACCTGCTCACCGCTGTGATGTTGACAGTGAGCAAGTAAACAATGAAGGGAAAGCTGTGCTCACATGGAGCATGGCCTTCTCTTCAACCAGCTGATAGGCGGGAATGCCTGGTGTCGAACCCGCACTGATCTGATATTGATGACCTATCCTGAGGATAGGTTATCAATTTTAAAATCCCAGAAAACCCCCTTTACATGTCATCTATCCACAGGATAGATGATAATGGATCGTGAGGAGTCTGACCCCTGGGATGCCCTGTGATCTCAATAATGGGGGGTCCATAACTACCTCTCTAGTTAGGGGAATCAGGGATCCCTTGATTTCAGTCTAGGGACTATGATAAATAATTGTTGTGGGCTTTATTTAATGAACTTGGTTTTGGTGCTATATTTATATGCTGAGCATTGGCTTGGTGCTGTATTTATGTTACATAGTTGTTGAGGTTGGAAAAAGATAAAAGTCCATCAAATCCCTGGATTAAAGACCATCTTTGTTTTAAGGAGCGGTTGAGCCAAGGGGAAAGGGTCTGTAGAACATGATTTCAATACATTTTCATAAGCCTCAATGTTATTTTGATATAAAAAGTAATCTAAACCTTTTTTTGAAGCCATCTACTGTATTTGCTGTGACCAGCTCCTGCTGCAGGCTATTCCAGAGATTCACAGCCCTTACTGTAAAGAATGCTTGTCACCCCTTTATTTTTTTTAGGGGGTTTAACACAGAATAGCTTCTCTCAATATTTTTGTATGGTTCGTTTATATATTTGTCTAGGGTCTTTATGAGTTTAGTCGCTCTTATTTGCACTTTTTCAAATTTTAGGGCATCCTTTTTATGAACTGGAGCCTAGACTGAAAAACATATTCCAGGTAAGACTGTACCAAAGCTTTGTATAGTGGCAATATTACTACATTATGTCGTGATTTTAGTTCTAGCGCTGTATTTATTTAATGAGCTTGGAACAATATCTAGCTACGACTGTATCTTAAATAGTAGATTAGTCACACCCTATTATATAATTCAAGTTATAATACTGGTCTAACTGCAATCATTGTACATTTTATGCCTCCCAAGGATTACAGTTGCTCTAAACTGTCAGCAAGCTATCTGACTACTTTATTTACTTAATGGGATTGTGCAGCCAGTATATATTGATGACTTATCCTCTGGAAATCTGTAAAGTGTGATGTGAATTTGTATTCATACCTCCTGAGTCAATACTTTGAGGGACCACCTTTCACTGCGATTACAGCTGCAAGTCTTTTGGGGTATTTCTCTACCAGCTTTGCACACCATGAAACATGGTGATGGCAGCATCATGATGTGGTGATGCTTTTCTTAAGCAGGGACAGGGAAGCTGGTCAGAGTTGATTGGAAGATGGTGCTAATACAGGGCAATCTTGGAGGAAAACCTGGTAGAACCCGCAAAAGACTTTAGACTGGGGCGAAGGTTCACCTAACAGCAGGACAACGACCCTAAACATACAGCCAGAGCTACAATGGAATGGTTTAGATCAAAGCATATTCATATATTAGAATCGTACAGTCAAAGTTCTGACCTAAACCCCCATTGAGAATCTGTGGCTTGAAAAGACTTGAAAATAGCTCTTCACATATGCTTTCCATCGAATCTGACTGAGCTTGAGCTATTGTGCAAAGAAGAATGGGCAAAAATTGAAGCCTCTAGATTTGCAAAGCTGGTAGAGACATACACCAAAAGACATGCAGCTCTAATCGCAGTGAAATGTGGTCTTACAGAGTATTGTCTCGGGGGGGGGGGCTGAATACAAATGCACATCACACTTTCCAGATTTTTATTTATTGAAAATTTTGAAAACCATGTATCACTTACTTTATATTTCATATTTCACACATACTTTCTACTTTGTGTTGATCTATCACATAAAATCCCAATAAAATACTTTTAAGTTTATGGGTGTAGTATGAAAAAATACTTTTGAATACTTTTTCAAGGCACTGTATTTCCTCTTCAGGATTACACTACGTTATATCAGAAGTCTTGGTGATGCAGTGTACTTACAAGTGCTTGTTCTCTGCAAGTGAGACAATGTGCAGTGTAGTCTTGAACAGGAAGTAGTGCGTGTACCAGCTGCACCTCCTCTTAAACAGCTGATCGGCTGGGACACCGGGATTCGGACCCCCACTGATTAGATATTGATGACCTATCCTGTCAATAACTACTGGCTGCATATCCCCTTTAAGGTTTGTGAAGCAATTCTTTTAGTAATCTATAGCACACGCTAAGATCTTGTATACTCCCCTTTCCAAACACGAAGAAGAGACTTCAGAAGATAATTGGCCATTGACCTTACCGGGAAACATCCCAGTGGTTAGATGTCCAGGGGCCACCCACGCCCTCTTCATGACTGACAGATTTATTCAAAATGAGCTGAAGCTCCCAGCTTCAACACTTACATACCCAGCCAGTCCCAAATTCAGCTGTTTTGCTCTCCTGAGAAATACTGTGGCAAAGCTTTGAAGCCGATGGCCCCTGCCATGCTTTTCACCCTAGTAGCCCACAGGCAACTATGAGCCAATAGACCAGTGCAGGAGGCCATGAAGCGATGACACCATTGTTACTGGCATAGAACTGGACTCAGGGGAGTAGTAGATTTTTTTTACTTGCCACTTGGGGAGTATACTGGGCACTACAGAGGTGTTATGGGGAATAGTATAGGAGGCATTACTGGGGGCATTTTTAATACTGGAGGCACTTTTAATACTTGGGCACTATAAGGGCATTACTAGGGGCACTAACGGAGCATTTTAATACAGGGCACTATAGGGGGCACTACTGTGGGCACTTTGGAGCATTTTCAATAAAGAGGCACTATAGGGACATTGCTGGTGGAATATGGGACCACTATTATTATAGGGGTAAAAAAGGTGGCAAGTAATATTGCTGTGGGCATTATAGAGGCATTTTACTGGCATTATTATTACTGGGGAATATAGTGCATTATTTATTTTTTTATTTTTTATTTATTTATTATACTGACTTATATAACTCTAATATATTTTTATAATAGGGGTAAAATAGGGAGCATTATTGTTGCTGAAGGCACTATAGAGAGCATTATTAATAGTGACTGCACTATGGGGCATTATAGAGGGCATAATTATTTCATGAGGCACTAGTTTTCATGCAATATAGTATTTGGGAGTATTAGGGAGTACAGCGGGTACAGTATTGGGGTGGAAGCAGGATGAGACTATTAGGACACCAGGATGGGGAGCATGATGGAAAAGTGAGGAATCGAAGGTGTCTGTGTGGCAAACTCTGCAGAGACAAGATGTAGTTGTTAGAAGTCATCATGGTGGTCTAGTCCAAATGGAGAAGATGAGGAAAGAGCATGTCTAGCACTGTAATAGGTACAGTCAGGTCCATAAATATTGGGACATCAATATTTATGGACCTGACTGTATGTAGTGCTCAATTCTCCTGTATGTTAGGTAGCCCTGAAAGACGAGGAAGCATGCTAAAAGGTAGGTCTGGCTTGATGCTATGGCACATATCTGACCTGACCATGTGGCTGTACCCAAGATCAGAAGCTGTGGACTGGAATGTTAAATTGCAGGACTATGACTTTAGAGGGATTGTCCAGCTTTTACTATGTGATGGCCTATCCTTAGGCTTCAATGGGAGCAGCATTGTAGTAACAAGCTCTCTCAACTACATGGTTGACAGAGCTGTATAGTCCAGCGCTGAGTTCTGGTCTTGATAAATCACCAAAGTTTTTTTTAGATAGACTAATATTTTGTGCTAAAAAAATTGAGTGTGCACGCCATATTTAACACTTCTTTACATGGCTTAGTTAAGTAAAGTTGTAACTATTGCAAAATTGGCATGCACCAGTTTTTTTGCTGCATATTAATGTTAGTAATTACTTACTTACCTTAAGTAAGACAATTAAGAGTCTGCATAAGTAAAATAAACCATCTAAGTTGTAGCAAGATGTGCCAGATCTATCACTTCCGGGACTAAACATGCATCATGTTTGTCGCATGGCATAATCTACTAACATTCCAACTCCATCTGAGGAAAATGGAGACAGCATAATCTTTAATTCATCTGATGGTCATGCCAAAAATATCTCAAACAATCAGGGTTATCAGCTTGCCACCATGGCCCTGCGAATATACAGTGCCATTTTCGCATACACTAGCATGTCATATGCCCTAAGTGGATCTTAAACCGTTTTCTACCCTTTAATGGTACAGATCTACATTGCCTAAGCATCAAAAATATTTATTGAGCATTAGGCAAAAAGGGCACTATCCTACTTTTACCACTAGATGGTGCTAAAAGGCCACATTTGTCATTTATTTTACTTCCTAGTAGATATGGTAGAGCTGCATTTCTCACAATTCATATTCATATCATGTGTTTGCTATAGGACTCAGTATATATATTATATATATATATATATATATATATATATATATATATATATATATATATATATATATATATATAAAAACAAAGTGGCAGCACCGTCAAGTGTAGACAAAATGGTGCAGTTGGCCCAATATGGATATAAACCAATCCAAATAGATAAAATTTGTAAAAAAGGGCAGCACTCCAGAAAATAAAAATGCAAAAAATGACTTTATTTACCCATAAATAAAGAAATATTTACCCGTAAATAAAGAATTTTTTTGCATTTTTACTTTCTGGAGTGCTGCCCTTTTTTACAATTTTTATATAAATATATATATACACACATACACAGTACAGACCAAAAGTTTGGACACACCTTCTCATTCAAAGAGTTTTCTTTATTTTCATGACTATGAAAATTGTTGATTCACACTGAAGGCATCAAAACTATGAATTAACACATGTGGAATTATATACATAACAAAAACGTGTGAAACAACTGAAAATATGTCATATTCTAGGTTCTTCAAAGTGGCCACCTTTTGCTTTGATTACTGCTTTGCACACTCTTGGCATTCTCTTGATGAGCTTCAAGAGGTAGTCACCTGAAATGGTTTTCACTTCACAGGTGTGCCCTGTCAGGTTTAATAAGTGGGATTTCTTGCCTTATAAATGGGGTTGGGACCATCAGTTGCGTTGTGGAGAAGTCAGGTGGATACACAGCTGATAGTCCTACTGAATAGACTGTTAGAATTTGTTTTATGGGAAGAAAAAAGCAGCTAAGTAAAGAAAAACAAGTGGCCATCATTACTTTAAGAAATGAAGGTCAGTCAGTCCGAAAAATTGGGAAAAATTTGAAAGTGTCCCTAAGTGCAGTCACAAAAACCATCAAAACAATACAATAAAAGTCAGTCCTGTGTCTCAGTGAGGACAAGTACTTGCGCTGCTGCAGGCTCCGTGGTAGTGTGGTAGGTATTCACACTCAATGCAGTTAATAAAAGGGAGTTGAAGCCGCGCTGCTCTAGATTAGGTTCCCCGGTCAGTGATGAATAGTGTTGGGCTCCACACGCCTTTTCTCTGTCACTCTAACAGGGTCCGATCTTCCAAACACAATAGCCTCTGTGAGGTTCAAAGGACAGGCAAAATGGTGAAGTACCCTTTATCAGATGGTATAAAAAGGTTTTAATCTACTCACAACAAAGTTGTTCAACAAAGGCATATAATAATTCCACTTTACAACGTCTCGTTCCTGCCGGAACGAGACGTTGTAAAGTGGAATTATTATATGCCTTTGTTGAACAACTTTGTTGTGAGTAGATTAAAACCTTTTTATACCATCTGATAAAGGGTACTTCACCATTTTGCCTGTCCTTTGAACCTCACAGAGGCTATTGTGTTTGGAAGATCGGACCCTGTTAGAGTGACAGAGAAAAGGCGTGTGGAGCCCAACACTATTCATCACTGACCGGGGAACCTAATCTAGAGCAGCGCGGCTTCAACTCCCTTTTATTAACACAAAAACCATCAAGCGCTACAAAGAAACTGGCTCACATGCGGACCGCCCCAGGAAAGGAAGACCTACAGTAGAGTCACCTCTGCTGCGGAGGATAAGTTCATCCAAGTCACCAGCCTCAGAAATCGCAGGTTAACAGCAGCTCAGATTAGAGACCAGGTCAATGCCACACAGTTCTAGCAGCAGACACATCTCTAGAACAACTGTTAAGAGGAGACTGTGTGAATCAGGCCTTCATGGTAGAATATCTGCTAGGAAACAACTGCTAAGGACAGGCAACAAGCAGAAGAGACTTGTTTGGGCTAAAGAACACAAGGAATGGAAATTAGACCAGTGGAAATCTGTGCTTTGGTCTGATGAGTCCAAATTTGAGATCTTTGGTTCCAACCACCGTGTCTTTGTGCGATGCAGAAAAGGTGAACGGATGGACTCTACATGCCTGGTTCCCACCGTGAAGCATGTGTGATGGTGTGGGGGTGCTTTGCTGGTGACACTGTTGGGGATTTATTCAAAATTGAAGGCATACTGAACCAGCATGGCTACCACAGCATCTTGCAGCGGCATACTATTCCATTCGATTTGCGTTTAGTTGGACCATCATTTATTTTTCAACAGGGCAATGACCCCAAACACACCTCCAGGCTTTGTAAGGGCTATTTGACCATGAAGGAGAGTGATGGGGTGCTGCGCCAGATGACCTGGCCTCCACAGTCACCGGACCTGAACCCAATCGAGATGGTTTGGGGTGAGCTGGACCGCAGAGTGAAGGCAAAAGGGCCAACAAGTGCTAAGAATCTCTGGGAACTCCTTCAAGACTGTTGGAAGACCATTTCAGGTGACTACCTCTTGAAGCTCATCAAGAGAATGCCAAGAGTGTGCAAAGCAGTAATCAAAGCAAAAGGTGGCTACTTTAAAGAACCTAGAATATGACATATTTTCAGTTGTTTCACAATTTTTTGTTATGTATATAATTCCACATGTGTTAATTCATAGTTTTGATGCGTTCAATGTGAATCAACAATTTTCATAGTCATGAAAATAAAGAAAACTCTTTGAATGAGAAGGTGTGTCCAAACTTTTGGTCTGTACTAATATATATATATATATATATATATATATATACACACACACACACATATACACACACTATAGGGAACTTATCAATAATGTAAACGTATATATATATATATATATATATATATATATATATTATATATATATATATATAATAACCAGCAGCACCACCAAGCCAAAAAACTAAGTAAAAAGGGTGCACTGCCCGAGTATGGTAACTGGTGCTTACCCACTAATACGGAATAAAGAAATCGGACTGCACTCCAAAAAAGATGTTCCGTGAAAAGGATTTATTCACCCACGAGGTGGCACAAGCAACGTTTCGGCTCACATATGAGCCTTTCTTGCTTGAGAAAGGCTCATATGTGAGCCGAAACATCGCTTGTGCCACCTCATGGGTGAATAAATCCTTTTCACGGAACATCTTTTTTGGAGTGCAGTCCGATTTCTTTATTATATATAAATATATATATATATATATATATATATATATATACACACATATACACAGTACAGACCAAAAGTTTGGACACACCTTCTCATTCAAAGAGTTTTTTTTATTTTAATGACTATGAAAATTGTTGATTCACACTGAAGGCATCAATGTTTTTTTCTGAATATTTATTGACCCACTATCTGTTCGCAAATCTCTCTCTCTTTCCCTATATACTTTTTTTTTTAAAGAAAAGGCGCGGCACTCTAGTCTTCTATGTGATAGGGTGCAGGTTGTCTTGACCTCCCGGCCAAAGTTAAGTAAATATGACAATCGCACTCCATTTTCAATGTAGAAAGGTAGTTCTTTAAACCAGCTTTTCTGGGGTCAAGTTTTCCACCTATCTTTCCGGCTCACTATCCGCTTCTCCACCTGGCAACCTGATAAAGGTCATGTTTGGACCGAAACGTCACACCGTATTGTGAAGTTGCCTAATTAAAGAACTACCTTTCTGCATTGAAATTCAAGTGCGATTGTTATATTTACTTAGGCTGGGTTCACACCTGAGAGTTTTACAGCGCGTTCCTACGCGCTGTAAAACGCTCAACAGGCAAGAACTAATGATTCCCTATTGGCATGGTTCTCACCCGAGTATGAATGCGCTGTAAAACGCCCTACGCCCCAAGAAGTACAGGATCTTCTTTGGGGTGTATTGTCATGCGTTCCCGCCCATAGACTTTAGTGGGAACGAACGACAATGGGCGTTTCTTGTTTGCTCATTTAAAAACGCGCGTACGTACGTGCGTTTCGTCCTGCTGCACAATATATCAAAAAAATAATAGAATCACGATAATCGCCAAATGCGATATGGCGATTTAGCCGACCCGAAAATGCTGCGATTATATACGAAGGTGCCCCACGCACATAACTGGCTTTGTGTGTAAAGTATTTTACTACTGTCTGAAACAAGCTCTCTCCTATTGATAAAATGGCCAGCCTCTGTACTCACTTTTATGAATGCACTGCAACGAGCGGCAGCGAGCTGGCCGGCCGGCGCGTAACTGACGTCACTTAGTAACGCTCCTGCTTCCTGAATTAAGTGGGAGGAGAGTTACTAAGTGACGTCTCGCTGGCGCTCGCTGCAGTGCATTTATAGTGAAAGTGAGTACAGAGGCTGGCTATTTTATCAATAGGAGAGAGCTTGTTTCAGACAGTAGTAAAATACTTTACACACAAAGCCAGTTATGTGCGCAGTTTAGGACACATGAGGGGACACATAGGGCCATGAGGGGGACCAGCACAAGATGCTATATGTGTGTCTTATGCTGGCCCCCCTCATGGCCCTATATGTCATAGCACACATCCCCTATAACAGTGCCATCCACAGATCCCCCCCATAACAGCATCCTCCACAGATCCCCCATAACAGCGTCCTCCACAGATCCCCCATAACAGCGTCCTCCACAGATCCCCCATAACAGCGTCCTCCACAGATCCCCCATAACAGCGTCCTCCACAGATCCCCCATAACAGCGTCCTCCACAGATCCCCCATAACAGCGTCCTCCACAGATCCCCCATAACAGCGTCCTCCACAGATCCCCCATAACAGCGTCCTCCACAGATCCCCCATAACAGCGTCCTCCACAGATCCCCATAACAGCGTCCTCCACAGATCCCCCATAACAGCGTCCTCCACAGATCCCCCATAACAGCGTCCTCCACAGATCCCCCATAACAGCGTCCTCCACAGATCCCCCATAACAGCGTCCTCCACAGATCCCCCATAACAGCGTCCTCCACAGATCCCCCATAACAGCGTCCTCCACAGATCCCCCATAACAGCGTCCTCCACAGATTCCCCATAACAGCGTCCTCCACAGATCCCCCATAACAGCGTCCTCAACAGATCCCCCATAACTATGTCATACCCAGCCGCGTCAGCGGCTCATATGGGAAAATCCAAGCAAATAGACCTCTAGCACAATTCCCTTAAAATATTGCATCGCATATCATTATCGCAATTTTTAGGGCCCTGTTAGGGTCCTGTTGTCAATCACACAAATGCGCGTATTACGAGCGTTTCCTAATACAAAAACATCCCAAAAACGCCTGTAAAATGCGCATACTGAATACACTCAGGTGTGAACCAAGCCTTAACTTTCCCTATATACTGTGAGGGGTTTATTTATCGATATTCCCGCCTCCATACACCCCCCCTTTTTCCATACAGTTTACTTTACTAACCTTAACTCCATAGCGACGTCACAGTTTACATACTTTCACTTTACCTCACCGTTCCGTTCTTTCCAGTGAGCGTGCTCCGGTTGGTCCTCAGCCTGCACCCCCCTTTTTTTTAAGGCCTCATGCACACGACCGTTGTGTGCATCCGTGGCCGTTGTGCCGTTTTCCGTTTTTTTTCGCGGACCCATTGACTTTCAATGGGTCCGTGGAAAAATCGGAAAATGCACCGTTTTGCAGCCGAGACCGTGATCCGTGTTTCCTGTCCGTCAAAAAAATATGACCTGTCCTATTTTTTTGACGGACAACGGTTCACGGACCCATTCAAGTCAATGGGTCCGTGAAAGAACACGGACGCACACAAGATTGGCATCCGTGTCTGTGATCCGTGGCCGTAGGTTACTTTCATACAGACGGATCCGAAGATCCGTCTGCATAAAAGCTTTTTCAGAGGTGAGTTTTCACTTCGTGAAAACTCAGATCCGACAGTATATTCTAACACAGAGGCGTTCCCATGGTGATGGGGACGCTTCAGGTTAGAATATACTGAAAAACTGTGTACATGACTGCCCCCTGCTGCCTGGCAGGTGCTGCCAGGCAGCAGGGGGCAGACCCCCCCCCTGTTTTTAACTCATTGGTGGCCAGTGCGGCCGCCCCCCCCCCCTCCCTCCCCTGTAGTTAACTCATTGGTGGCCAGTGGGCCCCCCCTCCCTCCCCTGTAGTTAACTTGTTGGTAGCCAGCCCCCCTCCCTCCCCTGTAGTTAACTCATTGGTGTCCAGTGGGCCGCCCCCCCCCCCCTCCCTCCGCTGTAGATAACTCGTTGGTGGCCAGTGGGCCCTCTCCCCTCCCTCCCCCTCCTAATTAAAATCGCCCCCCCTATCATTGGTGGCAGTGGAGAGTACCGATCGGAGTCCCAGTGTAATCGCTGGGGCTCCGATCGGTAACCATGGCAACCGGGGCGCTACTGCAGTCCCGGTTGCCATGGTTACTTAGCAATTTGTAGAAGCATCATACTTACCTGCGAGCAGCGATGTCTGTGACCGGCCGGGAGCTCCTCCTACTGGTAAGTGACAGGTCTGTGCTATAGGCAATGCGCCGCACAGACCTTTCACTTACCAGTAGGAGGAGCTCCCGGCCGGACACAGACATCGCAGCTCGCAGGTAAGTATGAAGCTTCTACAAATTGCTAAGTAACCATGGCAACCGGGACTGCAGTAGCGTCCCGGTTGCCATGGTTACCGATCGGAGCCCCAGCGATTACACGCCTCTGTGTTAGAATATACTGTCGGATCTGAGTTTCACGATCTAGCTCATATCCGACAGTATATTCTAACATAGAGGCGTTCCCATGGTGATGGGGACGCTTCAAGTTAAAATATACCATCGGATTGGAGAAAACTCCGATGGTATAAAAGGGACTCCTGACTTTACATTGAAAGTCAATGGGGACGGATCCGTTTGAAATGGCACCATATTGTCTCAACGTCAAACGGATCCGTCCCCATTGACTTGCATTTTAATTCAGGACGGATCCGTTTGGCTCCGCACGGCCAGGCGGACACCAAAACGACTTTTTTTTTCATGTCCGTGGATCCTCCAAAAATCAAGGAAGACCCACAGACGAAAAAACGGTCACGGACCTACGGACCCCGTTTTTGCGGACCGTGAAAAAATACTGTCGTGTGCATGAGGCCTCACACTGTTTTAGTCAGATGCACTCTGCAGTCCTATCAGCTACACCGCTTCTCAACTACTCTGAGTGCAATATCCTTTTCAATGCCTTAATATCTGTGTGTCTCTGATTAAAATTTTTATTATATTCCTGATTAATTATCCATATACTTACCATTACCATGTCAGCTGAGGATACCAATAAAATACCTGGAACTCCAGGTTCAGTTATAGTGGAAAAAGAAATCCTACAGTCCATGATTAATAATTTACTGACAAAATCTGTTCAATGTGTGGTCAATTCCGCCATATCTTCATTACAAGAGACGATTGCACAATCTGTAGCCATGGCTATCACCAATGCCCAAACTATGCAGTCTTCTAAAGACCCGACCAATTTCGGTCTAAGGAGGAATCCACTTTCCGTTTAGCGGAAGGTATGAATAGGGGTAAAGCCGCTCAGATCCTACTCCTACGAAATTGAAAAAAAATTACATACAACAAGGGATCAGGATTGTAACAGTCACGTCCACAAACACACAGGGGGAAGGATAGTGACCACTGCGCTCCACCCTCACCCCTGGCCCTGCCTACTTGCCTCACGAGTCCTGATGACAGGGGACAACCGGACGACAGTCCCTTACTTAGTATATGTGCAGGGAAGACAGACAAGACAAAATACGGAATGTGAACGGACCGGGTCAGAACCAAGAGAGCTTCGCAGTACAAAGGGTTAAGCAAAGAATAGTCAGGAGAAGCCGGGGTCAAATATCAGGAGAGTAGAGAAGTACCAGAGGAGTCCGCAAAGAGTAGTCAGGTGGGAGCCAAGGTTACAATACCAGGAGGGATGCGCAGGACAGGAGGAGCAGGCAAAGGATTCAGTAGTCCAACAAATAGCCAGGAACCTAGAATTAACAGGCAACCTGTGGCCAGCAGGCTGCCTGTATTTATAGTAGGGTCTGAGGGTCATGTGACGTGGCCAGCGTCACATGACCGACATACAAACAAGTCGAGCACTGAGTGATCAGCTCGGCGCTCAAGGCAGACCTAGGAGCAGGGAGCCTCCCAGCTAGCAATGCCGCCCTGGGAACAAGGCCAAACACAGAACCTCGCTCCCGAAGCTAAGCAGCAGGTCTGCGGCTGATGGGAAACCGAGTGCGCCTTTGGCGCCCCGTGACAAGGATACTACTAAAGCATTTTCAAAAAGCACAATTACTGCTGCTAAAGCAGTCAATAGTGAACCCTCTGCCCCTGAGGTTGTCAACATGAAGCGGGCTTCTAAGGCTTTGAGAGTTAAGCCAGACTCATGTAACTCTTCCCCTTCTAAGTCCTCCTATGAGGACGTTTCTGATGAGGGAGACAAAATTTTGGGAGAAGAGGATAGTTTTTCATCCCTTAACTTCGATGGGTCGGGTACCCCTTTCTTTGACCCTAGGAGGATCAAACATCCTCAGTCAGATGAATGGGTACCTCAACCTCAAGTATCCAAATCTGTTTCATTATGGCTTATGAAACCATTAGATAAGACAGCTAGAAGTAAGCTGAGTTCTGAATGCCCTAGGCCCATGCTCCCGCACAAAATTGCAGATACTCCTGAAATACATCCAACTCTTATAAAAATTTTGTCCAGGACAAACTGTTGGACGTAGTCGGTCCACTAACAAATGTAGTCGGCAGGTTTATTCTTCGGAGATTCCTTTGTGAAGGACATAGGTAAATACGTAGGGCTCTTTTCATCCCTAGAAAAGACCCAGACATCACTAAAACGTGTCTTCCAAGGCCGTGTTTTTACAAGGGCTGTGAAACGGAGGGGCCGATTTCCCAGCCGGGTGTCCCAGGAGGGACAATATTACAGAGGCCCTCCCCCTCCTCGGCCAGAACATCCTACCTTCCCAACCACCTCTGATGCCACCACTCCTTTCTTCCCCACAAGAGGAAGACCATGGCGTTCCAGAGGCAATAGAGGATTCCCAAGATCAAGATCCTCTGCAGGTTAGAGATCTTCTTCTGTATTCTTCCCACATTCCCTTGGGAGGTCGAATAAGACATTTTATCCACGTCTGGGCTATGATCTCAGCAGACGCATGGATCCTAAACACCGTGAGGGTTTATCAAATCAATTTTCTCTGTCAACCAATACAAACACAGCTCCCTCATCCTATAATATTCTCACAGACAGATCAAGGTCTGATACAACTAGAAATCAAGATACTTTGTTCCAAGGGCACATTAGTCGAAATACCCAAAAAATCACCGGGTTTCCTCAGCTACCTCTTTTTGGTGAAAAAGAGGGATGGTGGCCACAGACCTGTCATCAACTTGAAGGTATCCATTTACTGAGGGATCTATTTTTACAAAAAGATTGGCTCGCAAAAATAGACCTGAAAGACGCCTATCTCACAGTGCCTATGCACCCCATGTCTCAACCCTACCTCCAATTTCTATGGGAAGGTCACAAATACCAATTTACCAACCTACCGTTTGGACTGTCCTCCACACCATGGTGTTTCACAAAACTCTTGAAACCAGTGATAGCAACTCTCCAGACTCGGGGTGTACGTCTCATCATTTACCTAGACAACATCCTCATCATGGCTTAGTCTCACTCATTACTTCTCCTTCACATCCACTGGACATTAACTCTTTTAACCAACCTGGGGTTTTTGATCAACTACGAGAAATCGTATCTAACCCCATCGAGACAGATGGAGTTTTTAGGGTTTCTAGTGGATACTCAGTCTGCTACTCTGAGTCTTCCATCCAGGAAATTTAAGACCATTAGAAAATAAATTTGGTCCGTCCTCAACAAGAATTGAGTGTCCGAACCGTTGCTCGGATTGTAGGCCTACTCTCTGCCTCAATTCAACGCGATTTTTCCTGCTCCCCTCCACTACAGAGTTCTCCAACGTTTCAAAGCTCGATATCTGAGGGAAGGGTTGGGTTACTCAGACGAGGTAACTCTAACTCCGGATACCAGGGACAAGCTCCTGTGGTGGCTGAAAAACATCCAAGACTGGAATGGCAAGACCATATTCAATTCTACCCCAGACCTAATTATCGAGTCAGATGCCAGTCGACTTGGCTGGGGTGCTCTGTGCAGCTCCGGTTCCACAGGAGAAAAAGGGTCCCCAGAAGAAACTTCTCTTAACATCAATTGCCTAGAGCTGTTGGTGGGATTTTTTGCCCTCAAAAGCTTCACAAAGGACAAATACCATTGTTGTGTCCTTCTTCAGATGGACAATATAGCGGCGGTACAGTTCCATCAGATCAATTCCCTCTGGGGTCCACTATATTATGAACCCTTTCGCATCCCGTCTCAACCATCAGCTACCTTGGTTCTTTAGCTGGCGCCCCGATCCAGAATCTCTAGGTACCGATGCCCTGTCACAACTATGGCCTACGGAGGTCCTTTACACTTTCCCTCCGTTCACTCTCATCTCAAGGATTCTCTTTCTAACCATGTCTCAACAAGCAACTCTGGTGTTAATAACCCGACTCTGGCCAACTCAGACCTGGTTCCCCCAGATTCTGGCAATGACTATAGATTATCCACTAATCCTTTCGATTCATCCATCGATCCTTTTAGACCCGACCAGACATCATCCTCTGATTCTATCGGATCTTTTGTCTCCAGTAGCCTGGTGATTTCAGGCCAGCAGGACTTGATTACAGAATTTCACAGTCAGCTAGCAACATCTTCTCTGACGCCTGGGCTCCAGGCACCCGATCATCTTACAGATCAGCCTGGAAGATTTGGTCTGATTGGTGCAGTCAACGGACATTGGATCCCGTATATGCACCTCTAAACCATATTATAAACTTCCTCTCTGATTCTTTCGACGCAGGGAAGGCATATAGGACTATATTAATTTCTACCGATTGCAATCTCTTTCTATCATGCACCTATCCAGGCTTTACCAATAGGCAAATATCCTTTAGTTTGCAAACTTTTGAAGGGCATTAAATTTCAAAGGCCTCCCACTCCCAAATATCACTCTACTTGGGACGTTAACTTTTTGCTGGACCTATTTTTAACTTGGGAAGATAATGATCTTCTCCCTCCCCTGAAGTTATTGTCCTTTAAGTTAACCATGTTATTATGTCCAAGATCTTTTAAACATGTTTCGGACATCCGAGCTTTAGACATATCTCGTAGGCAATTTCTACCACAAGGAGTTCAGTTTTCTATTGTCCGTCGTACCAAAACTAATATCTCTTCTGTTTTCTACCCCACTTTTCCTCTACAAGAAAAGCTTTGTGTAGTCAGGTGCCTACGATCCTACGAACATAGAACTTTATCTCTATGGAGTCCATCTGTATCCCAACTCCTCATTTCATATTGCAGACCCCATCTACTAATGTCATCGGCAACCCTAGCTAGATGGGTTTCTCAAACTATGTCCTTAGCAGGGGTAAACACTTCTCTTTTTGGGGCGCACTCCACTAGAGGAGCTATGTCCACAAAAATTAGACAATCTGGAGGATCTTTATCAGACATTCTAAAGTCGGCCAACTGGGCCTCAGAATTTTTTTACGTGTAATACCTTTTATTTCCGACCTGATCCACACGTTTCCACTGTATTATTTCAGTAACCATTAGTTGGTATCTATAGTTATTGTTAAATTATATTATAGAGCATAAGCTTTGAACTTGCATAATGGAGTCTCTTGCCTTGATATAAAATCTATATTTTCCTTCATTTAAACTAGGAAGATCTTTAATTATAGAGTGAAAAAGTTTAAAGCGTCAGCATAGTGTAGGGTTAGGCTACTGTCACACTAGCGTTGTTAGAATACGGCAGGCAGTTCCGGATATCTTTTTTTTTCGGATCCATTAGACGGATCCGGTGATATATCGGATCCGTCTCATCCGTTATCCCCTGGTTTCAAACGGAGTAACGGATCCGATATAAAAAAAAAATTCAAAGATCAAAAGCGAAACTATCTCCTCCTATATCGCGGCGCAGGTGCAGACCGAAAAACCGGATCCAGCGACATGGCAATTTCCAAAACACTTGGTACCGGATCCGGCATTAATACATCTTTATGGAAATTAATACCGCATCCGGCAAGTGCGGTATTGTTCCGGGATTTTGTCCAGAAAAAATACTGCAGCAAGCTGCGGTATTTTGTCGGTCAAATAATGTACAAGGGACTGAATGGAAGATATCCTGATGCATACTAAACTGCTTGCTTTCCATTCAGAATGCATTAGGACAAAACAGTTTTTTTCTGGTATTGGCACCCTTTACCGGATTTCAATACTGTAAAAGAATAACGCTAGTGTGAAAGTACCCTTAATAAGGTTTTTAAAACAGGCAAGAGATCAGATTCATATTGTTTTCCATAGCAACCAATCAACTCACAGCCTTAATTTCTTATAGTGCTCCTGAAAAATTAAAACTGTGCTGTGATTGATTGCTATGGGCAACAAAAACTGATTTTCTGTTATACAGTTTGCATGAATATCGGCAATTGCAGCTGACATTATGGTAAAAGGATGGCTATACATATTGCTCATTCCTTTTCAATAAATTACCATGAGTCACTTATTAAGGCTATGTTCACAGAGCACAATACGCAGCAGAAAAATCTGTGGCAGATCAGTAACATATTCAGAAGCTGAAAACTGGCAGTTCTTGCTAGTGTAAATGCAGCCAAATACACTACGGGCCGTCTACTCATCAATGTATTTTACCCCTTTTCCATTGACGTCAATGGTGAAAACAGCTTTAAAAACTCAAAAAACATGGTAGTTCTTTTTTCACCCATTTCTGATACAGTGATTTTCCTTTTTTTTATTTTTTGTTTTTTACTCGCTGCCTTCCTGGAGCCCTAACTTTTTTATTTTTTTCTGCTAAATAAGTTATACTATCCAATGGCACCATTCTTAATTCTGCTGGTCAGTACAATTACAGTGATATGATTATTTTTTCTTTTCTTGTGTTTTAATAGTTTAAAAGCTGACAAAAGGGTGGAGAACACTGAAGCAGGCACACTGAAGAATAGAGCAGTGTGGCCTATTGTGATAAATTGGTTCCCCTAACAATGATCAGTATATATCAAGAACTGGGATAAATACGGTAAAGCCATATTAAAGTGGTGCAGGTCCTTGGTGTTGCTGAATGTGAATCTGGAATGCCCAATCCATTCCCTACAATACAGGCATATCCAGCATCTGCCACAAGACTCTTGGGGGGTCTGTTTGCTTGGGGTATAAGTGAATGTGCAGATGTATGCACATGGTCCTTAGACATGGAGTTAAACAATTCCTCCTCCCACTTTTAACGGAAAAAAAATAACTTAATTTTAAAATATTTTTTTCTTTATATTGCCATATTTTGACCCTCATTCCTTTTTTATTTCTATGGAACTATGTGAGGGCTTTGTGTTTTGTGAGGCAATCTGTAGTTTTTATTGATACCATTTTGGGTTGTGTATGACTTTTTGATCACTTTTTATAAAATAAATTGGGTGAAGTGACCACAAACTGTGAATCGGCCATTTAGATTATTCTTTTTTCCATGACACCGTTCACAGTATTCGATAAATGCTTTTATATTTTAATAGTATAGGCGTTTTGGGATGCGGCAATACCAATGATCCTTACATTTTTTTATATTTTTTTTTTAAATTGGGAAAAGAGTAATTTTAATGTTTTTAGCTTTTTAATTTTTTTTTATTTTTAAAGCCTTTTTTTCACTTTTTTTACACTTATTTTAAGCCCCCTACAGGACTTCTTTGCAGTCTTATAGGAGAATCCCTGCGTTCCTATCAAGGCATGGCTTGATAAGAATTTTGCTATTCCTGCTTGAAGAAGGCTAAGGAGTAGCCAAAACGTCACATAGGATTGGGCTCCCTGCTATTTGAAATGTTTCCAATGGATTAAAGTTATCAAGTTATCATCCCAACTGGGATGCTGCTTCTAATATTTTTTTTGTGTTTGTGGATTTTTAAGGAGCAACCGGAAATTGCTCATTGAGGCGCGCATCTGGACTTTATATTTACATTTATAGTGGGTGCTGCATACATTTTCCTTGTTATAGCCGAACGGCTCCCACACGGGGAAGCCGTCCAGTCCCGTCCAGTCCCCAGGAGTGCAGTATTCCTGGGAAAAGTCTTCTCAGATGCCATAATCACAATTAAGCATGGCATCTGAGGCTTTAAAAGTCTGTGATTGACAATGATTCTGCCACCGGATGTTTGCTGGGTAAAATAGCAGGCACCTGCCAGCTATGGCGCACCCTCATCCATACACTAGAGGGGATCGCTGCATGTAAATATAGCTCTTCTTCTCCACTGACGAGCAGGCATTTGTTAGGAAGAAAGGCTTTCTTTCCAACAATAAGCTACTTTATCAGGCCATGTAAACCGACCTTAAAGGGGTTATTCCATGACTAATGTAAAAGATGAAAATCAGACCTCATATAGTACATGACAAACTCTTTCTAATAAAGCTAGAACCAGCCCTGTACCTCACATGGATCCAGAGATCTCCCGATTCATTGCTCTGCTAGATTGATATCAAGCGGACAGCTTAAAGGGAGTGTCTTTTCTGCTGCAGCTAAGGGGGCGTGTCCATGCTCTCCCTATCCCAGCTCAGGAGCCAGTTGAAGGATGAAACTGAGCATGTGCGGCCATCTCAGTAAGCAGGTCAAAAAAAACAACTAAACAGCAGGTGGCACTATACAAATACATTTTATTGAATAATACATTTTAATTACATGCAATTACGAAAGCATTCAGATCTAGGTCCTGGTTTAAAAACTATAGAATATATTTCGTGGGACAACCCTTTTAAGTCTAGACAGCATGTCTACGTTTACATAATCTATAGCATTAGTAAATCAGCCCCAGCATTTCTTGGTTGTGTAGACATAGCCTAATAGTGAATACTGAGACAGTTGGATGTTAGTGGCTAAAACACGAATACAAAAGTGACGATTAATATGGCAACACAATAGAAACATGGCAATATCTACAGAAAACCAGTTCATGAAATCTAGTTATTGCTCTAATGCCAAATTCAGTGTATACGGTAATTTTACCTGTAAAATCCTTTTCTCAATGAGTTCATTGGGGGGGCCCAGAAGACCATGGGTATAGCTGCTGCCACTAGGACGTGACACTAAGCAAAAAAGTGTTATCTCCACCTCTCAGCTATACCCCTCCTGCAAACACTGAGCTAATCAGTTTAAATGAAAGTAGTAGGAGCAGCCAGGAGAAGACAATAAAAAGGAAGAAAGACGGGGTCAGAAAAAAGAAGCGGAGGGACCCATCAAGTAGAGCCAGCAATGTACTTACGGGGTGGGAGCTGTGTCCCCCAATGAACTCAGCGAGAAAAGGATTTTACAGGTAAGCACAAAAAAACGCAGAAGACATGCAAATATTCCATTCACGTGTCATCTCTGTTTTAGATCCACTCCTGGTTTTTTTGGCATTAGCAATACTGATGGATTATTGACCAAATGCTGACCGGGTGAAGGCGTATGCTCCACAGACAGAATCATTTTTTTGTGGGTTATTGTTCTGACGGATCAGAGGAAGGGCAAAATAATCAGGGACGTCAACACAAACTTACTGCTGACACCCTCTCCACTCTGTCCGGGGGGACTCTACTTGTATAAGCTTTCAATAGAACAGGTTCTGTAGACATGTATGTGGAATCAGCTGCCGACGGTGTAAAAGGAGTGCACTTGTTCTTGGCGCTAACATCAACCTGTAAGGCTGAGTTCATACTTGAGTCATTTGGTCAGTTTTGGCCCCGTAACTGGCCAAATACGTGAAGTGTGCAGTGATTCTAAGAGTGACGCCTGTCATCTGCATGTCATATGGACTCACAATATTATTTCACTACCAAAGCAGACTCCCTATGCCTGTTACTGCAAGCAGGGCAAGACAAAGTGTGGCCCAGGGCAAAATTTTAAGTGGGGCCCCAAAAGAAATATTGCACAAACAACACATTCACACATAGCCTACCTGCACTGATTGCAGATTACACATGGTATTTCCACGCAGATTCTCATGCAGAGAAACTGCAGTGTAATACAGTACCAGCAAGGTGTATAAGATTATCTTTAGGATAGGTCATCAATATCAGATCGTCTGGGGTCCTTCTCCTGGGACACCTGCCGATCAACTGTTGGGCGGCCAGTGATGTCACTGTATATCAGTCACATGGCCTAGTTGCAGTTCAGTCCCATTCAAGTGAAAGGAGATGAGCTGCATTACCAAGCATCGCTGCTGTCTAATGTATGGCACAGTGCTTGGTAAACTATAAAGAGACCGCAGTGCTCACCGGAGCTCTGGTAAGCGCAGTGGCCTCTTTAAACACCCGATCAGCAGGGGTGACAGGAGTCAGATCCCTACTGATCTGATACTTATGACCTATCCTGAGGATAGACAATCCATATCAAATTCCCAGGTAAACCTTTTAACTGAAAAAAACAAGAAGCTGGTTGGAAAGACAAACATATAAAGTGTAACTCTCCTTTAAAAACACTTTCTACATGTCATAGTGACCTGCCAATTTTGATTGGTGGGAATCGGGGTATTGAGACCCTGTAAGGAGAAAGAAATACTCAGACTTGCACTGTCCTTCTCACTAACAAATGACTGGATCACAGACTTTCTATAAGGCCTCGTGCACATGACAGTATTTATGGTCTGCATGCATTCCAAGGTTTTTGCAGTTCAGATGCGGACACATTCATTTCAATTGGACCGCAAAAATTTAGACAATGAGCTGTCTAAATCCATACTTCTGTTCCATGTCCCTCCATAAAAATAGAACTTTTCTCTAGACTGGAAAAAACAGGTGGCATGCTCATGGCCAGGATCCGTGATTTGTGGACCGCAAACAGATACGGTCATGTACATGAGGTCTTACTGAGTCTTCAGCTAGTGAGGAGGGACAAGACTTGACTAAGCACTTCTGCCTATGGTGTCTTAGATAAGAAAATATATATTTATACTGTATATACAGTATTTAGATATCTATACAGTATGTACATACATATTTACACATATATACTCAATGTATATAAGAACATACAAAGTGTATGTTTTATATATATATATATATATATATATACATATAGATATATATTTGAACATACAGACATACAGTATATTTGTTTACACATATATATTCACACAACATACATATGAACATACATGTGTATATATGTGTGTATATATATATATATATATACAGTACAGACCAAAAGTTTGGACACACCTTCTCATTCAAAGAGTTTTCTTTATTTTCATGACTATGAAAATTGTAGATTCACACTGAAGGCATCAAAACTATGAATTAACACATGTGGAATTATATACATAACAAAAAAGTGTGAAACAACTGAAAATATGTCATATTCTAGGTTCTTCAAAGTAGCCACCTTTTGCTTTGATTACTGCTTTGCACACTCTTGGCCTTCTCTTGATGAGCTTCAAGAGGTAGACACCTAAAATGGTCTTCCAACAGTCTTGAAGGAGTTCACAGAGATGCTTAGCACTTGTTGGCCCTTTTGCCTTCACTCTGCGGTCCAGCTCACCCCAAACCATCTCGATTGGGTTCAGGTCCGGTGACTGTGGAGGCCAGGTCATCTGGCGCAGCACCCCATCACTCTCCTTCATGGTCAAATAGCCCTTACACAGCCTGGAGGTGTGTTTGGGGTCATTGTCCTGTTGAAAAATAAATGATGGTCCAACTAAATGCAAACCGGATGGAATAGCATGCCGCTGCAAGATGCTGTGGTAGCCATGCTGGTTCAGTATGCCTTCAATTTTGAATAAATCCCCAACAATGTCACCAGCAAAGCACCCCCACACCATCACACCTCCTCCTCCATGCTTCACGGTGGGAACCAGGCATGTAGAGTCCATCCATTCACCTTTTCTGCGTCGCACAAAGACACGGTGGTTGGAACCAAAGATCTCAAATTTGGACTCATCAGACCAAAGCACAGATTTCCACTGGTCTAATGTCCATTCCTTGTGTTCTTTAGCCCAAACAAGTCTCTTCTGCTTGTTGCCTGTCCTTAGCAGTGGTTTCCTAGCAGATATTCTACCATGAAGGCCTGATTCACACAGTCTCCTCTTAACAGTTGTTCTAGAGATGTGTCTGCTGCTAGAACGTTGTGTGGCATTGACCTGGTCTCTAATATGAGCTGCTGTTAACCTGCGATTTCTGAGGCTGGTGACTTGGATGAACTTATCCTCCGCAGCAGAGGTGACTCTACTGTAGGTCTTCCTTTCCTGGGGCGGTCCGCATGTGAGCCAGTTTCTTTGTAGCGCTTGATGGTTTTTGTGACTGCACTTAGGGACACTTTCAAAGTTTTCCCAATTTTTCGGACTGACTGACCTTCATTTCTTAAAGTAATGATGGCCACTTGTTTTTCTTTACTTAGCTGATTTTTTCTTGCCATAAAACAAATTCTAACAGTCTATTTAGTAGGACTATCAGCTGTGTATCCACCTGACTTCTCCACAACGCAACTGATGGTCCCAACCCCATTTATAAAGCAAGAAATCCCACCTATTAAACCTGACAGGGCACACCTGTGAAGTGAAAACCATTTCAGGTGACTACCTCTTGAAGCTCATCAAGAGAATGCCAAGAGTGTGCAAAGCAGTAATCAAAGCAAAAGGTGGCTACTTTGAAGAACCTAGAATATGACATATTTTCAGTTGTTTCACACTTTTTTGTTATGTATATAATTCCACATGTGTTAATTCATAGTTTTGATGCCTTCAGTGTAAATCTACAATTTTCATAGTCATGAAAATAAAGAAAACTCTTTGAATGAGAAGGTCTGTCCAAACTTTTGGTCTTTACTGTATATATATAGACACGCACACATTTTTATAAACAGTCAGGTCCATAAATATTAGGACATCAGCACAATTCTAAAATTTCTTGCTCTATACACCACCACAATGGATTTGAAATTAAACAAATGTGCTTTAACTGCAGACTGTCAGCTTTAGTTTGAGGGTATTTACATCCAAATCAGGTGAACAGTGTAGGAATTACAACAGTTTGCATATGTGCCTCCCACTTATTAAGGGACCCAAAGTAATGGGACAGAATAATAATCATAACTCAAACTTTCACTTTGTAATACTTGGTTGCAAATTCTTTGCAGTTAATTACAGCCTGAAGTCTGTAATGCATAGACATCACCAGACACTGCGTTTCATCCCTGGTAATGCTTTGCCAGGCCTCTACTGAAACTGTCTTCAAGTCCTGATTGTTCTTGGGGCATTTTCCCTTCAGTTTTGTCTTCAGCAAGTGAAATGCATGCTCAATCAGATTCAGGTCAGGTGATTGACTTGGCCATTGTATAACATTACACTTCTTTCCCTTAAAAAACTCTTTGATTGCTTTTGCAGTATGCTTTGGGTCATTGTCCATCTGCACTATGAAGCGCCGTCCAATGAGTTTTGAAGCATTTGGCTGAATATGAGCAGATAATATTGCCCGAAACACTTCAGAATTAATCCTGCTGCTTTTGTCAGCAGTCACATCATCAATAAATACAAGGGAACCAATTCCATTGGCAGCCATACATGCCCACGCCATGACACTACCACCACCATGCTTCACTGATAAGGTGGTGTGCTTAGGATCATGAGCAGTTCCTTTCCTTCTCCATACTTTTCTGTTCCCATCACTCTGGTACAAGTTGATCTTGGTCTCATCTGTCCATAGGATGTTGTTCCAGAACTGTTTGGCAAACTCTAATCTGGGCTTCCTGTTTTTGAAGGCTCACCAATGGTTTACATCTTGTGGTGAACCCTCTGTACTCACTCTGCTGAAGTCTTCTCTTGATTGTTGACTTTGACACACATACACCATACACCTACCTCCTGGAGAGTGTTCTTAATCTGGCCAACTGTTGTGAAGGGTGTTTTCTTCACCAGGGAAATAATTATTTGGTCATCCACCACAATGGTTTTTCGTGGTCTTCCGGGTCTTTTGGTGTTGCTGAGCTCACTGGTGTGTTCCTTCTTTTTAAGAATGCTCCAAACAGTTGTTTTAGCCAAGCCTAATGTTTTTGCTATCTCTCTGATGGGTTTGTTTTGTTTTTTCAGCCTAATGATGGCTTGCTTCACTGATACTGACAGCTCTTTGGATCTCATCTTGAGAGTTGACAGCAACAGATTCCAAATGCAAATAGCACACTTGAAATGAACTCTGGACCTTTTATCTGCTCATTGTAATAGGGATAATGAGGGGATAACACACACATGGCCATGGAACAGCTGAGAAGCCAATTGTCCCATTACTTTTGGTTCCTTAACAAGTGGGAGGCACATATGCAAACTGTTGTAATTCCTACACCGTTCACCTGATATGGATGTAAATACCCTCAAATTAAAGCTGACAGTCTGCAGTTAAAGCACATCTTGTTTGTCTCATTTCAAATCCATTGTGGTTGTGTATAGAGCCAAAAATGTTAGAATTGTGTCAATGTCCCAATTTTAATTGGACTTGACTGTACCTACATAAAAACTCACATTATACACTTAACACACACATTTGCTAATTTACACTCACATATGCACATAATTACATTCACTTTACACACACATACACTTACTTTTTATGCAGCATAGCTAGGTGAACTGGAGGGAGAGTTAGCTGGCAGGATCCAGAAGGGATGAAAACATCCTCCCCCACCCTCTCTGTCCCGACCCTGCTCTTCATGACTAATAAGAGGAGAAGGTATCTGTGTGTGTGCCGGGGGAGTGTATTACGGGAGCACAGGCAGTAAATCAGCTGCTATAAGAGGAACCTCTGCTAGAGGCAAGTAGCTGCTGCCCGGCTAATTGATGGGGCCGACTGATTCCGGTTTACCTCTGCTCCTGAGTCCAGCCTCCAGAGCTCAATAACATTGTATTCTCTAAAGATTGGAGAAAGAACACTGGAAGGGGGCCCCTTTGGTGACAGGGGCCCAGGGCAATTGCCCAGTTTGCACCCCCCCTAACGCCACCGCTGACTGCAAGACACAGTGTCTTACACCACTATAAATGCTCTCTGCAGCCAGGAAATAGCCATTTTTTAACATAATGTGACGCAAATTTATTCGGATCGAAGCAAATTTTTCCAAACAAATTCGGCGAACCAGCGAATCTAATATTTTAAAAATTCGCAAATCCCCAGAAAAAAAAACTAGAGTCATCAACAGTCTCTACGAAAGCTGGTAATAGGCAGCGTGCAAAAAAGCAGTGCAAAAAGAAACCACTAAGTGGAATACTGATTGGAAGAAGACAAACTGAAAATGGCGTCTGGATATCAAGGGCCAGAGAACTGCAGATGTGATAAAGCTTGCCCCCCATGGGAGAAGAAGTGGGGGTGCCAGAAGGCAAAATCCCCTAACTCCATACCAGGCCACCAGAAGTGAGCAAACCCATCAGCTGCAGCATGCCATGGTATGGGCAGTTGACCAGTGCCATAAGGAATAGGTATACCTGTAAGCCAGCGCATTAGGTACACCATACCTACAATGCCTAGTTGATCTACCGCACCCATTGATGGCAGAACATGAGCACAGTTCCACATGTGGGAGAAGGAAATGTATGCACAATCACAACTACAACTAGCGAGAAGGTTCCACCCCTAGAAGGAGGAATGCTTTGTAGATACCACACGAAATGCCAGAGCCAATACTCCACATGGAGGAAGGGGATGCGGTAAAAACCATAGATGCAGTGCCCCCCGCCAATGCATCATGTAAGCCAGAACGCAGTGACTGTCGCCATTTTGAGGATGAACGCAAATACTCCCCCTGGGAAGGGGTCACACAGTAGTAACCACGGAACAGGATTAGCCATAATATCTATAATATCCAGCGCAAAGACTGCCTCTCAGGGGGGGAGGCCATACCAGCAACTATGGCCTCTAGGGCCAGAGGAGAGACTCCACCTGAAAATTATGTCAAACAGCAGTACATGAACTGGTGCAAGCACAATACTCCACCTGAGAAGGAAGAAAACTGGCAATCAGTGCAGACGTTCCACCTACTGAAGGAGTGTGGACACTGAGCGTGCCAATGACAATCAACAAAATTAGCTCCTCACAGGGACTCAAGGCATGAGGAAAGTATGTGGTGTGCCAACACCCTGTTAAAAAATTCCAAGGTCTTTTATTTTTTGTCCATTAGTGGGTTTTGAACCCTAGGATACTACATGAGAGTCAGACACCCCATCAGTGAGCTACAGGCCTACCTGGAAGACAGAGACAGCCACGTAGGTGCCCAACACCAATCCATACAATGACTACCTGAGGAAGGGGATAGTGTGAAGTATCTAGTAGTATGACGGGGGATAAGGCGTTTGTAAGTACCGTGTTAAGCAAATAGGCCACCCATGGAACGGGATTCAATGCGACAAGGAACAGGACCGGGCAGGATTAAGCTTTTTATAGGGCTGTGCCATCACAGGGGCTGGCTAGCTGCTGATTGGCTATCTGCATGGCATTGTGGGTGATCCCTCGTTCTCAGGCTTCTTATTTACTCTTTCTAGCATGTGCAGCAGCCATTTTAGAATAAAATCTGATTCGTTACCACAAATTGCAAGGAAATTCGACTTCACGACAAATCAAGTTTTTCCTGAAATTCGGATAGAATTCCACTTCATTAGCTTCGATTCGCTCAACACTAACTATAACCTATTATCACCAAGCCCATAGAGGTTTTAATTTCAATACTAAAGAAATGGTGAATTATAACCCCATTGCATTCTGAATCATGAACCTTTTAATCTCAAGATAGGGAGCTGTACAACCTTAGGAAAGTAGTATGCCATGAAGCAGGAGCGTTGCTAGGGTCTGAAAACATCCGGGGCACAAGGCCACTGTACCACGCCCCCATGAACCCATGCTCCCACACTGTGAAGCCACACTCCCATCGCCACCGGAGAGGGGGGGGGAGGCCCTTCACAGTAGTTATTTCAGCAGTTCCCCCTTCACAGTAGTTATTAACTCCTTTGAGCAGTCCCCCCTTCAGTGAACGGGGACTGCTGAAAGGGGTTAATAACTACTGTGAATGGCCTAGCCATCTGGGCAACCCCACGGATTATCCTCCCACCTCACTTGTACTTGTTCCACTGACCCTCTACTTGCGGGCTGCTTGGGCATGAGTTCAGTAACTTCAGTGTGCAATCCCGTCCTGCGGCATATGATCCCGTGAGACCCGTGACCTACAGCGCCACAGGACGGGATTGCGCACCGAAGTGACTGAACTCATGCCCGCGCAGCCCGCAAGTAGTGGAACAAGTACAAGGGGGGTATGGAATAGCCAAATTAGAAAAAAATAATTCTACCAGGCCAGCATAATCAGGCAAGCATACCATCTCATCAGTGAAGCATGGTGGTGGTAGTGTCATTGCGTGGGCATGTATGGCTGCCAATGGAATTGGTTCCCTTGTATTTATTGATGATGTGACTGCTGACAAAAGCAGCAGGATTAATTCTGAAGTGTTTCGGACAATATTATCTGCTCATATTCAGCCAAATGTTTCAGAACTCATTGGATGGCGCTTCACAGTGCAGATGGACAATGACCCAAAGCATACTGCAAAAGCAACCAAAGACCATTCACCTGACCTGAATCCGATTGAGCATGCATTTCACTTGCCTGAAGGGAAAATGCCCCAAGAACAAGCAGGAACTAAAGACAGTTGCATTAGAGGCCTGGCAGAGCATCACCAGGGATAAAACCCAGCGTCTGGTGATGTCTATGCGTTCCAGACTTCAGGCTGTGGTTGACTGTATTCATTTTATATCTATAACATGCACTTAGGGGGGATTTATCCTTGAAAGGAAGGAGTACAAATTCCACAGTGGGCCCCTACTAACCCCATGCTGATCATTCATTCAACATTTCAAACTAAGGGCTCTTTCACACCTGCGTTATTGTCTTCCGGCATAGAGTTCCGTCGTCGGGGCTCTATGCCGGAAGAATCCTGATAAGTTTTATCCTAATGCATTCTGAATGGAGTAAAATCCGTTCAGGATGCATCAGGATGTCTTCAGTTCCGGAACGGAACATTTTTTGGCCGGAGAAAATACTGCAGCATGCTGCGCTTTTTGCTCTGGCCCAAAAAACTGAAGACTTGCCGCAAGGTCGGATCCGGAATTAATGCCTATTGAAAGGCATTGATCCGGATTCGGCCTTAAGCTAAACGTCGTTTCGGCGCATTGCCGGATACGACGTTTAGCTTTTTCTCAATGGTTACCATGGCTGCCGGGATGCTAAAGTCCTGGCAGCCATGGTAAAGTGTAGCGGGGAGCGGGGGAGCAGCATACTTACCATCCGTGTGGCTCCCGGGGCGCTCCAGAGTGACGTCAGGGCGCCCCAGGCGCATGGATGATGTGATCGCATGGCACGTCATCCATGCGCATGGGGCGCTCTGACGTCACTCTGGAGCGCCCCGGGAGCCGCACGGACGGTAAGTATACCGCTCCCCCGCTCCCCACTACTACTATGGCAACCAGGACTTTAATAGCGTCCTGGCTGCCATAGTAACACTGAACGCATTTTGAAGACGGATCCGTCTTCAAATGCTTTCAGTACACTTGCGTTTTTCCGGATCCGTCGTGTAATTCCGGCAAGTGGAGTACACGCCGGATCCGGACAACGCAAGTGTGAAAGAGGCCTAAACATGGTAACTCAAAGCTTGTTTACACTATGATACTGTTACTGCTTTTTGTGTGTATAAAAACGTGTACTGCTCATTATAATAAAGAAGGGCATTACGATGAACACATCTTGTATGTGTCTGTGTCGTGACCTCGAGCCGGCTCACTCAACTTCAGAACTATTAGGAGACCACATCACGTTATAAGGTCGGTTTGCGACCATACTTTGTGTGGCCATCGCCTATTCTTGTACACTACCGTATATTCTCAAAAGGAGTAACTTGATTCACAAGAGATTTCCATTGGATAGTCCACCATCCATCTCAAAGCTACTCCTTTTGTGGCTAAAAATAATGACTCACTCAGAAAAATACTAGTGTGGTGAGGCCAGTCTTCTCCGCCAAGAGGCCCAATAAACAGATCTCAGGGCTAGTAGGTATCGACCTGGAGATCACCTGAGATAAAATATCAGTGACACCCTGACAAAAGTACTGTAAATAAAAACACGCCCAGATCATATGCCAGAAATCTGCATGTGTGTCTGAGCATCTATGATATCCACTACAGCATGTGGTAATCTACCCATCTTATGTAACCTTGTGGGGATAGGTAACAGCGATGCAGGATGAAGAGCTGTATCAACTTGTTATTAGGGGATGGGGACACAGTGGAAGGCGATTCTAGAGCCTCCAGTCAATCTTCAGCCATCAAGGAAGAGATACAATCTCTCCATTTAGCCTCCACTTTAAGGGGAGCCGAGGCCATATGACAGAACAATAGATGTGCATACAGAGCAGAAATAATGCCCCTCAGTCCCTGCGTGGAAAAAATACCAATCAGGGTAACCCGAAATGGCATACCCGGGAAACTGAACCTGAAGCGTGTCTGTACTATTTTTAATTCTCCCAATTTTCATAACCTTTGAGTCCAATGGCCAGACACTATCTTTCTACTTTATATTATAGCTGCTCCATTGCACTCCTTAGATTAACTACTTAAGTAAATTACATGTTGGAAGGACAGTTTCAAGTATACACAGACTTACTTGTGACTACAATTTGTAATGTACAGAAGTAGATCATTAGGTAAAAATAGAAAAAGCTATAAAGGTAAATATAGGAATGCAACATCTGCTTTTCCTCAGGACTTTTACTTTTTTTTCTGAGTGTTTTACAGATACAGCACTGAGCATTGATGGACACATGGTGGCGATCTAATACCATTTAGAGCAGGGATACCCAACCTACAGCCCTACAGCAGTTGCAAAACTACAACTTCTAGACTTGAAGACTAGAGGGGTCTGGCTATCATACATCATGCTACTCTACACAATAATTCTAGGAGTAGGACCAATGTGACATTTCCTTGAGAAGTCCCCTTCATGGCATTGCCCACGTGGTCTCCTGACCAATCTCCGGCTATCATTTTATCTGAGAAAAAAGTGGGACTCACGCCTGTAGAGGATAGACCTCCATTCCATCCTCTATTGCTATCCTGCTGTGACCCTTTGAAAGCAGTGGCATGAGGTCAATGGAATACCTGTAGCTGGACGTATGTCTTGCAGGCCAATATTGTGCAAACACCTTCTGATGGTTTGTGTAGACACTGTTTGCAGTCCTAAGCTTAGGCTGTTAGGTCCAATTTTGCTTACAGTACAAAATGGATCATATGCACCATTCTTTTAATCAGATGATCCGTCTGTGCAGAGATTAAAGAATTCTCCTCTCAGCTTGCAACAAGCGATGATAACTCACACATTGACAAACAGGAGGCACACACAATCATCCCATATGACTTACTTACATTTTTAAAGTTTCATGTGGCTAAAATACTTTGCTTTCACCCACATGCCATAGATTAGAGCTAGGTGCTTGAAAATTTTAAGATCCACATATCTTAGTGACACCTGCTACTTCATCAACTTGCATAACCTTATGGCTTGTCCTTCTTGGAGGAGTGCTTCTTTATATATTCAAGTACAGCAGCTCTCTTACATTTGGAATTAAAGCACCTGGCATTCCAATTAAAAATTTTAAGAAGACACTGTTATCCGCATTTAAAGGTAATATTACAATTGAAAAATATCAAGCAGCCCTTAATATTAATATAAGAAGAAAGGACACATCTTCATACAAACACCAGTCACACAACAAATATACGTAATATGTATAACACATAAAAAAAATGGTAATGAGTCTGGAGAAGGCAAGTCATCTCCAATATATTCCTAAGACTAACTCAGTGCAGACCTAATCCTAAAGTGTTCCATCTAAGCAGGAGGCAAGAGCCCCCTAACTTAAACACTGGCCTTCAACTAAGAATGTCTCCCAAGTCCATGACCCTAAAATGGGAAGAAGAAAACAAGAATATATATTGCAGAAGTGCCGGAACCTCAAATTACTACTAGAAGTAAGGCCCCGGGTAAAAATAGGAATATCAATAATTTTTTCTAAGGAGATAAAATTTAGCCAGAAACAGTGTCTTCCAGATTGCCCAAAGGAGCAGCATTACCCACACCAAGGCATCTTTAGGTGAGAAAAATATGTTCATTGGAGTGCCATCCACTACCCACAATTTCGTAAGGTACAACATAGCATATTTGCAGCTTTTTTTTCTATTTAATTTGCTCTTGATGTCTGTAAACCAAGTACGTTGCTTCTGAATTGAGGCAGTGAAGTCGGGGTACAATGAAATTTGGGTATTATCACATATTATCTCTCCTTTTAAGCAAACTGCTCTCAGGATAGCATCTCTATCACAGAAATGCAAAAGCCTGGCTAGAAGTGGTCTAGGAGGGCTTCCAGGAGGACCAGGATGAAAAGGAATTCTATGTGCTCATTCTATAGTGAAGAATGTGGAAAACACTTGAGCTTCCCGAATTTCCATTTCAAAGAAATATGACTGCATCTGTTTCTTTAAAAAAAAATATTCAGGCAATCCAAATTGCGAATGCTTTTTCTTCACAGGCGATTTTTAAAATCACCCGCGCGTTCTGTTGATGCAGTGATCTGACTTTGGAGTTCAGTAATTTGTCCTGGGATAGGATGCTGTATTCCTTTGCCTCAGAGATTCTGCATTCTGTCTCAGAAGTGCGTTCCCTGATCTTTTGCAAATCTTTTTTAAGGAGAACAAAGTTGTGTCATGTATAGACTAACAGGAGTTAATGACTGCAAGAATCTCTGTAAATTTTGTATAAATTTTGGACAGTGGGAAAGGAGATCGCTGACGAGAATGCAATTGTGACGGGCTCAGGGAGCCTTCAAATATAGACAGAGATGGATCTAGGGAGTCACATTACAGGGTGTCTTGTGGTCTGGTATGCTGTTTCAACTTTTTATTTGTACTAACCCTCGATTAGGATAATGTATCCATTAGAGTGGATGGTCCATCTCCAAAGGTCTCCTGGATCATTTGTTATTGTCATCAGATGGGGGCCTGGAGTGCTTCATAAGGGAAAACTTTCCCTTTTTCTTATTACCCCCATGAATGAACTGCCCAGCTAGGCATACTTTGTTATTAGACACTATTTTGTGATCGCTTCCTTACATACTTATTTCTACTTTGGCATTTTACACTTATGGCTTATATTCTCATGCACAGAATGTTTTGCTTGTTATCCATAATGTACACTATTATAGATACCTCCGCTGAGGAAGGTCCTGTTGGACCAAAAGGTCCAGAGATTTATTACATTATGTGTTTCTCTGTTTCATGAATTCTAAGTGTTTCGTTTTCTGGACATATTGTAATACTATAATTACAATTAACCACCTAACTGTTTTCCCTGAGTCCAGCTCAGGCAGTGGGAAAAGTATGTAACATTTCTGCGGGAGCTGGGCTCGGACTGAAAGTGGATGGGGAGGACTGCTTTAGATGCTGCTATCTTCAACATAGTAGCAGCTACGAACATGGTCTTGTTTGAAAGATGACATTCCAGGCTTTCATACAAGACCAGAATGACAGCTAAAGTCCAAGCACCAGAGGAGAAATCACTGTTAGAAATTAAGTCGGAAATAATTGCCGATAAAACCTGCTTTTACTTTCACTTTCAGCTGCACCTCCATGTGGCTGATTTGTGGCACCTCTATGTGGCTGATTTGTCGATATCATATATTTGTTTTTATCTTATATTCATTAAAATATCTATTTAACAACTAAACTAGTGTACAAAATAAAGGATCAGAGACAGTGCTCGCAGATTAGGTAAAAAAAAGAACTACCTAGGCCAATATACAAGGTATTAAAATAGAGCACCCAGTGCTCTAATTGATCAGGTGACCATGCATTCTCCACATGTACCACTAACATCATCACAAGCTCCACTGAAAAGTTTGCTGCGGCCAGGGCTGGAAGGAAGAGATCGATCTTGGCACCTGGTAAGGTAAGTACGTTACAATAATATCATTACTGTCTTTATGTCGAGTGGCTTACTCTCCATGGAGGCAGACCTTGTCAATGCTATGGGGTCTGTAGTGAGAGATGACCTAGTGCTGAATTTCTTCATCTGTTTTCCGAACTAGATCCATGGCATTTTCCTGCACAAACCACCAGGGGGAACTCTATGCAAAAATATGTTTTAAGGCAAGCAAGAGATTTACTGCCACACCTCTCGTGCTGTGCATCTATCTATATTAACAGAGTTCCCTATATAGATCATTTAAAATTATGGTGAACATTAACTTTTAAAAAAATGTAGTAACTTTTTCAGAATTCTCACCATGCTATGTTTTCCTATGGGTCTTTATGATATCTGTTTATGCCCCAGTTTGTGGGCTCCTACATTACGATGATGGATGAACTGAGTGCCGAGTTCTGTTTTATTTGAAGATCTTATATAACTATGGAATAATCAACAATCTTTGGGATTAATCATATTTCACTGGAACATGATATTATACAGGTGAAACTCAAAACATTAGAATATCTTGCAAAGTTTATTTATTTGAGTAATGCAACTTAAAAGGTGAAACTAATATATGAGATAGACTCAGTCACAGTCTCAGGTACCCTTTTCTCAAGGGGTATGGATTAATTAGCTGACTAGAGTGTGAAACTTTGAGCCTAGAATATTGAACCTTTTCACAATATTCTAATTTTAAAGGATAACTGTCGTATTTATTTATTTTTGGAGTATTGGATTGTGGTGATTAATATCACCTTGGTGGCCCTATTTCAACTTTTCACTGTGTATTCAATAACCCCTTAATTCCACAGTTTTGTTCCCTGTACTGCCTACTTTTTCCTGTGCTTAAAATAGGGTAGCTAGGCATGGTTCGACTCTAGACGGAGCACGCAGCGTGCAGGTTCACATTACTGACAGCCAGGGACTGTAAGTGAATGATTAAAGCCAGGTCCTCCCCAGCAGCTGATAACAGTGCCTGGGCTGTGTGCACTTCTCCCTGTCCCTGCGCTTGGCAGACGCTCCCTCACTCTGGAGGATGCAGAATTGGTGCAGCGCAGACCAGGGAAGGGAGATCTGCCGTCTGCTCAGTGTATAAATGAAAGCAACATGTGGTAAGAGGACCCCTTTGTGCTGCAGGAGATTAACCCTTTAGGGCAGCGGTTCTCAACCTAGGGGTCGCGACCCCTTTGGGGGTCGATCGGCCCTTTCCGGGGGGTCGTCTGAGGCTTCCTATTAGGGCTGCACGATCGTTACATTACCCTACTTCGTGAGATTTCCCTACCTCCTGACTTCCCGTCGCACTGCTAATGACGTGAGGAGGCATTCCTGAGTTTTGATGATCTGCGCATGCGCAAACCGACAGTTTATGGAAAATCTTAGCGGAGTTCAGTTTCACACCGGGACACTGTGCATGCGCCGGCCGGAGTTAGCCGCGCTTGCGCACTGGGCCATAATATTTCCCTACCAAGGCTCTCCTGCGCATGCGCAGTGTCCCGCTGAACTCCACTGAGATTTTCCATAAACTGTTGGTTTGCACATGCGCAGATCGTCAAAACTCAGGAACGCCTCCTCACGTCATTAGCAGTGCGACAGGAAGTCAGGAGGTAGGGAAATCTCACGAGGTAGGGTATAACGCTACAGTTATGTGCGCAGTTTAGGACACATGAGTAGACACATAGGGCCATAAGGGGGACCAGCATAAGATGCTATATGTCTTATGCTGGCCCTCCTCATGGCCCTATGTGTCATAGCACACATCCCCTATAACAGCATACTCCACAGATCCACCCCATAACAGTGCCATCCACAGGTCCCCCATAAGTGTCCTCCACAGATCCCCCATAAGTGTCCTCCACAGATCCCCCATAACAGCGTCCTCCACAGATCCCCCATAACAGCGTCCTCCACAGATCCCCCATAACAGCGTCCTCCACAGATCCCCCATAACAGCACCCTACACAGATCCCCCATAACAGCGTCCACCACAGATCCCCCATAACAGCCTCCTCCACAGATCCCCCATATAACAGCGTCCTCCACAGAAACCCCCATAACAGCGTCCTCCACAGATCCCCCATAACAGCGTCCTTCACAGATCCCCCATAACAGCGTCCTCCACAGATTCCCCATAACAGCGCCCTCCACAGATCCCCCATAACAGCGTCCTCCACAGATCCCCCATATAACAGCGTCCTCCACAGATCCCCATATAACAGCGTCCTCCACAGATCCCCCATATAACAGCGTCCTCCACAGATCCCCCATATAACAGCGTCCTCCACAGATCCCCCATATAACAGCGTCCTCCATTGATCCCCCACAACACAGCGCCCTCCACAGATCCCCCACAACACAGCGCCAATTACAGAACTACCTAACACCTTGTAATAGACTGGCATACATCCTGCATATCAGATATTTACATTACAATTCATAACAGTAGCAAAATTAGTTATGACGTAGCAAGGAAAAAAATGTAATGGTTGTGGGTCACCACAACATGAGGAACTGTATTAAGGGGTCACGGCTTTAGAAAGGTTGAGAACCACTGCTTTAGGGGGAGGGCTCTGGTTACTGACACTTTTGGGGGGCTATTGTTACTGGCTAGTGAGGGCAGGCGGGATTAGCCTCAGGGCGAGGGCAGTGGCGGCCACCTTAACTGAATAGTGAGATTGCAGTTTTATGCAGACTGGTTGCTAAGGGCTGAATCTTATTAAATATGGGGTAAGTCAGTCTAATAGTAACTGATTCTGGAATATCATGTTATTAGTAACTACAGATATGAAAATTGAAATTAGGGTCTAAATGTGACAGTTATCCTTTAAGTTGCATTACTAAAATTACATTACTGAAATAAATGAACTATTGCACGATATTCTAATTTTTCGAGTTTCACCTGTAACTACAACTACTAACTAGCCCTAGGATTCTAGTTACTTAACATGAGTAAAATAATAGTCTAGTCTATCTACTTCACAACTAGATCATTTAGATAATAAGATTCATATGGGCATACCCCACCAGCCAGTCAATATAGAGGATCACTTGTACTCTGAGAAATCAGAGGTCACTTACTTTTTAGGGAAGAATTTCCCAACTTATAACTAATACTATTTTATACAATGTGTAACTGACAATGAATTGGGAACAGTTAAGGGCGATCTCAACACAACTGCACAGAAATGATCATACTGATATGTAACATAAAAGTCCTGAATGGTGTCACAAAAACCCTACAATCAACTGGATCATGATGGAAAATGGTGTCCACAGAATTTCAGTCTGTCGCCATCACAAATAAAGGAGTTAGTTATCCAATACTAAGACAGACCTGCCAGAGTGGCTGACAGACTCCCCTTGTGTCACGTGACCAGTTGTCAAACTAAGTCATTGAGGGAGAAGGGCCTTGGTAAGAGAGATGGCCAATAACCCAATGGTCACTGTGGCTGAGCTCCAAAGACCCTGTATGCATATGGGAGAAACTTTCAGAAGGTCAACCAGCACTGCAGCTCTCCACCAGTCTGGGCTTTATGGCAGAGTGGCCAGAAAGAAGCCTTTCCTCAGTAAAAGACACATGAAAGCCTACCTGGTGTTTGTAAAAACACTTAAATGACTCTCAGACTGTGATTCTCTGGTCTGTTGAAACCAAGTTTAAACCTTTTCACCTCACTGTGTGCTGTCCGCATCTTTTCCGGCTCCGTTGAAAATGAATGAGTCCGCATCGGTTCTGCATAATTGTGGAACGGATCTGGACCCATTCAACGGACGTGTGAATGGACCCTTAGTATGTTGTTTTAACCATCTCCTTTCTAGAGTGCACAGCTTCGAGGGACCACTGCTCATCTCCTGTCCAATACCATCCCTGCAGTAAAGCATGCTGGTGCCAGGAGCATATTGTGGGGTGTTTTTCAGTGGCTGGACAGGGAAACTGGTAAAGGTTGAAGGAAACCTGAATAAGGCAAACTACCAATATATTCGTAATGAAAACTTGATCCACAGTGCATATTTTAAAGCAGATCTTGTTTCAGGGAAACGTTAAAAGGAAGGTGCTAGAAACCCTGCCCAGGAGACCAGGGCCTGGAGATGAGTGGGGGCTGCGACAGGGCCGAGAGAAGTGAGCACTTTCATTGTGGAAACACTCATCTCTCTATATTCCACTGTATAGCCGGCTCAGGACAGTGATACAGTTGAATGTTGCAGCAAGGCACAGGAGCGGTAACTCCCTGCCTCGCTGTTCTGTCTGACAGGCTTCAGGCCTAGTGTCTGTAAATCGGTGCAGGCAATGTCATCATCATCATCACGGCGCCTGAGCCAGGCAGTGTACGATGTGGGACCGCATCGCTGACAGGTGCGTGGAGGTAAGTATATGTGTTTATTTTTGTTGTTTGACACCATGCTGTTGGCCAATATGGGGAAGGGGAGAGAGGATCATTTTAGGTGCATTTACTGGGGGCATTATATACTGGCACACATTGGGGGGCACTGTAGGGAAGGGGAGAGGATCACCATGGGGGCTTCTACTTGGAGCACTATATGGAGGCATTATATACTGACAAACATTATGGGGGGCACTATGGAGAAGGGGGCACTATGGAGAAGGGAGCACTATGGGGGCATCTACTGGGGGTACTATAAGGGATATTTTTTGTACAGGCACACAACGGGAGCACATTTTGGAATGTGGGAGCATTTGGAATTGTGGGAGCATTTTTTGTACTGGCACAAATTATAAGGGAATTTTTTGTGCTGGCACACGTTATAAGGGGGCACTGTTACTGTGGGGGGTGGGGGGGCAACCTGGCAAAGTATCAGCTTAGCAATGTTTTCTGGAATAAATTATATCAGGGATACTATTTGCTGGGTGCAGTTATTTTTTAGGGCACTGCCTGCCAATAATTTTTGAAGGGGACACTATCTGCATGGTACTAGTGTTTTCAGGGGGGGCTGTTTCTGGAAAAGTAGGAAACAGATGCCTGTTTGTCAAAATTTGCAGAGATGAGACGCGGTTGAAAGAAATCATCATAGTTGTCTGGTGTGAAAGGAGAAGATGAGGAAAGAGAACATCTCCATCAAGGCACTAAGGCAGGCTCTATAACACATGCACTTACTCAGATCTGTTTTAGAGGGGTTTTCCCATCATAACTTTTTATCTATCCACTGGATAGATGATAAGTATGTGCTCTGTGGGGGGGTCCAATCACTAGGACCTCTGCTGATCTTGAGTCCATAAGTCCCCCAAATGTATGTATGCATGCTGCCATTCCAATCAACTGTATGAGACTGCTGAAGAGAAGCTGAGTAGAGTGCTCAGCTACCTCTGGTAACTAAGTTGTTATGGTGGGACAACCCCTTTAAGATCCTGTTTACTACATGTACAGTCGTGGCCAAAAGTTTTGAGAATTACATAAATATTGGAAATTGGAAAAGTTGCTGCTTAAGTTTTTATAATAGCAATTTACATATACTCCAGAATGTTATGAAGAGTGATCAGATGAATTGCATAGTCCTTCTTTGCCATGAAAATTAACTTAATCCCAAAAAAACCTTTCCACTGCATTTCATTGCTGTCATTAAAGGACCTTCTGAGATCATTTCAGTAATCGCTTGTTAACTCAGGTGAGAATGTTGACGAGCACAAGGCTGGAGATCATTATGTCAGGCTGATTGGGTTAAAATGGCAGACTTGACCTGTTAAAAGGAGGGTGATGCTTGAAATCATTGTTCTTCCATTGTTAACCATGGTGAGCTGCAAAGAAACGCGTGCAGCCATCATTGCGTTGCATAAAAATGGCTTCACAGGCAAGGATATTGTGGCTACTAAGATTGCACCTCAATCAACAATTTATAGGATCATCAAGAACTTCAAGGAAAGAGGTTGAATTCTTGTTAAGAAGGCTTCAGGGCATCCAAGAAAGTCCAGCAAGCGACAGGATCGTCTCCTAAAGAGGATTCAGCTGCGGGATCGGAGTGCCACCAGTGCAGAGCTTGCTCAGGAATGGCAGCAGGCAGGTGTGAGCGCATCTGCACGCACAGTGAGGCGAAGACTTTTGGAAGATGGCCTGGTGTCAAGAAGGGCAGCAAAGAAGCCACTTCTCTCCAAAAAAAAACATCAGGGACAGATTGATCTTCTGCAGAAAATATGGTGAATGGACTGCTGAGGACTGGGGCAAAGTCATATTCTCTGATGAAGCCTCTTTCCGATTGTTTGGGGCATCAGGATAAAGGCTTGTCCGGAGAAGAAAAGGTGAGCGCTACCATCAGTCCTGTGTCATGCCAAAAGTAAAGCATCCTGAGACCATTCATGTGTGGGGTTGTTTCTCATCCAAGGGAGTGGGCTCACTCACAATTTTGCCCCAAAACACAGCCATGAATAAAGAATGGTACCAAAACACCCTCCAACAGCAACTTCTTCCAATAATCCAACAACAGTTTGGTGAAGAACAATGCATTTTCCAGCACAATGGAGCACTGTGTCATAAGGCAAAAGTGATAACTGAGTGGCTCGGGGACCAAAACGTTGACATTTTGGGTCCATGGCCAGGAAACTCCCCAGATCTTAATCCCATTGAGAACTTGTGGTCAATCCTCAAGAGGCGGGTGGACAAACAAAAACCCACTAATTCTGACAAACGTCAAGAAGTGATTATGAAAGAATGGGTTGCTATCAGTCAGGAATTGGCCCAGAAGTTGATTGGGAGCATGCCCAGTCGAATTGCAGAGGTCCTGAAAAAGAAGGGCCAACACTGCAAATACTGACTCTTTGCATAAATGTCATGTAATTGTCGATAAAAGCCTTTGAAACATATGACGTGCGTGTAATTATATTTCACTACATCACAGAAACAACTGAAACAAAGATCTAAAAGCAGTTTAGCAGCAAACTTTGTGAAAACTAATATTTGTGTCATTCTCAAAACTTTAGGCCACGACTGTACAATATAAATTCACATTCAGTTTCTGTTTTCAGCCATTGAATATAAATAATGTATCAGTCTCCGCTATCCTTTGTATGGCTTTTGAAGCAGTAGTAGATAAGCTTTAACACAATTCCCAGTGGGCCACTTTGTGCTGGCAGTTACTGTGTTTCAGAAAATCTGGTTTAGAAATGAAAGTGGTCCCTGGTTTCTTCCAATCCATCAACGTGCTGTAGCAATCATTTTTCCATCCCATATGTCATGATATTCTCATTTCCACAGGTACCTCAATTTTCAAGTATTCTGTGAATCAATCATTGCCCTCTAATTGTGTGAAAAATGAACTATGGTTCCTCCAACCTGTGTTATATTAATTGTAACAAACCTACAATGACATAGCTTTTGCTAAATCAGTCAGTACTGATCTTTAGAGGTTGGGTTACTTTTTTTGTAGGATTTGCTTACAGATGCCATGATGTCGTTAATATTATTATTGCAAAGTTATCACCTGACAAGTCTAATAGATTGTCTTAAAAAGAATATTCTCTCCTGACACAAAACATTAGTTTCTTACATAAAAGTAAAAACATAAACTATGGAGAGGTACAAAATGTTAGTACCAGGAATCTATCATGAATTTATTTTAAAATTGGTGCTTTACATATCATATGCTATAGAGTACCGTAAGTAAATTATGTAATAAATTCAGTGTGATGACCACAAAGAAATTTGAATGTCTTCTGATTGTACGTATTACTGCCACAACAAATAATAGAATTAATAAGTGTAAGATGCAATAACTTCAAATAAATAAATTCAAATGTTAATCTGTTTCCCCTTAGTAACACAACAAACTTTAATTACTCAATATATTAATTTGTTAATTACTTTCCACTGACTATAAAGGCTACTACAGTGCCTCCTACAGTGTGCTTAATTATAAAGACTAACAACAACGAATTAGGTAGGAATGCTTGTGATGTTGTTAGGACTAAGAGAAAACAGATTAATGTTGGAAATCTAAAGGCTGTATTATACTGGCAGATTTACTATGAATGCTTGTTAGCAATGATCTGGCAGTGTAATACTGCCGCGGTTTACCCAATGAACAAGCAGATGCTCATTCATTGGGCGATCCAGATTTTTAAGCATGCTCTGTAATCACGATGTGCTGGCGGCAAACAACTAGTCAGTATGGGTCTCGTCTGCTGATAAGTAGGTGATTGACTGGAAGGAATGCTTCCCTCCCGACAATCGTCTTTCTGATCTTTTAATGTAATACAGCTCTAAACCTCCCTTACATCCTGACAGCAGCACAGGGAATGGAGATTTAACTAGATGTAACCTGTAGGGAGGCTCGTCAGGTACGAAATAATTCAGTTTTGGCCACCCAGTTCCAAATTCTAGAAATTCAACCTACAATGGTTGATAAAGGAGAGATATTTGCTTCAGGATGCTGTGCTACAATACATGTCTGATTCAAATAAAGCAAACTGTTCCCAAAAAACTACTGGCCGGGATGAGGAAGACTGAGGAACTGGTTTTAGGACTGTAGGCCTTAATCTTGTGGCACCTTTAAAAAAAACTTTTGATTAAGACTTTTTGGGATACAGATGTTCCCAGGAACATGGACGTTGCAGCACTTTAGACCTTAAATAAATTGAAGGTACCTGAGAACAACTCCAAGATGAACTGCAATACTTAGATGCAAAACTGGAAAATCTAAGTAGGCCTCCCTGAGGTCCAAGGGGGCCATGAAGGCTCCTGGCTCCAGTACCATAATCATCGACCTTATAGTTTCCATATTTTATTTCTGATATAATGGTTGAGGTCATTCAGATGTATACTCATTCTCCACTTACCTGCAAGATTTGGGACAAGGAAGAGAATAAACTTCTAATCCTTTCTGAAATGACAGGAAGTCTTCAAGTACTGTCTCTTCTGAAAGAAGTTTAGGATGGGCTTTTCCAGAATATTCAGTTTTCTTGAAGAAAAGAGTTTAGGCTGAATAAATCTGTTTGGGGGAATACACATGAAATGTATGGAATATCCTAAATGGATTTTGTTTAAGACCCAATGGTCTTTGACAAAAATGGTCCTTGCATCTTGGAAGTGGAAGAGATGGCCTCCAACAGAGTTATTTACTGGCATCAATGGAAGCCAGAAATGACTGGTGTCAAAGTCCAGTTTTTCTGCCTATTTATGTTTCTAGGTAGGGCATCCATTGACCTCTCTCTGGGGTCCAGATTTTCTCTGGAACGGTTTATTTCAGTGTTGTGATCTCTGAGGTTATCTTCCTTGTCTAAAGGATATACAATGCATTTATAATGCATTCATAAAGACTTTAGACCCTTTCACCTTTTTTACAGTTTGTTATGTTGCGGCCATCATTCTGCTCTCAATATCCCATAATAACAAAGTGAAAACAGCAGGTTTGAAAAAACTAAAATCTTACCTTGACATAAGTATTCAGACCCTTTACTCTGTACTCCTTGGCAGCGATTAATGCCTTTAGTCGGCTCAGGGATCAAACGCAGGTACAACAGAGATAATTAACAGGTCATTTTCAGATGCTTTTTTAATTATCAATTAAAATATCAAATATTACTTTTTTTTTACCTGAATTTTCTATTATATCTTAAGGGCTGTCATTTGTACCCACCACTAAATTTAATCTCTTTGAGTGGGTCAAAGATTTAAAGGTGCATTTACATGCGCAGATAAGCAGAAGATTGTTCGGGAAGGAAGTGTTCCTTCCCGACAGTCGGCTGTTCATTTAGTAGAGGTGAAGCTCTGCACTTACATGCAGCGATCACCTCCACAGTATGAGGATGAGTGTTCCCTACATACATCTGAATTGTTTCTGGGCAGCAGATCGCTGTTTAGACAGTACAATCTGCTGCCCAGAAGCAATATTTTATGTGCCTGTATTAATGTTTATTTCGCCCTAGGGTTGAGCGTTTCGCTCGTTGAATGGGTGATCGGCTGTCTATTTAGACGGGCAGATTGCAGGAATGTGCGTACCTGACAATATGCCCGTCTAAATCAGCCTTTACATTTATTAATTTGAAAGATATACTGGCATAAGATTTTCACACACGCCAATAGAAAGAATTGTGAAGAAGTAGGAGTCGATTTGTACGATCTACAAGGGGTGGAGGATTCAATACAGTTACTAGAAAAGAATGAAAGGATCAGAGGTCATGGTTCCTTCACTACATTGAGGAACAAGCGCAAAAAGATGCTACCAAGGGAGGGGGGAGTAGGGACCAACATATCGATTTATTTGGAAATTCAGCTAGCGACTTAGAAAAGCTCAATAATAACTCAGACTGCCGATATGCAAACTATTACTTTATAGAAATGGAGGGCACTAAACTTCTGGCTGAGAAGAGGGACATTAAGTTATTAAGCCCTACAATAAGGGGTGCAATATTGTCATTCTCAGTAGTTATTAATATAAAATGATGTGTCTAACTCTTCTGTCAGATGCAATTAGTTATGAGATCCTGAGACATTGCTCTGAACCATGTGCTTGGCTTACGGCGTCCCATCAAATGAGTCGCACATGGCACCGCAATCTTCTGCTGGAGTAATGGTGTCCTCACAGCAGCATGATTTCTGGACTTTTAGTCGAACTCCTGGATTATTGCCTGTATCTGGTCATGCAGGTACACTGAACGGGCATTTTTCCATATATTACTGTTTTTCCCATGATTTGAAGTGTATGAGTTAGATGCCATCACATGTATGAGACCTTTATCCACTGACTTTTCTAATTGTTCACCTTTACAACACAGTGCATGTGGTTATTTTGGGGTTTATGACTATAGAAGAGCTTATTCCAATTTGCACTGGGTAGTTTTTATTGGCCTGAACTATATTATCAGTATGTGACAGGGGCTTTATATTTGAGCATTTGGTCCTATGTGCTAAGGAACTTTTGGCATTGTTTGCCCCATTGTACGATCAATAATATAAAGGGTCTTCTTCACCCTCCCTTGACATGCTGGTTGTATTGGATGTTATTGTCTAATAGGTCTATATATTTGCACTAAGAGATATGTGTTCCCTGATGAACGGTTATTTATCATGTCGTTTATTTCTCTTTCCTAAGTAATACACACATGATAATATTAAAGGAAGAATTTTTATTTATATTTTAATCATAAGATAAGATGCCTTTATTGTCACTGCACAATACAATGTAATACAATGTACAATACAATGAAATGTTGTTTGGAGCAATCCTAGATGCCATGGACAGAGGAACAAGAACTGACATTTAAACTAAAGCATTACACTAGAAAAAAACAAAACATTGCACTAGAAAGCATTACTATTCACAGTTCACAGCATATATATATAGCAAGAGCAAAGTAGGAAGTGCTTATGGGTATATATACACACTGATTCAGACACCACTGCAGACAAGAGATCATCATGGGGTCATGAATGCAGCAGTCACTTCCAGTCTGTGGTAGTTTCTATCCTAGGAAGGGGCAATAATCTCTGAGCATTTAGGAGACTGATTGCTTTGGGGTAAAAGCTGTTCTTCAGGCTAGTGGTGCGGGCATGTAGGGCGCTAAGACGCCTACCAGTAGGTAGGGGAATGAAAAGGCTGTGGCCGGGGTGAGTTGGATCCCCGCAGATAATTTTTGCCCTGTTGCTGCAGCGAGCAGTGACGATGTCATCCAGTGATGGTAACTGAGTACCAGTAATTCTGCCAGCCATTCTGATGATGCACTTGAGGTTCTTCTTGTCCTCAGAAGAGCAGCCGGAGCACCACACTGTAATGCAGTATGTGATAACAGATTCTATGGTGCACCTGTAAAAATTGACTAGCAGCTGTTTTGGGAGTTGTGCTTTCTTCAGACTCCTCAGTAAATAAAGCCTCTGAAGGCCTTTTTTGGTAATTTCTGTTGTGTTTTTTATCCATGACAGGTCCTGACTAATATGAACTCCGAAGAATCTGAAACTTTGAACTATCTCCACGTTTCCACCATTAATGTTAATGGGGTGGTGTCGATTTTGTTTCTTCTTCCTAAAATCCAGAATTAGCTCCTTTGTTTTCTTGGTATTGAGTATGAGGTTGTTGTTCTTACGCCATCTCTCTAGGTTCTCAACCTCTTTCCTATAGGCTGTTTCATCATTGTTGGAGATTAGGCCTATCACGGTCATGTCATCTGCAAATTTTATAATGGTATTGGTATTGTGAATAGGTTTACAGTCATTTGTGAAGAGGGAGTAAAGGAGAGGGCTCAACACACAGGCTTGCGGTACCCCAGTGTTTAGTGTTAAGGATGAAGAAAAGTGCTTGCCCATGCGTACTATTTGTGGTCTTTTTGTAAGAAAATCGAGTATCCAGTTGCACAGGTGTGAGCTGAGACCCAAGTTGTTCAGTTTCGTGGCCAACTTGTTGGGAGGGATGGTGTTAAAGGCCGAGCTGTAATCAATGAACAGCATCTGCACAAAGCTGTCTCTCTGCTTCAGGTGTGACAGCGCAGTGTGAAGGGTAAGTGAGACAGCATCCTCAGTTGACCTATGTGCTCTGTAAGCAAACTGGTATTGGTCCACGGAGGTGCAGATCTTGCTCTTCATGTGCCTGAGGACAAGTTGTTCAAAGCACTTCATAGCAATAGGAGTGAGAGCCACCGGGCGATAATCACTTAAGGTCTTCACCCCGGCCTGTTTTGGAATTGGGACAATTGTGGAGGACTTCAGGCAAGTGGGGACATTGGCCTGCTCTAGTGAGCTGTTAAACATACTGGTAAAAACTGTTTTCAGCTGTTTAGCACAGTTTTTAGGACATTTCCAGGAACTTCATCAGGGCCAGCTTCTTTGTGGGGATTAATGTGGTTTAAGGCCCATTCTACCTCATGTACTCTCAGCATCAGGGAACATGATGGAGCCTCTTGCTGGGCAAAATTGATGATAGGCAGCTCATTGTCTTTGTCAAATCGTGCAAAAATAATGATTTAGGTCATCAGGAGAGAAAGAATTTCCAGTGTTGATAGAACAGGTGTTGCTCTTATAATTCGTAATGGACTTGATACCCTGCCACATGCGTCGGGAATCAGAGCTTGTAAAATGATGTTGTATTTTTGTTTTGTAGCAGTGCTTCGCCTCCTTAATGCCCCTCTTCAGATTGGACCTGGCTGTTTTGTACTCCTCTGGGTCTCCCTTTCGGAAAGCAATGTCACGTGCCTTCAAAAGGTTTTGGACATTTCTGTTTATCCATGGTTTCCTATTTGGGAAGGTCCGAATGATTTTGGTATCAGTGACATTGTCTATGCAAAATTTGATATTCTGTGTGATTTTTCCTTTGTAGCTGCCTGTTTAAACATAGTCATACTATTAAAGGTTATGTTTTATTGTTGGTGATTCTGTGATTGCATCCAAATTATCTAGAAAGCTGTGAGAAGGACTCACCACATGCATGGAATCCTGGACAAAATGCTTAACACACAATAACACATCTTGTATGGCAAGTTCTATTCTGAAATCCTAAGTAGAGTTGAGCGAACACCTGGATGTTTGGGTTCGAGAAGTTCGGCCAAACTTCCCGGAAATGTTCTGGTTCGGGATCCGAACTTCGCCCCCAACCCGAACCCCATTGAAGTCAATGGGGACCCAAACTTTTCGGCACTAAAAAGGCTGTAAAACAGCCCAGGAAAGGGCTAGAGGGCTGCAAAAGGCAGCAAAATGTAGGTAAATCCCCCTGCAAACAAATGTGGATATGGAAATGAATCGAAATAAAAATAAAATAAATAAAAATTAACCAATATCAATTGGAGAGAGATCCCATAGCAGAGAATCAGGCTTCATGTCACCCACCACTGGAACAGGCCACTGTCAGATATTTAGGCCCCGGCACCCAGACAGAGGAGAGAGGTCCCATTGCAAAGAATCAGGCTTCATGTCATAGCAGAGAATCGGGCTTCACGTCACCCACCACTGGAACAGGCCATTGTCAGATATTTAGGCCCCGACACCCAGACAGAGGAGAGAGGTCCCATTGCAGAGAATCAGGCTTCATGTCATAGCAGAGAATCAGGCTTCACGTCCCCGACTACTGGAACAGGCCATTGTCAGATATTTAGGCCCCGGCACCCAGACAGAAGAGAGAGGTCCCATAGCAGAGAATCAGGCTTTATGTCATAGCAGAGAATCAGGCTTCATGTCATAGCAGAGAATCAGGCTTCATGTCATAGCAGAGAATCAGGCTTCACGTCACCCACCACTGGAACAGGCCATTGTCAGATATTTAGGCCCCGGCACCCAGACAGAGGAGAGAGGTCCCATTGCAGAGAATCAGGCTTCATGTCATAGCAGAGAATCAGGCTCCACGTCACCCACCACTGGAACAGGCCACTGTCAGATATTTTTAGGCCCCGGCACCCAGACAGAGGAGACAGGTCCCATAGCAGAGAATCAGGCTTCATGTCATAGCAGAGAATTATGCTTCATATCACCCAACACTGGAACAGGCCACTGTCAGAAATTTTTAGGCCTCGGCACCCAGACAGAGGAGAGAGGTCCCATAGCAGAGAATCAGGCTTCATGTCATAGCAGAGAATCAGGCTTCATGTCACCCACCACTGGAACAGGCCATTGTCAGATATTTTTAGGCCCCGGCACCCAGACAGAGGAGAGCGGTCCCATAGCAGAGATTCAGGCTTCATGTCATAGCAGAGAATCAGGCTTCATGTCACCCAACACTGGAACAGGCCACTGTCAGATATTTAGGCCCCGGCACCCGGACAGAGGAGAGAGGTCCCATTGCAAAGAATCAGGCTTCATGTCATAGCAGAGAATCGGGCTTCACGTCACCCACCACTGGAACAGGCCATTGTCAGATATTTAGGCCCCGACACCCAGACAGAGGAGAGAGGTCCCATTGCAGAGAATCAGGCTTCATGTCATAGCAGAGAATCAGGCTTCACGTCCCCGACTACTGGAACAGGCCATTGTCAGATATTTAGGCCCCGGCACCCAGACAGAAGAGAGAGGTCCCATAGCAGAGAATCAGGCTTTATGTCATAGCAGAGAATCAGGCTTCATGTCATAGCAGAGAATCAGGCTTCATGTCATAGCAGAGAATCAGGCTTCACGTCACCCACCACTGGAACAGGCCATTGTCAGATATTTAGGCCCCGGCACCCAGACAGAGGAGAGAGGTCCCATTGCAGAGAATCAGGCTTCATGTCATAGCAGAGAATCAGGCTCCACGTCACCCACCACTGGAACAGGCCACTGTCAGATATTTTTAGGCCCCGGCACCCAGACAGAGGAGACAGGTCCCATAGCAGAGAATCAGGCTTCATGTCATAGCAGAGAATTATATTTCATATCACCCAACACTGGAACAGGCCACTGTCAGAAATTTTTAGGCCTCGGCACCCAGACAGAGGAGAGAGGTCCCATAGCAGAGAATCAGGCTTCATGTCATAGCAGAGAATCAGGCTTCATGTCACCCACCACTGGAACAGGCCATTGTCAGATATTTTTAGGCCCCGGCACCCAGACAGAGGAGAGCGGTCCCATAGCAGAGATTCAGGCTTCATGTCATAGCAGAGAATCAGGCTTCATGTCACCCAACACTGGAACAGGCCACTGTCAGATATTTTTAGGCCCCGGCACCCAGACAGAGGAGAGAGGTCCCATAGCAGAGAATCAGGCTTCATGTCATAGCAGAGAATCAGGCTTCATGTCATAGCAGAGAATCAGGCTTCATGTCATAGCAGAGAATCAGGCTTCACGTCACCCACTACTGGAACAGGCCATTGTCAGATATTTAGGCCCCGGCACCCAGACAGAAGAGAGAGGTCCCATAGCAGAGATTCAGGCATGGGCGTGTCTGTTTCCTGCAGCTGAGGTAGAAAGGTGTGCGTACAGCAGCTTCAGGAGACTTCCACCTCGTTAAGGCCCCAGGGAGATTAGGGGTAGGGGGACAGTGGGGTAGGGGGGACAGTTAATGGAACAGATACGTTACCTTGAGTCCCCTGGGGCTCATGTTGACGGACTTGTTTTCGGGGATGAATTGTTGGAGGACGAACCTGCGAAAAAGAAAAAGAGACAGAAACAAAAAGAGGCAAAGAAGAAACAAAAAGAGGCAAAGAAAAACAAAGAAGTGAACTGGGTGTATGTGTCCTATCCTCTGCCCTCTGGACCGGCTGCAAAACCTGCTCAGGGGGCTAACCCCACTATCCCCCCTACCCTGGTTTCTACAGTGGAACCAGAGCGTGGGAGTGGGGAGAATATAGAAAATGTAGTAAAAAGTAATTTAAACTGTGAGAAAAAGATGGCGCCGGACGCCGACCCTGTTTGCGGTAGCAGGGGCGGCAAGGTGGGAGTGGCTGAAAAGCCTCACAAGCTGGTGCCGATAGCGATAGGAGGGGGGGCATGGCTGCATTGGGTGTGGCCCCGTCCACCGCCGCTGCCTCCACCGGGATGCTGGATAAATGTTTGGTGGGGGTGCGGCGGTGTGACGATTTAGTCGCCACCCCTCCTGCCTTGGATGGTGGTGTGGTCCTTGCTTCCTCTGCCCCCGTTGGACCCCGTGCGCCTGTGTCTCCCGCCGCCCCATCCGCCTGTGTTAGTGCATTGGCGG